>NC_136497.1:123685304-123872804 GCF_053919585.1 Euprymna scolopes | reverse complement strand
AGGTAGCCTAACAGACACTTCTAAAGGAGCTTAGGCCTTGCTGATCGCGGCATTCATAACCCACCTGCGTGTAAACTGTGAACGGCGTGTTAAGCTCCGGTGCCACGTTACTAAGTCTCAGTCATGGGTAAATGGCATTATAGATGTAGAAGAAGATGCTACAAGCCGTGATGAAAGCAATCTTTCTAGAAGAGGACAACTCTTACGAAAAATCATCGGCCAAAACAATCACCGGTCATCTTGCAATGGCTTGTCACTGGATTATTGTTGCGGAGGCTCAGAGAGTAACAATATAGTCGTACAATATACAGATGTTACTTGGGATCTTTTTTTATCTTTTATGTCTTTATATCTTTTTATCTTTTTATATATTTTACCTGTCGTTCATTTCTCCTGCAATTTTTTGGCGATGGAGGAGTGACCAGTTGAGGGTACTAGTCACGAACCTGCACAGAGACATAAGAAACACTATCTTAACATCGCTGTTGTGCCTTCACATGACGGAGGCCTACACCGGTGGGGGGTTCTGTGACTTAGCAGACCTATTTAAAGAAAACACTGCTCACCCAGTCTTGGGAAATGCACCAAAACTCTTCTCTCATAGTGTTACTGGTGCTAATGATGGTTCCTGTAAGCAGGAAGAAAATAAAAATTTATATTCAAAAAGAAATAAAACTCAACTCATGCTGTTGGATTGTACGTAATCTTCTTGATAAAGGGTCATTCGATCGTCCAGAGTGTAGGAAAGCGCTTGTCACTGCAAAACTTCGGAGACTTAATATAGATATTGCAGCTCTATTAGAAACAATTATAGAGCACTGTTTCCATATCTGGGCAGGAGCTACGAGAAGCAGCTGTTCCTGCCTTGACAGAGTTCAAAATAGACTTCGTAGCTTAGTGGAGGATGCCCTTTTCTCTTCCCTGCAACCTCTCTCCCACAGAAGAGACGTTGCGTACCTGTCTTTGCTTTATCGTTATTTTCATGGCAACTGCTCGTCTGAGTTTCAATCTATGGTTTCCCTCTCGCCAAACTTTCATGATAAACACTCGTCTAGCCAAAACTACTATCAATCTTTTCCTACACTCTTTATCTGTGCTTAAACCTACACGTAGATTCCATTAACAAAGCTTCTTTCTTAGAACTGCATGCATGTTGAAATCTCTTCCGTTTGCTTTCTTTCCAGCTGACTACAATTTGATTGTCTTCAAGTCCAACGTAAACAAATACTTTATGAATCGTCCCCCTAAAGAATCCAATTAACAAAATTCCCACTACTTATGATTACCACGCTATAATTTTATTTTACTAATGTATACCTATTAATCCTTATCCTCGAGTGGTTTCCGGGCCTTGATAAGCGGTGACTCCTTTGTAAAAAAACGTCTTTCAGGAGAAAATCAAATGACAGAGATATCATCAGGCTACACTCTCTTTTAGATTGGTAAACCGGAGGGTGTCTGTAGAGATAGTGGAGTCGGTTTTGCAATTAAAACATCCTCGGCTGATACTGTGAAATTTCCTTCTAGTACGTTTAACCGCACCATGAAACATATTCATCACCCTCAGCTTATGCAGCAACCCTTTTAAGCGAATGTTCTTATGTTTCTACGAGTGTCTGCGCTCCGTTGTTGCATTTACATCAATTAATGAAAAACTTGTTGTTCTTGGTGATTTCAATGCCCGTGTTGTGAAAGATAATGAGACTTGGAGTGTTCTTAGGTGTTATGGTATCGGTAACATGAATGCTAATGTCGTTAAGTTACAGGAGCTGTGTTAAGAATTTAATCTTGCTAGCTGTAGGTATTTTTCACTGTAAACTGAAGCACAAAGCTACTTGGACATATTCACGTTCAAGGCATGGGCACCTTATTACCGTCAACATAACTCGAGAACACAAACTTTCAGATGCATATACTGTTGGTGTCATGTGCAATACTGAATGTGATACCAATCACATGATGGTGAGAGGAAAGTTTAATCTACGAAACCGTAAGAAAGTTCGCCAAAGTGGCGTTAAGATGCCAAGCCGTATTGATGTCGCCAAATTAAAGTTGCCTAAAATTCAAAACAGTATCGTTGAAAAGCTTGATAATTTTGCATTTAGTAATCTTGCATTTGATGGCACATTGGTGAATTTCAAGACTCAGGTTTATTCTGCTGGTGCTGAAGTTCTTGGCCTCGAAAGGAATAAGAACAGGGACTTGTTTGACGGCAACAACCTATAAATTAATAAATTGCTGATGAATAAACAGGCTATTTATAAATCTTCATGAAAATCATTCTGATCATACAACTAATTTGCGACAATACAAAGAGGTCAAATCCACATTGCAACTTGAGCTAAGAAAAATGAAAAAAAACTAATGGTGGATGAATATAATAGAGCAGACCAAAAAGGTGTTTAATACAAAGAATTCGAAGAAATGTTATGGACTCCTGCGCAAAGTATTTGGTCCTCCTACCTCTTCAATATCTCCCCTGATGTCGAAAGATCGTCTTATTGTCATTAAAAATTCAGAAAATATTTTGGAGGGAGAGCTATACTGATGTATTTTACAATACTTCAGCAGTGAATGCTGATGTAATTGATAGCTTACCACAATGGGGTGTTGTGCTCAGAATGGATCGTTTGCCTAGACTGGATGAGGTGCAGTTGGCTATCGCACAAGTCAGCGGTGGCAAGGCGTCTGGTTTGCATGGTCTTCCGATGGAACATCTTAAGATTTGCGGTGTGAATATTGCTGATGCAATCCTTGGTTTTGTTTAGATATAGGAAGGTGCTCCTGTTCCACATGATTTGATAGATGGTGTCTTAATGATCTTGTTTAACGGAAAGGGACAGAAGAATGTTTGTGACCACTATCGTGGGATCACGTTGTTGGAAGCTGCTGGGAAAATGCTCGCACGACTTCTATTAAACAGGCTTTATAAAGTGGCTTTGGCTCTAGGAGAGAGACTATGGATATTATTTATTTCGGCTCGGCAAGTCTATGAGAAATGCGTTGAGCAGCAGATGCCGATGTATCAAGTGTTTGTGGATCTGTGCAAAGTATTTGACATCGTTAACAGGGATGTTCTCAGATCGATCTCAGAAAAAGTAGGGTGCCCTCCAACCTTTGTTACAATATTCAAGGAACTGCATAGGGACATGAAAGCTCGAGTTTCCTTTAAGGGAAAATTGTCTGATGACCTCCAAGTTGACAATGGTGTCAAACAAGGTGATATTCCTGCCCCTACATTCTGTTTTCTATATTTTTGCTGCTCTAGTTGCTCATGAGTTTATGTATACGGGAGTTGTGTTAGAGTTTCGAACCACAGGTAGCATTTTTAATCTTAGAATGTTTAATGACAGAACCAAGCTGCATCATATCTTAAGAAGCTACTGCTTGCAGATGATGCTTTATTTTTGTCGCACGCTGAAGCTGATACAGCATATAATGGACCCCTGCACTGCCTTTGTCTTGAACATCAATCGGTCTAAAACAAAGATGATGTTCACACCTGCACCGGGCCAGTCATATGCGGAGCCTAACATCATGGCCTGTGGTACTAGGCTAGATGTTGTTTGTCTACTTTGGTAGTTCTCTGTCAAGGGCTGGTTCTCTTGACACTGAGATCTAAAGGTGAATTCAGAAGGCCACTGTAGCTTTCAAAAAGTTAGAGAATAGAGTGTGGTCTGACTGTGGCCTCACAGAAGTACAAGGATCTGCGTTTACAAGACCTGTGTGCTAACCACACTGTTGTATTCATCGGAGATATGGACATTGCATCAAAGGCACATTAAATGGCCTGAACGATTTTACTAAAAATGTTTGACATCAAGCAACAAGAACAAATACCCTACACTGAGGCCCTTGTGAGAGCATGTTTCTCTAATGGTGAGACCCTTGTAATCAGATTTTACAAGCGTTGTGTGGGTCACGTGGTTCGAATGAAAGTTAGGCCCTCGTCAGCCATATTGTTTTCCCTGTTCGAGAAAACAATATGGCAGACGAGAGCCTAACATTATTTCCCATTAACTGATCCTCTTTATGTTAGGCTTGAAACCGACCGTACCTATGTCTTTTCGGTCTTCTGTACAGTTGTTAAATAAATATTAAGCTCTTATAGTGAATTTTTTTATTTGTAATCGAGCACTTTGATGGAATTCTTTCCCCAAAACAGTAAACATATATGTATATATATATATATGCATATATATATAATATATATATATATATATATTATATTGTATTATATTATATTATATTATATTAAAAAAAGCCCCGCTCTTTGGGTTGAGCACTGTCGTAAATAATCTCACTCGCTACTTAATTTGGCTAAAAATTGCGAAGCTCACAGTTTGTTTACAAACAAGCGTTTGACCATTGTACAAGTAGCGGACGGATGTTTATTTAAGTATATATTCGGACAGATTAGTTGCGGGCATCGCTCCCGTGGTCGAGGCATAGAACTGCCAACTGTCAACACGACGGTTCTAGGTTCGATCCTTGGATTGGGAGAGTTGCTAGTCTAGTGGCACCGATGAGTTGCGATACAACGAAACAGGACTGTATGTCGATGACTACAAATATATATATATATATATATATATATATATATATATACATACATATATATATATATATATATATATACATACATATATATATATATATATATATATATACTGTGTGTGCAAAATCAAGACTTAAAGACAAGATGGCAATAAATTGTGTATTTCATTTTATGTTACAATTGTTTCAATACCGGTTGGACAATTTCAAGCATTATATCGTTTGAAAATCTTCACATAACCAGCATTTCTTCAGACTTCTTGAATAAAAAATACTTAACAATAGAACATTATTTAAAGAAATTTTCCTTAAAGGAAATGAAACATGCGAAAACATTTATTCTGGACGCATCCTTTGTGAAGAGCTTATTTAAATATTAAAATATCACCTAATTTTCGTATCCTTATTTAAAAACCTCTCATAAGAAGTTTCCACAAAAACCCGTAGCCATTTGATATCTTTTAATAATACTATTCATTGAAGTCTTGGTTTTATTAATACAGTATATATATATATATATATATATATATATATATATATATATATATATATATATATATATTATTCAGCATTTAAGCATTTTAAAGACGGAGACTTGCCGCACAAAAAGTTCAGAAGAATCTTAGTATCAGCTTTCGGTTGAAAAAAACTGAAATCTTTAAATGGCGCAGAACAAATAGCAGAATGTGAGGTCTCTGTGTTTAGGATGGCAACGTGCGTTTTAGTTTAAATTTTTTTTTCAAGTGATTTTATTACATGGTCCTCTTCAACCTTGGATTAAGATAACATAAAAACGAAACGAATCTGAGATGACATCAGGGGCTTTTCTTCATTGGGCGACACTTACATCTGAGTACATTCGATATCATATTAAACACAAGTGGGTGGCCATTACTAGATTTCAAAGACATAACTCATGGTTTTTATGTTTGTTTGTTTTTTTACTAGTGTTGAGACCAATATTTTGACCGATTCCGACACAATTACCGATTCTGTTCTAAATTACCGATTCCACTTCAATTCCAGATTCCGATTCCAATTAATCGCTCCAATCAAAATATTTACTTACAACTTAACAATAAAAAACATTCTTGTTTAAATAACCGAAGTTAAACGATATTAGATCTGGTAATGCTAAATGGGTGACCATTTTGGAATGTCAGGTGCTGTCCGCTTATGTTGCCTTTGATTTTAGTCGTTCTCAATTTCTGTTTACCACTAAGGTTAAGCAATACTAATTCATGGGAGGTGTGCTTGGGATATCGCGACTTTGCCTCACAATCACACGCTCAATTTCTCTTCCATGAGATATTCATTGTTTCTAAAGACGATCATCTATAAATATTAAAGCGAAAATGTATGTATGTATGTATGTGTGTGTGTTCGCTTTTTCTGTATGTCTACAAAAGGCTTTTTTTAGAGAAGCGGTCGGTCGGTTCACAAACTTTTAAAACTTTTTATATCACATATAAATCGTAATATCTCAAAGTTAACAACGAAGCTCGCCTGTCTATTTAATTTGCTCGATTTCGGGAAGATAAATATTCAACATTTGTCGCTCGCCGTATGTAGGTTAGTCCTTTTCCTATAACATCTTGGGATAATAAAAATAAAAAAGCGTTCCGCAGTAAATGAAATACTATCTCGCAGTGAAACTTGACCTCATTAACTCATTAAAACGGACACCTGCTAAATCCAAGTAATTAAATAAATTCAAACGTGTTTCAGTTAGCATCTCGCGGTGGGGCAATGGTTAACGTCGCACTTTTTTTTCGCACTTTAATTTACAACTTTGCCTCAACGGTTCGGGTTCGATCCTCATACTTACCTACCAAAACATTTTTTAACCCCCCACCCCCGGAATTTCCACACACACTTCCAAAAACCCGGGCAACGCCGGATACCCCTCGCTAGTGTAATAATAATGATAATGTATATATATATATATATATATATATATTTGTATTACAACAGAAAAATGCGAGTATGAAAAGCAATATGGTTAAACTTAAACATGGAAAGTAAAGGACTAGTTGTTAAAACTGGAAAAGAGAAAAACAGGGTATTCACTAAAATATCTTGTTTTATAATAAAGTTATAACTTAAAATATTGCACTATTAAGATTTTTTAAATTCAATTTATAACATTATATAACAAATTCTTAATGTTGCAATAGTTTAAGTTATAAATTTATCATATTTTTTACTAGAATATCTTGTCATTTTCTTTTCCAGTTTTAACAACTAGTCCTTTTTATTCCATCTTTAAGCTTAACCATCTTACTTCTCATTCTCGCATTCTTCTATTGTAATCTATGATGTTTCCAGGCTTTAAATACACTGACCTGTTCTTTGTTTAATTTCAGTTTTACTTTTTATGCCTCCATAAACATAACCTACACATATGTAATAACAATGTACGGCACTCGTCTGCATTCAATAAAATCCCCGAATTATCTTCCTTTCATCTTTCCAATCTGTCTGTTTAACTTGTTGCTTCTCTTTTCGCGACAGCGATGAATTATTAGCAACAGCAGTCGCTAAAGCGACGTGGTTGCTATGGAAAAAAACGTCGCTCACCTCTTTACGTTTTTAAGGATCTTAAACACCAGTAAATTCATCATAATTTTTTTTTTACTGAACGAAAATTGATAATGTTTTCTTTTGTTTTTTTTTGTTTGTTTTTTTTTCACAATAAAGCTGAGAAGGTGATCTTAAACTGTAATTATTGTTTGAAATTTGGTCGAAAAATGAGTAAGCGGTGAAACTTTAAAGCAGTTCTAAATGACTAAAACTGCCACTTAACCATATATTCAAATATTACTCTTTCTGTGTGTGTGTGTGTGTGTGTGTGTGTGTGTGTGTGTGTGTGTGTGTGTGTGTGTGTGTGTGTGTGTGTGTGTGTGTGTGTGTGTGTGGATCCAGAACAGAACGACTTCAAACACACATAAAACACAAATATATATCTACGAATGACATTTCAAAAGTAATACCTCCTACCTTTATTCCGCCCGAATGGATCGTAGAGAATTAAAAATCGCATTGTTATGATGACTGGACTCATGGATTTATGACTTGAAAGTTTCAACTCTCTGTGAAGATCTTGACAGTGTGAGACGCTACGAAAGCAACTCCTGTCATTGGCGTGTGTCAGAGGCAGAGATGCGTCATTGAATTCCTACCAAAAACGCATTGCGAATGATGGTGAATATGTAGAAAAAAATTCTTGAGCACAAAGGATCTTTTTATTTTTTTTTTAATGATACTACTCCCGTCTTTGTAGTTCTTCAAAAGTTTTAGTTAAAAAAAAAGATAGGAGGTTTTACTTTTGGAACTACGCTTGTACTTCTGTATTTATATGAAGATACGTGTGTGCTGTCTTCATCTTATGACAGGCAAACGGCTGTAAATCACAGAATCGGCTTATGTTGGGCCGTCTTCACGAGAAACCAAACCGCCTTAACGTCTAAACACGCAGCGTACAAAATCAACGCGAAAAGCTAGAACATATATTATCTTATTATCTTATTTCGACTGAAAGGTGTCAGCTGTACTATAAATTATGCCAGAAAGTAGAAACTTTTCAAATCCACATCATGCGTTCATTACTGATTATAAATTAATAGCAGGGGGACCAGACATTGTCCGGGATGTAATAAGTATCAATAAATATTTCACTCTCCTATATTTCTATTGTTATCGAAGCCGGTGAAATCGGCCATTTTTTAATCAACCTGAGAGTGATTGCCTGCTCTAGTTACGGACCCCAACCCCCGGAAGTGTCTGGTGTGGGCAATGTTTAAAACGCAGGGAACTTTCCGAAGAAAGTAATAATTTCATGTTTGGTTTAAATCTTCTGTGTGGGAAAATAAAGTGCTGCAAACTGATAATTCGTGAAATTTTACGTGTTTTATTTTATTTTTTTTTTAATTTTATTCACTTCAAACATGGCATATTGTCACTGTAGCGAAAGGGATTACTGTGATAGGAGTCATATTTTGTTTGATGGACGCCTTATATAGTAGTAACGGTTATCTCAGTTTCTGTATAAATTAAAATATACTATTTACGCCTAATTTACGACCGGGCAACGCCGGGCAGTCTGCTAGTATATATATATATATATATATATATATATATATATATATATATATATATATATATATATATATATATTAATAACTACATAGAATTTTCCGTGTTTCAACCTCGTGAAGATTTGTCATGCTACCTAGCTCTATTTACGTATCGGAAACTATTGAATTAAACACTGATGATAGATAGTATATATACATATATATATGTGTGTGTGTGTGTGTGTGTGTGTGTGTGTGTGTGTGTGTGTGTGTGTGTGTGTGTGTGTGTGTGTGTGTGTGTGTGTGTGTGTGTGTGTTGATCACCTTTAATATGATCTTTGATTCAGAGGTTATAATATACAATCCAGATATTAGGTTTCCGGATAGTTCTGGAAGAAGCGAATTAATATCTGGCCTACCTAAAAGGTGCAGAAGAGCTTTCAGAGTGAATACGTTTTCCCCCTTCGAATAAAAACATTGAAGTAATTGGCTTTCAACTCCGGAGAAGGATACTTGTAAACACGGAACAAGCAACGCATTATGTGTCATATATTTGTAATGGTAGCGAACTGTGAAATGCGCTATGAACGTCTGTAGCAATTCGTTCGTCCAACTGACTACGAGGCAAATGGCAAGAGAAGCAAAGGAACAAGGGGGTCAGCACATAGTTCTTCATCCTACTGGTGACCAAGTGATACTTAAGAATGCAAGAAGCATTACGGTTGGCTCAATTAATATCGACACGATTCACTCGTCGGCGTACCGTGTACGTTTAAAGAAACTAACATGGCGATTGTCGATATAACGGACATTTCAGCAACAACAAGAAACAATAAGTAATATGACTCAAATCTTAAGGAAGCTTCTAGTATGTGGAAACCAACCGACATGAACTAATTTTTTTTTACAGAAGAATCACCGATTGTCAAGGCCCGGAGGCCACTCGAGGATAAGGGTTAATGGGTATATATTAGTTATTGGATTATAGCGTAGTAATCATAAGTAGTAGAGATTTTGTAAATTGGATTGCTTAAGAGGTACGGCTCATCAAGAATTTGTTTACATTGGACTTGAAGACAATCAAATTGTAGTCAGCAGGAAAGCAGGCAAATGGAAGAGAGTTTAACAGGCGTGCAGTTCATAGAAAGAAGCTTTGTTCATGGAATCTACGTTTAGGTTTAGGCACAGATAAAGAGTGTGAATAATTATTGATAGTGGTTTTGGATAGACGAGTATGTTTCGTAAAAGATTGGCGAGGAAAGACCATAGATTGAAGCTTAGAGGAGCACTTGCCATGAAAATAACGATAAAGAAGAGACAAGCTCGCAACATCCCTTTTGTGGGAAATAATTGCAGGGAAGATAAAAGGGCATCCCCACTAAGCTACGAAATCTGTTTTGAACTCTGTCAAGGCAGGAGAAGCTGCTTCTAGCAGCTCCTGCCCAGATGTGGCAACAGTACTCCATCACTGGCCGTACATGGATTTTATATAGGTACAGAATTATGAACTATGAAAACTAACCAGCAACTAGAATAGAAATAAAACAAAACCAGAACACGCTGATATAGGATTAAGAAAACCGGGAATGGCGCAAAATTTGAAGTTAACTACGCATCCTCCTTTTAAAAAATTAAATAGAATAAAATAAAAGTGTAGTATCGGCACATCTTGACACCACACCAAATTGAAGAAGATCAAAAAGGATTGAGAAAAAGCACTAATAATAAGCTGCTAGAAAGGACTTGTCCTGCCTTGATAGAGTTCAAAATAGACTTCGTAGCCTCGTAGGAGATGTCCTTTTCTCTTCCTTGCAACCTCTATCTCACAGAAGAGATGTTGCGAGTTTGTCTCTGCTTTATCGTTATTTTCATGGAAAGTGTTCGACTGAGCTTCAATCTATGGTCCCCCCTCGCAAAACTTTCACAAGAAACACTCGTCTAGCTGTAAACAATCTATGAAGAAGAAAGAAAAGAAAAAGTAAGAAAAATAAAAAGAAAAACAAAGAAAAACTATCAAAGTTCCTGAAGATTAATATTTGATTATACGACAATTAGAAAAAAATAAGAAAAAATTCAATTTAATTTTTAATAAATCGTAATAGTTATAAAAACAATTTTAAACTCATTTCGTCTGTCTAACCGTTAAATCATAATTTATCATCGAGTTAATTCGGTTTTGTTACACATGCGTTCGACAGATGTCAAAACTATAATTAGATATATTAACATCATTTTGACTTAACTCCAAACATCTCAAGTCATGCCAGGACTTACCACCACCACCATGGCATATAAGAGGAAAAAAGAAAAGGAAGAAAAATAAAACAAAATTAAATCAAAACAAGTGAAGCATGCATGATCCCCGTGAGTGCACAGTGAACGAGGCAAAAAAAATGACTAAGTTCAGCATTTGACACCACCCCCATTTAGCCCCCAAAGTCCCCAGGGGACGTCGACTCCTGGTGAAAATGAACAAACGGCGCAGTTTTAGGCCTTAACATATGTAAATTTGAGTTATGCACCATGCAAAAAAAAAAGAAATGACCAAGTCTAACATTTGCACCCCCTCCATTTAGGTCAAAAGTTCCCAAGGCCTTAACATATTTAAATTGGAATTCAGCAAAACTGCTAAATAGACATACAAAGATAATGTTTGACAAATATGGTAAAATAGTCCTAAAAGAGCCTCTGCGGCACACCCAAGCGTTATTGCGAAGTATAGATAAACAAAATTGTATAGACATCAGTTACAACTTTTCAGAAAGTTTTTTAAAAATCCGAGGCATAATTTTTTGTTTTTTATAAACACAAATGTGTCAATTTTAGTCATTTTACCCCGAAAGGCACACCTATGGGGGCAACCGGAGTTTTCCCAGAAAACCCGTTCATTTTTACTTATATCATGTTAAATATTTGTACAGAATTTCAAAAAAATTCCAAGGCGTAATTATTGAGAAAATGCAGACAGACGAACGGACGAACGGACAAGGGTGAATTTACAGGCCCACCCTTCTTTTATATTATTAATATTTTACTATTCGAAAAATGAAAAAAAAAAATTCAATTTTATTTTTAATAAATAGCAATTTTTATTAAAAGCAATTTCACACTCGTCTGGTCTTTTTAACCATTAAATCTTAATTTATTATCGAGTGTTTTAAACAGCGATTTAAAAAAAAAATGTTTGACATAGGATTCACCACTTATCAAGGCCCGGAGGTCACTCGAGGATAAGGGTTAAAGGGTGTACAGTAGTCAACGGGACAATATAGTAGTAATCATTAGTAATGGATCAAAGTGTAGTATCTGTTCTTCAGATGCTGCACTTCCATTTCTTGTTCTCTTTCGGTGGAGGAGAAATCCTTCACGACTGAGACAATTTTTATTTTTGTACCTTTTCTCCACGTTAAAAAACGACCCTGGTGTCTAACTCTGTCCCGTGGGGAGGCATAGTAAATAGGTACTTAAGGGGGGGGCGGCTCATCAAGAACTTGTTTATGTTGGACTTGAAGACGACCATATTGTAGTCAGCTGAAAAGCGGGCAACAGGAAGAGAGTTCCACAAGTGTGCAGTTCTAAGAAAAGAATTGCTTTTTAATTATGTTTTTATTTTGGTTTAATTTTAAAACTCACTTTATGCATTTTTTTTTTTTTTTAATCTGTGAGGCATTTTAAGAAGCATGAACCCTTTAAAGTATGAGGTCTCTTGATCCTTCTCGTAAAATAAAATTAGACTAAATATTAGTGTTGAGACGATTAATCGGAATCTGAATCGGAAAAATCGGAACATTAGGGGGTATCGGAAAAATGTGTGCATATTTCCCGGTTCTTTTAATTGTCTTTTTCTATTTAGATATATAAATATATAAATATTCTTTACAGTTAATAAAAAAAAATATTTATTGGTTTTTATCTACTAGTAAAAGTAAAATCGATAGATGATGCCCACAAGTGTATTTTTTTCGTTTAGGAAAATATTTCAACATTCAGCATGCGTTTTTACGGTAGTCTTGGAAGAATAACAGCTATATATTTAAATATTTAGAAATTTTTAAAAAATCAGAATCGGAATCGGTAATTTTATCGGAATCGGAAATTTAATATGGAATCAGTAATTGTATCGGAATTGGAAAAAATATTGGAAGCGTTCCATTACTACTAAATATGAAAATAACTTACTATACAATCTTTTAGAATCGATGGCGTTTCTAATAATTGGTCATTTTAATTTCTTTTCACATTTCTAAATTACATGTCAATATTATGCCCTGCTCACCTAAAACCTTTATTATATACACTTTGTTAAACGTTATTATTTTTAGTCAAAGAAAGAGCAGCAATCGTGTTAGTAATAGTAATAGTTTTAGTAATAACAGTAGTAATAGTTTAGTAATAGTAGTACTAATAATGTTAGTAATAATAGTAATAATATAGTAATAGTAGTAGTAATAGTTTTAGTAATAGCAGTAGTAATAGTTTAGTAATAGTAGTACTAATACTGTTAGTAATAATAATAATAGTATAGTAATAGTAGTAGTAATAGTTTAGTAATAGCAGTAGTAATAGTTTAGTAATAGTAGTAATAATAATGTTAGTAATAATAGTAATAGTATAGTAATAGTTGAAGTAATAGTTTTAGTAATAGCAGTAGTAATAGTTTAGTAATAGTAGTACTAATACTGTTAGTAATAATAATAATAGTATAGTAATAGTAGTAGTAATAGTTTTAGTAATAGCAGTAGTAATAGTTTAGTAATAGTAGTAATAATAATGTTAGTAATAATAGTAATAGTATAGTAATAGTTGTAGTAATAGTTTTAGTAATAGCAGTAGTAATAGTTTTAGTAATAGTAGTACTAATAATGTTAGTTATAATAGTAATAGTATAGTAATAGTAGTAGTAATAGTTTTAGTAATAATAGTAGTAATAGTTTAGTAATAGTAGTACTAATAGTAGTAGAATCATAAAGAAGTTTAGAATAGTAGTAGTAATAGGGTTAGTAATAGTAGTAGTATTAGTTTTAGTAATAGCAGTAGTAATATTGTTAGTAATAGCAGTAGTAACATATAGTTGCTTGTAATAGCAGTAGTAATATTGTTAGTAATAGCAGTAGTATTATAAACAAGGCAGAGTAGCATTTTGATGTAAGTTACTACTATTTGGGACCACATTTACCGGAATACTATGTAGGGAAGTGGGCAGCGATATGTGGCTGTTTACATTACTCTTGAACTTCTGCATTTCAATACAGTATCAGAAGCAGGTATCCGGGAGGGTTTTTCTTTTACAAACGAGTCACCACTTATCAAAGCCCAGAGACCACTCAAGTAAAAAAGTTAACGAGTGTCCGGTAGTCAATAGGTAAATGTCATAGTAATCCTTAGTAATGGAAATTTAGTAAATTGTATTACTTAAGGGGGTGGCTCATCAAGAACTTGTTCACTTCAAGACGTAATCTCAAACTCTAGCTGTTCGAAGGAAGAAGCTATTTGAGTAGAAGGTGTATCTACATAGTGGGCGTACCAGAGATTTTAGTTCATCTGAGTACATTCCATTAAAGTACTTGTAAAACTGGTACAGAAGTGCCACATTTCGGCGATGGGACAGGGGTAGAGGTTGGTCGACAGTGCGGAGTCGATCAGGTTGGCTGCTGGTTTTTGAACTCTGTTTATTCGCGAGAGACTAGTGGCAGATGCACCATTAATAGCAAGAACATGTGAACTAGTATGCTATAAATTACGGCTTATCTACCCCCTCCACTCTACTAAATTTAATTCGTGCATTGTGTGAGACTCAAATATTTTAGAAGTAGCGGCAACATTATTATTCTTAGTAGTAGTAGGAGTAGTGGTAGTAGTAGTAGTAGTGTCAGGTCGTGTCATATGCTACTGGTACCATGTAACCCAGTACTACCTGCCTCATGGTCGGATCACCGGCGACTAAACTGGTTCCCCCACCAGACTTGTTTGGTGAGGAGGGCGGCTAGTCTCCCTGAAGGATTAAAAACAAGACCTTCCAAAGGGCGAATGAACTCTTTTTCTGGGTCAACGGCCAACTAGCACCGTGTATATTTGTGTGTGTATATGTGTATTGGGGTAGAGAGGGCTCCCGTAAGCCGTGGTGAAGGCAACCTTTCTAGGAGAAGCAAATCTCTGATTTAAAAAACCATAAAGCGGAAGACCAGTACCCGCATTAAGCTGGTCTGCAGTTTAATTTGTTGCTGGCTATCTTGCTCTTGCTTGTTGCTGGATCTCAACATTTTGAACCGAGAGAGAGACTTAGCTGCCGTACAAAGCTAAGACTCTGTAACATCATATTTGTATAGATACTCCCTCAGACATTTGGGCTCATGGATTTTAAATGTCTGAGGGAGTGGCACTCGTCTGACAAGACGTTGCAATCCACAGTAATAGCAGCAGCTTATGCAACAAGAAGTATAATTTGGATAATTACTGTTCTATTTTACTTTTAATGCATGTAAAACCAAGCTCCTAACTTTACATCATCAACGCTCTGTTCGTCATCTAGCATCAATTGAAATGGATGGCTCTCGTCTTGGGGAGGCTTCATGTTTTGACAAGCTCCTGGGTTGACCTTTACTCCTTGTCTGAAATGAAACACGTATATAAAGTCTGTTGCCCGGGCCGCTGGGAAAATGGTAGGATCATTCTACCGCTCCTGAAGATATCTCACTACTGATGCAATTCTCTATCTCTATAAAAGCCAAGTACGTCCAAAGATGGAATACTGTTGCCACATCTTGGCTGGAGCTTCAAAAAAACAGCCTACCCTACCTTGACAAAGTAAAAATAGACTTCGTGGCTTAGTGGGGGATGCTCTTTTCTCTCCCCTGCAACCTCTCTCCCACAGAAAAGACGTTGCGAGCCTGTCTTTGTTTTATCGTTATTTCCAATGCAGGTGCTCGTTCGAGCTCCAATCTCTGGTCCCCCCTTGCCAATCCTTCATGATAAACACCCGTCTAGCTAAAACCACTGTCAGTAATTTCCCCCACTCTTTATCTGTGCCTAAATCAAAACGTAGATTCCATGAACATAGCTTTTTTTTCTGGGAAGTGCACGCCTGTGGAATTCTCTTCCGTTTGCCTGTTTCCCACCTGACTACAACTTGGACGTCTTCAAGTCCAACATAAACAAATTCCTGATCAATCGCCCTCCTAAGTAAGACGCTTTATCAAATCTCCAATACCAACTATTACTACGATATTATCCCATTGATTATTGTACACAAAATAACCCTTATCCCCGAGTGGCTTACGGGCCTTGATAAGTGGTGATCACTCATGTAAGAAAAAAATGTTACATGCTATAATATGCGGCCTATGTATCCTCTCCTCTCTACTACATGTAATTTATGCATTGTGTGAAACTCAATTATTTTAGTGATAATAATAATAGTGGCGAAAGTATTATTATAAGTAGTAGTAGTAGTAGTAGTAGTAGTAGCTTAAGCAACAATAGGTATCATTTGGATAATGACTGTTCTTATGTTGTGCGAATAACACTCAAGATGTGAATTGAATTCCGAATAATCTAAATAATACCAATTATCAATCCTCATCACAGAAATTTAAAAGCAACAGAATTAATGTTCAAAGTTAGCATTTAAAATGCACGTGTTATGATATACGATCTACGAATTTGCATTGTGTCAGTTTTAGTATTAGTCGGAAAGCAATGGAGAAAGCAATGAATACCCTTGGGTGCTTTCAAAATGAACGTACTTCTTTTTTTTTAACCTCGTAAAATAAAATCCAGATGTGAAAAGGGGACTTGGTTCATATAGTTTTAAAAGTCGAAGAAGAAAGAAGAAGGGTGAAGATGACGAAGAAGATAATGAAGATGGAAAGTAAACGTAAAAAAAAAGTAACTTGCGGCCGAAGCTGAGATTGAACCCACTACACGAGTCTGTAGTGTAATTCAAATCTAGTCCGTAGCTGAATACTTGATCCTTCGCCAGGGTTAGCAAGGGTATTTTAATCGTGACGCCATCACTAGATGGGTTGCCAATTTTTAAACTTATTCATATTTTATTATTATTTAGCTGTGTCATTATTTATAATTCTTAAGCTTATTGACATTTAATAATTTTAAGCTTATTGACATTAAATAATTTTAAGCTTATTGACATTCGAGTATTATTAGGCTTACTTACATTTGTAATTTAGCTGTGTCATTATTTATAATTTTTAAGCTTATTGACATTTAATAATTTTAAGCTTATTGACATTAAATAATTTTAAGCTTATTGACATTCGAGTATTATTAGGCTTACTCACATTTGTAATTTAGCTGCGTCATTATTTATAATTTTTAAGCTTATTGACATTTAATAATTTTAAGCTTATTGACATTTAATAATGTTAAGCTTATTGACATTCGAGTATTATTAGGCTTACTCACATTTGTAATTTAGCCGCGTCATTATTTATAATTTTTAAGCTTAGTCACATTTAATTATTTTAGATGACGTACCGGTCAAGTCTAAATAACTATATATCGACTGTTATCGACTGCGAAAATCTATTTTCAATGGAAAACGTCCTTGACAAGGCATTAATCCAATCTATGTATGGATCTAAAAAGATACTTAAAGGTCAAAGAACTTGCTGATGATGAGTGTTTGATATGTGGATTAAACTCAGAGAACAGCAATTATTTTCCCTTTGTCAGAAACATCGCTCATAGAACGTCAGGACTTAAAGTCTGAACTAAGGGAAGCGAAAGATATGAGGCTGTCGAAAGTAAACCCAAATCTACTTTCTTTTCTCCTTATATTATTATTATTATTATTATTATTATTATTATTATTATTATTATTATTATTATTATTATTATTATTATTATTATAATAATTATTATAATAATAATAATAATAATTATTATTATTATTATTATTATTATTATTACTATTATAATTATTATTATTATTATTATTATTATTTACCTTCGGGGCAAAGTGTAGTATCTGTTCTGATACACCACGTCTTATTCTTGCTCCCGTTTTAGTGAAAAATATTTAATTTTACCTCAAACTAGAGTTCTCTCTTTAAGGAGATGGGTCTTACCCACATTAAAAATTAATTTTGTCTCTAACTCTGTGCTTTTGGGAAGGTTAATAAATAGAGGCTTTTTAGTCCAATGTTCCCGTTTTATTGGTTTTTCTTATTACAATTAATTATTAATGTTATGGAGAGGTGTCCGAGCAATAAAAGAACACAATACATCAATCCCAGGAATAAGGTGACCTTATAATAGAGTTATGGAGACGTGTCCGGGCAATCCCAGGAATAAGGTAACCTGTCATAGTGTTACGGAGGTGTGTCCGGGCTATAAAAAGAACACAATGAGAAATCCCGGGATTTAAAGCGACCTGTATCCATGGTGCCTGGGAATGCGCCAATGTTACGTCAATCGATCAGGAAAGCTAACCAATATTACAATGGGTTAGACCAAAACTAGCAAAAAGTACAATAAGCATAAGCTGTCGAAAATGAGATAAACAGGTCAATCAACAGAAACTCTGTCCTAGAGTGTTGCAAAACAATAAACAAAACTGGCGAGAATAAGGTCAATAGGTCAAAGCGATATAAAAAAAAGAGTAGAGAGAAAAAGACAGGGAAGACACAAAGCGAAAATACAGTTCGACACAGAGTTCTGTGACCCACCTTCTCCATCAACCTCCACCGCGCCCTGATTTTAGTTGTCTCACTTTTATTTTGAAGTGGAAAAGTGTAAACAAATGAGTATTGAAAACATAAAAATTGTCTCGTATTCATTTTAACACGAAATAACTTTTCGTTTATACGACCAAGAGAACTTGACGATAACAGCCCATTCATATATGTAACATTAAGATAATTGAGTAATTTGTCCAGTTATTTCCAAAGTGCCAGAAGAAAGCCGTCCGTTCAATTCAAAAATACATATTTAGTTGAGCCACTCTCCGGCAACTTCGCGTCGGCATTTTCCGGTACGTTACGTAAGTAGCCGGAACATATCGAAGTGAAGGCTGTTAGACGATTAATTCAAAATGCGTTTGCTCGTTCCACAATGTTTAGGATGTTTTTTTATTAAGAAAGCCATTCTTAATATGGGGAAAGTCGATATTTCTCACATTGTTTAAAGTAATTTTCGAGTAAAAATTTGAACGTAACAACTGATTTGGATAATTGCTTCGGCATCTTCCGCTCACTTACGTAACCTGCCGAAAGATGTTGACGCGAAATTTCCCGAAGATTGCGTCTAGAACTGTATAAATAATGAAAGTTCTTACTGACTCTTTATTACGTCGACTTCGTGTTATGTCTGTGTGCCTGTCTTTTTATGAAACCATTTCTGGTCAACACTGTATTTGTTGATATACGTAACAATATGAATATAGAATAATCAAACGAAATATTGTTAACGGTATTACATGGAACGGGAATACTAAAATCCGAAGTCGTCACAGCGCATATTCCTTAACCGATGCGATGTGCATACATGCGCAAAGCCAGCCTGAAGTCACACATGCGTTCTTATTCAAATTGCTTGCTAACTACCAGCCCCTTATATCAAATAAACGTCACACATGTAACAAGGAATGTCATTTTGGTGCTGGATCACAACATTAATAAAAACTTCAGATAGAAATGGCGTTTAAGGGTGGCAGGCTAACTACACTTCCGGTCCATGCAAGAAAATATTTATACACCTTTCAGACAAAGACAACTACTGCAGAAATAGCCTTTTGTATTATTAATGATTTTCCTTACCAAGACAAAAAAAAACACACGAGGATAATGATTAATATAGTCGATAGGAAGTTAAATTATGAATCTTTTGAAAGGACTAAACATGATGAAGGGATTAAAAAACTATAATTAATTTGTGATTTTTAGATGAGATTTGATAATTTGTATTATCTATAATAAATTCTGTATACAGCATAAACAAGTAAGCAATGATGATCCGGGCTAGTACCACATGGGTAACCATTTCAGAATGTAAGGCGTTGTATGTGCTCTCTGCTTTTCTCGGAATTGTTTCCAATCGTGCTGAACTTATATACCAGAAATAAAACAGTCTGGATTCAGGAGAGGTGCAGTTGGTGATTACGCAACTCTTGATGCAAAAATTTCACGCGCAGACACGAGTGAGTATGCATAGTTTGACGAGACTGAATTAAGCTTTTGTTTTTTATAATATTCTGTTTGTTTTTTTCCTTAGTTCGTACGTTACGCTTGAAAAGAAAATGACAAATACTATTTTTAAAGGCCAAACTACTTCAGAAAACGCCATATTAGCAAAAAATACCTTAAAACGGGCTAATCTGACAAGAATAGAGGTGTGATTTCTCTTCTATGTGGCCTCATTTTCGAATGTCATTATACAAATATATGATCATTGATGTAATGGTGTAAGAAAAAGAACTCGTAGTAATTTAGACTTATAGCTGTTCTTCATCAAAAAAAAAAGACTCAGCAAACTATTACATAAAAAAGAAACGTTCGAATTGAATCCTTTATTTAATCCACGTCAGTAGAATGCTCGCATTTTGTCGGCCATGACTGAATAAGAGCCTTAAGTAATTCGCAATTGTATTCTTAGTATCGCCCGAATTGAGGATTGAACTTTAGACCTCTTGAAGAGTATCATTAAATCTGAATTTTGTTTTAGTACTTAATATGTTATATCGCATGCCATTGCGGAATGATTGTCAATTCTATCATAATACACCTAAAAAGGATCGGATGGTTATCTCGGCAGAAACCTTGTGTAAATAGCATGCAACAGATCAGAGCAGTAGTCCGACTAATCAAAAAAAATATTTAGTTGTTATTCTTTATGAGAGTACGGCATAATCAAGCTGACATACCGGTTCTAACCAGATCACTGAAGTTAAGCAACGTTGAGCCTGGCCAGTACCAAATGGGTGAGCATTTGGGAAGGCTAGGCGCTGTATATAACTTCTGAGTCTAAACACTTGAAATTTTAAATGTAGGTTACTTGAACATGGATCAAACTTTTTAATTTGATTTGAGCTCCAAAAAATAAATGTTCCGGGGTCATAATTGGGATTAAAGTAAAAAAAAAAAAAAACTGGACCTCTGCGGTTTCTACATTATAACTCAGCCAATGTCTGATCTAAACATTTGAAATTTTACATAAAGGTTATTCAGACATAGGGCAGGCTTTTTAATCGGTTTAGGTCGAAAATTTGAGATGCCAAGGCGTCAAAGTTCAAAAGATCTCACCTTTCCAGTGTCCAGCAAACTATCCAGCCAATTTTAGGTCTAAACATTTGAAATTTACACATAACAGGTGTTCAAACATGCGGCAAGCATTTTAATCAGTTTTGGGGCGAACATTGGCTGCCAAAAGGTCACAATTGAAAGAGTTGACCTTTGCAGATTCTACTAAATTCCTCCGCAAATTTTTGAGTCTAAAGACTTGAAATTTTAGATGTAGTTAACTTGGACATGAGTAAAACTTTTATTTTTATTTGAGACCAAAATAATAAATGTTAAGGGGTCAAAATGGGGGTAAAAGTTTTAAAAAATTGGCCTTTGCGGTTTCTACGAAATTACTCAGACAATTTTGGGTCTAAACATTCGAAACCTTACATAAAGTGTATTCACACGTATGGCAAATTATGAAGAGTACATAGGACCCGAGCAAAGCCGGACTGAACTACTAGTACGTTAATAAAACCACCAATCAGCCTGGAATATATTTGGATTTTACATCTGTTCTTGTGTCTTCATTCATTCAACCATCCTCACTATTATGATCAAGAATGTTACGGTGGCGAAATGATTAACGACACGGAAGGAGGGCCTGGGTGTACCAAGGTTGAATCTAAGTCAATCCAAAGAAGCACTTTCAGTTAAGGATCTTGGCAACTTCCACGAGGACTCTTTCTTAAGTACCCAATGTCTTTCTAGAAAGACAATCTAACTAGAAAGACATCACGAAATAAACGAATACCAAACGAATTATTTGTATAAAATGAATGAATGATGCTCGACATCATCATCATCATCATCATCACCATCATCATCATCATCATCATCATCGCTGAGATAACGCCGTGATTGATTGGTAATGATGGTGGTGATAAGAAAGAAGTTGATTATTTAAGATGGGGATTAACAAGAATTTGTTTACATTGGGCTTGAAACAACCATGTTGTAGTAAAATAGAAAGCAGTTCTGCGGTATTGTGTTTCCCAAGCAGTTCTAGGAAAGAAACTTTGGAAGATTTTTATAGCTTTACATAGAAAGAGAAAAGGAGGTGTTGTTGTTCTTGTTCTTGTTTTTGTTTTTAGTAGTAGTAGTATTAGTAGTAGTAGTAGTAGTCAGGTTAGCATTTTTAAATTACATGCTATATGTATTCTAAGAATTGAGAAGCCAGCGATTTTTAGGATGATTAATTTAGTTGTTTTGCTTTACGGCATATCGATCCTTTTTCATGTTATTTAATGGCAAATGCAGTAATTTTGGAATAAAAAATTTGTTTTCTGCTTTAAGTGCTTTATGTTTTATTATTTACTCACGGTGTTTGGTTTGGTTGTTTTGTTGTGGAAAAATTTCGTTTCTGTCTTTGATTTTGCAGAACATGATTGAGTTTTGCAAAAGGAAATGAAAAAAAAAAACAATAACATCAAGGTTTGGCGCATTTTAAGTCGGAATGCTTGTAGCTTTAAACTTCCTGATCTGTGAGCAACGAGGATTTTTAGATGAAATTTGATAAGGGGAAGAAAAAAGAATTAATATCCGACCGAGCGTACTTAGAAAAAAGTCATAACGACTACGCGGCGTTTGACTTGCGCCATAAAATAAAGTTCCGAAAGTGGATGAAGATCAGATTTCGGTTTGGGTACTTTCAAATGCGAACTAGTGCAGAACAGGTAGCGCGATGGCTGGTGGTGATATTAATATCGACGTCTGTGTTTTAACGACCGAATAAAATATAATGGTTTCAAACAGAGTGAAAGGGGGGAGGGGTCTCGTTTAGATAATGAGGACCAAATACAAACGCAGCACTCCAGTTCCATTTGTAAAAGAAAAGAACGCATTTAGCATAAAATCTTAGCTGACGTCACTTAGTGGCCATTGTGATACCAAGTCTTTCATAAGGAATAGAGCTTAATTGTTCCTCAGCCTCATCATCATCCAAATACTCACTTTCTACTACTACTACTACTACTACTACTACTACTACTATTATTATTATTACTAATACTACAACTATTACTTCTACAACTACTACTGCCTATAATAATGCGATCTACTATAACACACTAAGGCAAGTCCATATATGTACGCATGTAATCGCCTCTCACCGCGCTTATGCGATCGCCGAAGATGCAATGCATTATATATATATATATATATATATATATATATATATATATATATATATGTATATATATATACATATATATAACGAGAGAGAGAGAGAGCGAGAGAGAGAGAGAGAGAGAGGGAGAGGGAGATGTTGTTTTGTTTTGGTTTTAGCGATATGTTTTGAATGAATTCAATTATTTACGAAAGTGCATTTTTACCTAAATGCGAGTTGGGAATAATTTTCCCTTTTAACCAATTGTGTACCCCCGCATGGGGAGCGGTAATTCTACCAAATTTCGATGTTGTACCGAATAGGAAGCTCGAACTAAAATACACTTTGATGGACCTCGGGCAAAGATTAAAAATGTAGTATCTGTTCTGTTCGAAGATATATATACACAGATTTAAATAAAATATGCGACAATTTCTCGAGAGCTCTTTCGGCTATCATCTATTCAGGAGAAAATCGATAGCAAACAATACTATTGAATTTAATACAAACAATACTATTGAAATTAAAGAGCACTGAGGGGAATTCAGAAACAAAAGCAATTAAAATAGAAGATTTTAATTTGTTAAGACGTTACAAATTTGTGTATAAGACGTTACAAATTTGTGTATAAGACGTTTAAATAAGACTAATACAGTGTCATTAGTCGTATATTTTCTCTTGAAGCCCGTATCGGTTTTGAACGAAACAATCTTTTCCCAACCTTAACGTAACAGTAAACTAAGTGTTTTTTGTTACGCAAATTAGTAATTCTTATAATACAAATTTACAATTTTCCTATACTTAAATAATAAGGTCATTATTCAGCTACACATTTTTAACAAAATAACTATTATGTATTGTCATGAAATTTCCAAAGATATTATCTTTTCTCGGGCAACGCCATGGGCATCTCGTATATTAATAACGATATGACACAAAATTAAGCAAGTAAAATCTTATAGATGAAGCCATATGTTTATGCGAAAGAGAGAAAGTATATTTTGTGCGACAAACTCCATTTTATGAAGAGAATTCAGAAGGAAACCATTGATTCTATCGCCATAATGAAACGAATTCTTCGTGTTTCTTTCATTTGCATATACCGATTGATAGACTTTTTTTTCTTTCTGTCTTTCTTTTTTCTCGTTTGAAAATTTTCAAATTTGAGATGTTTTCTTTCGTTCGTCTATTTTGTTTTTTACTAGCCTATATATCCGGCGTTGCCCGGGTGTTTGGGGTGTGTGTTGAGTAAAAATAACAAAAACGAAATAGGTGGTAGTAGGCAGCGGGGCTCGAACCTGTACCGCGAAGGAGGAAAAGAACGTGAATAAAAACGTGACGTCTTTGCTGTTTCGACCATCGCCAAACTGTATGTGGCGAAGGTTTAAATTAAGGCTAGCCAATCCAAAACTGGGGATGGCTATCGAAAATATCGGCTAAAAAAGTGACTCCGCTCCTTGTAAAAAAAAATACCCGGTTGAAGGTGAAGCAATTAATGTTTTTTAGCCGATTTTTTAATATTTGTCGTCCGGAGGGTCGAGATTAAAACGATACCGATCTCGTGAAAATACGTTGCCTCTGATGAAAGTTTTAGAGACACACACATACATACATACATACATACATACATACATACATTTAAACAGATATGTGAGATTTATATTATAGACTAGATGGGTGGCAGGTGTTGTCCGGGTGTTTGGAGGTGTGTGTTTTCAATTTTTCCTATGTTATTTTTATACCGATTGATTCGTTCTTTTTCTGTCTATCCTTTCCTACTTTTCTTTTCTAAACTTTCCAGCTTAAGACGTTTTCTTAATTCCTTTATATTTATTTATATCTATATTTATATTTATATCTTACCTTAACTAACTGAGACAGTATTTTTGTGGGTATGTATATGACGCATTCACTTTTCGATCTTATAATCAATAGATATTGCCATCTGAAAATAAAACATCAAACATTTTAACTTCTGATCTTCTTGTTGTCGAACTCAGGCATCTTTTTTGTCGAACTCTGCACGAAATTCCGAACAGAATCCTTTATTTATTCAACGGTGGTTACGTGTTTTCGCTCCGTCATATATGACCGAATAAAAGTCTTAAGTAATTCACAATTCTCTTCTGGGTATTTCTTTAACGTTCAACTTTCAGAAGGGTTTCAGTTAACTTGGAGTTAAATTGAACCTAGGACTTTGTTAGTTACGTCAGATGTCATTGAAGACAACAATCCAATTGACGTGTTTAAGGGAAACTTCGGTGATACATTACCCTCTCACTAACTGAAAATAAATAGAATTGTCTATCTATTTATGCTACATTTAAAATAAACTTGCTAGATACAGTGAATCCATTCATTAACGAGAAAATTTATTAAGTAAAGCAATCAAATAAAATAAGCCGCGTGTACGTGGTCACCCTCTTGTGCTGCATGTGAGATGACGTCACAAAAAATAGTGAAGAAATGATGAATGTAAGAAGTGTGAAGGGGTCAACGTTTCCTTCACATTTTTGCCAAGTTTCAGAAAAATCTAATGGATGGAGCAAAAGTTATGGAGTAAAAAGAGTAATTTCTTGCAATTTTGGGGCATTTGTGACCTCTTTTAAGCTCCTGGGAACGCCGAATCCCAGTAAAAATGGACAAACGATGAAGTTTCACCCCTTAAGACATGTACATTTGAATTCAGCACCATGGAAAACTATTATATAGATATACATATCAAGTTCTTGCGCAATATGAAAAAGAGCTTCAAAAAGAGCGATGCGAACCAGAATTTTGCCAGGATTACCCATACTGAATTTATATTAAGAACAATAGCCTTCACATTTTCACCAAGTTTCAGGAAAATCCAATGGATGGATCAAACGCTATGGGGCAAAAAGTGACATTTTTGGCCATTTGGGGGCATTTTTTACCTCTTTTGAGCCTCTGGGGAGACCGAATCCCAGTGCAAATGGATAACGGTGCAGTTTCAGGCCTTAACACATCTATATTTGAGTTAACCACCGTGAAAAACCACTATATGGTCAGACATATCAAGTTTTTGTTGAGAAATATGAAATATTTAGCATTGAAAGTCCCCGGGGACGCGAACTGGAATTTTGCCAGGGTCACCCATAAGGGATTTATATTAAGAACAATGGGCTTCACATTTTGGCCAAGTTTCAAAAAAATCTAATGGATGGATCAAAAGTTATGGGGCGAAGTGTGTCATTTTGGGACCATTTTGGAGCATTTTTTACCTCTTTTGAGCCTCTGGGGGCGCAACGGGAATTTTTATATAAAAAAAAAATTACTGTGCACATTTATTTAACAAAATACAATTTGTGGCAAACTTTCAGGAAGAACTAATGGACAGTTATCTGACAATAGTCCGACCTAACAGACGCACGGACGCATGGAAGATCGGACGCCACTGAAAACATAGATCCCTTTCAGATAAATCGGGGGACCAAAACATAAATTAAAATTTTTTCGGGTTCTACCTATATAGGAGCCAGATACGTCGAAGAATGGAGTAGAGTTGCCACATCTGGGCAGGAACTGCTGGAAAAAAAACGTATCCTGCCTTGATAGAGTTCAAAATATACTTGGTAGCCTCGTAGGGAATGCCCTTTTCTCTTCTCTGCAACTACTTTCTCACCTAGGAGATGTTGCAAGCCTGACTCTGCTTTATCGTTATTTTCATGGCAAGTGCTCGTCTGAGCTCCAATCTATGGCCCCATCCTCGCCAAACTTTCATGAGAAACAGTCGTCTAGCTGAAAACGCTATCAATAATTTCCCCTATCTTTATCTCTATTACAACCTAAACGTATATTTCATGAATAAAGCTTATTTCTTAGAACCACACACCTTTGGAACTGTCTTCTGTTTGTCTGCTTTCAAGCTGACTAAAATATGGTCGTTTTCAAGTCCAACGTAAATAAGTTTATGAGCCGTTCCCCTTAAGTAATCCAAGTTACCAAATTTCTATCACTAATGATGACTATGGTATTGCCCTATTGACTACTGCACACTCTTTAACCCTCGTGTTCGAGTAGCCTCTTGGCCTTTATAAGTGGTGACTTCTTTGTAAAAAAATACAATTCTAGTATGAATTTGAGGGCCTTAAACGTATTTTGTTTTTATATACAATTTTACTACTTATTACTATGTATCACTTTTACTCTATCTATCTATCTATCTATCTATATATATATATATATATATATCAATCTCTCTCTTTCTCTCTCTCTCTCTCTCTATATATATATATATATATATATATATATGCTAGCACGCTTTCATTTTATCCCTTACATGATGCAATATGTGACGTAATACATGACGTCATCTGCTTGAGATCATGTGTAGCATAATATGTTATGCCGTCATACAAGATGTCATAACCAGGGCTAGGACAACAGCATATTATGTTCATTATATTGACCCTCGAGTCTGTATCTTATATGCTTTTATATAGAGTGGTGTGATTGTCAGTTTATTAATTGTCTAACTCTGTCGGATATATACTCGAGTCAAAACAATAACAAGAATATGCTGTTGTCATAGCCCTAGTCCTAATACATATATACTATGTATGCTATGACGTCATTTTAAACAAACAAACCCAAAAACGGACAAACAGACATACAGATTCATTATAATAGATATATACCTGAAGAAGATCGAAATAACCTTCACGGAAACGTTGTAAAAACAACACTGGAGATTAGAACAGTAGTCAGAATAATATAAGTTATCGATTCTCATCTCAAAAATTCAGAAGTATGCAAGATAAAACATTGTGTAGCCAAGATCTTTTTCCAAACAAATTTTATCTATCAGATCCACAGTAAATTCTATTTTAATCGCCTTAACTATTGACAGTAAAATAATTACTTTTTGGAAAATTATCTTTCGATAATATATTATTTGTTTATTCTTTAATTAAAATTTGTATTTTATATTTCCCCGGGCAATGCCGGGACACGGATTCTGTTAATTATTAATATCTCTGCGTGGATTGACACCTGCTCGCTTCTCGTACCTACGAGTAGGTGGATGCTACGTCGAATATAATTGTCCGCTTTTCTTAATTGTTATTTCAACCGCGCAGTCAAATGGTCTGAAACCACACAATACAATACAAAATATAATACGAATGAACGAGACGCCTTGTATGCGTGCTAGTAGGTTGCGACTTCGGGTGGGATGGGCACTTTCCAATTAGACCTGATCTTCCAAAAATGCCATGGGGACCAATAACTCAACATGGCGCCTTCAACGATCGAACAAACAAAATGTTATGATTTCGGAACGGAGCAACAGCGAATTCGACCACTAGCAATCTAAAGGATTGTCCAGTTACCCCCTCAGAAAACATGAAAGGATAAAGTATTGGACCACGAGAATATTAGATAAACAAGAATTGAAAGGTTTATATGTGGAATTTTAGATAAGTATTTAACAGACTAATTAAAAATAACAAAAACTTTTCTAAAGCAAAACGACACTTCGGTGATAAAAACGTATGCAGATAGCATTGTCTCCTAGTTGCTTTATATAGCCTGGAATAGAAAACAATATTCAAACAGAATAAATAATGTATATTGACTAAGTAGAATACGCATTTATTCGATTATTGGTCCCTCGACCTGAAAATTCACCTTGTCCGTTCGTCCGTTCGTCTGTTCGTCTGTCCGCACTTTTCTCAATAACTACGCCTTGGAATTTTGGGGAAGTTTGCACAAACAGTAAACATGATATGAGTAAAGATATAACAGAACGGCTTTTTCGGGGAAACTCTAGATTCCCTCCCTAAGGGTGCCTTTTTGGGTTAAAATGGCTAAAATACACACTTTTATGCTTATTAAAAAAAATTGATGTTTTGGATTTTTATAAAACTTTGTGAAAAGTTGTAACTGATTTCTATATAATTTTGTTTGTCTAAACTTCGCGATAACTATTGGGTGTGCCCCAGGGGCTCTTTTAGAGCTAATAAAAACACTCTATTTTGGGGACTATTTTACCATATTTGTTCAAAATGTTCTGTGTATGACTATTTAGCAATTCTGCATGGTGCTGAACGCAGACTGTTGGGGCTAAATGGGGGCGGGCAAATGATGGACTTGGCCATTTCTCATTTTGCATGGTGCAGGACTGCACCGTTTGCTCATTTGCATCAGGATTCCATGGCCCCTGGGGACTTTTGAAGCTACATGGGGGGGGGGGATGTTGAGTGTAGTCTTTTTTATTATGCCTCGTCCACTGTGCACTCACGGGCGAAAATGCATGCTTCACTTTATTTATTTTTTTGTTTTTGTTTTTGCAGCTTTTCGTCAAAACAAATCAAACAGGGACTAAATATGGTTCTGATTTGCTAGATGTTGAAACTCCAAATAGGTGTTATTCGTCCTTCGTGTTGTGAAAGTATTTATGTATATTATTAATCTGTCATAAACTGTATCTAAATGTACTAACGCACAACGAACTTGATATTAGACGAGTACAATACTAGACGGTCACAGGTCACATGTATGTAAACACGTATATACACTCGTATACACAAGATAATAGAAACTCATACATACAGGGTGACTCACGAGAAACGGATGTTTTTAGAAAACCATATATATATATATATATATATATATATATATATACATACATCATACATTTATAATATAAATCTCACAAGCCTGTTTAAATGTATGTATGTATGTATATATGTGTGTGCCAGGTCATGTCATATGCTACTTGTACCATGTAACCCAGTACTACCTGCCTCATGGTCGGGTCACCAGCGACTAAACGGGTTCCCCCACAGACTTGTTTGGTAAGGAGGGTGGCTAGTCTCCCTGAAGGATTAAAAACAAGACCTTTCAAAGGACGAATGAACCCTTTTTCGGAGTCACCGGCCAACTAGCACCGTTTGTGTGTGGGTGTGTGTGTGTGTGTATGTATGTGTGTCTTGGGCTGGAGAGGGCTCCCATAAGCCGTGGTGAAGGCAACCTTTCTGGTAGAAGCAAATCTCTGATTAAAAAAAACATAAAGCGGGAGACCAGTACCCGCATTAAGCTGGTCTGAAGTTTAATTTGTTGCTGGCTACCTTGCTCTTGCTTGTTGCTTGATCTCAACATGTTGAACCGAGAGAAAGAGACTTAGCTGTCGTGCAAAGCTTAGACTCTATAACATCATCTGTGTATAGATACTCCCTCAGACATTTGTCTATAAAAATGGTCCTGTGGCGATGGAAGTCATTTTTGGGCTGATGGACTTTAAGTGTCTGAGGGAGTGGCATTCGTCTTACAAGACGTTGCAATCAATCAATGGACATATGTATGTATGTATGTATGTATGTATATATGCATGTATGTCTCGCAAAATCTTCCGACAGAGACGAGCGATTTTCACGAGATCGGTATCATTTGTAAGCTCGACCCTTCGGACGACAAATATCGAAAAATTGGCCAAAAACATTAATTCCTTCACTCTGAACTAGACACTTTTCTACAGTGAGGGGGTCACTTTTTTCGCCGATATTTTCGAAAGTCATCGCCTCTTTTCGATTACCTAGCCTTTATTCAAACTTACGTCACTTCCGGTTTGTCGATATGCGCAACAGCTAACGCGTCACTTTTTTTCCACTTTCTTTTCCTCCTTCGCGGTACGGGTTCGAGCCTGCCTGCCTACTACAACTTTTTTTTGCGCTTGCAATTTTCCTTCTTTTTTTTTTCTCTTTTTTTGCTCAACCAACACCCTTACACACAGCTCTACTTTTTTTTTCCGCTTTCGCTTCACGGATTCCAGCCTGCCTACCTACCACAATTTTTTTAGCTCCACAGACACCTACAAACACCCGGGCAACGCCAGGCACCCAGGCTAGGGTATATATATATATATTATATATATATATATATATATATATATATATATATAACTTCCGCTTCCAAGTTACTCATCCACACGTTATACACGATGCCCAAATTACAGTAATGTAATTATAAAATAACAGTTTTAATAAAAGCATCTTAATTCAGTGGAAGTCATGTATCTCTGTACTCAACATGAATAGAAAGAAGTCTATGGAAAACATTAACAGTTCAAAAAAGGTGCGCTAGCGTGCTAGAAACTATAACACCTCAGAGTATCTTATATCTATACGGAGCCAGCATTCGCGCATGCATAGTGCATTGTTGCCACATCTAGGCTGGTACATCTACTACTAGTCTCTACTAGTCAATATAAATCGTCGCTAAACTAATGGGTTCGGCATTATCTTCCATGTTCAATCCGCTGTTCCATCAACTCAGTGTATCCATTTTCCTGTTTAAAAAAACTTTAATGGAATATGCTGTGATGAACTCATAACAGTAGTGTCCTCTCGACGTATATGGGAACGGTACTAACCTCATGCGAGTATAACCGGCTTCCTCCAAAGGAGAAAACTCCATTAGAGTATGAAATTCACAAGTGGTTCCCCGTCGCATGTATATCCCCATTAGGGGAGATGACGACATAAGGTGTTTGCAACTCTTGCGGAGAGGTGTCGATGTCCTCGTAAATACAGCGCCTGGAAATCCCAAATTGGTCACCCATCTGATACTGACCTGGTTTAAAATTGCTTAACTACAGTAATCTAACAGGAACCGGTGTGTCAACGTGATTATGCGTATATCCAACTGACTAATATACAACCGACAAATTCTATACAATATATAGAACTAACTAACTCCACACAACATATACAACTGGTTAACTACACGACATATACAACATATACAACAGACAAATATAAAACCGACTTATTCTACACAACATATACTAGCGACTAACTACACAACATATATAACAGACTAACTACACAGCATATTCAACCGACTAACTACACAGCATATACAACCGACTAACTACACAACATATTTAACCGACTAACTAAACATATTTAACCGACTAACTACACAACATATTCAACCGACTAACTACACAACATATACAACCGACTAACTACACAACATATACAACTGACTAACTACACAACATATTCAACCAACTAATATATTACCGGCTAATTCTACTCAACATATACTACCAGTTAGTTCTACACAACATATACTTTATAAAATCCAATATGGCGTAATGGAAAAATAAAAAGGTATTTACAGTCTCTCTCCCAATTTTCCGATATTAATCATGTCAATTCACACTTCAATTCCTTTTGACAAACTAATTGTTGCTACTTCTTCTGATGAGTTAAGGGCAGAATAGATTCACTGATTGATATAATAATTAAGTGATTGATTTTGGCGCTACGAAACAGATACTGTCAAGAATTATATAAGTCAACTGAATTAAAAGAATAAATTATAAGACGGTCAACATCATGAATATTTGGAATATAACTTTTTGTCATTTATTATATATAGAGAGATAGATGGAGAGATAGATAGATAGATAGATAGATAGATAGATAGATAAAAGGTTAATGTAGTTAAATTGAAGCATTGTTTAGTGCGTGTGTTATGGAATTTAAAATTAATTTAATAGAAGGCAATACAGTGCAGATAATATGAACTAAATTAACTTAAGATAATAGTGGAATAAACTACGAAGATTCAACTTTATTGAGACAATATATGATGCATGTATATATATATATATATATATATATATATATATATATATATATAATCGTGACACCCTGCACTGAAGATTCCCGAAAGGATGAGACACTAGTGTCTGTAGGTATTTAATAACATAGTACAAAAATAATTATATATATATATATATATATATATATATATATATATATATATATATATATATATATATATATATATATCAAATATTGTGTTAGTGTGTTGCGGTGGAGGATCTGAATTGTAATATTTATTGAAAATGCCTTCGTCATGTGCCTTCGACTTTCAAGCTAGTAGATCACAAGGCGAGCAAACACAACTCTGATGAAGGAGTATGTTCCGAAATATTACAATACGAATCCTCCACCTGACCCTCCTAACGTAAGAACAAAACATATATAAAATATGAATCTCTCGCTCGCTCTCTCTCTCTCTCTCTCTCTCTTTCTCTCTCTGTATATATATAACCATTAATTTTATTAAAAAATTTGAAGCTGAATAGCTGATATAATATGTAAATGTGAGAAGGATCTAGAAATGTTATATGATAAACGCAAGCAAACCAATGGTTAAAAAGTATAAATTAACATAAAAAATAGTTCATATTTAAAAATCGGAAATTTACAAAGATATGAAAACATGGAATGTTTGTTCATATTTTTTAAGTCCTTGTAGAACAAAAGGACTTTATTATTTCACATGTTGAAAAGGTATCAATTGATAATTTAAAGGCCGTGAATTATTTTCAAGTAAGAAATATCGTAGCTCAAACCTCCCCATCCAACAACTCGAATTACACATAATTGAAAGTTATTATTAATAAAATCAATGTTCATCTATTTTTGTTGCAATAATTCAATGGGGAACGTTAGAAGTATTTAAAGAAAGGCGTTTGTACATTTGTCTGCGACTAATGTGAAAACGTTAATGAGTTGTGTTTATTTGTGTGCTTTAGTATCGAACGACGTGTTCTTATGACAGTGTATGCGTGAGCGAGTTGAGAATTGTATTATTTAACTACTCCAACTCTGACAGAGAAGCGAGTGGAGTTAGCACAAAATAGATCTCAGCTCCGTCGTTGATTTTGGATCAAACATTTTATGAAGGAAAAATGTGGCTTTTTATGCGATCAGGGTGGATCAAAACTATTTCTTGGATGAAGGAATATTATCGTATGTAAAAAAAAATATTTGTTTAATTCTAAGAATAGCTATCAAATGTTTGCAGTGAATCACAAAGAAAAAAGAGGGAACTATGAAAAAAAAAAAAAAACAAGTCTTATGACTTGTCTATAATTATGTTCGTAGACCAAAACAATTTATATATTCATTCTTTTGCGGCCTGATATAGTTATCTTTATGTTTGTTGTTCATTCAGTCAATTTAATTATCTGGTCTTCTTAAACCATTATTAAACAGAATAGGAATGCTGAGTCTTATAGCTGTATTCCCAGTAATTACTGTCTTCCATAGTTGTTGTATCACCACGTTTTGCCCAACTAATCTTCTGGTCTGCTTTGGGTGGGATTGAAACCGCTATCTTCGGGCAATGCTTACCTGGAACTGTAGAGACCTAATATCTCTATCCATTGCGCTATGGCTGATCCAGGTTGGATTTTATGGTCTTATAAATCCAATTTTGTGTTCTTATCTAACTGGCTTCTTATTTGTTCTTCTGTTGTTGGCTCCATACCGAATGGATCTGTGATACTATGAAGTTGACACTAAGTGCTGGGGGGGACAATAGATAGATAGGAAATATTTTACAATACATAAAGAGATGGGAAATAGCAGACAATGAATCTGTTGGTATTTTTAGATTGAGCCTTTTAGATTTGACAATGACAATAGAAACCTACAGAACAGATAACAAAGGGGACCAACGACACTTGACGGGGGGCATCAATGAGATGCTTAGAGAGGGGAGGGCAGTTTCCAGGTAGCCAGGGTGAGGGACTTCAGATAGTGACGCCGAGAACAGTAGCTGGACTTGATAGCGGGCAGCATTAAACAATAGATGGGCAGTTTGTAGAGCTTACAGTGAAACAGAGATCGAAATGAGCTGACGACTGACAGACGAGCCTAACCTTGACCAGGTTTTTGCCAACTAATCCTCTGACCTGCTTGGGTCGGATTGACACCGCTATCTTCAAACAATGCTCACCTGGAACCGTAAAGATTCAACGCCTCTATCTATTGCGCCACGGCCTTAGGATAACCGTTCACCAAAAAATGAATACGCAATTAGGAAGTCTGATCCCAAACGATTCCAAAAAAAAAAATAAAAATAAAAAAAAAAAATAACACAATTTACCTGTCAAAGTCACATAGACATTGAAGCTTATTGTTTCAGGCAAAACAAAATAAATGCAGCAACGAAGACTAGTCAGTCGACACTTATTACGTAGTGCCAGTCAAAAGAAAGGAGGCAACATGTTTTTTTTAGCTAAAACATTTTCCAACTATTCTTTGAAAGAAGAGAAGAATGAAAACTGCTATCAATATCCTAATGTCGTTATATCTTAAGAGTTATCTTCTCTTTATTTATTCTTTTCTGCTTTCTATAACAAAAAATAAAAAAAGATATTTCAAAATTCTGTTTTATATTTATCTTTTTGTACTCTCCAGGGATTATCATTGAAGTCGATAAAATTAAAACCAATTGATGAATATGCCACTATTATATTCTGTTTTATCTATGTCGGTCTTTTTCGACAAAAATTTAGCCAAATGACCTTGAATTTTATTTATACTTATTGCAAAACACACCTTCAAAAAAAATGGAGTTTAACTAAGGGGATCCTTGGCAATATAACTGTTTTATCTATTCAGAGACCACAAAAAAAATGGTGACCTTAATTATATTGGTGTGTAATCTGGTATGAACACATCTGGTTCCGTTAGTTGTTTTTAACGGTTCCAAGGATCGAAGAATCATGTCAGGAGATCCAATTTTAATATTTAAAACGTGAGGAGACATTCCAGATAGTTTCAAGGAGTTTTAAAATTCCACGAGGCAGCAAACAGATTCACCTTCATTCGTAGCCGAATAAATTGACTTGTATCCCTTTAACTCCCCTGGAAATTCACCCATTATTCTGTTGTTCAAGCGATTCACATTGCTGTTTAATGGCGAAATAATAGCCCGCTTAGCAAGACACGCCGGTGATTTTTCGTGTTTTGCATGTCCGGGTAAACTTTGCCTTTCATTGGCTTCTGATTACTGACACATTTACCAAGCTCGGTTGGAATCTTAATTGTGCCAGGTGGAGAAGTGATTGAAAACTGACCATTACCAATTTGGAGAAGCAATTTTGAGAAGTCGGCTGCAGCTGTGTTTCCAGAAACATGGGCTCTCATATTAGTAGTCAATCTTTTCACTATAACGTGACTCAAGAGATAAGACTGATAGTACTTAACAATATGTAAATTTTGTTCATACAATTCTCCTTCCATCAAAAATGTTAAAATTCCAAAAATAAAGAAATGTATTTACGACATAAATATCCATGACCGAAACTTATTATCGAACAGCAAAAACGATACAAATTGATCAAATAGTTTTATTTAAAAAAAAAAAGAAAAAAAAAAAGAAATACTTGAATAGCTAAACGACGATAGATCTCTCGAAGCCATTCTACAAGACATAGAAATTAATTTTCTCAAAATAATGATTTTTCTTTATAAAAATAAAACTACAGGGGTCATTACAAAAGCAAAGACTCCTATTGTTTTACTTTAAAACGTTTATAAGCTACGAAGGCGGGAGTGGTACCATTGAAACACGCGACTTTTTCCTCTCCAGAATGTATTTTCTATATAGTCACTCCCACTTCCAATGCACTTTTGCTAGCAATGAGCGATGGCTATGTATGGGCGTTCATACAAGGGTCTTCTCAAATGTAAAAGGTCTTATATTCTTTAAACTCTGAAATATGAAGAGTCACGAAGAATATATTTTTCTATATAGTCGCCATCAATCTTCTTGCACTTTTGCCAGGAATTCAATGACGCATCTCGAGTTTTCGTGCATGTCTACTACAAGGTTTTTTTTTTTGGGGGGGGGGGGGTAAAACACACCTTCAGTATCTGCAAGATAGAGATGGTCTTTTGGGTGAAATAAAAACATAGGAGTCATTATTTTTGGAACGATTCTAGAATTTTATCAATTTATGTGATTTTTGCGTACAATATTTTTTTCCATCATCGGTAGGTACATCATTAAGAAATTTTTGTATTGTATTTTTAATGTGGGATATCATGAACGGGCACCGTATTATGTATTATTTGACTTTATATCCAAAATATATGCTTTGGTATTCCCTTTATTATATTAGTTTTTGTTTTTGTTTTTGTTTTTGTTTTTTAGTTTCGGGTATTCTTCTTAAACATTCTTCTTTTTGGATCTATTTCTTTTCTTTTTTCTTAATTTATTCGTGTTTTTTTATTCTATCGTTTTCTATTTCATTATTTCTTGTTTATTTTTCTCGTTGTTTGCTATGCTTCATCCATTTTTATTTTTCATTCTTTATTCCTCAAATTTATTTTCCCTTTTTTGTCTTAGTTTTCTTTTTTTTCTTTTTTCTTTTTTTCTTTTTTCTTCATTTCTTTCATCCTGATATTTTTATTATCTGTTTCATTTGTTTTTCTTTTTTTCATTTTTTCTTTTTGTAAGATTTTCGTTTTCTTTCTTTTTTTTTTGTCTTTTCTTTTTCCTACGATTTATATTCTTGTTTCAGCCATGTTTTCTTTTTTATTGTTTCTTTTTTTTTCTTTTGTTTGATTTTGACTTTCTTTCTGTTTACTGTAATTTTTAATTTCTTACTTTCATTCCTTTTCTTTTATAATCGCTTGATTGTTTCTTTCTATTTTTCTTTCATTGTGATGTTTATTTATCTACTTTTTCTTTCTTTTTTCTTTTCCCAACTTTCTTATTATTGGTCTTTCTTCTTTTCAACTTCTTTTCTCTTCTTTCATATTTTAGCTCTTTCTCTCGTGCTTTTCTCTTTCTTTTTCAAACTTCCTAATATTTTATGTATTACCTCTTTCTTTCCTATCATTTCCTTTGTCTCTTTTAAATTTTATTTCGTCTCTTTAACTGATTCTTTTTTCTTTTTCTTTATCCTTTTCTTTCTTTGTTTTTCCCTAAACCTCTTATTAGATGTCTTTCTTTACCACTCTGTTTTATTTCTTTTTTCATTCTCTTATCTTTTCATTCATATTTAATTTATTTTTTTCTTTTATTTGATAATTTATTTCTAAAACTTCTTTTTATTTCTTCTCTTTTTCCTGCTTATGTTTTTTTCTTTCGTTATTATCCTTATACTTCATCGGTAAATGAAAAGTAACTTCCTCATTAAATGTAACCGTAACTGGAACAGTAGAACAATCCCACTATTTTTCCAGCAGCCTTGGCAACCGATTTGATGTAAGTGTTCCATCTAAGATCAGACCTAGAAACCAAGTTTCCTTGCTTTTTTCAAATTTCATTTTGTTTCTTGCACTGAGTCTATCTTTTTCTTTATTTTTTCCTTCTCTTTTAAACTATTTAAAACATGTCTTTCTTTTGCAATCTTTATTCTTTCTTTTCTCATTCTCTACTCTTTTTATTCATTAATAATTTCTTTATTTTTCTCTCATTCTTTTTTCCTTCTTTCATTATTTATTTCTAAAACTTATTTCTTCTTCTTTGTCCCAACTTATGTCTTTTTCTTTTTTTTCGTCTTTTTTACTTCATATATCTCTTTTACTATAATTCTGAAGTTTTTTTTTTATTTCATTATATTCTTCTATATTCTTTAAAATGTTGTTTTCAACTTTCATTCGTTCGTTTTCCTTCCTTCTAACTTCTAACTTTCTTGCGCTCTTATTACAAAACATTTTCATTCATGTTATCTTTTTTTAACGAATCTCTCGTTCTTCATCATTTGCGTGCGATGCTACATCCTTATGAATTTTAGTTGACCTTTGATCTCGACTTTCTTTTTTTTATTTATTTACGTATTCTCAATTTTAGTTGAACGTCGCATATCGACTTCACGTGATCTAATATTTCTGCATCGATTTATCCTTTTTATCATATCTTCCCAAGGCAATATTTTAATACTTCAATTTCGATCGAATTTAACATGTGCTTTGTTATAGTGTTCATTTTATTTTCTACTTTCACTTTCACTTTTACTTTCACTTTTACACGCACTAATGTATAATTACCAGTGTTAAGACCAACCACTTTAGGGTCCATCGTAATTATAAGATATATAGAAGACATCAGAATCTTCTGTAATATATTGGTACTTTTTGTGGGTTTGGTTTGGTTGTTTTGTTTTATGGCATATCAACCCTTATCCGGTTCTTTAATGCCGGATCCAGTTTTTTGGAAACAGTTTTTATGTTTCAAGTTCTTTATATGTTATATTTTTATTTGTAGAGTTGATTTGATTGGTTTGTTTTTACGACATATAAATAATTTTCGGCTTATTTTATGCGGAATCCAGTTATTTTGGAAATAGTATTCATGTTGACTCCAGTTATTTTGTAGGAGGTTTTATTTTCTTTCAAGCTCTCTGTAACTTCACTTGCTAGTCTGTATTATTTGGTTTGGTTGTTTTATAGTGGATTTTATCGTTTTTGTTCCCTGTCCTGCAGAACATGAATGGGTTTTGCAATGGGTCAGAGAAAGTGGTTACAGTATTAATGCTTGATAGATTTTAATTTAGGAAATTAGTGAAGAAATAGAGAAAATAGAGAGTAAAAAGAGGAAATAGGAAGAAGAAAAGAAGGTGGGTTGTTATTTTTGGTTTTGATTTTGCACAACAGGATTAAGTTTTGCAAAAGGAAATAGAAAAACAAAAAGCATCAATGTAAAGTGCATTTCGTCTCAGGAAGTCAATATCTTCAGACAGCCTGATCTGGTAGCATCGGTGTTTCTTTTTACTGTTGTATTTTTGTGTTTCTATTTACTCAGTCCATTGCATAACTGTTGTATTTTGCAAGATCTTTCAAGCTACACAATTTGTTATAGCAACTTTTTTCCTGTTCTCAAGCAGGTTGAGCAAGAGAGATTCTAAACTGACAGGAAAGACATCGAAAGGGGAGATTCCCATGTTTATAGTAAGGTCCATTTTCTAACAATTTGACCCACAGCTGTAGTCTGGTCTCTTCCTGAGCTGCTGTTAGGGATTAGACCTGTCTGAAGAAACATCTCCTTTTCAGTTGTTTGATCGTTATACTGTTTATTCACATCCATGAAGGAGATAGCGTCTATAACTGATAACTTTTAAAAGAAACTTAGAACATATTTTTCGTCTAAAATATCTGAAAATTTACAGTTTAAATCTAACGGTGACTCCTTGTACGTTCTAGGTACAAGCAACGTTCAATATCTGTTCTGATATTATACTTTTCTCTCTCGTCCTGTCACATTACGATTGCTGTTTTAGATCAAAGGTCTAGTTTCCTACAACGGAATTCAACGGAATCAAAATAAGCTGTGGCATAATGATCAGTTCACTTTTCGGAAGCTGGGGATTCCCGCATTAATAATCCTTGTACCAGATTGTACTCGCCGGGAGGCAAGCATATCAACTGGAGCTCAGATTGACATGCGACTGCCGTGAAGCTTAATTGTTTATGTATACGAGTGCAAAAAGGATATGTGTTAAACTTGCATGCTGACATCAGGTTTTGTTAAAAAATGAAAATATTTCGGTGGCTTTCTTTTTAGCATGTATGCATGTCTCTCTCTATCTCCCTTTAATTCTGTTCTTCACTCTTTTATCAGTCTCTTTCTCTTTCTTGCAAAGAGAGAAGAATTGCATTGAAGAGAGGACAGATATATAGCGGTTTAGGTCCTATTGCAGCTGATGACTGACGTAGGTTTGCAATCACTGTTCAAAAACAAATATCTATTTTTATAAGAAAAACGCCTTTGACCGCTGTTTTGTACAAGCTTTCAATTTCAGCTAACGGTTTATATCAACAATGCCAATGAAGTCCTGCCAGGAATTACGCTTATCGAAGGCACTGAGACAAGACCCACCAGTGAAGACAACTGCCGTCGAATAAGCCCTAGTGATCGATCCTTGATATAACCACAACGATGTTCGTATCCTCTAGTTCAAAGAGGATGTGCCTATCGTTTAATGGTTGCCGCGCACAAAGAGTTGACAACCGTTCCAGAGACGCCCTCATGACACGGACTAACCAAGTAACTCTCATCGGAAAATGACCGTGTTACATCACATCTGGTAGGGAATTTTTGTTTTCCCTAACTTGCGAGATTTCAAGATAAATAAGAGAAACTCACAATGTCACAGGGTGGAGAAAATGATCCATGTATTTATCTGTCTGCACTTATCTCTCATTTTTGTGACTGTTCGTCTTGAAATTTTTGTTTTATGAACATCGGTGCTAGACTTCAAAATCAATCTGAGTTCACAACAACGACTATGGGTGTATATTTTTTGCATTGGTAACTGAAAAGTAACTTCGTCGGTAATTGAAAAGTAACTTCGTCAGTAAGTGAAAAGTAACTTCGTCGGTAAATGAAAAGTAACTTCATCGGTAAGTGAAAAGTAACTTCGTCGGTAATTGAAAAGTAACTTCATCGGTAAGTGAAAAGTAACTTCGTCGGTAAATGAAAAGTAACTTTGTCGGTAACTTAAAAGTAACTTCATCGGTAAGTGAAAAGTAACTTCGCCGGTAAGTGAAAAGTAACTTCGTCGGTAAGTAAAAAGTAACTTCATCGGTAAGTGAAAAGTAACTTCGTCGGTAAGTGGAAAGTAACTTCGTCGGTAAGTGAAAAGTAACTTCATCGGTAACTGAAAAGTAACTTCGTCGGTAAGTGAAAAGTAACTTCGTCAGTAAGTGAATAGTAACTTCGTTGGTAAATGAAAAGTAACTTCATCGGTAAGTGAAAAGTAACTTCGTCGGTAAGTGAAAAGTTACTTCGTCGGTAACTGAAAAGTAACTTCGTCGGTAATTGAAAAGTAACTTCATCGGTAATTGAAAAGTAACTTCGTCGGTAAGTGAAAAGTAACTTCGTCGGTAAATGAAAAGTAACTTCGTCGGTAACTGAAAAGTAACTTCATCGGTAAGTGAAAAGTAACTTCGTCGGTAAGTGAAAAGTAACTTCGTCGGTAAATGAAAAGTAACTTCGTCGGTAACTGAAAAGTAACTTTTTCGGTAACTGAAAAGTAACTTCATCGGTAAGTGAAAAGTAACTTCGTCGGTAAGTGAAAAGTAACTTCCTCGGTAAGTGAAAAGTAACTTCGTCGGTAATTAAAAAGTAACTTCATCGGTAAGTGAAAAGTAACTTCGTCGGTAACTGAAAAGTAACTTCGTCGGTAATTGAAAAGTAACTTCATCGGTAAGTGAAAAGTAACTTCGTCGGTAATTGAAAAGTAACTTCATCGGTAATTGAAAAGTAACTTTTTCGGTAACTGAAAAGTAACTTCGTCGGTAACTGAAAAGTAACTTCATCGGTAATTGAAAAGTAACTTCGTCGGTAAGTGAAAAGTAACTTTTTCGGTAACTGAAAAGTAACTTCATCGGTAACTGAAAAGTAACTTTTTCGGTAACTGAAAAGTAACTTCATCAGTAACTGAAAAGTAACTTTTTCGGTAACTGAAAAGTAACTTCATCGGTAACTGAAAAGTAACTTTTTCGGTAAATGAAAAGTAACTTCATCGGTAACTGAAAAGTAACTTTTTCGGTAACTGAAAAGTAAATTCATCGGTAAGTGAAAAGTAACTTCGTCGGTAAGTGAAAAGTAACTTCGTCGGTAAGTGAAAAGTAACTTCGTCGGTAACTGAAAAGTAACTTCGTCGGTAATTGAAAAGTAACTTCATCGGTAAGTGAAAAGTAACTTCGTCGGTAAATGAAAAGTAACTTCATCGTTAACTGAAAAGTAACTTTTTCGGTAACTGAAAAGTAACTTCATCGGTAACTGAAAAGTAACTTTTTCGGTAAATGAAAAGTAACTTCATCGGTAACTGAAAAGTAACTTTTTCGGTAACTGAAAAGTAAATTCATCGGTAAGTGAAAAGTAACTTCGTCGGTAAGTGAAAAGTAACTTCGTCGGTAAGTGAAAAGTAACTTCGTCGGTAACTGAAAAGTAACTTCGTCGGTAATTGAAAAGTAACTTCATCGGTAAGTGAAAAGTAACTTCGTCGGTAAATGAAAAGTAACTTCGTCAGTAAGTGAAAAGTAACTTCATCGGTAACTGAAAAGTAACTTTTTCGGTAACTGAAAAGTAACTTCATCGGTAACTGAAAAGTAACTTTTTCGGTAAATGAAAAGTAACTTCATCGGTAAATGAAAAGTAACTTTTTCGGTAACTGAAAAGTAACTTCATCGGTAAGTGAAAAGTAACTTCGTCGGTAAATGAAAAGTAACTTCGTCGGTAAGTGAAAAGTAACTTCATCGGTAACTGAAAAGTAACTTTTTCGGTAGCTGAAAAGTAACTTCATCGGTAACTGAAAAGTAACTTTTTTGGTAACTGAAAAGTAACTTCATCGGTAACTGAAAAGTAACTTTTTCGGTAAATGAAAAGTAACTTCATCGGTAACTGAAAAGTAACTTTTTCGGTAACTGAAAAGTAACTTCATCGGTAAGTGAAAAGTAACTTCGTCGGTAAATGAAAAGTAACTTCGTCGGTAACTGAAAAGTAACTTTTTCGGTAACTGAAAAGTAACTTCATCGCTAAGTGTAATTAACCGCATCGGTAAATGAAAGTAACTGAAGCGATAGAACTATCCGCCATTTTTCCAGCAGCCTTGGCAACGGATTTGAATGTACGTGTTCTACCTCAGATGAGGAGTAAAGGTCAGACTTAGAAACCTAATTTCTAAATAATTTATTTATTACTTCTTTCTTTCTTGTTATTTTCTGGAGTGTTTTTTTTTTCAAATTTCATTCCGTCTCTTGCACTGATTCTTTTTTTCTTTTTTTCTTTTTTCTTTCTCTCTTTCTTTCCTAAACTTTTCTTTACATGTCTTTCTTCTTTCTTTTTTCATTCTCTTCCCTTTTTTATTCATTTTCAATTTTTTTATTTTTCTCTGGTTCTTTATTTTTCTTTTTTTTTATTTCTAAAACTTATTATTTCTTCTTTGTTCCTGCTTATGTTTTTTTTTCTTTTCTTTTTTCGTCCTTTTTACTTCGTATTCCTTTTTTACTATAATTCTGAAGCTTGATTTTCTTTTTATTCTATTTTATAATCTTTAAAAGTTCGTTTTCAACTTTCATTCGTTCGTTTTCCTTCCTTCTAACTTCTTGCATTCTTACTTCCTTACGCTCCTAATACATACCATGTACAAAACGTCTTCATTTATGTTATATTTTTTAACGAATCACTCTAAGTCGTTCTTCATCATTTGCGTGCGATGTTACATCCTTATAAATTTCATTTAACATTTGATCTCGACTTTTTCATGTAAGCTGCATATACACTTTTTTAAATATATACGCTTTTTAAACATATACGCCTTTTTAAATATATATGCTTTTTAAACATATACGCCTTTTTAAATATATATGCTTTTTAAACATATACGCCTTTTTAAATATATACGCTTTTTAAAGCGTTTGTATATAAGCTGCATGGATTCTTAGGTTTATAAGAACGTAGAATGCAGCATAATCACGACACACCAGTTCTTATTAGATCACCAAAGTTAAACGACCTTGAGTCTGGCCGGTACAAGATGGATTGTAATTTGGGAATAACATATTAATTAATGTATACTTATATTAATTTATTTATTGCGGACTATTATTCTCATCTTTATTAGTTGTTGTTTCACGACGTTTCGGCCAACGTGCTGAGACGACAACAACTACGGATGGCAGTGATTGATGAGAATGTATTTAGGAGATTCAAAGTTCCTATCCGTCGCGGTTACTACCTGACGAAGGTCAGAGGAATAGTTGACCGAAACGTCGTGCAACAACTACTAATAAAGATGAGAATAATAGTTTGCAATAAAATAAATTGATATAAATAATACTCATCTTCATAATGAGTTCCAATTAAAATAATATATGATGTATACTTGTTTAATATTAAAGCTCCTTCAGTCTGACATACTATGGATACCTACCGCAGGAGTGCCTGCGTGTGAATTTTTTTGTGGCAGGAGGTGCGCAATCTCCAACCACACTTCTCCTGAGCCGACATTGTCAAATGCCAGTGGCAAGTGAAGTTTATATACAGGACGACTGGAAACAAATGTCAATATAATCGGAGAGCACATACAGCGCCTAGTATTCCGGAATAGTCACCTGTCTGATACTAACCAGGCTCAACGTTGCTAAACATCGGTGTTCTGACGAGAACCGTTGTGTCAACGCGATTATGCTGTATATCTATCGTTTGATATTAGTATCCCGGAAAACGCTGGATTACACAATAGAACCGATTGTCAGTGTTCGGAAATGGAAAATTTTTGATAGAGAATGTTTCAATAGCAAAAAGGAATGTTAGAAAAATAAAAACAATTAGAAGAAGTATTTGCAACAATGACGGTTTAAGTTTGTTTTTAGCAGAATAAGCAATAATATTGTTCAAGGCTCTGTTGAAAACAACAACTTTGAAAGTGGCGATGTGACCAAAAAGGTATCCTTTCCAATTCAACATCAGCGAGCACGGATTTAGTAAGGCTCGGACAACTGTCATGAGACTGATCAGGTCAGTGCAATATAAAGTAGATACTTTTAGCAATAAGGTGTTCCAGGGTTCATGTATAAAAATGAAGATTGGAATTTTGGTTTTAGAAAAACAAAAGTTAACTGAGAATAAAAATAAGATTGGTCAGTGATGTCAGTTACCGAACAAAGTGATAGTTTATATATATACGCACATTACTCGCTCAGGACAAAGCAAGCAAACCGGTTGTAGAGGCATTTTGACTGGATAAATAGAGATAATGTAAGATGTAATACCCTCTCTTATGAAGTTACGTAAGGACCACTGATTTTCGAAAACTTGGCTCGTGTCGTTCGTACTTCTGGAGGCCGTCACATTGAATCTGGTATGCTGAAAACGAATAAAAAAACTTACGCAGGCAAGAAGGGCAACAGATGCTTGAATTCTATTCTACTTCACAAAATATATTACAGATTTTTTTACAAATTGTTACGTTCAAACTGTGTAACAATTAAAAATATGGACGATATGAAATATGGTTTTCGGAAAATTATATTTTCCTTTTATTTTCAACAATAACAAAATAAACAAATAAGGTGATTCACAAATATTTACAACAATAGCAAAACAAACGAAAAAAAGGTCAGTTAACAAAAATACCGTTATTTTGGATTACTACTTTCTATCACAAATTAAAATACGGCTTGTTGAAACTCAACGTCGACAACATCTAAAACGAGGAGGTGGAGGGTTACCAGGGTAAGGGAGGAAGTCCAAATTAAGAACGGCTACAGGCCAGTCTTCTAGTGATTATTCACTCTATTAACAACAAAATTCAATGACTATAAAAATTTCTTTTGTTTTTTTTTCTTTTCAAAGTTTGGTCAATGAGATTATTTCAAAGTCGTATTTACCACTAGTCCAGGGGTCTTTTTCTGCAACTTTCCGTGGGTTGGAGGGGTGTAATTATTTTTCTTTTTGGTTTGGATTTTTTCGACTGGACGTATCCGTGAATCATAGACCAGAGTTATCTTGACGGTCCAAGTTGATAACTGATTTGTTTCCCCTCTCCACTTTTATTTATATGACATCTTAACCCATTCTAGATTATTGCCGACCCTCTGGGACTTTCCAGATACTTCTAAAACCTTCGACTCTTTCTAATTATACTTTGGCCTTTAAACTATCTTGTGAATTAAAACTTTTGAGGTTTGATCATTGGGGGTGCCTAGAATACGATAACACACATTTTAAACGGTTTTATTGATTTTTTATGTGATTAGATAAAGTAATCATATATATATATATATATATATATATATATATATATATATATATATATATATATTATTATTATTATTATTTTATAGAAATTCATCCTCGTAACAAAATATATAGTTCACTAAGTTTTTAAAAGTCTCAAATCTCTCTTCTCTTCGAAGGCAGCATGCAGACAGGTCGGAGGTGGGGTCATGTCTCAGGGAGCGGTGTTGTTACTTCGAGGTCCGCGCATAAACTCTGGCTGGAAACTGACTAATTTTGCGCGGCACTAGCATTAATAGAAGTGTGAGTGTTCGGGGTGGAAAGTTTCCTCAGCCAATCAAATCACGCCACGCACTTACGGACAACCCAGGATTGCGGGTGTGCAATCCAACCATGTCGCTAGCTTGCAATCTAAGATTCAAAGTCAACATCTAATTCTCATGACCCCATGGGTTACCGACTGTCAGTTAGAACCCCCAGCACTGAGTTCGTCGGGCCAGATGATGTCAATGTCATTGTTCCAAGATTTTCCTGTCGTCAATTTTGAATAACAAAATATGTGTGGTTTTCAAACAATAACGCAAATATATCTATTTTGACAATGAATTAAAATATATCTCTACATCTTCTACTGTAAGTCCTGTGGATATCCTTCGTTACCCGTGATCTAGTAAAGTAATCTTAGCATAGTTATGCAGTCCCTAATGGTGGCGTCACAATCGCCCCCATTAGTCTGCATTGCTTCGATAGAACAAATGGCGTCTAATTCAACACACCGATCCATCCCTTCCACAGTTCGCCGTCAGATTTTCTTTCTACAGACCCCTCTCTCCATTATCAAATTACCTGTCACGAAGATAACATATACACAATCCAACAATCACCCTTTAATCAGGGTTCTCCCCCTTTTTCCATCCAAAAGTTCATAAGAAAGTCAGTTCAAAAAAGTTCATAGGTTCATAAAAAATGTAAATATACAGAGTTCATCAAGGATAAGAAAATGCATAGTTCACGTGTTCATCAGGTATATAAATCGTTTTTTTTTTCGCATGCAAGTTTTTTTGGGGGTTTTTGCTTGTATTTTTTCACAATTCACATTAATAATTCAAAGATAATCACCATTTAAAAATGCCACTGAATAAAATGCAAAAAGTTAAGTTTTTGTTCAGGGTTTTATAAGAGTTATTCGCCCTTTTCCATTTCTTTCCGAATGCAATGATAGTTCAATTTGTTGTTTTTCACAGAGTTTCAGTCACAATTTACAAGATTTTTTCACTTCGCTGCTATCAATAGCACAGTCTCGTAATAATCAGGGTACTCAAAGGACCCGCTTTTTATTAGACTAGGAGAATCTTTCTCACCTTAAGCAGTCGTATTTGAACCTTTATCTTTTAATTCACAGTTCAAATCTCCTTTATAAGCATCTTGTAAGAATTTCTTTCACTGAGGACTTCTTCTCACCTCAATAGACGGTCATTCAAGGTATCGTTGGGATTTTCTTTCGACGGTTCTCAGCTCAGCGCTCTGCGAGAATTATGATAAAACAGAGAGAAGAAAGAAAAGAAAAGAAAAGAAGAGAATCTTCAAGCCTTCTTCAGTTCCTCTGCCTCTCAGCGTCGGGGAGGTCTTCAGTCTGCGTTTCGTTTTCATTAACACCAGCAGCAGCATTTTCCAGAATTATCGACGGGTTTGAACCAGGGTCTCCATTGCCATCTATGCAACCAGCCTCGAGATGCTCATCACCTTGCTTCCTTCTTACATTCGCCCTTTTTATGCACCATACAGTCACTAACAACAGCACAATTATCGTTACTAGCGTGCTTACCCCCGCTCCTGTAACCACTACCTTATGAAGTCTATCCCTAGCTTCTGTACTCTCCAGACCGTTTAATCGGGCCTGTAATTTACTCAAATCTATTCGTCTAACTCCTCCCATAGCTTTTGGTAGTCTAATTCAGGTATGTGGCAGTGAACGATGGATCAAGGGTCCCAGAGATCAGTGAGGTAAGTCAATTGGTCATTCGCCCACTCTACCTCAGGTACTTTTAACAAATACTGTTCCTCAACCTGATAATACGCAGGTAACCCTATGCTCTTTCCCCGGGCTTTACATACCCTGTCCAGTTTTACCATAGTTAAAGGTGGCCTCACCTTCATTATTCCAGCGGCCGTGTTACCGCATACCTTGGACAATTCCATCTTCTGTTGGGTGGATACCAACCAGGTGCCTTCAGCTACTCTTATAGCTAGTGGCAAAAGACCTTCACTTGCCACCTCAACCTTGTAGATGCGATTTATCACTTTCTCGTCCCCCTGAAATAATCCCAACACACACAACTCATGATCTCCAGTGACATACAACGGACTCTGTGACCGACAAATTCCAAGGCCATCATTTCGGCATTTTCCTGCCTCTCGCTGATTCAACAGTATGAATCTATCTCTTGCCATATTAAACGCTACATATTCTGACTCTCCTCTGTAAGTAGCTACCAACCCTTACTTGGGTGTGTCCAGTGGATATTGACCGGGTGGAGTAATTACTTGATAAACCTCGTATTTAGTTCCTCGATCCCAGAGGGGTATAGATATAAACACTAATATTTTTTCAGCTTCTAACCGCGCACTACACCCCAACGTGTTATAATATTCCCACAATCCTTTCTCGGGGTTAACGCGAAGTTGGAGGCGCGATCGTAATTTTTGCCTTATATCTTCTAACACATCTCGCAGCTGATCCGGACTTATTACACTGGGGAACAAATGTCCTAACGCTAGGGCGTCCAATTGGGCCCTTATATGAGTGGTCCACTCAACCAATGACTGCTCGGTCCGTTGTAACCGTCGCAGCATATGCATTAACTGTAAATATCTCTGTAAAAAAGCTTCCCTCTCGAAAACTCAGTCTCGCCTCAACTATTCACATTCCACAATTCTTCGTGCAAATTTTCCAATTGACTGATTATATCATCAAGACCTTCCCTATTTTCCTGCACTTCTACTCTCGTGATATTTAATATTGATAACCCCTCCTTGGTAACTTGTGTTAACGTTTTCTGCCCTCGCTCTAACTGCTCTATTAGGGTCCTTATTAACACGAGGTGCTCTTCTGTAACCACTCCAAATAACGCCTCTAATGCTTTGCCTATAATAGGTATAACCACTCTCTTAGACCTGAGTTCCAGGTTCCTAAATCTTTGATAATGCTTCCTTTGTTCGTTCCACCGGCGCCTCAAAATGCGCGTCTCGTCCTTTAAGGGGCCCTATATATGCATTTATTGCCCCACCTGTTCATAGGTACTAACCAATTTTCTCCTTAATATATCAAACTGCTCAATTCCTTTTCTATGGGTGCTAATTAATTCCTTATAAGGCCGCAAATCATTCACTAGTGTTACCAGTCGGTTCGACTGGGTGTTTATTACCTCGCTAGTTTTTCTGAAAATTGCACCTCTTCTCACAATCGTCCTCATCTTTACAATGACAGTAAGAAATGGATCGATTAGCGACTCAATCGTCCAACTGATACATCAAGAACAACGTATGATGCCGGTTGCATTTAACATAATGTGGTGGCTGCCCAACAATAAGGCATAGAAAGAAACACGACCACGCCCAATCGATGACGAATCACTAACAATGGAACGAGGAGGAGAAAAATGAAAGAACAAATAAATCACCAGGGACCCTCTTCCCATAGTAACACCGTGTGTGGATACTCCACCTAAGAAAGAAGGCGGCCATGGCCGGCCAATAACATCAACAAGAATAAGAATAAGAATAATTTCCCAAGGTTGTGCCGAATATCGTCAAAGGTCTCTAACAAAAGGAAAGAACTCGCTATATCAATAGCAACGCACATAGAATCATCACACAAGATCATTGACCAAAAAACATACTTTTATGTCACTGGTTACAAAATGTCAAAGAATTGTTGTACAAAGATCACTAACAAAAAAGAATACCTTCATGCTAATAGCTACTCGTAGGTGACTCATAAAATTAATTTTCCCGGCAAAAAGACATCTCAGTTAAGGAACAACTGCGGCCGACCCACATCGTCATGCATCAAAGCAAAGCAATTTCTCAAGGGCTAAGAAACCCTTCATCCTCATCGATTTCTCAGCAGGTCATGCAAATTAGGCATCATCGATAAAGCAATTCGTCAACAAAACCGTCCCCGGTTACCATACCCAATAAAACTCCTCGATTGAGTCCTCACCATTCTTCCTTATCCTTAATTTACCACAGGGATCTGAAGGTCGGAGGTGCCGTCCTCCCGTTTTTCTGACACTTAATTTTTTTTCTGGGTCCAAAGAAAACACGATTCCTCGATTTATCGAATCCTCTTCGATAACTCAAACACATAAAATGTTAGCCACACTCCCAGCGTCTCACCCAGGGAGTGTGACCGAGACACACTGAGTAACACGAAGGAGCTGGTCAACAACAATCACTGCCTATCCTAATAGTCCAGTTGAAATGTTCCGGAATTCATTCCAACAAGGAAAAATGATTAATTACCAAAATGCATAATCTTTAACGGCCTTGCTAGCCGAGCTCTTCAATGCGATGGTCAAAGCACTAATTCCTCCCAAAAAACTCTATTCTTGATTAATATCTCCAAGTGCAGTAACCTGCGCATAACTTAGAAATCCATAAAAAATATATATATATATATATATAAATCGCCTTTCGCGCCAAATTGGGTGCACTTAATTTAGTTATCACTTCACTCATTAATACGAATAATTATTTCCCGTTAATCCCTATTAAAATTGAGGCTTCTTAACCCATATTCCGCAATTAAGAAATCCTTCCCGACTGAGGCAATGTTCTAATTCTTCCCAACAGTCCATTTAATATCAGAAACTGACGCCTTTAACTATCCTCGACTGAACTCCCACTAAATCTGTTCAGTTTGATAACAAATCCTTCCAGACTGGAGTAGCAGAAAAAAGATTTTCAAAAACAATTAATTCAACTCTCAAAGTTTTAAATTCCTAACAACAGCGGCCAATATCAGTCTCCAAAAACACAGATTAATTCAGCTAAAATGTTTCATCACAGTTCACGACTGATTAAAAAAAAATTCTCGTTCAAGGAACGAGAATTTTTTTTTTCAACAACAATTAAAAAAGTAATTAACGAATCTTTATTAATAGGTTCCGATCACGTGGTATATACTGCCAAATGAAAAAAAGACAGGGAAAAAAGAAAATGAAAAGGAGAAAAGGGAAACAAAATTCCATATATAATCTATCTATTTTAACAATGAATTAAAATATATCTCTTTATCTTCTACTTTAAGTCCTTGGGATATCCTCCGTTACCCGGGATCTATTAAAGTAATCTTGGCATAGCTATGCGGTCCACAATGAGGGGCAAACCGCTCCCTCAGGTCGATCACGTCACAAGACTCTTGAGAAAAGGCATGCCAACTTCGATCCTTCAAAAGAGAATGAATGTTATATAAAAGAAAATATAACTTTATCGTTATGAAGATATTTTTGCAGCTTGACAGAGAAGAAAGGGAAGAAGGTATGTGCCTTTGTCTGATGTAACCCCACAAAAAATTCGTCAATTTGTTTAAGGAGCCGTTTGGTTAGGTTATTGTCCTCCACCATTGAACAGTTGGTTTGAATGTTTACTCATAACAAATTATAATACAAAGAAAACATGAACAATCTGCATACATGCCCATACACTTGTTATGAACGCTTATGTACGTGTTTCACACACATATATCGTAGTCGTAGTCAGCATCTCAGAAACAGGTCAAGACTCTGTTGAAAAAACAACTCGGAAAGAAAAGCCCAGTTATCTATCCACAACAGCGATGTCACTAAAAAGGGTATTCTTTCCAATTTAACAGCAGCCAGCACGGATTTAGTAAGGCTCAGTAAACTATCATAAGATTGCTCAGGTCAGTGCACAGTCAGATCTAACCGTACATGGCGATAAAAAAAGGTAAAACTTGCGGAGAATTATCTGTTTTACGGTTGTTGTAAAAATGGAACGGAAATTGAAATTCCGTTCTGTTTTAAATTTGGTACATTTTTACATTACGTCCAACTCATCGTCCACAGTCGGCATGTCAACTTTTATAGGTTTTCGAGTGTGCTGACAAGGTTTGGGGGTGTCTATTCCGAAAGCCGTTCTAAACATGGGGAGGTTTGCCGGCGTCTACTCCGAAAGCCGCTCTTAACATGGGGAGCTTGGGGTGTTTATTCGGTGTAAGCATACCCGAAAACCTATAAAAATTAACATTTCCAATGTAAACGGGGAGTTGAACTTACCTACCTATCACTATATTCTGTATCATCCATATAGCCTTAATAAATACTTCATTATGCAACCATGTTTTAATTTAAAAAGTTTCCATGCGATATTATTGCGGAACTGGATGAAACACTGTAACTTCCGGTCCAAGAATTGTTTCTCTTATGTTGGCGAGACTTTAAGTGGAAAAGACGTGTGGGGACTGTTTGTTAACCAGAAAAGTTTGAGTGACACTTTTAAATATAAGTTGTGACATTATTGCGGAAGTGGAAAAACTACGTAACTTCCGGTCCTAGATTTTCTATTAAGTTAGCGAGATTTTAAGCATTAAATAAACGTATGCTGACTGTCCATGGAGAGGACAGCGCGCACAGTGTGCCTGAATCAATATTTCGTGGGAATATTACAATTTAGAGTGGTCTGTGGTGTAGTATATTAGATACTGAGTGGGTTAGGTATTGAGTAGGGTTGCATCCCTGTAGTTAATGGGGTTATGAGTTTTAAAAAATCTATTAAATCTGGGTGTGTATTTAAGTATAAATGATTAATATCACCGTAAAGCGGGGCAAATACCGTAACCTAGGGCAAGAAAAACATTGTATTCGATAGCGTAACATGAAAAAGAAATCGTATCCTATTGCCACCGTATTCTGAGGTTCTACTGTATTTCGCTTTTTAAAACTCATATTTCACCCTAAACAAGGTACATTTACCCTTGGACGTAAATCACTCATTTTTGGAACCAAATCTTGTAGGAATATGATCTGGGGAGTTAAAAAGCGAGATGCACGTTTACGTTAAACTTAAAAAGCTGAGTGGGTTAGATATTGAGTAGGGGTGTGCCCCATTAGTTAAGGCTTATGAGTTTAAAAACCTATTAAATCTGGGTGTGTATTTAAGTATAAACTTACTCTTATAATTGTAGATTTTTACCATGTGGCTACGAGTGGCTTACCGCCAATTCTAAACTAATAATGTTAATTAGTTTATCAATGAAGACCGATTAATTAAAACTCGGTTGCATACATGTATATTCTTTATGTGAGGGTTCTTGGTACATATAGATATTAAACTAGAAAATGTAAAAATATCATTTGTTTTTTTTCACGTTTTTACTCGATTTCTACCACTACTTATCACCAAGCTATTGTCTCAGTGGCCAACTTACACTCATACATCTTTATCCTCTAGTGGCCTTAGAGCGTAGATAAGCGGTGACTTCTCTATAAAAAAATAGGATTAAATATGGCAACAATACTCCATGTAAATGCATGTTGTTCTAACGATATAGATGTGTATATAATCATTTTATTATGTTTTCTGTTTATTTTGCTTTTTGTTGTTGTTGTTGTTGTTGTTGTTGTTGTTGTTGTTCGTTTCTATTTTTGTTTTTGTTTTTTTGTTTTTTGCTTTATATTAATTAAAAAATTAATTGAGAAAAATGCCTTTTGGCATCAGGAAATACGGACATTTTTTCGATTCCGATTCCGATTCCGATACATTAAACAAGTCCGATCTATACGTGATTTTATATTCGGTTTCCTGATGCTGGACAAATCAATCTTCTCTTGTTTCGATGATATATTAGATAACTTACGAGAAACAATACTATATAAATTATGTTTAGTTTAAACTCTTCACTTTTGAAACCTAATTTAAATAATACAGGCAGAAAGACCCCCACGTTGCCCGGGATTGAATGATGATCGACGAATGTTTCGCACCCACATATTTTAATGTCATTTAAATCGATGCAATAGCCCAATTTTCAATCAAATCGATTGATTGCCTGCTTTAGTTGAGGGTCAATCAGGGTGCGCCATAAAAAAGCCCACATGCCTCACGCAGTGACTTAGTACGCAATATGTTGCATTGTCGAGAAACTACTGTTAATTTTATAACATTATTTTTAATAATGGTTGGATTAAAGTTTAAAATGCAAATTTCAAGTATTATGCTTCAATTTTGCTCTAAAGATAACATACATTTCGAACACGCCCATATCATATCAGAGAACCTACTTTAGATTTTATGTGGTAAAAAAAACTCGAGAACATGTGGTAAAAACGCTCGAAAACTTGTGGTAAAAAAACTTGTGGTAAAAACTCGAGAACTTGTGGTAAAAAACTCGAGAACCTGTAGTAAAATACTCGAGAAGTTGTGATAAAAATCTCGAGAACTGGTGGTAAAAAAACTGGAGAACTTGTGGTAAAAAAACTCGAGAACTTATATGGTAAAAAAACCCGAGAACTTGTGCGGTTAAAAAACTAGATTTTATATTTCGAGGCTTGTGTGATAAAAAAAACTTTTTATGCACATATATTTTATGTGGTGTGGTGTGGTGTGGTAAAAATTTTTTTGTGTGGTAAAAATCTTTTTTTATGTGGTGTGGTAAAAAACTTTTTTGTGCGGTAAAAAAACTTTTATGCACATATATTTTATACACACATATATGTCGAGCCCTGTGTGGAAAAAATAACTCGAGAACTTGTGTGGTAAAAAAAAATCAAGAACTTGTGGTAAAAAAAAGCCCAAGAACTTGTGATAAAAAACTTGTGGTAAAAAACTCGAGAACTTGTGATAAAAAACTCGAGATCTTGTGTGGTAAAAAAAACTCGAGAACTAATGTGGTAAAAACACTAGATTTTATATGTCGAGGGGCTTGTGTGGTAAAAAAAAACTTTTTATGTACATATATTTTATGTGGTGTGGTAAAATACTTTTTTGTTTGGTAAAAAAAACTTTTATGCACATATATTTTATATACACATATATGTCGAGCCGTGTGTTAGAGAAACTCGAGAACTTGTGTGGTAACAAAAAACTCGAGAACTTGTGGTAAAAAAACTCGAGAACTTGTGGTAAAAAACTTGTGGCAAAAAACTCGAGAATTTGTGGTAAAAACACTCGAGAACTTTTGGTAAAAAAAACTCGAGAATTTTTGTAAAAAAACTCGAGAACTTATGATAAAAAAACTCGAGAACTTGTGAGGTAAAAAAGCTCGAGAACTTGTGTGGTAAAAAAAACTCGAGAACTTGTGTGGTAAAAAACACTCGAGAACTTGTGTGGTAAAAAAAATTCGAGAACTTGTGTGGTAAAAAAAATTCGAGAACTTGTGTGGTAAAAAAACTAGATTTATATGCCGAGGCTTGTGTGGTAAAAAAAAAACTCGAGAACTTGTGTGGTAAAAAAACTAGATTTATATGTCGAGGCTTGTGTGGTAAAAAAAAAACTCGAGAACTTGTGTGGTAAAAAAACTAGATTTATATGTCGAGGCTTGTGTGGTAAAAAAAAATTCGAGAACTTGTGTGGTAAAAAAACTAGATTTATATGTCGAGGCTTGTGTGGTAAAAAAAAACTCGAGAACTTGTGTGGTAAAAAAACTAGATTTATATGTCGAGGCTTGTGTGGTAAAAAAAAACTCGAGAACTTGTGTGGTAAAAAAACTAGATTTATATGTCGAGGCTTGTGTGGTAAAAAAAAATTCGAGAACTTGTGTGGTAAAAAAACTAGATTTATATGTCGAGGCTTGTGTGGTAAAAAAAAATTCGAGAACTTGTGTGGTAAAAAAACTAGATTTATATGTCGAGGCTTGTGTGGTAAAAAAAAAACTCGAGAACTTGTGTGGTAAAAAAACTAGATTTATATGTCGAGGCTTGTGTGGTAAAAAAAAACTCGAGAACTTGTGTGGTAAAAAAACTAGATTTATATGTCGAGGCTTGTGTGGTAAAAAAAAACTCGAGAACTTGTGTGGTAAAAAAACTAGATTTATATGTCGATGCTTGTGTGGTAAAAAAAAACTCGAGAACTTGTGTGGTAAAAAAACTAGATTTATATGTCGAGGCTTGTGTGGTAAAAAAAAAACTCGAGAACTTGTGTGGTAAAAAAACTAGATTTATATGTCGAGGCTTGTGTGGTAAAAAAAAACTCGAGAACTTGTGTGGTAAAAAAACTAGATTTATATGTCGAGGCTTGTGTGGTAAAAAAAAACTCGAGAACTTGTGTGGTAAAAAAACTAGATTTATATGTCGAGGCTTGTGTGGTAAAAAATAATTCGAGAAATTGTGTGGTAAAAAAACTAGATTTATATGTCGAGGCTTGTGTGGTAAAAAAAAACTCGAGAACTTGTGTGGTAAAAAAACTAGATTTATATGTCGAGGCTTGTGTGGTAAAAAAAAAACTCGAGAACTTGTGTGGTAAAAAAACTAGATTTATATGTCGAGGCTTGTGTGGTAAAAAAAAATTCGAGAACTTGTGTGGTAAAAAAACTAGATTTATATGTCGAGGCTTGTGTGGTAAAAAAAAACTCGAGAACTTGTGTGGTAAAAAAACTAGATTTATATGTCGAGGCTTGTGTGGTAAAAAAAAATTCGAGAACTTGTGTGGTAAAAAAACTAGATTTATATGTCGAGGCTTGTGTGGTAAAAAAAAAACTCGAGAACTTGTGTGGTAAAAAAACTAGATTTATATGTCGAGGCTTGTGTGGTAAAAAAAAATTCGAGAACTTGTGTGGTAAAAAAACTAGATTTATATGTCGAGGCTTGTGTGGTAAAAAAAAAACTCGAGAACTTGTGTGGTAAAAAAACTAGATTTATATGTCGAGGCTTGTGTGGTAAAAAGAAATTCGAGAACTTGTGTGGTAAAAAAACTAGATTTATATGTCGAGGCTTGTGTGGTAAAAAAAAAACTCGAGAACTTGTGTGGTAAAAAAACTAGATTTATATGTCGAGGCTTGTGTGGTAAAAAAAAATTCGAGAACTTGTGTGGTAAAAAAACTAGATTTATATGTCGAGGCTTGTGTGGTAAAAAAAAACTCGAGAACTTGTGTGGTAAAAAAACTAGATTTATATGTCGAGGCTTGTGTGGTAAAAAAAAAACTCGAGAACTTGTGTGGTAAAAAAACTAGATTTATATGTCGAGGCTTGTGTGGTAAAAAAAAATTCGAGAACTTGTGTGGTAAAAAAACTAGATTTATATGTCGAGGCTTGTGTGGTAAAAAAAAACTCGAGAACTTGTGTGGTAAAAAAACTAGATTTATATGTCGAGGCTTGTGTGGTAAAAAAAAACTCGAGAACTTGTGTGGTAAAAAAACTAGATTTATATGTCGAGGCTTGTGTGGTAAAAAAACTCGAGAACTTGTGTGGTAAAAAAACTAGATTTATATGTCGAGGCTTGTGTGGTAAAAAAAAAAAACTCGAGAACTTGTGTGGTAAAAAAACTAGATTTTATGTGTCGAGGCTTGTGTGGTAAAAAAAAATTCGAGAACTTGTGTGGTAAAAAAAAAACTCGAGAACTTGTGTGGTAAAAAAACTAGATTTTATGTGTCGAGGCTTGTGTGGTAAAAAAAAATTCGAGAACTTGTGTGGTAAAAAAAAAACTCGAGAACTTGTGTGGTAAAAAAACTAGATTTATATGTCGAGGCTAGTGTGGTAAAAAAAAATTCGAGAACTTGTGTGGTAAAAAAAAAACTAGAGAACTTGTGTGGTAAAAAAACTAGATTTTATGTGTCGAGGCTTGTGTGGTAAAAAAAAAATTATGCACAGTACTCCATCCAAGTATATCTCTATGTCTACTATTATATAAAAAGAACTTTGTGTTTCTTTGTGTGAGTTCCTTCCCTATAGACTCGAAAACGGTTGGGAATTCCATGTTCCTCTCAGTGTTCTTATATAGGTTTTGTATCCGAATGTCTTCGATGAGTGTCGATAATCGAAATAATTCGGTGAAAGAATGAACAGGCGATTTTGACGAAAGTAACCACCTTATACTGCCTAACATCACAAGTGTATTTGAGAAGTTTTATTACTACAGAAGCCAAAAAACTCGATATATAAAATCAGTAGGTTCTTTGATATGACAGGAACGCGTTCGAAATGATCTTAATGCACATTATTACTATGATACTTGATTTTGTTTTTTATTTTAAACTTAAATTCAAGCGATTATCACCGTACAACTAGTAAGGCCAGGCATATAAAATTAACAGTATGTTCTTTGATGTGGTAGGGGTGCGATATAAAGGAATTTGTCTGCTTAGAGCGTAATTAAAGCATGGTATTTGACTTTTGCATTTTAAACTTTAATGCCAGCCATTATATATATAAAACAAGTGAAGCATGCATAAACCCTCGTGAATGTACAGTGAACGAGGCATTAAAAAAATGACTAAGTTCAGCATTTGCCTCCCCCCCCCCATTTAGCCACAAATGTCCTCAGGAGACGTCAAATCCTGGTGAAAATGAACACGCGGTGCAGTTTAAGGTCTAAACATTTGAGTTCTGCACCATGCAAAAAAATAACTAAGCCCATCATTTGCCCCCCCCCCGATTTAGCCCCACAAGTCTCCAAAGCCTCAACATATTTAAATTTGATTTCATCACTATGCAAAACTGCTAAATAGACATGCACAGAAAAGTTTGGACAAACATGGTAAAATAGTCCCAAAAATCGAGTGTTTTTATTAGCCCCAAAAGAGCCCCTGTGGCACACCCCGAGAGTTATTGCAAAGAATAGATAAAGAAAATTATATAGAAATCAGTTAGTTACCACTTTTTAGAAAGTTTTATAAAAATCGAAGGTATCAATTTTTTTAATAAGCACTTTTGCCATTTTAACCCGAAAGGCACCCCTTGGTGGGGAGGAGGGGTCCCAGAAAATCCGTTCTGTTACTTTTTTACTCATAACATGTTTAATGTTTCTGCAAATTTCAAAAAATTTCCAAGGCGTAGTTATTGAGAAAAGTGCAGACAGACGAACGGACGAACGGACGAATTGACAAAGGTGAATTTACAGGTCCACCCTGGCTTTGTCGAGCCCCCCCCCCAAAAAAAAAAACTTATAAAATACACATTACATTATCTACAGTGCAATGCACACTAATATGTATGGTGAACTAAATCACCGCTAGAGGCATGTGAGCTTCCCCCGGTGCACCGCAATGAGACCCCAACTGGAGCAGGTAGTAAATCTATTTGATTGAAAAATGTGCGATTTTACCAATTTGACGACAACAAAAATATAGGAATGTGAAACATTTGTTGATCATTTTTCAATCCCAGGCAACTACGGATCATCCTGCTAGCATAATATAAAATAGTAATAGCTAAAGGCAGATTTTTTCGGGGTCTTTTTTGTTTTTGTTTTTGCTCTTTCCGTTGTTTATTTATTTATTTATTTTGTTTATTTGTTTGTTGTTTTGTTTTTGTTTTCCAGAAGCCGTAAATAGTATCCAGTGCCCGCCGGCTCTAAATATACTTAGCCGCGCTGTCTTCTTCGACTAAGGTCATTTCCTACATGTAATATTCTCTGACATTTCCACGTCTGTTTCATTCTGTCAGTTTAAAAGCCTCCTCACATTAATTTGCCAAGGAAAACGGCCGTCCTTGTGTGTGACATCATTCGAATAAGTGAAATCTCTGACGTCACACCCACACTCGAACGAACCGCTTCAATACGCATCTGACGCCATCTTAATGTTCTTTACTGCACAGTCGCAACGGAATTATAGTCATCTGTCCAACATGAGTATTTGTCACACTCGCAGTGCAGGTCACCGACCCGCAATTATAAATCAAGATCTATCTATACTAACGGTCAGTACATAAATAAGAATCGAACTCTCGGTCTGGCAACGGTTTACGTGGATTTTCACTTATGTACGTCAAAGTCATAAAGGTCATTCCTAGCTTTCGAACTGTAAGGTAATGATAAATTAATAAAAGTTTATAATTTAAATAATGGCATATGCACAATGAAATCACTTTGAGAGTTCAGACCGACGCAGAAACCGGAAACTAACTCTGTTTGGAGATATAACTATATAATACATGTGTGTGTGTGTGCGCGCGCGCGCGTGTGTGTGTGTGTGTGTGTGTGTGTGTGTGTGTGTGTGTGTGTGTGTGTGTGTGTGTCCTGGGGAGCCATGATTTAATATACTGCTTTGTTTTTAATTCCCTAAACAATGTTTCATGGTAAACAACTGATGATCCCTTAAATTATCATTAGGACTATAGTGAATTCGATAGAGCAAGTTCATGCAGTGATTGCAGGTGATTAAATGATTTACTGACTAAATAGTTTTCCAACGAATGATAAAAAATATATAAATTAAATAAGTTCTTTTTTACATAGTTTTAAAGGTTAAAAAACTTCCAAGACTATATAGGTACTAAAATATAATTTTAATTTTTTGAAGTTTCTTTGAATTTTAAGTTTTAACATTTAAAAAAAATATTTTTATGAATTAAAAAAAAACATTTTCTTCGTGAGAAGGATGTTGTAGTATGCTTGAAGCATTGTTCGTATTGCGAAGGGAGTTCTGTCTGAAGGCTATATCAACGTGGTTATTGGGAAATACCGTGGTCACGAGTTCGCATATAAAAAATATTTATTAGAAGGGGTTTCGTTTATTTACCAACATAATGAGTCATACAAGGTGGTACCAATTCCTTTCGCATTTTAATATTTAATTTTCTTATATGTTGTTATCTATATACTTACAGCATTTATTGCACTTTTCTGTCACTAGCCATTATACAGCTCCCTATAAAATATGTTTTCTAATCTAAACCTCCAAAATATTGCCATTTCTAATCTGAAGATTTTCAAAGTCAGTGTTGTCTTCTTGACTTTAATTTTGAATAATGCCGGCTTTTTCTTCTTGTCTGATAAGAAGCATTTAGCTTCGAAATGCTAGATCCTTATAGGGTTTTTTTTCCTTATTCCTCTTTTTGTAACCATTGTTGACTTCATAATGTAAAACTGTTTCTATGTAAATTTAAGCTTTACCTTCTTATGTGTGTGTGTGTGTGTGTGTGTGTGTGTGTGTGTGTGTGTGTGTGTGTGTGTGTGTGTGTGTGTGTGTGCGTGCGTGTGTGTGTGTGTGGCCTGAAGACGTAATCCCCCAACGCGGGTGATTACAGAAACATGTATGCACATATGTAGCCATTAATGTTTGTATAAATAAATTTAATATATATATATATATATATATATATATATATATATATAGTGGCGCCAACAAGAAAGTCCGCGTTTGTCATTTTTTTCAAAAACCGCAAATTTAAGCTAAATTGAATGTAACTGTATAAATAACAAATACCTCATTTGATTCGACTTTTATTCCTCTATAATTTTACCTGTTCATATGTGACTTTTAATACAAGTATCTTAGTGTTCACATCCATTTAAAAATTTAAGTTCAAAGTGAGAAGACAAAAAGTAACTCCGCAACAACAAATGAGCTTAAAACATCAATCTTTTATGCAACAAAGCACCTTTAATCATAATTGTTGTTGTGGTTTTTTTGTTGTTTTTTTTCGGGTTATACAACGTAACATTTAGTCCGTATGCCTCGACTTTTACTTAGTGATCTTCAGGATCTCATTAATCCTCATCTTTCTGGTTTATCCAATCGGAAAATCAGCCGCAGATTGAAATGTGATGAGAAAACTGTACGACTGACCGTGCAAAAGCACCAAAACACCGGCAGTGTTTTTGAGGCCACTAAATCTGGTCGTCCTAAAGTTATAGAAGGCAATGTTATCAAGATGAGTGATAAAATAATTAAGTGAATGATTTTTTTGCTATGAAACAGATATTGTCAAGAATCGTGAGCGTCAACTGAATTAAATGAATCAATTGTAAAATGGTCAACATCATGAAATTTTGAATGTAGACTTTTTGTCATTATATGCTCCGTAATTACACTGAAATTTTTAATTAAGAATTGGTATTCATTATGAGGAAATATAAGTGAAAAAAGAATATTTGCACAGAAATATATATATGTGTATGTATATATACATACATATATATATGCGCGCGTGCGTGCGTGCGTGTGTGTGTGTGTGTGTGTGTGTGTGTGTGTGTGTGTGTGTGTGTGTGTGTGTGTGTACATATTTCTGTTTCTTCTAAGTCCTATCTTTAACCAGCGGAGCGTAGAAGTAATCGATCAATCCCAAATAAGAGTGGTCTTTGTTTGATAATGCAAACTGATTCCTTTCTCTTCTCGGCCTTGAAATCATTTTTGCATGAAAAGGACATTGCTATGCATCAAACAGACACAGCTGTTTTAAATCCCTCTTTCAGTTTACCTCACAACGCTTTTTGCATCGCATTATTTGTTCATCGTACCACCGGAACGTATCCCAGAACGTACTCCAAGCCATGCGCCCTCCAACACGCGTACGTCGATTCTAAGTAACCTTCATCCAGTTAGTCGTCTATGAGTAGCAGCTATCTTTAGATCAACTGCAATGTTAAAGATATGCCTACAAATCTTCCATTCTATTTTTTTTTTTAATTTTATAGTTGATTGAAATTTGCTTTTATATATATGTTTGGTAACTAGATAATTGTAAGACATTCTCTCCCTCTTTCTCCCCCTCTCTTTCTCTCTCCCACTCTCTCTCACTCACTCTTTCTCTCTCTCTCTCTCTCTCTCTCTCTCTCTCTCTCTCTCTCTCTCTCTCTCTCTCTGCACTTACACACATATACTATATAATATATAGTTGATTGAAATTTGCTTTTTTATATATGTTTGGTAACTAGATAATTGTAAGACATTCTCTCCCCCTTTCTCTCCCCTCTCTTTCTCTCTCTCACTCTCTCTCTCGCACACACACACTCTCTCTCTCTCTCTCTCTCTCTCTCTCTCTCTCTCTCTCTCTCTCTTTCTGCACTTACACACATATAATATATTGACAATAGAAAATATACTGATGGAAAAATATATTACTTAATTAATCGGACTTCTTATTAAGATGGTTAATTTGCATTATTTATTCATTTATTTATGTGCGAACTATCATCCTCATTTTCTAGTTAGCTTTACGACGTTTCGGCCAACTATTCCTCAGGCCATCGTCAGGTGGTTAACTACGACGGAATAAGAACGCCGAATCTTTTAGCTGCATCTTCAACAATTACTGCCTGCCATACTTGCCGTCTCACTACGTTTTAGCCAACTAAACCTCTGGTCGGCTTTGGGTAGGATTGAAACCACTATCTTCAGACAATGCTCACCTGGAACCCTAAAAATATATTGATAATAAAAAATATATTAATAGGAACATATATTGATAATAGAAAAATCTATACTGTGGTATATATACTATTGATCAATTTGAAACAAGAGAAAACAATACAATATGTAGGGGTTATAAAGTGCTGTATGCCAGGCATTCCAAAGCCTAATGCTTCTCATCAGAAGACGAAGGAAGCTGCTAGGAAACAAGATAAGGATGCGACGCCTAGCAATAAACATATTAAGGGATTTTGTATAGGGGTATATGTTACCCAATCCTACTAAAACCCCTCTAAACCGTTAACTATGCAAATTACCATTTATAAAATGTGAAATATGTATATATTTAAACTTTTAAACTATGCAAATTACCATTTATAAAATGTGAAATATGTATACAGGGTGACCAAATAAAACGGGCCCTAACTCTAATTAGGCCCCGTTTCTAAGTGTTTTGTCCGAATGAAATGAAACTTTGCTCATAATTAGTTTAGTATATTCAAAACATCACATCAAAACATTAGGGTCTTTGGCCTTTTTTTCTCCGTTCTACAGCATATGTTCTAGATGGCCTCCATTTAGCTTTTGTCTTTTTTTTTGGTCACCCTGTATATATATATATATATATATACTAGCATGGGTACCCGGCATTGCCTGGGTTGACATGAAGTTCCGTTTGGAACACACCTGCTATACTAACTATTTTCATCATGGGCAACGTGGATACCCCCACAACAATTCCAAAAATAAAAGAACGGATCAAAACATGGAGATGTAATCGCCCCCAGAAAGAAGTATGTGATACCTTCTCCACCAGATATTTCGGCAGAAGGGATACAAAGAAAAGAAACTATTCTCCGGATAATGAGCACTGGAAATAATTAATTAAAAATAAATCATTACAACATTTGTTTCAATAAAAATAAACAGCCAATGTCCGTGCGATCGCAAAAAAATAAAAAATTAGCCAAGTAGGCAGAACCTTTAAAAAAAGTGAAGATCTACCAAAATTAATTCCAAATACAATTAAATGATATTTTTCGTCATTGCAATGCCCCCCCTCCGCCAATGTAATTTGTCATATGTTGGGGTTCGTTTTGTTCATGAACTTGTTTGGTGAAAGTACAGAGTGGTCTCATAAAAATTAAATTTATCGTTATTTTATGTTTAAAATGTAATTCCCGCCACCACCACCAAAAAAACAAAAAACAAATGGTATTTGTCATTTTTGTGCCCCCCCCCCGATCGCCAAACTTTAAAAAATGCTAGAGGTGACATGTGTCGTGTAACGCTTGGTGGCCAAAAAGTGGGTGCTTATTTTACGTTAAATTAATATAGAAAAGTGACCCCCCCACTGTAAAATGTTAATTTTCTTTCTTTTCAAAATTTCTTTCGTATTATTTATAAAGGCTATTTAAGCGTATTAAGCCAAAAGAAGTAGATCTTTATTTTTCAGATGGGTCACACTTAAAAGTATTACCGATTTCTGTAGAGCCGTTTATAGAAAAATAAAAACAAAAAAATGAAATATTTTCTTCAGTTTTTCGTAAGTGTTTTTTGTTTTAATATTAAAAACAAAACAATAAACGCCAAACAAGTTTCTATCTCCTCAGAATTATTTTTTCAAGCTAGAAATTTATTGAGATTATCAAATTATTTTATTTGGGGATAGTTTTTTTAATTTTTTTTATGTTCCGAAGGGGCAAATAACTCTAAAACAAAGAATTTTTAAAAATCGTTGTTGGAATAATAATTCCAAATAAAGTTAATTAAATATGTTATCTATATAAGTATTGCTTAAAATTTATTAAATAACAATTTTAAATAGAACACTTATAACAATTCTCTCACTAAAAACATTAACTAAGACACCGCTATTTAAATCGATTTTTCCTAATGTAATAGGCAAATGAGATGATTACTTCATTGTATCTAATTTGCAAGAATCATACTATATATAGAAATAAATGAGAGAGTAAACTAAGGGGCCTTTTATATGTATTAATCAAATTGTGAACAAACAAACAGACAGGAATACGAATTCATATATATAGATATAAATAAACACACACACTCACACGTATATATGAATAAAAATCAATACCAAAACTATATAAATGTTTATATCTTTGCCGTATTTATTCCCCAAGTGTTGACGTGTAGGAATACAAAAAGTTTTTTGAGAAAAAACGAGAATGTTTCTTTCAAAACCAAATATTTTCGACCAATCCTTCGGTCTTCCTCAGTGTGAATGATGGAAACATAGGCGTAGGGCGGGCAGGGTAAGCAGCAGGAGGGGCATGGGTATAGCCAGTAAAGTAAAGATCTATTTGAATATGATTCTTCCAACATTGGAATGGTCAGCAACGTGTGTAGACTCTATTTAATATATATATATATATATATATATATACAGAAAATTTTTATTGAAAGTAATTACTTGTTGCAATTTGGAAAAATATTGAAATATACTATAAAAGTATATATTTATTTATAGCTAAATTGATATATACACACACATATAAATATAAGTGTACGTGCATGTATGTATTTATACATATATGCATGAGTATAAGCATATTGAACTCAGAATCCGCATTTTTCAAAAATTATCATACATATGGAAAACAATTATAAGTAAAATTATATAAACATCAGAAAATTCCAACGAAGATCAAGCTATGTTTCGAGATAGTTTTTCGTGTCTATAATCCCTGATGACAATTGTGGAAAGTCTGTAAATCAGCGTTCATCTCTTAGTAAATAAAAGCGAAAAAATATACATTTACGACTTGGGTGCCATCAGCTAGAATCGGAGCCAAAACATACAAGTCTCTACCATAAATATATATATACATATATATATATGTGTGTGTGTGTGTGTGTGTGTGTGTGTGTGTGTGTGTGTGTGTGTGTGTGTGTGTGTGTGTGTGACCCTTTCTTTTAAAAGATGGAATCGACAGATTGTCGATTACAAGATTTTAGTAAGCACAACCAGACGGTCCAAAGAGTTATATTTGTATGACATATATATATATATTTAATAATATACATATATATATATTATTAAATATATCTTCTTATAATATATACCAATCTTTATTTAAGATCAATGTAATTACAGAGCAATATAGTGAAAAAAAAATATCATTACACCATTTCAAATTGTAAACTTCAAAATGGCGTAATGGAAACATATTAAAAGGTATTTGCAGTTTGTCTTCCAATTTTCGGATTTTAATTATGTCAAATCGCACTTTATTTCCTTTTGACGGATTGGTTGTTGCTATTTCGTCTGATGAGTTAAGGGCATAATAGATTCACTGATTTATATTATAATTAAGTGATTGATTTTGCACCATGAAACAGCTACTGCCTAAAATTGTAAATGTCAACTGAATTAAAGGAATAAATTATAAAATGCTTAACATTGCGAATCTTGGAATATAGCTTTTTATCATTTATTCACTAAATGTATATATATCGAATCTCGCTAGATTCAGCAACTCTGATGAGGCATAGACGACGAAACAGGTTCCAGTGGACAATTATACTTTAAAAGCAGTATATATATATATATATATATATATATATATATATATATATATATATATATATTATAAATTACTAATGTAGCTTAATCGCCATATATATTTTATAAATTACTATATATACATATATATATATATATATATTCATCCACATACAGTATTGTTTCTCTGTTTCACAGCTCATCAGTGCGGCTAGACAAGCAACTACTTCAAGCCAGGATCGAAATCTGATAGCCCAAATGACAGTCGGAGCTTCTATCCATTGCGCTATACGGCTGCTGCAATGCGGGCAGTGATTTAACAATGTTTTGACATTGTCCAAAGTACCTGAGTTCAATTTGTTTACAGAAAGAGTATCGATTCATATGCTAATGGTAATTTGTATACCACTTTCCAAATGTTCAAACTTAGATAGGGAGTATTATATATATATATATATATATATATATATATATATATATATATATATATATATATATATATGGGAGACTGCCGATATATCCTTTCGCAATCGTCTTGTTTGTAAAACCAAGGATCGTATTCATTAATACTTACGGAGTTTACAGTAACTAATTCATTAACGACACGGATTTAGGTGTGCCAAGTTCGGATCCACATCTTTTCACAAAATCCCCCTCATTGGAATGTTGGCAACCTTCATCTGGTCCGCCTTGTAAGTACTCGATGCCTTTCTAGACGAAATCCTAACTTAGAAAGATAACGAGCAAGCCAATGCCAACAATAGAATCACTTGATTCAAACGAAACGAAGGTATAGTTATGGCTGTGTTTATTGTTTATTATTCTTTCAATAATCCATAGGGAATTTTCAAGACAAAATATTTTCTTTGAGGTTTCGTTTCATTTCGTTTTCATTTTTGTTTTTCGTTGTTGTGTTTTCTACATTTCTTTTTGCTTAGTTTTTTACAACCCCGTTTAATTTGTTTATTATTATCACTTTTGTTCAGCATTCCATTTTTAAATTTCGTTTCTCTGCTCAACGCCGAGTCATATTTTCCATTCAACCCTTTTGCTTTTGTTGGATCCTAATATATTTCAAGTGCGTTCTGTAGTTGTATTGCGGCTATTATTTAAATAATGGATGCCCAGTTTGAACTATAAAATCTACAAGATTCGCTTTAAATCATATGAGATACGGTGTGTCTTAATAACGCACTAATAGTTTTGAAAAAGGAAGAACTCACATTTTCTTCCTTAATATAAACGAACATCTTTTTTATTTTGTCAAACCCGGCTATTTTTTTTAATATATTGCTTTGATGTTCTCTCTCACAAAACCATTATAGTTTAATTCCCAGCACACACACACACACACACACACACACACACACACACACACACACACACACACACACACACACACACACACACATATATATATTTCAATTGAAATTATTTTTCTCTCCCACTTCCCACTACACACACACACACACACACACATATATATATATATATATATATATATATATATATATATATATTAAAATGAAATACAATTATAAGCCCAATTACAACGCAAACATTTATTTGTTTAAAATCAATATTTCGACGTGATACGCGTTACTCAGAATATATTTTCTTTTCCGTGACGTGATGCTAAAACGAATAGAATTAAGTAGTAAAATCCGTAAAACACAATATAATTATTATATATCCCGGAGAACGAAACCTAACAATATATATATATATATATATATATATATATATATATATATATATATATATATATATATAGTAATGTTTGCAGCTAATTCTACCCTATGCGACGAAGGCCATCAAGTCCCTATATTTCCTCCTATAACACAGAACACGCTAGGTAACATACAAATATCTGTGCATGAGGTCGCCAAGCTAATCAAGAACCTTGATTCCAGTAAAGCAACTGGCCCTGACGACATCCCAATTATAGTGTTAAAACAGCTTCAACCAGAACTTGCTCCCATACTTACGAAACTGTTTAAGCGTTGCCTTAAGGAGAAGTGCTTTCCGACTCTCTGGAAAATCTCAACAGTATGCCCTGTATTTAAGAATTCAAGTGATAAGTCATCTCCCTCTCAGTACAGACCAATAAGTCTCCTGAGTGTTATGAGTAAGTTGCTGGAATCCATATTAAATAGGGAAATAGTCAACCACATCAGCAGAAATAAATTTCTTTGTGGCACACAATATGGTTTCCGTTCTGCAAGATCTACCGCAGATGTGCTAACGGTTATATCTCACGGGATTAGTGAATCTCTTGACAAAGGCTTCCTTTCTAGGGCAATTGCTCTTGACATATCATAGGCCCTCGACAAGGTATGGCATATGGGCCTACTTTACAGATTTCCAGCTACGGTATAACTAGAAATGTTTTCTCAATCATTAAATCATTTCTCTCCGATAGGCTCATAAGAGTAGTGGTCGATGGACAAAAATCAGAGGCCTGCAGTATTAATGCTGGAGTCCCTCAAGGGCCAATCCTGGACCCAACTCTCTTCCTGATCTACATCAATGATCTCCCTAAACACATACTTAAATCATTCGTTGACATCTATGCTGATGACACGACCATCTACGGCAATACATCAAAGGCTGTAAATGACAAAGTTCTTCCTGATTCTCTCTCCTCTGATCTCGAGCGCGTGGTTCAGTGGGGGAAGACGTGGCTGGTTACCTTTACTGCATCAAAAACCAAACTCATATCTTTACATCATCAACGCTCTGATCCCCATCTGGCATCAATTGAAATGGATGGATCTCGTCTAGGAGAAGCCCCATGTTTTGACAAGCTTCTGGGTCTGTCCTTTACTCCTGATCTGAAATGGAACATGTACATCAAGTCTGTTGTCAAGGTCGCTGGAAAGATGGTTGTATCCTTCTACCGCTCCAGAAGTTATTTCACTACTGATGCCATTCTCTATCTATATAAAAGCCAAGTACGTCCAAGGATGGAATACTGCTGCCATATCTGAGCAGGAGCTGCTAAAAACAGCATATCCTGCCTTGATAGAGTACAAAATAGACTTCGTTGCTAAGTGGGGGATGCCCTTTTCTCTACCCTGCAACCTCTCTCCCACAGAAGAGACGTTGCGAGCCTATACTTGTTTTATCGTTATTTCCATGGCAGGTGCTCGTCTGAACTCCAATCTCTAGTCCCCCCTCGCCAATCCTCCACGAAAAACACCCGTCTAGCTGAATCCATTGTGAAAAATTTCCCCCACTCTTTATCTGTGCCTAAATCAAAACATAGATTCCATGAACAAAGCTTCTTTCTTAGAACTGCACGCCTGCAGAACTCTGTTCCGTCTGCCCGCTTCCCACCTGACTACAACTTGTATGTCTTCCAGTCCAACGTTAACAAATTCCTGATGAACCACTCTCTTAAGTAAACACTTCATTAAATCTCCACACTAACGTACTGTACTTGCAATAACCCTTATCCCTGTGTGGCTTCCGGGCCTTGATAAGTGGTGACCACCGTGTAAAAAAATGAGCCATTATTGAAAATCCATGGATTCAGGAAATTAATATAGCCCCTTCTATATATTCTTTTTGTTAAACAATAAATTCATAACTCGAATATGTGTCTATATTTTGATTTCAGAAATTGAATTTAACAACTATATATATATATATATACTAGCGGGGGTACCCGGCGTTGCCCGAGTGTTTGTTTCCGGGACGGGGGGGTTTAAAAAATGTTATGGTAGGTAAGTAGGAAGGATCAAACCCGGAGTCATGAGTAAAAGTGGGAAAATAAAGTGTGAAAAAAAAAACAAAAAAAAACATCTGCAACGTTAACAGTTCGGCCACCAAGAAAAGTCCATTCCAGTTGTTTAGGAAAAAAAAAAAACGACTACGGTAGGTCGGCGCGAACGTGAAAATATAATGTGAATTGTCCAGCACGCTAACCACTACGCCACAGAGCACTGCAGCTTAGTTTAGTGATTTTAAATAACTTCACATGAAAGAACTACGAAGCCAAACCGGTGTTCTCTTCTCAACTGTTCCTTGTGAACGAACCCCAAACGGTGTTAAGTGGTGGCAGGGGGAGGAGGAATTTATTAGAGAGAAAATATTTTACCACTTCCATTGATCTTAACCGATTTTGACCGTGACTTCTCAGCAGAAAAGGTATAGAAATCTAAGATTATCGAGGAATTTGAGAAATAATAAGCCTATAACACACCTCAGATATTGTTCTGCCGTTTGTGCATATTATATTTGCATGAAATATCTTGATTTTTAATCCTATTAATGTCAAAATCAGACGGGAAAAAATGAGTTCATTTTATTTATATAGAAGAAGAAAGAATAGATAGAAGAAGAAGAGAAGAAGAGAGGAAGAGATATGCATATACATGCATATATATACATGCATAAATAAATACATTGCATTTAGGTAAAAATGTGCTTTCGTATAAATAATGGAATTCATTCAAAACGTATTACAAAAACAAAAAACAAATAAAATAACACACACACACATACACACACACACACACACACATATATATATATATATATATGTGTGTGTGTGTGTTATATAGATGTTAAAAACATAATGGCTATTTCATTTAGAAATGCTATCGATTGTTTATTCTTTTAGAAATAACTGGATATTAAATATGTCAGTTATAAGAATGGACAATACAAGTGTAGATATAATAATTAACAAGATAGGTTAAAAACGATTAAATTCATTTAAGGGATTTCTTTGTTTACCAGAGTCTTGTAAACGCATGTGCAAAGCGCACGAGTAATTTGAAACACGAGGCAGTCACATTGTTTGGCCACGCCTCTGACGTCATCAAGAAAAGAGATTCCCAATATACTGAAGTGGGTTCGAGTCAGTTAACAGACGAAAGTCGGAGAGTGACAGTGAGAGCTAATGCCCCTGTGAGGCGAAAGAGGGAATAGGAGACCATGTAGTCGTAAAGGCTTGAATCCCTGATCACTATCATCAGTAGCTGGTATGAATAAAGAATCATCTATATTTGTAAACTGTTGTTTTCGTCTGTCGTCTTTCCAATAAAAGGAAAAGGTAAATGTTTGTCTATCATTTTGTAAAAAAAACTTTGTATAACTCCCTCAAAGTATTTTGTGTCCCCCTCCGCCATCAGCAATAAAGAAGTATCTCTCCTCTGATGAGTTATAACAACTTTATAAATGTCTCTCCCAGTTCCGTATTATAATCTGATAAAAGAATTATCAACACAGTCGTTGTGATGTACCCTAGAATGCAGTATTGTCTCTCCCTCAGTATAAATGTATCTCCCCCTTGTTAAAATGTATCTCGTCATATGTCAACAGCAATAAACACATCTTCGATAAATATGCACAGCACTGTTTAATATACACTCTCAAATATATATATAAACACGATATATGCACATCACTATTTAATAGCATCAAATAAACAGAAGGCATCCCATGGTCAGCCAATTCGGTTCTAATGAGACGATATCACGAGAATATCGAAAAGATATTCTGAAATTATAGAAAACATTAACAGTTTCAGCACATTAAATGTATATAGTTGAGTATATAATTAAATTCTGGGTTTGATCGAATCATTTTTCTTTTTCTTTTTTGTTTTTGTTTACAATTTCTCCACTGTTATCTCCTCCAATTTTACGAAATCCGTTTGAAGTAATATTTGTGTTTAGTGCTTGTACATATCTGAAGACAATAGCTTCCCTGATGATCGCTGAACAAGCAGTACCATGTTGAGTTGATCACAGGTGGTTTTCTTATTGTATGTAAAACGGCCTGTCTTATAAAAGAAAGAGACTCGATTTAATCAAAGATCCATTAACGTTACAAGCGCCTTCATTTTACATAAAGACATCGATAAAAATCATTGCCATTGACGTTCACACATATCCAGTATTATTGCACGTGTCATTCACAATAATTAGGTTCGATTGTATTCTTCATCACCTCTTCTTCCGCAAGAAAAAAATAGATCCCTCGCTTAGGTCTCCCAATATCCGATAACATTAGCAATTACAACGCAATTAGAAAAAAAAAATAGACGAAAGGCTCTCTTCGTTTTTCTTATTTCTTTGAAAAGTGTGATCGTATATATTTCTTATATTATTATTCGATACAAATTACCATGGGTGATTTGTTTATTTATTTATTTGCTTATTTTTTTAAACTAGCATGAGGAGCTGGCGTTGCCCGGAAGTAGGAAAAAAAAGCAAAAATATAAAATAGGTTTTCGCAATTTTTTTTATTTTCGAACCCCTCCTACTTCCCTCACTCTCTCTGCTTTTCTCTTTCTACTTTCCTCTACTCACGATACGATACGATCTCAATAGACATTCTATTTATCCTTCCTTTCCTCTCTCCACCCTCTTTATCATCTCTCCCGTCTACGTCCATCATAAATACGTCCTCATTTGCTGGCCTCATCGCGAAGGGTAAGTTATTACTACATCACGATAATCTATAATATAAAGGGCAAAAATCTGTTTACATGTATGTATGTATGCAAGTATGTATGTATGTATGTATGTCTGTATGTATGTATGTATGTATGTATGTATGTATGTATGTATGAGTGCTTTTGTCAAAAGCTGGCTACGTCAACCACCTTAAGTTGCACAAAACTCCTGTCCGAACCAAACGATCTGTTTAACATGCAGCAAAGTTTGCAAGACTACTGCTGGTCTGAGAAGACATGCGATTGTTCATAGGAATACCCTTCAACCTTTAGAGGAAGTCAACTGGATGGAAATTGCTCAATTTGTATGTCACATCTGCTTAAGATGTGCAAATCTGCAGTGGGAGTGCAGAGTCATCTGAGATGACATGGACGACAAGATTGGGAGAACTCAATGTGACGGCGATCATCTGGAAAGATGCAGCAATCATTATGTATGTATGTATGTATGTATGTATGTATGTATGTATGTATGTATGTCAGGTCATGTCATGTGCTACTGGTACCATGTAACCCAGTAGTACCTGCCTCATGGTCGGGTCACCGGCGACTAAAGTGGTTCCCCCACCAGACTTGTTTGGTGAGGAGGGCGGCTAGTCTCCCTGAAGGATTAAAAACAAGACCTTCCAAAGGGCGAATGAACTCTTTTTCTGGGTCAACACCCAACTAGCACCGTGTATATTTGTGTGTGTGTGTGTGTGTGTGTGTGTGTGTGTGTGTGTGTGTGTGTGTGTGTGTGTGTGTGTGTATTGGGGTGGAGAGGGCTCCCGTAAGCCGTGGTGAAGGCAACCTTTCTAGGAGAAGCAAATCTCTGATTTAAAAAACCATAAATCGGAAGACCAGTACCCGCATTAAGCTGGTCTGCAGTTTAATTTGTTGCTGGCTATCTTGCTCTTGCTTGTTGCTGGATCTCAACATTTTGAACCGAGAGAGAGACTTAGCTGTCGTACAAAGCTAAGACTCTGTAACATCATCTTTGTATAGGTACTCCCTCAGGCATTTGGGCTCATGGATTTTAAATGTCTGAGGGAGTGGCACTCGTCTGACAAGACGTTGCAATCATCATGTATGTATGTATGTATGTATGCCTCAAACTTTTGACAGAGGCGATAAATTTTCACAAGATTGGTATCATTTTGAAGCTCGACCCTTTGCACGACAAGTATCAAAAAATTCGCCAAAAACATTAATTCCTTCACCCTCAACTGGGCACTTTTATACAGGGAGTGGTCGCCTTTTTGTCGATACTTTCGATATACTAGCCTTAATTTTAACATTCGTCCTTACCGTTTTTGCAATGGGCGCAACAGCAAAGACGTCGTTTTTTTTTGGGGGGGGGGGTCACGTTTTTTCCTCCTTCGCGGTACGCGTTCGAGACTGCCTGCCTACTACCACTTTTTTCTTTTGCTCAACATACACCTCCAAACACCCGGGCAACGCCGAGCACCCAGGCTAGTCCATATATAAATAATGTGTTATTTATTTATTTTGTGTGTCACGCTTACATCCGAGTGACTGTCGTTTAATTGTTATCGACTTTCATTACTTGTAATAAACAATTTTACCAAGAGTTCTTCATAAGTTTTGGTTTCGGTTTCGATTACAGCTGACGCCACTTATGAAAAGAAAGATTCTAGAGCTGAACAAGACACACAAAAAGAAAATTAGAGGTTACAGCGGCTGAAACGTTGTGAAATAAAACGTAAGGTGTGTAATACGATCGTTTTCACAGAGAATTTCTTCGAAAGAAATTTAACTTTAAAGTTGTTCTCGTTTTTAATTTGCAGTTATGTTTTCTTTTTATTTGAGCATAAAAAGATGTACGTTGATACGGATGGTGTTAACCCTTAATCTTTTCGTAATGTCGGAATTATCTGAATAAATGGCAACTGAATCGCTAAGATAATCCGACGAACGCTAAAAAGCAAATGGCTATAATTGCATACACTATTTCTGTTTCCACGTAGTTGAAAATCGATTTTCCCTTCGCTTCTCGAAGCAAAGAAGTTCTGACATCGGCGCATCCAGCACTAAACAACTCAGTCACATCTACACACGCACTAACAATAGCAACGTAAACGCACATACATACACAATGCAACGCTGCCAAATACTCACATACATAAATTACCTACAACGCATTATATTCACACTATGAACACCTCAACTTGTGACTAACTTAACTTTCCTCACCAAATACGCGTTTTTAATATGAACATTTTTATTATTAAAAATAAACTTTTATTGTCTTGTCTATATAAATACGTAGACGTATATATGTGTGTATGTCTGTGTGTAAATATTTCATCACTAAACTATTAAACTACTAGTCACATGACATGAAATTGAATGAAATGATGGTTTATAACAAGTAAAATCTTTGTTTGGATGGATGGATAACTCGTACAGAAGCCGGCAAGCTGAAATGCAAAATGTCAATTTAACCACGACGATATTTTTATTAGTTGGCGTACGAGTAAAATAATCGTAGCTAAAAGCGGTTTAATTTTTACCTTAGCAATTTAATCTTATAATTAAAACTCTATCTATCGGGTTAGCTCATACGGTAGTTAACGTCGATGAAGCGCTAAATGTTTTGGTTTCAATCTTAGTTGATATCACCTTTTTTTTACTTTTTAAATCATTACTATCTCTCTGTCTCTCTGTCTCTGTCTGTCTCTCTCTCTCTCTCTCTCTCTCTCTCTCTCTATATATATATATATATATATATATATATATATATATACGAAGGGGTAGTTATGATTACGTAATCGATGCACACAGGTCAAGAAATGTATGCATATATAAATAATTTTGGACAGGGCTATATATATATATATATATATATATATATATATATATATATATATACAGGGTGGTCCTCAAAAAAACAAAACATATAGAAAGTATATCTAGAACATATGCTGTAGAACGGAGATAAAAAGGCCAAAGACCCTAGTGTTTTCATGTGATGTTTTGAATATAATAAACTAGTTATGACCAAAGTTTCATTTCATTCAGGCAAAACACTAAGAAACGGGGCTTAATTAGAGTTGGGGCCCGTTTTTTTTGTCACAATATATATATATATATATATATATATATATAGCACCTATATATATATATATATATATATATATATATATATATATATATATATATATATATATATAGGTGCTAGGTTTGACATAGAAAAAATTTAGTTTTTTTCCGGGAATTTAAACTACATTCTTTATTTATTTATATATTTATTTTTACTTAAAGCTTCTTCACACTATATATTGGGTGCTTAGATATGTATGGCTAGGTTTTCATTCCTCTGGTCTATTTGCCTTTCTGGCATTAAAGGTTCTTAAACTTTTATGCATTTTTATTCTCATAGTATTTATATGCTAGTTAACATGTCGCAGAATAAATCTTGTAATCTTGTTAAATTTACTTATATATATTGTTAATATTTTTTTATAGATATTAGTATAAATAGTAACTGTATTGTATCTACATTTTCTTATTTGGAAAGCAGTATTTTCCACTGAAGAGCCATGTATTTTACAGCTGTCCTGTTTTTAAATCTCCGAAACAGCAACATGGTAAGCAGCTGAGGATACCCGTTTTCTATTTCCTAAATTTTATTTAAGGTTTTCCTTTTCATCTCTATATAGTTAAATCCTCTCATCCGCCCTTTCTCTCTCTCTATACCTACATATATATATATATATATATATATATATATATATATATATATATATATATACATATATATATATATATGTGTGTGTGTGTGTAGTTATCAACATACAGTCTTGTTTTGTTGTATAAGAACTCATCAGTGACGCTATACTAGCACCTCTCCCAAGCCGAGGATTGAACCAAGAACCATCGCGTTGATAGTCAGCAGTTCTACCGATCGATCCATGGGAGCAGTGCCCGCAAATAACCTCGCTAAATGTCTATTTTAAACAAACATTTGTCCATCACTTTAATAGTGCTCAAACCGCTACAAGAGATAGTGAGTGAGAGAGAGAGAGAGAGAGAGAGAGAGAGAGAGAGTCTAAAAAAGCTTTGAGTAACAATATAAAAATAAAAATAAAGAATTCAGTTTAAATTCGCGGAAAAAAAACTAAATTTAACCTATCGCAGAGTTAACACCTACATGATCCGAATATATTGTTTATTTTTCATTCAGAAAACTGTTTATGTTTTAAGTAGCACATGTTGCCGGAAGACTTCTTTTTTCGTTTAATTTTTTTTTTTAAGTGTTTTATACGCATGCGTGTTGCTTTGCTGTAATAACACCATCTATACCCCAATTCACCTAAAATGTCGGTGTGGTTCTTGGCTATAAATAAAGATGCTCCAAGGTAGTCTCTACCAAAGCCAAGAACCAAATCTCAAATAGGTCACTTGCTCGACTCGCAACTGATGGGCGTTCGTCAAAGCACTCCTTAGCATTCTTCAATGTTGATATCTTCGAGCAAGATAAGAGAAACTCCGATGCTTTTACTTTTAGCGTCGTTCCGATGACCTAAAAGATATTGAAGGAATTCACAGAAAAGAAAAAGGTTCGCATTTAGAAAATAAAAATACAAAAAACAAGAATCAGTAAAGAATTCTAATGTTTTATTCAATTTATTCCAAAACAGAAATAGATATAGAATTGTCCTTTGATTTTAGCTACTCTACTTCAACGAAACTCGCTGTTACCCGAAGGCAATTATTTCAAACTTGCAAGTTTTGAGCAAGGTTTAATCTAATATTTATTAATTTTATTATTTTTATAGTTTTTTTCTTCCAAATCCCAATGTAATGCTGGATGGGAATGTTAAATTTCAAATCATTTTCATTTATACAGTACTGTTTCTCTGCTCGTCAGCGTGGCTACACAAGCAACTACCTCAAGCCAGGATCGTAACCCGATCACCAAAACGACAGTCGGGGCTTCTAACAGTTGCACTATACGGCTGCTGCTATGCAGGCAGTGAATTAAAATTGCCCAAATACCTAAGCTCAATTTGTTTACACAAAGAGCACGCTTGTAATAGTAATTTGTATATCACTTCCCAAATGCTCAACCTAAGATAGGGAGCATTATATATATATATATATATATATATATATATATATATATATATATATATATACAATCCAAAGTTATTGTTTGCCAGAGGTTAAGTAAACAATGAAGCTTAATGAGGTTAATACAAGAGTGCTCAATATCGGAGTAGAGCAGGGTATACTCTTTATTTGTTTTTACATAAGCAGTCATGTATTGCTAGATAGTCTTTGCTTTCGTATAATCTGTATCGCTTGAAGAGGTCTCTAGTTATTGGTAACTAGCTGACCGAAACATGCTCATGACTGTGTAGCAATGTATTACTACTTATATATATATATATACATGTTTTATTTTTTATTACCGTTTTATCTGTTTGGTTACATATGTTTCAGATGTTGGACCATGTTTACGATCTAACAGCCTCGTCAGATCTTACAGAAGTGGTTGTTAGTATTAGGAAGAAGTGTTTTAGAAGATATACGGAAAAGGGGGGGGTTAAGGTAGGAGATAATAAAGGGGGAGGGAGACGGGTATTGGCAATATTTCAGTTTTGATGGTTAAGATACATTAGATTGTATTGTGTATGGGGGGGTAGCAGATTCAAGTAGGCGTGGGTGGAGATATATGGATATATGGATATAGAGAAGAGGAGGTGGAGAGAGGATGGAGAGAGGATGGTAAAGAAAAGAAAAAGGAGGGGGTAAGAGAGGGGGGTTTCAATTTTTAGTTTTTAAATTTTTACTGCCTTTTGCTTGTTCAGTAAGGTATATTAAGTAGATGATAGAGAGAGGAAGAGCGAGAGGGAAAGAGAGGAGAGCGAGAGAGGAAGAGAGAGAGAAAGGGTTAGTGTAGATGTCATTTCTTTTGACAGGTACAGGTTTCATTTAAAATTTTCGTAGTCGCTATACGTCGATTTGTCCATTTCAGTTTACAGTGGGTTGTTTTTTTTATATAATATGTACGTTAACCCACGCGCAAATACGCATACATACAGATACATATATATGTACACTTCTACACATCCATATACAGACACATACGCACTCCCACATATATATAGAAAATGTATATGCAGATATACATGGATCCATGTATGTTTGCATATACATTGTTTATATATATATATATATATATATATATATATATATGTGTGTGTGTGTGTGTGTGGCTGTGCGTATGTGTCTGTATGTGGATGTGTAGAAGTGTACATATATATGTATATGTATGTATGCGTATTTGCGCGTGCGTTAACGTATGTATTATAAAAAAACACTTCAATATATTACTCATGAAAAGTCTGCTGTGGAATTTGCACAGGTCCCGCCAGTATATATATATATATATACTCCTGTAAATTTGGGTTTTCTGCGTATGATATTTGTATTAAAACCTCTTTTTTTCTATTTATTAAACAAGAAAATACAACTTTGTTATATATTGGTCGCAAAAGATCTGACTAATTTACAGATTCTTTTAAACATTCATTTTAATTAATTCCCCTATTTATTGATTCGGCTTTTTTATGGGATGAACCTCTTTAGTTAACTATTACGTGTAATTACATTCATGAGGATATTCTACATGATTTATACTTGCGTAATATTTGCGTAAAAAGGTGATAGTAAACACAACAGCATTCTATATTTATTTATGTATGCGTATGTATATATATTTGTTTAAAAACATTCCTCTGTCAGTTTTTCGTCTACAGATATGAAACTTTATATATATAGGATGTTCGAACCCATGCAAATCTTTCTATTTGGGTTTTAGCCGGGGACAGTCAGTACGAAATTGTGAAAATTTTAAAAAGTGAATTTGCCAAGTGAAGGTCGAACGACATCATTACGAATATGCTTGCATAACGTAATAGCTATTGGTTCGTGTTTTAATTTTTAGCTTTACAGTAAATTTGTTTTCATAGCTCAGGCATAGACGTCAAGGAAAAAGTGAATCGTGAACTAAACGTTTTGGTTTCGATTCTCGATGGTGGCGCCCGAGTCATTTTTTTTATATATAACTTTTTAAATCAGTACTGTATAGTAATTGGTTATATTATATTAAAGCCAATGGTTCAATATAATATAATAATAAATACGAAACATGCATTAATCAAAACATCATATTTAAATGTATTTTACGACCGGGCAATGCCGGGCGGTCTGCTAGTTTGCTTATATAAACGTTTTGATAGTGTGTGCAGCTTTTAACTCGCGATACACAGCATTTTGCTCTGTGTACACATTTAAAATACAGAGACGTGAATATTGAGAATGTGTCTAATAAATGAATTAATTAAATGTAATCAAGATAACAAATCATTTAAAGCAGTTTTATTTTTACTTTTGTGTAACATTGTTTTATTAGAAGGAACGACGCTAATGATGACGGTGTTGCTGCTGTTGGCGTTGATGATTATTATGATGATGGTGATGGTGATAATGATAACGTTGACGATGTTAGTCATTATGTTGAATAGGGCTACTGATGCTGATTGTCACGCTGCTGATGCTGATGCTGATGCTGATGACGTTCCTATCTACTTGCCTTCCCACGAGGGCAGAGTTAGACACAAGATCGGTTTTTAATGTAGGGGAAAATCCAGCTCCGCAAAAATGGGCCACTCTGGATAGGAGCAAAAAATAAAAATTGCCTCAGTCTAGAACGATTTTTCCTCAACTGATCGAGGTCAGAAAAGGTGAAGTGTAGTATCAGAACAGATACTACACTTTGTTCCTAGGCGAAAGGCCAAGAAAATTATTATTTCGATGCTGCTAAATGGTGCTGTGTTATTTCTGTTGATGATGCAAATGTTGATACTGATAATGATGCTGGTGCTGATTCTGATGATAATGAAGCTGTTGAGAAGGCTAGTGATGCTAATGATGCTGGCAATGTTGATGATTATGCTCTTGCTGCTGCCGTCGGTGTCGGTGTCGTTGCTGCTGCTGCTGCTGCTGCTGCTGCTGATGATGATGATGATGATGATGATGATGATGATGATGATGATGATGATGATGATGATGATCTTGCCGCTGTCGTCGGTGTCGTTGCTGCTGCTGCTGCTGATGATGATGATGATGATGATGATGATGATGATGATGATGATGATGATGATGATGACGATGATGATGATTAATCGAATTGTGTTGGTAGCAGAGGGCTTGTAGCATCTGTGATCGCAGTCTGATTTTGTTTGGTAATAGATAACGACAGAGATTATGCCGACGCAGGTCGAGCGTTCAGATACGATCTTCGATTCCGCGATCGGAGAGGTGATAGCTATGGATTTCTTTTAGGATTGTATCAGTGGCATCACTGATGGTAGCATATAATATCGATTTTCAAGGATCACGAGGCGGGCCAAGACGATGGCAAAGATGATAAAGTGGCGATGGGGTCGACTGGAAAACAATTGATTAGTATTACAATTGATAGCTGAAATGGCTGCCGACGACGCTACTTGACGCTAGTTTGAAACTTTCAAACAAAGTGAGACATTTCGACCTTATCGTTTCTCCACTCTTCACGTTTACCGTTCTGTTTATATAAACAGAAATTGTAATTTACAAGGATCGTTCTAAATGTAGCACCTCCTATTTTTTATACTCCAAAAGTTTAAGAGCTACGAAGATAGGAGTGATACATTAAAAAACGAGCGACTTTTTGTGCGCCATAATTTATTTTTCTACATAGTCTCTATCATTTTTAATACACTTTTGCAAGCGATGAACGATGGGTGTTCATAAGCGTCCGGGGCTCGCTTTGTTATACGAGGTCCTTCCTAAAGTAAAGCTTTCTATTTAGTACTAAAAATGTTGAAGAGCTTCAAAAACGAGAGTAGTACCATTAAAACAAGAGCCCAGTAGTGGTCCAGTATTTATTTATCTGCATAGTCACCAGCATTCTCAATGCACTTTTGCCAGGAATTCAATGATGTATCTCTGCTTCTGACGCACGACCAGTAAGAGGTTGATTTCTTAGAGTGTCCGACTGTCAATATCTACAACATAGAGATGAAAATTTCAGTTAATGAAAACATAAGTTTAATCATCATAACAATATAATTTGCAATACGCTCTGATCTATTTGTGCGGATTTTTAAAAAAATAGAAGGTATCACTTTTGGAACGCCCCTAGTATAAGCACGGGACAGATACCCTGCAGACTATAACACGGTCGTCTTCAAATCATATTTATGCTTTTTTTTGCGAGTATTACTAGACTGCAAAGTTAAAAGAATTTGATAATGTCGGAATATATTGTGACGTCTATATTCACCCCTTTTCTCTCTGTGTGTTCCCTCTATCCCTTCCTCTTCCCCTTGTTCTTTACTTCCCTTTATCGGTCTCACTCTTACCCCTCTCTCTCTCTCTCTCTCTCTCTCTCTCTCTCTCTCTCTCTCTACTCGTTCACTCGATTTTTATCTCTCTCCCACGATGGAAAGATATGGCCAAGTGTTGGAAAATGGAATAAAATTGGGATTAAAGAGGACTTTTGCTTTTAAAAAAAATGCCTGGCTAATGTGTGCAAGGCAAACATTTTTATTAATGATGGGACGATTCTAATATTTTTTTTCCCGATTACGATACGATCACCGATTCCAAACTAAATTTTCGATTCCGACACAAGTACCAAGTCCAATTCCGATTCTTTATAAATCTATAATATTAAACTATAAAACTTTTATATTTTCCCTATTGCTGTAAAAACACATGTTAAATGTGCATATATTCTCTCAAACCTAAAAACACAATTGCGAGAGGTAATCTATAGTAATCAATAGATTTTATATTTACTGATATTTTAAAATCAATATTTATTATTTCGATATTACTACCAGCAGTGGAAGATCTTGTTTTAAAAAGTCAAATTAAAAAAAAAAAATGATAATTAAAAGAATCGTTTTTGGCATCGGAAAATAGGCACATATTTTTCCAATATCTCCGAAAGTTTTGATTTTTCCGATTCCCGATTCCGATTTCGGTTTATGGTCCAAACACTAATTTTTATAATTTACACACAAAAGTAAATACTATGATACAATATAGCGAGTGTTCAGGGGGCTTATTTCTTTTGGCATGACTGATATTTCGGGTAACATGCAGTGAGTATTAGTTGTAACCCGTAAAAGGACGGTTTAACAAGAATTTGTTTAAATTGGACTTGACAACAATCGTGTTTAGTCAACTTCAATGCATCCCCTTGGTATTGTTCGGGCAGTTATAGACAAAAAACTTTGCTCATGGAAATGTCGTTTAGTTTTGAACACAACCTGATCAAACGAAATAACAAACAGTGACGTTGATGGCCCAAAGCCACATAGTAGGCCACTTAAGACATAAGATCAGTTTATTTACTTGAGTGTCAGTAGATATTAAGGCTTAAATGCCACACGAGGGTAAGTGTTAAATGGGTGTCAGGTGGGCGCTGCGACAACATCATGATGATTGGTAATGATAATGATGATGATTAGGTGGAATTTGATTGTTAAGAGGATATCTCAAAAAGAATTTGTTTACATTGGACTTGAGAAGAACCAGTCAGCTGGAAAGTAGCTCCCCGGCACTGTGTTCAGTTGCTATTAGTTGCATATCAACAGCTTTTGCTGGTCGTGTTTCACGATCACAGAGAATTATTGTTCGTGCAATAACTTAATAGATTATGTGCTTGTTTATAAAACGAGAAAATGTTATCAGTTGATGTATCATGTGTCGATGTGTTCCAAGATTGTTTTAAATTAATTAATCATTTTGCTATTTTTTTTTTCTTTTAAATATTTTGGTTTGATATCAGAATGGAGTATGTAAGGCAACACTTGAAAAGCGGCTACGAATTTATCACGAGGACATCGTAAGCACGAGGGGATTGGTTTGGCGGCGTATCTTGAAAATAACTAAAAGTAAATTGAAAATGGACAGAGTAGAAGAGAACAAAAACAGAGGACGAAATAAAAATGAGTGATTGAGTAGAAGAATAAAGAGATGATGAGAAAAGGGGACAGGAAGAAGAAAAAGGGAAATAAGGAAGAAAAAAACATGAAAGAAATGGTGAAGAAAATGCAGGAGAAGTAAAGTAGAAACAAAAGAAGAGGAAATAAAGCAGATGATGATGATGATGATGATGATGATGATGATGATGATGATGATGATGATAAAAACGCAGAAGACATAAAAGAAGAAGAAGAAAAAATAAAGTAGATGAACAAAAAGAAAACGCATAAGAAATTGAAGTAGAAAACATAAACCAAAAAAGAAGTAGAAGAAGAAAAAACAAAAGAAGAAGAAGAAAAAGAAGAAGAAAAACAAAAGAAGAAGAAGAAGAAGAAAAAGAAGAAGAAAAAGAAGATAAATAAGAAGAAATAGAAAAATGGGGGGGGAGAAGAAGCAACGGCAGAAAACGAAGAAGACGAAATAGCAGAAAAAGAAGAAAATGAGGAAGAAAAAAAGCAGACGAAAAAGAACAAGAAAAGGAAACAGAAGGAAAATAATCATAAGAAGAAGAACAAGAGGAAGTAGAAAGTAGTGGAAGAAAGAGAAGAAGAAAAACATGAAGAAAAAGAACAAGAAATAGAAGAAAAACAAGAAACAAAGAAAAAAGAAGAAGAAAGAGAAACAGAACAAGAACAAATAAAAAGAAGAAAACGGAGAAGAAAATAGCAGACGAAGAAGAACAATAAACTGAAACAGAAAGGGAATAAGAAGAAAAAGAAGAAACAGAAGAAGAAAAGGTTAAGAAAAAGAACAAGAACAAGAACAAGAACAAATAAGAAGAAAAAGGAGAAGAAAAGAAGAAAAGAAAAGACGAAGAAGAAGAAAAGAAGAAAAGAAGGGCGTAGCTAGTAAAAATAGAAAAAAGGAGAAACAATCAATATGGAGAAGAAAGGGCATGGGGGCAGGAGGAGAATGTGAAGAAGAAGAAGAAGAAGAAGAAGAAGAAGAAGAAGAAGAAGAAGAAGAAGAAAGCGTAATAATGATTAAAAGTATGGAAGAAGGAGAAAAAGAAGAAGAAGAAGAAGAAGAAACAGAAGTGGGAGGTAAAGACGAAAAGGAAACAGTAGAAGACGAAAAAGCAGGAGAAAAAAGAGGAGTAAACGAAGAAGAAGAAGTAATAGCAGTTGCAGAAGAGGAAGAGGAAAAGAAGGAGAAATAAAGAGTCAGACAGAAAATAAAGTTACAAAAATAATGGAAACACAGACACAGGAAGAAGATAATGCAAGGGACGTGAAAAAGAAGAAGGATGAAACGAAAAATGAGAAAAGAAAATGTGTGGCGATAAAAAAAAAAGGTATCGAAAAAATATTGGAGGAAAAGAAAAAGGAAACAAAACAACAAAATGAAGAAAATATAGAAGAAAAAGAAAAAAGGTAAACGACTATAAAATAACATTGACTATAAAACCAATAATAAAAAGAAATTATGAAATAGAGAAAAAATATAGAGAAAACGAAAAAGAAGAAAATAATCTGTGTAATATGTTTAGCATGAAAACCTAAACAGGAAGAAAACAACGAAAAAGAAGAAATTAAAAGACAAAAAAATTGAAAAAAGACAGAAATAAAAAAAACGAGAAAAAAGAATACGAAAAGGAGGAATTGTAAGTATAATATAATAAGAATTGTAACTATAGTATAATAAAATTGTAAGTATGACATAATAAGGAATGTTCCTATTATATAATAGGAATTATAACTATAATATAATAAGATATATACCTAGAACAGAATAAGAATTTTAGCTATAATATAATAAGAACTGTACCTTTAATATAATAAGAATTGTAACTATAATATAATAGGAATTATAATTATAATATAATAAGAACTGTACCTATAATCTAATAAGAATTGTACCTATAATATAATAAGAATTGTAACTATAATATAATAAGAATTGTAACTATAATATAATAAGAATTGTAACTATAATCTAATAAGAATTGTAATTATAATATAATAAGAATTGTAACTATAATATAATAAGAATTGTAACTATAATATAATAAGAATTGTAAGTATAATATAATAAGAATTGTAACTACCATATAATAGGAATCGTAACTATAATATAATAAAAATGTTACTATATTATAATAAGATCTGTAACTATAATATAAGATCTATAACTATAATATAATAAGAATTGTAACTATAATATAATAGGAATCGTAACTATAATATGATAAGAATTGTAATTATAATATAATAAGAACTGTAACTATAATATAATAAGAATTGCTACTGTAATATAAGATCTGTAACTATAATATAATAAGAATTGTAACTACAATATAACAAGAACTGTAACTGTAATATAATTAGAATTGTAGCTATAATATAATAAGAATTGTTGCTATAATATCATAAGAATTGTAATATGATATGATACGAACTGTAATTCTAATATAAACAGAATTGTAACTATAATATTTTAACAATTGTTACTATAATACAATAAAAATTGCAACTAAAATATAAGAATTACAAAAAAAAAAGTAGACGAAGATGAAAACGAAGAGAAAAAAGAAGAGAAGAAAAGGGAAGAAAAAGCATGAAAAAGGATAAGAAGAAAAGGGGGAAAGATGATGATGATGATGATGATGATGATGATGATGATGATGACGACGACGACGACGACGACGACGACGACGACGACGACGACGACGACGATGAAGAAAAAGAAGAAGAAAAACATCTAGTAAAGAGAAAGGAGGCAAAGAAGAAAAAAGGAGTTTATATAGAAAAAAAAATAGGAAGAAAAGGAAGGAGGAAAATAAAAAAGAAGGAAGAAGAGGGGCGATATTTAGGAGGAAAAGAAAAAGCAGACAGAAAGAGGAGTAAGAAAAAGAAGGATAAAAGTAGGAGAAATATAGTAAAAAAAAACAAAAACAAAAAAAACAACGTGTGATACTATTTGACGAGGCAAGGACGCCGTTGCATCGTTTCAATGCCACCAAATCCGCCATAAATATCACAGAAAATACATAATTAAAAGGTTATGCGTTTATGTACAAAAGAAGCAACCAAATACGGACGACAAGTCGATATGGCTTTTACAGACGATAACAACTTCTTCAACCACATCTGGCGCGAAGTCCCCAAACAGATTTTGGCATGATGTCAACTGTACATTTTTAGAAGGTAGGTTTCGCTGGTTAAGATAAGTACATGGAACGAGGCAGAATATGTCAACAAAGATGGCCGCGATAGCAGTGGGGCTCACTGATGCGTGTGATATCAACGACGGCCCCTTATTTTATCGCTGTTTGCTTACACTTGGTGGCCCGCAGGAAAAAAAATGTTATCTTCGGATATCTGCAGATACGAACGTTATGTCAGCTGTTTGGCGGGCGTGGCGTTTTGCCTTCTCTAAATATTTATACGGGCTCAGAGAGAGAGAGAGAGAGAGAGAGAGAGAGAGAGAGATAAGTAACGTCTTTCTTTTTCTGTCTTTGGATAGGTTACTTTATTTATTTCTGAAACCGCAAATTTTGCGAACATGAGTTAGGAATAAAATATAAAGAAATAACATAACGTATAAAATAACATCTGGCACAATTTTTTCGAAATCTACTATTGGTATTTAATTGTTTCCCACCAGAGCGAGATGTGACATAAGGTCGTTTTAATGTGTGTGCGGGGACCAGCTCCCCAAAAAGGGTCACTTTGGCAGAAAGTAAAAACATAAATTGCTTTGGTATATAAGAGTCCCTCTCCCTACATTGACTTAGGACAAATTAAGTAGCATCAGAACAGATACTACACTCGGATCTACTATTTAATGTTTCATGTAAATTATGACGCAGTGCGACATTTTTTTATGTAAGTCACTCCAGACAAAGCATGAAGCCGTTTGATGGAATCAGCTAAAAAGAACAAAAGATGATTAACGCAAAGATTTCTAGAAGTTTATCAAGGCCTGATAAGAGTAAAGGAGTGCTAGATTGCCGGTGAGATAATCTCGTGATTATTGGTAAAGCTTAAACTTTGGTATTGCTGTATAGAACACTCTGAGCTCTATAAATCGATTGTCAGGATTTCACCAAAAATATAATTTATTATCTTAAGAATTATGTTTTGATAATTTAGTTGGATATGAATTTTAACAAGTATCACCATTCTTTCAGAAATTATCCAAAATAGAATTGTGTTTAAAGTTGTGAATTTTAGCCGAAAGAAGAGAATAAACATTAGGTTAGAAATGACAGCTGATGAGTTAACGATACGTTTGATTTAGCGTATGACGTAACTGTCAGCTGATCAAGATTCCTGAGTTGGTTAGATCTGAGATTTGAAAGATATAGCATCCGGGATTGGAGACGGATGGATGTGCGGGAAGCGCGAACAAACTAAGAGATGGGGTAGGAAGAAAGCTTTCGCAAGCCTTCGAAGATTTGGGACTCAACTGAACTGGAACAGCATATCAACCCGATAACGAGGCCTGCGGCGTGGAATAATCCTATAAAGAACTCTCGGGGGGAAGACGATCACGAGTATTGCGACTTCGACGGTGTCAGAGGTCACAGAGGGACTAATAGCTAATAATTATTGCCTTCTTAATTTACGAGGAGTGTTCCAAAAGTAATTTCTCCTGTTTTCGGTTCAGAGGGTATTGTGAATTGCATTGTTGTGATGATTGGACTTATGTATTCATGACCTGAAAGTTTCATCTCTCCGTTGCAGATATTGATGGTGAGAGAATCAAAGAAAGCAAACAGTGATCATATACGTGCAGGTCTTTTTATTCTCCTCATATTTTGTGGTCGTGGTTTTACGAGTATTAATTTTGTTTAATTGTTGTTGGATCCGGCTTGTTTAACTTAGACAAATAAAAGGCTTCATACATGAAAGACACAAGAAGACGTTCGTTGAGTTTTCTACAAGTTTTTTTTAGAGAATTCACTTATGAACATATTAAATAACTAAATAATTGTTTCCTTTCTTAACTTATCCATTTGACTTTTAAAGAAATGAGTGACGTAGACGGACGGATACATCAGAAACATTATTATGAGATTATCAGGTTACTACATCATTGGCATGTCTCGTTCGTATGGATCACGAAGAAAACTGATTTGGAAACCTTTGTTTCGCTGGCTGGTTTTTAATTAATCATCATTATGCCAGATCAAACATTCCTGTGTCTCGATACATCTTCTATAATTATATGTGATCAATTTTCTATAATAGTCAACCATATAGGAGCCTATTCGTGACCAGACACACACACACAGACGTTCAGCTATATATATATATATATATATATATATATATATATATATATATATATATATATATATACATGAGTGTGTGTAGTGTATACGTGTGTGATAAATGTCTTGTTATTACATATGAACTTGATCTATTTTGTACCAGTATAATTTATAAGATAGTATTGTCTGTAACTTAAAGTTGCTATTCATTTTCGTATCATATTTTGTTTAGTTCATGTACTAATCCGATCTCACGTCACTAAACGGAAAAAAGCAATAAAATCCGGATCTAATAACCTTCAAATTAGAAACGAGTATGAGGAAGTTCTCTCTCGAGCTTGCTTTAAAATCTCCACGGCTCGATAGGCTTGCCGCTGTGACTATCGAGCTGATCAACGACGCATGCACACTTCTCATTTCCGCCCAAACGTTGGAACAAAACAATGCAGTCACGCACGGCGAATTCTTATGTGCACCTGGTGCGCATGCCCGAGTGTCAACTTCCGGAGTTCATTTAAAGAGTCAGTTAAACGCAGCTCGATGGCATTCGTGACGCTAATGCACAATAATCGAAAGATTGTTTTCTTTTTAATTTTGCGTCTTCATATATATATATATATATATATATATATATATATATATATATATATATATATGTGTGTGTGTGTGTGTGTGTGTGTGTGTGTGTGTGTGTGTTCTTTCAAATCAGTAACCTTTCTTTAAATATAGTATAACTTTTTTAGTCCTGTTCTAAAGAGCGAAGAACTAAATAAAGTCATCATTAACAATAACAACAACAACAACAACAACAACAACAACAACGACGACGACGACGACGAAAGTGCTATTTTTATCCAAATAAAAACATAAAAATACGTCAATGACAATTAAACATGATAAAACCAGAATACATATACAATGGGTGAAATGTGGTCGCATATTTTATGAATAAACACAAATGAATGCAATTATTTTACAATATCCATATATTATACCACAGAAACTTTTATTTGCTACGTGTTCAATGCCCTTTCTTTGTGATAAGAACTTTAAGAGTTTTATCAAAAAGGAATGTTCTATCTGTAAACTAAAAGTTTCCAATTCAATTTTTTTAATCCAAAACCCAATAAATAAAAATTATTTTCGATTAATTAACTATTCATCAAGGGGAACATCATTTTGGTCAAGTTAATTGTGGTTGGTTGGTTGGTTGTTTTTGTTTTACGGCATATCAACCCTTTTGGGGTTATTTAATGCCGAATCCAAAGATTTCGAAGAATAATTTTTAATAGAATATATTTGTTGTTTTCAAGTCGGTTTCTATTTAACCCATAGTTGGGACCCTTACAGGTACTACCACTCTGGGTCAGAGTGGACCTGGGAGCAATGGTATTTAAAGGGTGGCTCCACACTCCTCAAAGCCCGCAAGCTGGGGCCCCACCACTGGATATAGTTTAAGGTCATATCCAGGACCCAAGTTAATTGTGGAATTATAGGATTAAAAAAGGCCAGAATTCCGATCACTTCTGTAAAAAACATTATGAGAAAACATGAAAAAATATGGCACCACCAGTCACTCAGAAAGGCCAAAAAAGCTGACAAGTAATAATATAAAAATTATAAATAAGGACATTTCTAGTAATTGTCTGTATTTTTGAGATGAGGTGTTTTCATTGATTAAGATTGTCGGACTGACTTCCTCATCTTGGTTGTTATTGTCACAACGTTTCGGCCGTTTTGCCCTCCGGTCTTCATCAGATGTTTTGTATCGAACTGGGGAACCGTTTGTTAGGAGTCTCGAGTCCGAACACGGTACCCCCGTAATAATAATAAAGGGTTGGGTTCGAGACTCCTAACAAACGGTTCCCCAGTTCGATACAAAACACCTGACAAAGGCCGGAGGGCAAAACGGCCGAAACGTTGTGACAATAACAACCAAGATGAGGAAGTCAGTCCGACAATCTCAATCAAGGAAATCTCTGCCGATAATTATTTCATCATGTACAACATTAGCAAAAATAAATAAATAAATAAATAAATAAAATAGAATGTTTAGTGTCCCCATTAAACTATTACAAACTATTGAAATGATATCGGTTTAAAAGTGGCACCCTTTCTAAAAACCGTTATTAAAACCACAACATAGTAATCGGTTTGAAGCTAACAATAAATGGATAAAAATGCCCGAGAATAAAAGTAAAAATCATGATTTTCACTGATCAATCTAAATTTGATCTTTATAATGCTGATGGAACCGAAAAATATTAACAAAGATAGCTTACGAGCTACACCAAAAAATGTTTGCGGAAACGTAAAATTTGGAGGAGTGCCTCTTATGGTTTGGGTGTATTTTTTTTTTATTCTGCTAAGAATCAGTTGTTATAGATGTTAAATATATTATATTACTGCAACTACTACTATTTATCACAGTCCTGTCGGTGGGATATTAGAATACGCCGACTGCCCCCCCCCTGTAGAGGGTAAAATCCCTCAATGGGGGTCCTGGATATGACCTTAAACTATATCCAGTGTTGATGCCCCAGCTTGTGGGCTTTGGGGAGTGTGGAGCCACCCTTTAATTACCATTGCTCCCAGGTCCACTCTGACCCGGAGTGGTAGTACCTGTTAGGGTCCCAACTATGGGTTAAATAGAAACCGATGTGAAAACAACAAATATATTCTATTAAAAAAATTTTTCTTCCAAATCTTTGGATTCGCCATTAAATAACCCGAAACGTGTTGATATGCCGTAAAACAAAAACAACTAACTAACTATTACTATTTATCACAATTGCTATTTCTAAGTAATTTTAGCCTAGAACAACAATTCTAAACCTACTAGCAATCTTACAAATGAATATACTTTAGAGAAAATTATATGACCATCGACAATCGTCCGGCACAATCACCGGATAGCAATCTCATTCAGAACATGTGGGCCACAATAAAACCAAACATTGAAAATAAAATGTTAAAAAATAAAGCCAACACGAAATCAGCCATAAATGAAGAACTTTCTATATGATGAAGTTTTATCAGTTAAGATTTTCTCATTTAAAAAATTACATTATTGCTTGTTAGCTTTTTTTTTTGGGGGGGGGGCTTCTATTTCCACCTAAGTGATGCCATAATTTCCATGTTTTCTCATCATCTTTTGAACAGTAGCGAGTGGAAGTTATAGAAACCTTGTAATACTCCTTAATGATTTTCCAGCTTTTTTTTTTTATTTTCATAACTATAATTTCACCATTAATTTGATCACAATGATGCTTTCTCGTAATGTATAGTTGATTATTGGAAAATATCTTATATTTATTGAATGTTGGATTCAAAAACATTTTTTTATCACAAAGAAAATATATATTAAACGTGAGAAATAGAAGTTTCCTTAATGTAACATATTGCTATAATACAAAAAATTGCATAAATTGGTTTACGAAGCAAAAGTATGGGTGACCATATTTTTGTACACACTGTGTCTGTATATATATATATATATATGTAAAACACATATTTGCTCTGCAATAGTATTGAGCACTCTCTTCAGGTTTTTACTAATTATCAGTTTTACCATATATATAAATATATGGCTGAAAAATGCGAAGCTCGCGGTTTGTTTACAAACAAGCGTTTGAGCACTTTACAAGTAGCGAACGGGTGTTCATTTAAATAGACATTCGGACAGATTAGTAACGGGCATCGCTTCCGTGGTCGAGGGGTAGAACTGCCGACTGTCAACACGACGGTTCTAGGTTCGATCCTCGGCTTGGGAGAGGTGCTAGTCTAGCGGAACTGATGAGTTGTGATACAACGAAACAGGACTGTATGTGGATGACTAATATATATATATATATATATATATATATATATATATATATAAATAATTACATTATTGCTCTTCTTAACTAGATATTACTTCAATGAAACCCTGGTGCTTATCAACAGTATTCAATAACAATCGAGCGGTACATTATAAAAATAAACCAAAAAATAAAGGATTCGCATTAAAAAAAATGATATTTAAGCTTAAAGTTTAATCGTAGGATGAAGTGTTCCCTAAGTAATCATATCTGAAACATGTGTTCACATTAATCGATCTCTTGTGTTTCAGATGGTATTTTTCTACATAGTTACCACTGCTCTCAAGAATTCAATGAGGCATCTCTGCTTTTGACGCACTTCCATGACAGGTGTTGCTTTTTTAGAGTTTCACATTTCAACGGGAAGATAAACCTCTCACGTAATGAATGCACAACTTCAGTCATCATAACAAATCAATTTGCAATTCCTTCTGATAAAATCTTAACGTAATACGAGGTGCCTTAAATGAGTTTCCATACTTTTTACCTGGTATTTAAATTTTTCGGAAACTCTTGCAAATTCAGTATATTATTGCTATCCATCTTATGAGATGACTGACAAATTTTATATGATTTCAGGTTCAAATAAAGAGTTACAGAAGGACTTGGAATACACCCTACTAAAGCCCGATCTTCACAGCTGGTGAATTTCTAAATTGTAATCTGGACACGGGGACACTTCAGAAGAAAGATATGCAATAAAATTCTGTTTTAAATTTAGAAAAAATTCCACAGAACATATGGAATTCTTCAGGTTGATTTTTCATCATCTTGCATGAATCGAGCATCAGTTTTTCAGTGGCATAAGAGATTCAATGACGGAAGGTAGTATGTGAGGGGTGAGGAGAGGTGTGGGGAGAAGTAAGGAAGTCAGAACACCAGAGTTGATTGGCCAAATAAAGAACTTCATGGACAAGGACCGTCGAGTGTCTATAGAGACAATAAGTGCACAGTGTCATGCCAGTGTGGAAAATGTACACACAATTATTCGCGAGAAACAAAAGATGTGGAAGATTTGCACAAAGTTTGTCCCAAGAGTGCTCAGATAAAAATCAGAAAAAATATATATGACATTAGTTTCGAAGGCCCCCTAGTAGATTGACATCAACATACTCGTTACACTAAATACAGAATTTAAGAATTTGTCTTTAAAACGATTATGATTAGGTCGGAAAAAGAAACGAATGAACCTTTGGGCCAACCCAACTCAATATGTGTGTGTGATATTTTTGTATTTCCAGAAAAATATAAAACCGTATTCTTATGTAAAAGTTACTGAGTAAGATGTTGGAAGTGTTCTTGCATTTCAAAATCCCCCCCCCTTAAAACGCCCAAAACATCTTTCTTTGAAACTTCTTTCTCTATCTCTCTCTCTTTCTCTCTCTCTCTCTCTCTCTCTCTCTCTCTCTTACTGTCTATCTATATATCAATATATATATATATATATATATATATATATATATATATATATATATATATATATATATTGATATATAGATAGTAAGAGAGAGAGAGAGAGAGAGAGAGAGAGATGTATACCCGTAAAGGTGAGTTTTTTTCCCGCTCTGACATTAAAATAAAAACATTACTAGTATTAAAAGGAACTTTTTAAGATACTCAGTCATAGATATGCGAGCGACTACATTATTATTAACTAATTTGCATATTTCTTGGAAAAACGCACGTTAAGTGATTACTTATTCATTTTATGGTTCCTTATTCGATTTACGTTTTTAAATTAAATGATCGGTTTTATTACACTATTGTGCTGAATTCTATATATGCATGGCTTCTACATTCTGCTTAATTAACGTAGTATTCAGGATGAAAACGTTCTCATACACGGAAATATTTTCATATATATATTTACAGGGTGAACCAAAAGTAGTTGGACATGGCATGTTTAGCAGAAAGGATTCCGATGTATTTGGGGGGAGTACGTTATCTCTAAATACTTTTCTTACTGTCCACCTACTTTTGCCTAACATTATATATATGTTGTTAAACTTAATTGTAATTCTTATTTTATATATATATATATATATATATGTATATATATAGGGTGTCCACAAAGTCTAGCTGCATAATCTACAGGATACACACAAAGTCGGGCTACATAATCTACAGGGTATCCACAAAGTCTGGCTACATAATTCATAATTTTGTGGACACCCTGTATATATAATGAAATAAGAATTATGATTAAGTTTACCAAGATAATCTAAGCTAGTAAATCTAAGGTACATTATAAATATTAAATATAGTTAATATTTATAAAGTAATCTCAACCAGATGTAAAAGCTCAATAAAACCAAATAGGAATTAGAGCTTATAATAAAAACAAGTAGTTAAAAAAACATGTTAAAAAACACTTTGAAAAAGAGTTAAAAACATATTTAATTTTTAAAAGGAAGCACAAAATAAGCGGATAGTCCTGAATTCGCGGACTTTCGCAGAAATACTTTCCTTCTTATCAGAAGGTAGGGATTAGCAAAATGGGAGATCGGATTTTGCTTGCAAAAGTATTTAATGAAACTACAAGTAAGTCATAGATCTTACTTGGTAAAAAATAGTGAAGCAGAGGGAATAGGCGGAAGAAAAAGGTGATTTCACGTGAATGGATGGTCTGGTGAAGGGTAAAATATCCAATAACGGTAAAATCCAAAAAAAGTTGATTAAATTTCCATTTTCACAAAGTAAAATCCAAAGGAATCGCGTTAATGGAAGATGGTTCAAATTAATCCAAAAGGCAGAATTCCGTGGAATAATTCACAAATGGGTACAACGAAAAAAGGGAATGAGTTCAAATAATGTTATTAAAAGAAAGATAAATTTTGCGTAGAAAGAAGAAATGGAAAGATTTTAAAACACGGCTGTCAAGGCTGATTTAAGAAAAATGAGAATACTTTTGCAAGCAAAATCCGATTCCGCATTTTGCTAATCCCTAATCTCTGATGAGAAGGAAAGCATTTCTTCGAAACACAGCGGATTAAGGACTATCCACCTATTTTGTGCTTCCTTATAAACATTAAATATATATATATATATGTATATATATATATATATATATATATATATATATATATATAAGAACAAGTAGTTAATAAAACATGTTAAAAACACTTTGAAAAAGAGTTGAAAGCATATTATGACTCTTTATGCCAGGGCATTTCGAAGCCTAATGCTTCTCATCAGAAGAGTAGAGAAGGTGCTAGGTAGCATGGGGAAGATGCGGCGTCTAGCGTAGGGTACATTAGGGACGGAAAAGATTAAGAGGAATTATAGAATATTGGGGGAACTTTATTGAATTCTGAATAAATAAAGGAGAAGCTTGTTATATATAGTGTGATATATAAGATTCTATATGTATAGGATTGTATATGGTCTTTAACACAGGGTTAAGTTTAAGGGGTATATGTTTTAGGGTTAAATTGGGGGGGGTATTATTGCTGTTTGGTAATTTATTTAACGGTTTGTGAGTGTCTATTATCTATGGAGTTGTATTTTTGACAGGTGCAACCTAAACCGAAAATGGCGGCTATAAAATCGCTTTTAATTGGGGGTGGGGTTCAAGGTTGTAATATTGATTAAGTAATATGCGGCAATATTTTAAAGTTTCTTCTGTTATGATATAGGGAGTATGATCATAAGGGGGCAGTCGGGGGATAGGATGGCAATGTCTACTTGATGCAAAAGGTTTAAGGATACATGTAGTTGGCAAGATGGAAGAGTAAGGACACATTTACTACTTATAAAAGTGGTAATAATACCAATAATAGTAGGATAATAATAATAATAATAATAATAATAATAATAATAATAATAATGATGAGAATGATAATAATAATGATAATTATAATAATAGTAATAATAATAAAAATAAAAGTAAAAATAAAGATAAAAATAAAAATAATATTACCAATAGCTGTGAAAAAGTAACGTCAATGTTAATGGTAATAACAATGAAAATGGAAATAATGGTAACGGTTATGGTAGCAATGACGGGGTAATAACTGGGATAATAATAATAACAGCAATAATAATAATAATAATAATAATAATAATAATATCGGTAAAAACAAGACAATAATAATAATAATAATAATAATAATAATAATAATAATAATAATAATAGTGATAACAATACTACTACCACTAACTCTACCATCACCACCACTACTACTACTACTACTAATAATAATAATGATAATAATGTTAATAATAATTATTAGGGAATGTGTAAAAGAAAGGGATACCGACAAGTGGGGGGGGTGAGAATAACAGGAAACAGGGGTGAGAAGTCAGGGGTGAGTAGTCCCAAGAAAAAATAAAATAAAGTAAAATAAAGGAATATATATATACAAACATATATACGCATATACATATATATATATATATATATATATATATATATATCCATATATACAAACACAGATACACAAAGAAAATGCACACAGAAAAAAGAATATATATATATATATATATATAACTACTTCATTTACTCACATAAAATTAATATACGAAAGTATAAATTTATGCGTATTTACTTCAAAAGTGCTCAATACATAGGTAGAGCTAGTTAGTAATTTATAAAATATATATGGCGATTAAGCTACACTTAATATTCGGCGTTTCATTCACTCTAGGATTCTTCAGGCTCGCATAAGCCTGAAGAGTCCTAGAGTGGATGAAACGCGGAATATTCAGTGTAGCTTAATCGCCATATATATTTTATAACTATATATATATATATATATATATATATATATATATATATATATATATATATATATATATATATATATATAACCTTTTGGGGGCAGTTTTTAAAGTTTCAAATCTCAGCGACTATTGATCAGAATTAAACAAATGAAAGCTCGTAGGAAAGGTAATAACCTGATTTGTGAAGTGGGCGATGTGACATTTGCCCTTAAGGTTACACATTGAGGGGATCATTCACTATCCAGTCTATTTTTGACGTTTTGTACAGCCGAAAATGTTATAATTCTAGTCATTTGTTTTCCTAGTTTTGCATATCAATTACAAAATATCTGATATCCCCCAAACTCTGCCCTTTAGAGGGTGGAAGACTTTAACTTGCTGCTATGGTTTCAAATGATCTGAAATAACAGGGAATAGGACACTTGATCCCAAATATTTCTCAAATGTTACCTCTCTCTTTTTTGGTTTTCATACATAAAGTAAATTTCACAATGTATAATGATTCTTTTATACTGGAGATATTCATAACCATATTCTATTTTCAATCGAGGGGAGATATAATACATGAGAAATATTTGGAATCAAGTCTCCCCTTGCTGTTATTTCAGATCATTTAAAACCACGGCAGAATGTTTTAGTTTCCCTTCTATCAAAGTCAGGGGTTTGGGGGATATATCTATCTATCTATCTATCTATCTATCTATCTATCTATCTCTCTCTCTCTCTCTCTCTATATATATATATATATATATATACAGTAGTGTCCAAAACTAAGGGACACAATTTTAAAACCTAATATTTGTTAGAAATAACAACTGTGAAAAGTTGAAATTTTGACAACTTTAGTCGTTATTTTTCATAATAACATTCTAAAATTTGAATACTTTGACTGCGATAAAAAAAAGAATTATGACAATTATAATAATTGTTTTCAAAATAGGAACGTCCAAAAGTAAGTGGCAAAATTGGGAAAAACAATGTAAACAGTATGCCATATTCACATTTTTTTGATTTCATCTAAAGAATAAGCCTTACTTAGTCATTTGTAAACGTTGCATCAGCCGGCACCATGGCGAAACGCCAAAACCTTGATTATTCTGTGAGACAAGCTATTGTGAAGCTACACAAGGAAAAGCACACCATTAGAGAGATTTCAGAGAAAATTAAACGTTTCAAGGCAGGGTTGTTAAATCCTACAATGATACTGGCAAAATAGTTAGTGCTTTTAAAACTGGCAGACCTCGCAAAACTTCAGCAAGAGAAGATCGAATAATGCAGCGTATGTCATTAAAGCGTCGTTTTAAGTTTTGCACAGAAATTAAGAGGGTTATGAATAGTACCTCATGTGTTTATGTGTCAAGACAAACGGTTTCTAGACGACTGCAATAAATAGGGCTGTTTAATGAAACCCCATGGAAGAAATCACTTGTTAGTTCAAAGAATAAGAAGAGATTAGAGTTTGCAAACAGGTATGAAATTTGGACATAAAATGAAAATTGGGCAAAAGTATTTTTTAGTGATGAAAGCAAGTTTAATTTATATGGAAATGATGGAAAAAACAATGTAAAGAGACGTATTGGTGAAAGATTAAGTGCAAAGTGTACTAAGAAAACTATCAAACTTGGGGGCGGAAGCGTCATGGTATTTGGAATGTTTTCTAGCCAAGGTACAACGCCTCTTGTCCGGTTACAAACTCGTGTAAATGCGCAGATCTATAAATTATTTACAGACGAGAGATCATGTACCAATCATACAGGTTTCGATAGGGCTTCTTTCCTGCAAGATAATGCCCCATGTCACAAGGCAAGGGTGGTAATAAGTTACCTTAGCGAGCAAGAGTTCGGAATTATTAATTGGCCACCGCAAAGTCCTGACTTAAATCCAATAGAAAATCTTTGGAACACCTTAGGAATGAAAGTTATGGAAAGAAATCACACTAACACGGAGGATTTGTAAGGGAAGCTTCAAGAAATATGGTCTAAAATTAGTATCGAGGATTGTCAAGAATTGATTCGTTCTTGTAGTCGAAGATGTGCAGCTGTCATTGAGAGCAAGGGCTCATTTACTAAATATTGATTGTACATGTATTTTTATTGTTTTTTTTTGGGGGGGGGGGCTGTTTACATCGTATACTCAATTTTGTCCCTTACTTTTGGACGTTTCTATTTGGAAAATAAATAAATAATTGTTATGATTCTTTTTGTTTGCAATGATTTTTTTTGCAATGATTCAAATTTTGGTATGTTATTATGGATGATAACGGCTACCAGTTATCAAAATTTCAGCTTTTCACGATTGTTATTTCTAACAAATATTAGGTTTTAAAATCTTGTCCCTATATTTTGGATGCTACTGTATATATATATATATATATATATATATATATATATATATATATATATATATATGTGTGTGTGTGTGTGTGTGTGTGTGTGTGTGTGTGTGTGTGTGTGTGTGTGTGTGTGTGTAATTATAAAACGCAAATGACCTCGTAACGATGTATGTAACCCATGTTCCGGTTTACAACATCCGATTCCTCATGCGCGCATGACCTGCGCACTGAAATAATAACGTTATTATTTCGAAATTATTATTTAACATGGGAAGAGTGGGGTTTAAAATAACTTAAACGTAATACAGAAATGAACGATGTAAAAAAAGGAGATATATCAAAATTTGAATTTAACTATAATAAGTATTATCGTATCTGTTCAGTGCACTTATAAGTATGGCCCGCCACTTATAATTCAGTAACTGTAAATTTTGTTTACAACAATAATCAATTATAATAAACAGAACGATTCATAGAAATCTATCTATATTCTTTTTGCATTTTAATATACTTTCATAGAAATGTTTCTGTTATGTAAAAAAAAAACTATTTTCTTTACGTCACAAGTGTCACGCTCATACATGAATTCCATAGCTAATATAACATACTGACCCAACCGTGTCACGGGTAGTCTTGTATATATATATATATATATATATATATATATATATATATATATATATATATATATATATATATAAGTGAAAGTATCTGTCTGTCTGTGTATCTGTGTATCTGTGTGTCTGTCTGTATGTGTACATTTCCCTACGCAATAACTCTGTCAGTTTTTAGTCTACAGACTCGAAATTTGATGTACAGGGTACTGAGATTTGGGAAAATAGATGTGATCGGTTTTCGATCAGAAATTTGGCGACTGAGGGGAAAAAGTTTAACAATTTGACCTTTAAGAACTCTATCAAACTCCTCCGAAAATTTTCGGTCTAAACACGTGAAATTTTTAGATATAGGTTCATTGGGTGTGGATCTAACTTCATAACTTAATTTGAGCCCAAAGCAGTACATTTTAAGGGGTCATAATAGGGGTCAAACTAAAATATTGATCACTTTTTTTTTTTTTGCTCAACATGCATCTCCAAATATCCGGGCACCCATGCTCGTATATATATATATATATATATATATATATATATATATATATATATATATGTGTGTGTGTGTGTGTGTGTGTGTGTGTGTATAAAGCTGAATGTCTGTGTGTATATATGTGTGTGTGTGTGTGTGTATAAAGCTGAATGTCTGTGTGTATATGTGTGTGTATGTGTCTGGTCACGAATAGCCTCCTATATGGTTGAGTATTTTAAAAAACTGATTAAATATAATGATAGAAGATGTATCGAGACGCAGGAATGTGTATGTTTGATCTGGCAGAACGGTGGTTCATAAAAATTGTGGGGTCTGCGTTCGCGCCTGGTCCACAAAGTATGAAAATAAAAAAAATTGAAAATTAAAAAAAAAAACGTTTACAAGTGTTTTTGATATAGATGTACATAATAATACTTTGATAAGTATGTTTTGACTTAAATAGGGATGGTATAATAAAAGTATGGGGTCTGCGTTCGCGCCTGGCTTCCATAGGAGAGAAATAGGCAGAAACTTTAATAAAGACTTTTCATATCTATCTGCGTAAGTATACTTTGATAATTATGTTTCAGTTTGAAGAAATATGGTATAATAAAATCATGGGGTGTTCGTTCTGACCTGACCTCCATAGAATGGAAATATATCACAAATATATCACAAAAACAAGGTTTTTTTTAATATAGATCCACAAAATATTGTGATAAGTGTTTCAGTGTGAACAGGTATAGTATAATAAATTAAGGGTTTTATCGATTTTATTTTTACTTTCATCATATTTTGCTTTGGTTTTCATACCCTCAAATTCGAAGCTATCTCATTACAACCCTTCCTTTTCATAACCTATCATACTTTCATAAATCAGAGTCCATTTTCTGTAGGCTGTTTTTGAACCCAGTCAGCGACGGGTACTTTTGCTAGTATATATATATATATATATATATATATATATATATATATATATATATATATATATATATATATATATATATATAGGGAGAGAGAGAGAGCGGGAGAAAAATAGGGGAGAGGGAAAACGGGGATAAATCACTAGATAAGCGGTAATACTGAAATAGACGCTTCCAAAAGGGATACGCCAGTCTTATTATCTGTCAGTTTATCTACCGACCTTGGCTTATTTACAGACGAGAGATTAACCAACACGATCCTCGAACAAGTTAATCCTGATTGATCTAGATTTCATCGGAACAACTAATGACAGGCCTACCAGTCTCTCTCTCTCTCTCTCTCTCTCTCTCTCTCTCTCTCTCTCTCTCTCTCTCTCTCTCTCTCTAGGTGAAAATCAAAAGCGTAATATTTGTTCATTCCTCCGTGTTCTATGTTGATTAACAAAACAAAAACTACACCAATGCCTATCTTTTTAAAATCTTGCATAAGGACCCGTGGCGTAACGGATAACGTACTTGGTTAAATTTATTTGTAAAGGACACTCTGGAGGTTAAAGGTTCAAACCATCAGTGCGGATGATGCAAAAGAAAAATAATAAAATTGCGAATTAGTTAACTTATCTACCTTGTCATGGCTGACGGAACGAGAGCATGTTATCTCTTTGGATTAAATAAAGGATTCTGTTCGAAATTCCGTGGAAAATTCCCGAGTTCGAGTTTATTCAACAAAATAAAAATGAAGAAGCCCAGAGGTTACATCGGCCGAAACAATCCGTAAATAATACATGAGATGAGAACAGATGTCTGAATAATCAAAATAATCCAATAACATGGTGGTTCTATTCTGGCGACTGTTTACCTGGAACACTGAAAACTCGCTACACCAAACATACATTTATGTAATCTATATAAACAAAACAAAAGATTAAATGATTTATTGCGGACTATTATCTTCATCTTCCTTAGATGCTGTTTCACGACGTTTCGGCCAACTATTCCACTGGCCTTCGTCATGTGGTAATCGCGACGGGATAGCAAGTCTAATCTCCTAACTGCATTCTCAGCGATTACTGCCATCCATAATTGTTGTCGTCTCACCGCGTTTTGGCCAAGTAAGCCTCTGGCCGGCTTTGAGTAGGATTGAAACCGTTATCTTCAGACAATTCTCACCTTGAACTGTAGAGATTCAACGTATCTATTCACTGCGCCAAAAGCCCCGAAGCGGGCAGTGGATAGAGCCCTTGAATCTCTACGGTTCCAGATGAGAATTGTCTGAAGATAGCGGTTTCAATCCTACCCAATTCTATTACTTTTGCGCATGCTCAAATTAATTTACAGATGGAAGATGTGATTTTAAATCTTTCTTATCTATCTGTCGATAGCTACAAGGATAGGGAACGCAGCTGTAAGGCTAAATGTTTTGGTTTCGACTCTAGTTAATGGCACCCAAGTCATTTTTTACCACTACTATTATTAGGTACAAAATAATATTCAATAAGGAATTGGCTCTATAATCATGAATACTAAACCGGAAGTAATTAAAATATATTTAAGAGTATTTTACGACAGAGCAAAGCAAGGAGCCCCCCCCCCAACCTATACTAAAAATACTTGATATATTTCTAGAGGCTATCTGAATTTAAAAAATAGTAGAATAATGTTTTGTTTGCTATAACTATGCTCTGTTAAGAATCTTGGTTAACCCGCTTCGTAGTAGAAGTTACTCCAGGTACGTGAAAAGTTCATTTCTTAGTATATTGTTAATACTTTCAAACTTTTACACACACACACACACACACACACACACACACACACACACACACACACACACACACATATATATATATATATATATATATATATATAATTACACACACACACACACACACATATATATCACAAAAGTGAGTACTCCCCTTACATTCCTTCAAATATTTAAGTATATCTCTTCATGGAACAAAACTGATCTATATATGTACATGCGTGCTCTTATATATATATATATATATATATATATATATATATATATATATATATATATAGCTTAATATATGTATATATATATGTATATATATATTTATATATATATATATTTATATATATGTATATATATATATGTATATATATATTTATTTATGTATATATATATTTATTTATATATATGTCTCAATTAGCTAGCTATATACCTGTATGCATCTAATAGACATTTTCCTCAAAATATTTCTCATGAATTATTTCGTTACTTATATTCTTATATTTTTTTATATTATCATTATATATTATATTTTTTTTATTTTTTATGACTAAAGCTCATTAATTTTTTTGGTTTCATCTTCTGAATTAACCAGAACATGCATAGAAATGCTAATATCTAGCAGCCCTGTCTGATTATTTTGCTAACAGTTTTCCTCTGATGAGAAGAATAAGCATTCTTTGAAAAAGAAATTAATTGTAAACTTTGATTTTACAGCTTTGTTTTTTGTTTTTTTTTACATGGTGGTCACCACTTATCAAGGCCCGGAAGCTACTCGAGGATCAGGGTTATTGCGTGTACAGTAATCAATGGAATATCGTAGTAATCGTTAGCATTGAATATTGTATAAAGTGTCTTACTTAAGGGGGCGGTTCATCAGGAATTTGTTTACGTTGGACTTTAAGACATCCAAGTTGTAGTCAGATGGGAAACAAGCTATCGGAAGAGAGTTCCACAGGCGTGTACTTCTAAGAAAGAAGTTTTGTTCATGGAATCTACGTTTTGATTTAGGCACAGATAAAGAGTGGTGAAAGTTATTGACAGTGGTTTCATCTAGACGGGTGTTTGTCGTGAAAGATTGGCGAGGGAAGACCAGAGATTGGAGTACTTGCCATGGAAATAACGATAAAACAAATATAGGCTCGCGACGTCACTTCTGTGGGAGAAAGGTTGCAGGTAAGAGAAAAGGGCATCCCCCACTAACCCGCGAAGTCTATTTTGTACTCAGTCAAGGCAGGATATGCTGTTTTAGCAGCTCCTGTTCAGATGTGACAGCAGTACTCCATTCTGGGGTCTACCTGGCTTTTATATAGATAGAGAATTGCATCATTAGTGAGATATCTTCTTGAGCGGTAGAAGGATCCCACTATTTTCCTAGCGACCTTGGCAACAGACTTGATGTACGTGTTCCATTTCAGATTAGGAGTAAATCTCAAACCCAGAAGCTTTTCAAAACATGGAGCGTCCTCAAGACGAGAGCCATCCATTTTAACTGATGCCAGATGAGGATCAGATCGTTGATGATGTAAAGATAGAAGCTTGGTTTTAGATGCATTAAAAGTAACTTACTATTATATATATATATATATATATATATATATATATATATATATATATATACATACATACATATATATAAAATAAAAATTAGAATTAAATTTACCAAAATGATCCAAGATGGTAAAATTAAAGTATATTATAAATATTAAAGAATTAATATTTATAAAATTATCTCAGCCAGATGTAAAAGCTCGATAAAACCAAATAGGAAATAGAGCTTATAATATGAGCAAAAAGTTAATAAAATATGTTAAAAAACACTTTGAAATGAGTTAAAAACATATTTAATCTGAAAAGGAAACACTAGTTAAATGGATAGTCCTTAATCCGCGGAGTTTCGAAGAAATACTTTCCTTCTCATCGGAGGGTAGTCAAAAATCTTACTTGAAAACAAAAAAAGTGAAGCAGAGGGAATCTAGTGAAGAAAAAGGTGATTACACTCGAATGGATAGTCTGGTGGAAAATAAAAACATCCAGTGATGGTAAAATCCAAATGTAAATCTTCAAGAAAGTTAAAAGAATTTCCATTTGTACAAGTAAAATCCCAGGAAATCCCATATTTGGAAGAAGATGGTCCATAATAATCCAAAGGCAGAAATCCATGGAATAATTCACAAAAATGTGTACAAGGAATAAAGAAAAGATTCCAATAATATTATAAAAGAAAAATAAGATATGCTTTTCACTCTACTTCCGAGACATAAATTTTATATATATATATATATATATATATATATATATATATATATATATATATATATATACATAAATTTTATATATATACATATACATAAATTATATATATATATATATATATATAAGTTAGTTTTGTAGGAATGTTATTACTTTTAATGATGCACATCCTTTTTAACTTACATTTATCCTCTTTAATCGAAGGAAAAATTCCAACTCTTTTGTTTTGTCTTTTCCGAAGAACGTATAAACTGTCTCTAAAAAGGTTGTTTGGTGTCGTTCTTTCATTACACAAAACGCGTGTAAGACACAATAAAATATTATGAAAGAATAAATAAATATAGCACGTTATATATATATATATATATATATATATATATATATATATATATATATATATATATATATATATAAGATGTCTCGTGTCGCGGGGTTCGAATCGTTCGACTGGTAGTAATCGTGACACCCTGCACTGAAGAATCCCGAAAGGATGAAACACTAGTGTCTGTAGGTATTTAATTATTATAGTAAAAAAAATAATTATATATATATATATATATATATATATATATATATATATATATATATATATATATATATATATATGGTAGTAAGTTATGAAAGTATATATTGCGATTAAACTACACATATATATTTACGCGGAATATTCTGTGTAGCTTAATTGACATATATATGTTGATACCTTACTAGCTAGCTCTACTTATGTATTGAGCACTGTTGAAGTAACTACTGAAAAATTTATGCGTAAAATTATATCTTTGTATAGGACGTTGATAATCATAGCAACTTTTCCAGTGTCGAGATAGCGGGAATGTCGCTCGCATGCCATATTATTTGGGTTATATAGAGAGAGAGTTAACAAAAGTTATGCTCTTTACCGTACTAGGGCTGATAATATTTCTCTTAAAACGTCGCCCGTTTATTCTGTTACTTTCTATTTGTCCCTGCTATTTTGTCCCTGTTTATTTAATTACGTTTTATTTTTAGTATTTTAGTTAGTCAGTTATAGAAGTTGGTAATAATTAGTTTGATTTCTCTAATTTGTTTGAATACTATTTCTATTATTCTTATCATATATATATATATATATATATATAGTAATTTATGAACATACATATGGCAATTAAGCTACGCAGAATATTTCTCGTTTCATTCTCGTGAGTATTCGTCAGGCTTATGAAACGCGGAATATTCTGTGTAGCTTAATTGCCATATATTTTCATAACTTACTACCTAGCTCTACCTATGTATTGAGCACTGTTGAAGTAAATGCTGAGAATTTGCGCATAAAATTATACCTTCGTATATTACTTCATTTAATCACATAAATTATTGTAGGATTTAATAATAATTATAGTATATATATATATATATATATATATATATATATATTGGTTACAGCAAAGGAGATGTGCATATATATATATATATATATATATATATATATATATATATATATATATATATATATAAATTACAATAAGTTTACCAAGGTAATCAAATGGTAAACTTAAAATATATTATAAATGTTAAAGAGTTAATATTTACAATTAAAGTTATCTCAACCAGATGTAAAAGCTCAATAAAGCCGAAAAGGAAATAGAGCTTATAATATGAACAAATGATTAATAAAACATGTTAAAAGACATCTTGAAAAAGAGTTAAAAACATATTTAATTTTAAAAAAGAAAGCACAAGATAAGTGGATAGTCCTTAATCCGCGGAGTTTCGAAGAAATACTCTCCTTCTCATCAGAGGGCAGGAATTAGCAAAATGCGGGATCGGATTTTGCATATAAAAGTATTTAATGAAACTACAAGTAAGTCACAGATCTTACTTGGTTAAAAAAAAGGTGAGGTAAGGGGAATAGGAGGTAAAAGAAAAATGATAAAAAGATTTCATATGAATGGATAGTCCGGTGAAGGGTAAAAAATCCAAGAATGCATATCTATATATCTATAAAAACAGAGATGTGTGTGCCACAAACGATTTCTGATTGGTTAATCCAATAATCATATCTCCTAAAAAACTATGGTTCCTACGCTCTTACCTTTACCATAAAATATTATGGCTTTATTTATTGTCCATCTTGGAAGGGTTTAATTTTTTCATAACTTGTTATTTACAAATTAAAAAATACGAAACTTACACAATCTAACAATCCAACCTACGACATCACGGCCGCCATTCTGGTGCTAGCCGCAGACACGTACACACAACACGAAAACAATGTTTTGAAAATCTAGCAAAAATTAATTTTCCTGAAATTTTTCAATATTTAAAAATAAATTATGCCGGCTGATAAAATTTTAAAACTTTTTTTTAAAGCTAGAAAGATAAAATTTAAAAATACTTATTTATATATATATATATATATATATATATATATATATATATATATATATATATATAACTAAACTAAAACAAACGCGCGTTCACTCGTGGTCTTTTCATTTCGGGTTTGTATTACTGTACACATAGATTCGAAAAAGTTGTCAAAAAACAAATATATAACAAATAAATGTTATTAGAGGCAAGATAAGTTACTTTTCTACCAAACTGGATATATTTTTCGTGTTTTTATTCAATGTAACATATTTATTCAGCTCGAAAAACGGGTTTGTATTACTGTACACATAGATTCGAAAAAGTTGATAAGATACGAAACAATATGCATAATATAAACACAGCACGAAAACACGCGCACACACGCACACACACTAACGTCCACTGCCGTCCTTGGCTACGTCACGTTGTTATGGCAACACGATAAACACACAGTAACTTTGATTTTCTTCATTTCTACGCAAATATTACGCAAATATAAATCATATAGAATATCTGTATGAATATAATTACACGTAATAGTTAAATAAAGATGATCATCGTATAAGAGAACCGAAAAAAAAACTAATAGGGTATTAATTAAAAACGATAAAAAATATGCACATTAGCTAGATCTTTTGTAGATGAATGCAATTCCACGACTCATAAATAACAAAGTTGTATTTTCTTTTTAAATAAATAGAAAAAAGGGGTGTTGATAAGACTATCAATACACACAAAAAAATATAGATTTATTTTTGGGTAAAGTTCCCCCGGGTTTTCCTTTCACTTCGGTAAATAATGGTCTTTTGTTATATATATGGCGTACTATTATCCTTATATATATATGATGTTTATGTTTATATATATATAAGTGATAGTGTCTGTGTGTGTCTGTGCGTCTGTGTGCATTTCCCTACGCTAAAACTCTGTCAATTTTAAGCCTACAGATTCGAAATTTGATATACAGGGTACTGAGATTTGGGAAAATCGATGTGATAGGTTTTCGACAGAAATTTGGCGATTAAGTGGTCAATATTCAACAATTTGACCTTTGAGAACTCTACCAAACTCCTCCTACAATTTAGGGGCTAAACACGTGATATTTTATATATAGATTCCTTGGACATGGATCTAACTTATTAACTTTACTTGATCCCTAAACAATAAATGTTAAGAGGTCATAATAGGGGTCAAATTTTTAAAAAATTGTCCTTTTTTTTTTCTCAGCATACTCTTCAAAACACCTGGGCAACGCCGGGCACCGATTGCTAGTATATATATATATATATATATATATATATATATATATATATATATATATATATATATATATATGATCAATTAAAACAGGATATCTAGCAAATGAGGCTTATCTTGAGAAACGCGAAACGCTCGATGACATCAAGATAGCATCATAAAAACGGCTTGCAGCATATAAATGTATGTTACGAAACTAACTTGATGGTGATACGCATTTTGTGAAAGAAAATCAATTTCTTCCGGCATGATCCTTAAAAAATGTGCGGCAAAGTATGTCAAGACTGGTAAAACGCGCATTTAGTTATAACATCATATCTGGCCAATTTGTCAATACTGAAATGTTGAGATTCAATGATATGTTGTTGCAGTACTTAGAAGACTTTAATTTTATTGGCTACTATCAAGAGCGCTCGGTCTTGCCCGGTCTTGTCCGATCTTGCCCGGTCTTAAAATACGCTTAAATATGATATTTTTAGTTACGTAGACTTCGTGTTTAATTTTGATAAAGTTAATTCTTCATATTATAATGTGTCTAATATAGTGTCATAATTTCAAAAGTACAAGAAAAAAACAGATTTGAGTGCTATCAGCTAGATCCGAAATCGAAAACAAAATTTATAATGAGGATCATTAAAAATTTTGGTGATCATTAAAAATAAAAAATAAAAACAAATAAATAAGTGAAGGACAGAAATACAGAAAAAGTAAAACATAAAAAGTGAATAGATGAATTAGTGGATCAACATATATAAAATATATACAAGGGTACTAAGATGGGCACTGCGTGCGGAATTATAATTAAGTCAACTAAGTATCTATATGGTATAATCACGTTGACACACCGGTTCTGGCCAGATAACGAAAGTTAAGCAAAGTTGAGCCTGGCTAATACCAGATGAGTGACCATTTGAGAATTCTAGGCGCTGTATGTACTCTCCGCTTATCTCGGCATTTGTTTCCTGTCGTCCTGTACCTCAACTTGCCACTGGTATGCAGCAATGTTGACTCAAGAGAGGCGCGGTTGATGACTACGCAACTCTTGCCATAAAAATTTCATGCGCAAGCACCCTTACACTGGGTATTTATAGTCTGTCAAGACTGAAGGTAGCCACAATGTTGGCGACTTCCTCTCGTGCGAGCAGTCTAGATTATTATTAAATTCGCCTGCATTCACCGTTTAATAGTTCTTAATTCCCTTTCTTCCCGTGGCAATTGTTTGGTGGCCGTGAGGTAGATGCTCAACAAAAGCATCAAAAGATGGCACCGTGGCTGGGTTCATATCTCATGACAGCAGGAATTGTTTCTTACATTGATGATTACGTAAGCATAGGACACTAGTGTCCGAAGGTATAAATAAATAATTATTATTTAATTATAATTATCAAGCCAATTCAAATAATTAAGGACATTCACTGTCTGTAGAATTATAAGGCAATCAACTAGCGTCTATGCAATGTTCACGACTTTCGCTCGTGCGAACACTCTAGATTGGCATTGGACATTGAAGGAAATTGGATTATGCTTCCTTTTTTTTTTTCAGGTGAGAATTAAGAATTTGTAATAATTTGGGGGCTGTAATTCTAATCTTTATGCTTATTATGTTTCGACAGGGTTAATCTTCGGCCTTCTTTAGTTGTATAGTTTGTATTATTTGCATTATTTTAATATATATTATTTATATCCACCATATTTCAACCGATGAAGGTTTCGGTCTTCTTCGGGTGTATATTTTTAATTATTTGCATTATTTGGACTACTTTTTTAATTGTGTTGTTATTATATAAACAATGGTTCGGTCGATGCTCTCTCCGACCTTCTTCAGGTGCATCTTTTTAATGAAGTTTCGATCGATGTAATCTCCGGCCTTCTTAGAGGTACATTTTTGTGATTATTTGGATTGTTTGGACTATTATTCTCATTATTTTTTTATTATGAAAAGAGATCATATTAAAATTTCATATAAGTTAACGAATTATTTAAACTACTATTGGTATATTGATTTTTTTTTTTTTTGCCACGGTGTTTTGGCCGATATTACCATCGAACTACTTCGATCACAAATGTCCTATTATGGTAATGTTTATATCGATCTTAAGAAGCTATATTTAATTTCTTACTTAACGTATTTATTTATTTATTTCACAGAGGTTAATTGTTCTCGTTACGCCAGCCATCACGGGGTAGACGTTATAACATGTATATAATTCTTAGGTATTATCATCTGAAATAAGAATTGATGCTGCAAAGTTTAGAAGATTGTCCCTTTGGGCTTATTTTTAACCAACGCTTTATACCATGATCGTTGGAGACGCCCCTACAGGGAATTAATGGACTATCTCATTACGTCACTTCTGTTGGTGACGTTACTTCCAGTATCGAGTGCCAGTGCCTGTCAGTCTGAGATAAGCAGGCGACCAAGCTGGACGTGTGCAAATGTCTTACCGTTGAGGAATGGATATACTCAACTCACTTTGCCTGTAATATGTATTGATACATTACTGTAATTTATGTGAATACATGTTTCGTTCCTAAAAATCCTGTGTTTCTTCGTTTAATACCATTTAACCCCATACCAACTGGCGGCGATGATTCAACTTTCACACAGGTTAACTCCACAAAAAAGAAAAAAGAATGAAAGTCTAATTGACAAGCTAAAAATTCGGCTGGCAATTACGTTCAAAAAACCAAACAAAACAAAACAAAAAAACAAAACAAAAAAAGAAAACGAATTCATGACAAAGTTATCGACGAAATTGTAAGTAGTCCTTTCTATATATATTTAAATTGAAAAGAACTGAGCGAAATGCATTTTTATAATGTTTAAAAATTAAGACAGACGAAATTAAGACGAAATTAAAACGAAATTATATTAAGACGAAATTATATATAATATATAATATATATAATATAAATGTGAAATGCATTTAGTTTAATTCGCTTCTAAAGGAACGCTTAAGACAATTTATATAGAAATTAAATTAAGACGAAATTAAAAATTAAAACGAAATTGTAAGTAGTCTTTTCTCTATATATTTAAATTGAAAGGAACTGAGCGAAATGCATTTTTTATAATGTTTAAAAATCAAGACGAAATTAAGACGAAATTATATTAAGACGAAATTATATATAATATATAATATATATAATATAAATGTGAACTGCGTTTTGTTTAATTCGCTTCTAAAGGAACGCTTAAGACAATTTATATAGAAATGAAATTAAGACGACATTAAAAATTAAAACGAAATTGTAAGTAGTCTTTTCTATATATATTTAAATTGAAAAGAACTGAGCGAAATGCATTTTTTATAATGTTTAAAAATTAAAACGAAATTAAGACGAAATCATATTAAGACGAAATTATATATAATATATAATATATATAATATAAATGTGAACTGCATTTAGTTTAATTCGCTTCTAAAGGAACGCTTAAGACAATTCATATAGAAATTATATTTAGACGAAATTAAGACGGAATTAAAAATTAAGACGGAATTGTAAGTAATCTTTTGTCTCTATATTTAGATTGAAAAGAACTGGGCGAAATGCATTTTTTATAATGTTTAAAAATCAAGTTGGTTACCTATTGAAAAAATGTTGACCCAAATTTCACCGCGAGAACAACTCTATTGTAACTAAGTTTTATTCTTATGCAAATTTGAACATTTTTCAAATGACGAGAATTTTTTTTGTTTTTTGCCTTTGTTCTTTTTTTTTTGTTTTTTGCTGCGAACGTTATGCAATATTTTAACGAGAGATTAATGTTTCTCTTTTTCCTTTTTCGTTTTACTTGGGCTAAAGGAAATACGTTTTTTTGATTTAGTGGAATTTTCTGAAATATTCTATTTTTAACTGTCGGTTCTAAAGTTAATTTTTTTTCTGCGGCGTGGTGACAACTCACCCACACACACATACACAAAAAAGTAGCCAATTTGGTTGACTGCCAGATAATTCCACAATTATTTTTATTCTTTGGCAACTGTGGTGTATCACAGTACATATTTTTATTTTGTTTCGCAAGTAAAACTTTTTTTATCCACACTCATATCGGGTCATCTCTAAGGTTTTTATCAAGAAGCAAGGGATAAATTGCTACCTCTTCATACGCACACACTTAAGGAAAGGACATTTTCTGGGGGTTTTTTTTTTTTTTTTTGCTTTGTTTTGTATTTTGTTTTGTTTTTTATCTCTCTTCTCCAGTCAAAAACGGAAATAATTTTTCCGTGCGTTTGGAAAAGCCATTAAAAAATGGAAGACGTTAAAGCAGCATTAATACAGCTAATCAAAGCTCAGACGGCCCAGCAGCCGAAAACTCAGGGGCGTGATAAACAGCTGCAGTTACAATTTCAAAAGAGGCAACAAGAGTTGGAGGAGAAAATGCTACTCCAACAACAGAGACAAGAAGAGCTAAAATATTCGATAGAACGGAACACAGGTACAACAGTTTTGCTTTTCCCCAAAGTATAATATGGAACGCTATAGAAACGTTCAACTAACAACCGGAGTTGGAGGGGACGTTTGACGTTTCTGTCGAGATATGAGGAACGTTAAGAAAGTTCGCCTAGTTTTGCGGAAATTAGTGACCACAGAACATAGCAAGTTTGTGGATTATATTCTCCTCAGGAAGACGAGTGAATTGGAATTTTCTGAAGCGGTCAAACTTTTATCCGAACTATTTAGCCCGAATTCTACGCTCTTTCATAGAAGATAGAAGTGCTTCACCCTGCAAAAAAGCGACGACGATGATTACCTAATATTCATGTCCGTAGTAAATAAACACTGCGAAGAATTCCGTCTATCTGACTTATCGGCAGATGACTTCACGTGTTTGATTTTTTGCGCAGGGTCTAGTCTCATACAAAAACGCTGAGACTAGACTACGTGTTCTCTCTAGACTTGAGAGCGAACAGGGCCTCACCCTCCAGAAGTTGGCCGAGGATTGTCAACGGGTAGTCTGCGTAAGGAACAACTCGAGACACGTCGAGGAGTCAGGCTCAACATTCATCAGAAGGATGACCTTCACACCGGAAAAATACTCACCTCGAAAAAGCAAATCTGGAAGTAAGAAAACTAAGGCTACACTTAAAAAGTACCATCCAGTCACAGGACCCAGATCCCCTAAAAGCCCGTGCTATCGCTGCGGCGGGAAACATTGGTCGAATCAATGCTTTTGCAAATATAACTACTGTAACGAATGTGACAGGAAGGGCCACAAAGCGACCCAGTGCAGGAAGAACAAGGTCCAGAACAGCATCCGACAGACTAGATTCGATTTCGATTCGGATAAGAACCGGTGCAAATATGTCAATGTTAACATCGCAAGACATGGAAAATGCTAAAGAAACCAACCATGCGGAAGACGAACAAATCAGCTCGAGCTGTGACAGGCGATAAAGTGGAATTTGAGGGAGAGCTCACACTTCCGATGACCGTAAATGGTGTTACTAAAAAAGTGAAAGTGTATGTACATATGACATCCGAAAACCTGTTCGGTACTGATTGGATGGAGCGATTCGAATTGTGGGACCAACCTATGAATAAATCCTGTCATAGGGTAGAAGACTCGTCTACGGAGGAGCAACAACTTAAAAACGAGTTAAAAGAAAATTTCCAGAAATATTCTCACCAAGACTAGGGAAATGTACAAAGGCTATAGCAAGATTCGAACTAAAAGAAAACTCTCTGTACGTTTTCAAGAAGAAACGAAACGTCCCATTCGTAGCAACAGAGAAATCGAAAAAGAAAGCTTCAACAGAATCTGCCAAAGGAGGCATAAAAACTGAAACTGCAAAGCCGTAAGCTAAAAAAAACCCGCGCCAAAAGAATTCCCCAAGCCAAAGCAACAATTTTTACACGTGTATAGAATTACACCCAACCCGACACCCCAACAACAGTCTCATCTGCAGAAATGATGTTTGCGCGGAAAGTGAGATCCGTTTTTGACAAGCTCTTACCCAAACAGTCAAGGCCACGAGTGGCCACTTATGCACCCAGTAAACGTTTCATATCAGGTAAAAGAGGTTTTTCAAAAGTTATAAAAACAGCACATCATTCTGGGAGGTGGGCACAATTACTAAGAGAGTCAGTGACATGGTATATATCATCCAAGGACCAACATATACCCACAAACGTCACCAGAACCAACTAAGAAGATGTCGATTAGTTGAAACCAGCGACCATCCACCATTGGAAGATGAGCCGATAGACACTGTCTTCGAAACTTTTGATCTTGAACCTCCTCAACCAACATCTGAACTACGGCGGTCGTTCCGTAAGAGAAAGGTTACCGAGCCATTGATGAGTAACCCTAAAAGGAAGAGGTACTGACAGCTTTACCGATCAAAAAGCTTGGGAGTTGGTGTTGGACTATCTCATGACGCCACTTCTGTTGGTGACGTCACTTCCGGTATCGACTACCGGTGCTTGTTTGAGATTGGCACGCTACCAAGCGGGACGTGTGCAAACGTACTACCGTTGAGCAATGGTATTCTCAACTTGACTGTGCCTGTAATATATATGAATACGTGTCTCGTTTCTACAAATCCTGTGTTCCTGTCCGTTTCTTACTATTTAACCCCATAACAGTTATGCAATGAGATCATGTTGAAATCGCATATAACTTCACAAATTAGTTATAAACATTTCAAAGTACTACGCATGCAGAAAAGCAGAGGTTACATCGGCCGAAATCTTGTCAAAACAATGTTGCGTGTCCTTGTGTGACATTTGCAGCAACCAAGTTGCCGTAATTATTACAAAAGTCAAGCTCCACAAACGTACGCACCTTGGTAACCCTCTCCGGCCTCGTAAAGGACTACCTCGAGATAAAGACTGATTGAAAACAGGCGATACTTATTCAACTTGATCTTTCTTCTAAATCACAATAAATCAGGGGGAACAGACAGAAGAAAAGAGCGTTTGAAATCACTCATGAATCATATTTTGCTGGCTCCTACCTTTTTATAGACCTATCCGCTTCGTGCGCTAAAGCTCATCGTGCTCTCCGCCCTTATAGCCCCTTTTTTCATTTAATTTCCTATGTTTTCGTAGATTTCTAGAATCTAGCAAATCGACATTTGATTTAATCAAGCTGTTTATTACTGTCTTTTCAGTTTCTGTGTTCCTCCACTAACTATTTTCTAATGTAAATATTAATTTACTTGTCCGTACGTGCAGTGTTACAAAAATCATCACCGCAAAAATTAATTAATGAGAAACGAATTACGTCCCCTCATAGTCGCTCTTCGTCAGTTAAAAATCATTAAAACAATTTACGTAAAACATTTACTTCTCCAAAAATATTTTTTAAAAAAACATGGCTGCGGTTTCAAATTGGCTATTTTATTTTATAATATTAAAAAAATGTCATGTTGAGAAAATACTGTTTGATTTTGTTTTTTATTATAGTTTATTTTGATAATTAAAAAAAAACGGGCAAGTTAATTAGCATCTGTTCCTTTTATAATTTATATACAAAATTTAGTCAGGAAAAAAAAAACAGAACAAAACAAAGTGTTGTGTGTTGAATTTTCTACTGAAAATTCTAATTTTATTAAATCTTTTAAAAAGTTTAAAAAAGAATTTGCTAAAAATGATTTTAAATTCGTAATTTATTTCATTTTATTCTTATTCGTTTTATTTATAATATGTTTTCAAAATTTTCAACTACCGTGGAATTTCCACGGGTTTTTGCTAGTAGCAAATTATTCTCAACATAAAGAATAAAAAATAATATATTTTAAAACTGGTACATAGTTTTAGTTACAAACAGGCATATTCAACCTTATATTTTCCCTATACATATTTTTACTATGTATAAATGTATGTACTTAGCAAATACTATTATACGATTATTTAGAAATGTTTGAAAACTCACTTAAATTGAGGCCAGCAAAATTCTACAAAAAAGAATTAAAAGAAAAGAATCATTAATTAATTACTATTTCATTAACTGGGAGACGCAGACTGTCGAATTATTCTATTTCTTTATGCCTATGGCTGGTTTTCATCATCAAGCTTTATAGTTAATTTCTTCTGGTTTTCTACTCATTGGAAAATTTTGCACAAGATAAAATAATTCCCACCTGAAATTGTATAGAGACACTAAGTTTTGCTATTAACTGTTTCTAATCGGTTGACTTATCGAGGTAAATAGGTGAACACAGCGAATAGAGATCTTGATGATGGACATTTCGCTCTTGGCAATGATCAAATTTTTCCTTTCAATTATTACAGCATTATAGCCAATCTGTCTAGCGAACTTCTATAGACAGACTGACTTCGTTATCCGTATTGTCATGCTTGTCACTAATGTCTCTTTCTTTTACTCCATTATTTGACCCCCACTAGTATTATACATGTTTTCCTGTCTCTTTCATGGGAACATTTATTTTGAAAACTTCGTGTCACTTCAAACTGTACTTAGTTTGACGTTTGTCAAGATTAACATTTGCTGATGGACTCGATATTCAACATGGGCTATCCATTATGTAACACATATAATACTTATTATTGGGTAGTTTGTATACCTTATTGTGATATTTTAAGCTCTTTACATCGAGTGGTTTTATGCATTGTAAGAAGCGGTTCTATAAAAAATAAAACGGATACAAAACATGTTATGATTTAGGCATAAAATGTCCTCACGACTGTTGACACGACATAAAACTCGACAAACGACCAATGCTAAAAAAAAACCCGACGATAAGCTTGAAAAGGAATCCGACCCGAAAAACTATTTCTATCTCGATTTGTTGGCATGACGCCCAAACAACTGTGCTCATTTTGATAACGAAGATACTGTTTTAAGCTGGGTATCAGGTTGGTGTATATCTCCGGGGGCTTTTCGAATGATAGAAGTGGGGGTTCGGATGTAAGATGGCGGATGTGTGGTGAAGAGCAAAAAGACTCAAAGAAATCGGGCATTTTAAATATGGAGCAAGCAGTATTTATTGGCGGTGATTCATCTTCATTTGTTTTAGTTTCACAAACACAAGTTTTTTTTTGGGGGGGGGGGGTAGGAAAAAATGGTTGGTCGATTATTGAAAAGTCGACTATGGTTTCAGATATAGGGTACACATGAATTAATCTAAGGACCGGAAACATCCGGCGTACATCCTGTTGGGTTCGGTCTTCTTTGTAACGAATAAAAATAAGATTGAGCTGAATTGATGAAAACTGTCGACCCTGCAATTAAAAACGACGAACAGATGAGAAAAAAAGCAGTTGACAGATGATAGGCAGATAGGGCAACATTATTTTAAGAATTGTGGACGCATTGAAAACTGATATTTCTTACTTAAATGTTATAAACCATTAATGGAAAGGGTCTCTTATATAGACCGATCAATTTAGTACAGTAATAAGCATTCTTAAATGTTAATGAATAATAATAATAATAATAATAATAATAATAATAATAATAATAATAATAATAGCTTTCTATTTACTAAATCAATATTTAATTCTGATTCGGCGGTTTATTTCATAAAACATTTGTCTATGTTCTTTACAAGAAAATGTATTTTACGGTTCTGAGTTTTTGAGATGAGGGTTGATTATTCGTATTATTTGAATTCTTTGGACTATTGTTCTCGTCTTTGGTGCTATTTTCACATTGTTTCGGTTGATGTAATCTTCGGCCTTTTTTCAGGTTAAATTGGTTGAACTCGAAAATCTTTCTGGCGAACTCTGAAATCTGCATTGATTTTCAAACTGAATCATTTATTAAATCCACGTTCTGTTAACAATGATCGGATTGAAGTAATTAATTCTCAAATGTATTTTGTAGTGTAGCTTGAACTGAGCATCAGAGTTTTAACCCCCAGAAGAGTGTAAAAAGTACAACTGAATTTTACTAAAATCTTTATCCATCGCGCCATTGTCTGTGTGTGTTGTTTTTTTAGTGTTGAGACGATTAATCGGAATCGGAATCGGGAATTGGAAAAATCAGGATTTGGGGTATCAGAATTATCCATTGCTGAAAATTGAATATTAATTTTACGAGCCAGAGAGAAAAATTATCGATATTTTATTTATGTATATGTGGACTATTATCTTCATCTTCATAGTTGCTGTTTCACGATCTTTCGGCCAATTATTTCTCTGGCCTTCGTCAGGTTGTTCAGAAATGCTGAATTGTTAATTGTATATTCAGTAATTACTGCCTTCCATAGTTGTTGTTATATCACCACGTTTTTAGCCAATTAATCCTCCGACCGGCTTTGGGTAGGATTGAAACCACTGTCTTCAGACAATGCTCCCCAGGAAAATAATGGCATAGACATACACATACATATGGATGACATGTAGCTCATTATCGGATGTTCATATATAAAGACATTAACTCACAAAGCAATTCCGACCCGTTGTCATATGAGCCAAAAATCATCTTGGCATAATTCCGAAAATTTAGACTCTGTCCTAGAACCATCCGACGCTTCTTTGCCGGAATGAGTTATGGCCCGATTCGGTACTAGCAAGCGCACCCTCTTAGGCATTATTACCTTTTTCAGAGTCTAGGGGTTATCGTGAGTCATCCACGATTGGTCCGTTCTCTGCTACTATTAAACCATCTTAGAGTAGAACTTCAGACAATGCTCACCTGGAACTGTAGAGATTCAACAGCTCTATCCACTGTGCCAAGAGCCCTGAAAGGCGATCAAGATTGGACTTTTTGGTCTTATAAATCAAAGTTTTTGTTATATGATCGTCCATTGTCGGTTCCGTACCAAAAGGTATATTCAATCATTGGAATTCTTTCGCGGTTAACACACTGATGAAGGCCAGAGGAATAGTTGGCCGAAACGTCGTGAAACAACAGCTATAAAAATGAGGATAATAGTCAGGAAATAAATAAATAAATAAAAATATATAAATTACTCATCTCAAAAGAATTCCAATAATGAAAAGTTGTCGAATTCGACTGATACACGTAAAAGAGGTTAGCGGTTACATTGACCGAAACGTTGTGAAAATAACACTCATATAAAGTACTGCTGCAGAGAAATATACAGTTTGGTAATTTCGAGCGCTATATATAACATTATAACAAGCAAAGCTAACTATATACAAATAATATGAAGCAAAATGTTTGTCTCTTCAGTTTCTTTAAGAAAATAATTAACTCAGTTAAGAATATATTTAAAAGTGAGGATTGTTTTCAAATGATAACCTTAATAGCAGTAGCACTAGCAGTGTCTATAAACAAAACTGCTGAGAATTACAAAATATATAATAAACTTAAATAGATTTAAAATGAAAATGACGAATTCCTTTCATCTTACTATATGTGCCTTGGATTTTACATACGCATACATTAATTGATATATGTTCACCCTTTTTTATGTCACTATACACACAAACATACACACGAATATATATATATATATATATATATATATATATATATATATATATATATATATATATATGCATGTAAATATCTACGATTAAAAATAGATACGGTAGCATTAGAAAAATATTGATGTTTCATCCCCATATTCAGGGGAATTCTTTAGGATAATAAAATAAATAAGAAAAATTTAGTTAAAACCTTGAAATTTATGTTCTGTTTCTCATTATTAATTTACTGATGATGCTAAAAAAAGAAGAGAAACGGTTTCTATAATTTATCTCCCATACATTTTCGTCGCTACAATTTTTTTTTTTAAATCTACCCTCGAGTCTTTTTTTTATTGTTGAAAAGTTGTTTAGACTTTGAGTTTAGTATAATAGATTAGCGTTTACTTTTAAGTATGGTTCATAAGTATTTTATTAAAGTTATCTTTTAAGTATGGTTCATAAGTATTTTATTAAAGTTATCTTTTAAGTATGGTTCATAAGTATTTTATTAAAGTTTAGAGCTACTACTAAAAAGTTAGTTAATTTTAAGATAGCGACGTCTACATTAAGGCCTATTAAATCCGAGGAGACTTTTTGTCGCTCAGCTTCCAGGGAATGTCACAGGTTGGTTTTAAGGAGAGATTTTTGATGACCTGTCTTAAAGCTTTTTTTGTTTTTTACATAGACGTCACCACTTATCAAGGCCGATAGGCCACTCAAGGGGTAAGGGTTAAAGAGTGTATAGTAGTCAAAAGGACAATATAGTAATCGATAGTAATGGAAGTTCGGTAAATTTGTTAACTTAAGTGGAACGGCTCATCAGAAACTTGTTCACGTTGGACTTGTATATTATAGAAAGCTGGAAAGCAGGAAAACGGAAGACAATTCCACAAGCTGTATATATTTTTAGCGATACATCTGCACTTTTATAATAATAATAATAATAATAATAATAATAATAATAATAATAAAGCTATATCTTTGACGAATATGCTACATAGAACCGTTTTGACCATCGGACGCAGTGCGGCCAACCACCAACAACAAAATCTACTGCTACTGCTACTACTAACCTCTACTCACGTATTGAATACTGAAAGTGTATGCACAATATATTATATCATCTTATAATAATGTATGTCTTTATATATAAAATAACAATAACCACAACAACAATAATAATAATAACAACAACAACAATAATAATAATATAGACATAAAGAAGAAAACAAATATAGATAGATACATAGACAGAAAAACATATGAGTTTTCGTTTCCATTTGTATTATTTTTCTAAAGTTTGAGTTTGAGTTTTTTACTTTAGCTAACCAATCATCACTATATAAGCCGATTTCAAATATATTTATGAGTGTATATAAAATGAATATTGTAAAAGGTCTGATGGCCCTGCTGAATCCAAGATCCCATGGCTAGATCAAAAGAGTTCGTCATTTTTTAATCCATTGATTGTTATTATAACTGCGAACACTAACCAGTCCCATTAAAGTTGCAATAGAAATACAACATAAACATAGAAAGAACACCACCACATGAGCCCAATTGAACTGAGACTACAAGCAATTTCATAAACTATCCTCACTCCTCACACACACATAATTTTTTTTAAAAAACACACACATAAAAATATTTTTAAAAAACACACATAAAAAATTTAAAAACACACACACATAAAAATAAAAAACACACACATAAAAAATTTTAAAAACACACACATAATTTTTTTAATAAAACACGCACATAAAATTTAAAAAAAAGCACACACATAAAAATTAAAAAAACACACTTAAATTTTTTTTAAAACACACACATAAATTTTTTTTTAAAAACACACACATAAAAAATTTCAAAAGCACACACATAAAAAATCTTTTAAAACACACACATAATTTTTTTTTAAAAACACACACATAAAATTTAAAAAAAACACACATAATTTTTTTTTAAAAAACACACGCATAAAAAATTTAAAAAACACACACATAAAAATTATTTAAAAAGCACACACATAATTTTTTTTAAAAACACACACGTAAAATTTTTTTAAAAAACACACACATAAAAAAATTAAAAATTGTTTTTTTTTAAAACACAGACAATTTGATCGCACCATTCCAAACATGAAACATATTCAGATATTTTCTTAAATGCAAAAATATTTCGATTTTAGTTTTAATAGTAGTATAAAATCAATAAATATTTAAAATTTTATAATTCACTCTTAGCCATGTTAGAACATTTTGCTTTAAACAGAATCAAATAAAAAAGAAAATTCAAAAATCCTTGTTAGCATCGAAAAATAGGCACAGATTTTTATGATTATGATATCCCCAAAAGTCCCGATTTTTCTGATTCCCGATTTCGATTCCGTTAATCGTCTCAATACAAAAAACAACAGTAATGAAACTACCCAACATGCTTATGAAAAGTCAAGGAAGATGGAAAGACCCCCCAAAAAAGAGTACCAACTATACCTCCACTGGAAGGATGCAGAAAGTACTGGAATCGTGGCGAGGCATATTGTTACCTAAATTCGTAACAACATCAAGGATCCTTGCCAGCAAGAAATTAATGGTAACCCTCTGCGGCAATTGTTATCGAAAGACATAAAGAGTACTGAGAATTTGGGGAAATTTATTGCCAGTGATATTGATAATGAACTGTGTAAAAAATCATAGTGGGTGAGTTAAAATAAAATAATGATAATCTTAATTTGTATATATTAAATGTTATGGTAAAAGACGAAACGTTGATGACTTGGTTTGTTCCTTTCTCATCTCCCTATCTCGTCGGAATATTATTTCCATTATATATATATATATATATGTGTGTGTGTGTGTGCGTGTGTGTGTGTGTGTGTGTGTGTGTGTGTGTGTGTGTGCGTGTATAATATGAAGATATATATATATGGGAAGTGCGCTACACAAAAACGTTCATCAGGCTAAATACGCTTATCTATATACTACTACTACTACTACTACTACTACTACGCGACTCCTCCGCTTAGAATACCATGAGTATATAGAAACGATTTGAAAAGAATTCTACCAAAATGTGAACGGAGGAAAAACAAAAACGGAATGACTGAACCCGATGGAAACAAAACTCTGCTGGAGTAAAATATGGGAAGAACAACAAGACTACAACAGAAATGCCGAATGGCTGAGAGATATGAAAGAAGAGTTACAAAAAAATCAAAGAATGAACAGTGAATGAAATCAGCAAGGAAACCCTAAAGAAAACCATACGAAAAATGGCATACTGGAGAGCACCAAGACATGACGGGATACATGCATGCTGGTTCTAAAATTCACAACAAAAGGATAGCTCAAAACCTGAGAAGATGTATACAGGAAACAAACGTGTCAGATTGAATGATAAAAGGTACACCCACACTGATACAGAAGAAAGGAACCGCCCCAGCAATTATAGGCCTATCACGTGTTTACCCACTATATGGAAAATACTAACAACACAACTTAGGGAACAAATCTGCCACTCATTGAATATCAGCGGACTTCTTCCCGAGGAACAGAAAGGATGCCAAAAAGGAAAAAGGGCACACATGATCTGCTATATATAAATCAAAAGATCCTGAAGGAGGTAAAAATAAGGAGAAAAATGTAGCCATGGCATGGGTCGACTACAAAAAGGTGTACGACAGCATCCCCCAAGCATGGATAATAGAACGTTTAAAAATATATAAAATACCAAGCAGCATCATCAACGTGATAGGAAATGCAATTATAACATGGAGACTGGAATTGACAGCTGATGGACAACACATAACAGAAATGAATATACAAAGAGGCATCTTCCAAGGAGACTCACTATCACTATTGCTCTTCATCATAGCCATGATGCCCCTAAACAATATACTGAGAAAGTGGCAAGCCGGATACAGGTTCTTTAATAAAGAGAAAAAATGAACAACCTGATGTACATGGATTGACCTGCAAGTGGAATTTAGTATGGAAAAGTGCGCACTACTAGTTATAAGAAAAGGAAAACTGGAGACGACAGAAGGCATGGAACTACTCAACCAAACGGAGATTAGGGCACTAGAGGAACAAGACGCCTATAAATACTTCTGGAGTGTTGGAAGAAGACACCATCAAAGCAACAGAAATGAAAGAGAGAATTGGAAAGGAATACATCAGAAGAACAAGAAAAGTCCTATAAATTAATTATAAAGTAGAAACCTATTAAAAGTTATAAATACATGTGCAGTATCATTAGTAAGATACTCTGGACCGTTTATAGGGTGGACTATGTGACATAGGAAAAGGAAAGGCAGCGGGAGAGGAGTAGTTAGTATAGAAACTGTGTGAGTTACACAAAAAAAAAGAATTAGAAAAATACTTAATGCAAAAGACTGAAAGGATAATTATGATAGCGAGAGATACGAACAAAATCAACAAAACAGAAAACAAAGGATGAGACGAGAAAAAGAAATGGGAAGAGAAACAACCACACCGGCGATTCATAAGGATGACAAAAGATGAGAATAACGAAAACACTTGGACATAGACGCGAAAAGGACACAAACTGAGAAACTGAAGCCCTAATAACTACAGCACAAGATAACTCGATAAGAACCAATCCCATCCGAGCAAAGATCGACCAAACACAAGAAAACAGTAAATGCAGACTCTTTGGACAAAGAGACGAACTGGTAAGCAATATAGCAAGCGAATGCAGCAAATACAAGAACAGGCACGAGCAAGTGGGAAGGGCAGTACTCTGGGAATTATGCAAACAACTGCATCTCGAACGCACAGACAAATAGTACAAGCATAACCCGGCAACAATACTTGAAAACGAGAATCACAAAATCCTATGGGGCATGGACATCCAAACAGACAAATCCATCCAAGCAAGAAGACCGGATGTCGTAATCATTAACAAGAAGAAAAGTCCTGCCAAATCGTAGACTTTGTTGACCACGGGATGAATATCATACATATCAAATCAGCTGACCAGAGGGTGAATATCAAAGAAAAGGAGAAACGAAGCAAAGACACAGAGCTAGCTAGAATGAATATGGATGATGAAGAAAATCAAGATAACACCTATAATAGTAGGAGCACTAGGAACAATTCCAAAGAATTTGGAAAAAAGAATGAAGGAACTGGGAATTGGAAATATACAACGAATAACAATAATGAAAACGGCTGAAATATTAAGGAAAACCCTTGACTGCAGAGACTAATACACATGAGCCATGTGCGCGGACCAGACAAACTGCTTCAAAGGTAAAAGATGAAGCGTTACACAAAAGCAAGAACATTGAAGCTGCATATCTATAAGTATCCTATCTCCCCATTACCTCATCACCAACCCCCTCCCAAAAGAGTGATGCCAAATAGCTGAGAAGGATCAAGGAGGATGGAAAGACTGAGGAGAAAACGTTGATCAGACCTCAGCTGGACAAGTGTGAAGAGAACTGGGAACTTGGGGAGGCTTATTGCCACTCAAATTCCTGTGGAGACCAATGGTTGCTGTCAGCGAGAAATCAATGGTAAGCGACTGTTGCGATAATGCAAATTCATTTGTAAAGGTTATCGGAAGAGGTGGAGAATACTAGAAATCTGGGGAGACTTGTTGTCACTCAGCTTCCAGGGAACACCACAGGTTGTTACCGATGAGAAATCCTTTATGACATGTGTGAAAGCTCCTTGTGAGTCAATAATAATAATAATAATAATAATAATAAAGATATGTCTTTGACAAGTATGCTACACAGAACAGCCTATGTTTTAAACATCGGACGCAGTGCGCCCAACCATACAACAACAAAACTACAACTACTACTAATACTACTGCTGCTGATGCTACTACTACTACTACTACCACTACTACTACTAAACTCTACTAACGCATTGAAGACTGAAAGTGTATACACAATATGATATTTCATCTTATAATAATATATGCCCATGTTCCAGCTGACTACAGTCTGATTGTCTTCAAGTCCAACGTAAACAAGTTCTTGATGAACCGTCCCCCAAAGTAATCCAATTGACAAAATTCCCACTACTTATGTTTACTACGCTATAATCACATTGACTAATGTATACCCATTAACCCTTATCCTCGAGTGGCATCCTGGCCTTGATAAGAGGTGATTCTTGTGTAAAAAATACAGATAAATAGTAATAATAACAACAACAACAATATTAATAGCAATAAATAAATAATAATAATAATAACAAAAACCATAATAATAATAATAACAATAATAACAATACTACTAACAATGACAATGATAATACTAATAACAATAATAATAAAAACAATATGAACAATAACAATAATAATAATAACAATAATAATAACAATAATAATAATAATAACAATAATAACAATAACTATAATAATAACAATAATAATAACAATATTAATAACAATAATATTAAAAACAATAACAATAATGATAACAATAATAATAATAATAAAAATAACAATAATAACAATAATGATTATAATAATAACAATAATAATAATAACAATAATTATGATAATAACAATAACTATAATAATAATAACAATGCTACTAATAATAACCATAATAATTACAATACTACAACTAATAATAATAAAAAGAATATAAACAATAACAATAATAATTACAATAATAATAATAACAATAACAATAATAACAACAATAATATTATAATAACAATAATAATATTAACAATAATAATAATAACAATAACAATAATGATAATAATTACAATATTAATAAAAACAATAATAACAATAACAATATAATTATAATAACAACAATAATAATTGTAATAATGATAATAATACAGACATAAAGAAGAAAACAGGTATAGATTGATACATAGAGAGAAAACGACAGATGAGCTATATTAAATACGTAGATATCTAGATAGATTTCAAATCTAATTAGAAACAGCAGTCACAATTTAAAACCCAGTGGATATCACATCTACTAAAACCAGAAATAAAAACCAGCCATTATTTCGTGGTTATCTACTAAATTACTTACGCGCTCATAAATGTGTTGCAGGTAAAATTGTGCTGCATCCACTTTCTTCGTTTCGCGAGGCGACCAGCCGTCGCCATTGTTGTTGGTGTCGTTGTCATTACTCTCATTTATGTTGCTATTTAATGTTATCTCACGAATGGATTTCGCTTCGTATCGACCATTGATTACAACCACGTGCGAATTACAGGAACTGTCGCATCAGTGACCAAAATCAATAAAGACGTGTGGCCAAGTGATTACCAACGAGTATTATGTTGTCAGTAAGTTCATTTCGTACCACGTCTATACATTTGCACTACTTCCCAACTAACTCCCCATGTTAAAATATTAACAATACTTGAACATTCGGATATAATACTGGTTTCCCAAAGTAAATCAACTATTCGAAAATACACATTTCTATCAAAATAGAATTTTGGTCCCCCGACAAAAGGAGGGTGGACCTGTAAATTCACCCTTGTTCGTTCGTCCGTTCGTCTGTTCGTCTGTCCGCAATTTTCTCAATAACTACGCCTTGGAATTTTTTGAAATTTTGCACAAACATTAAAAATGATATGAGTAAAAAACGTAATAGAACGGATTTTCCGATAGAGGTGCCCTGCGGGTTAAAATGGCTAAAATTTACACTTTTGTGCCTATTAAAAAAAAATGATGCCTTGAATTTTCATAAAAGTTTCTGAAAAATTGTAGCTGATTTCTATATAATCTTGTTTGTCTATACTTCGCGATAACTCTTGGGTGTGCCCCAGAGGATCTTTTAGGGCTAATAAAAGCACGCCTTTTTTCGGACTATTTTACCATATTTGTCCAAAATTTTCTGTGTACGTCTATGGAGTGGACGAGAAACGATGGACTTAGTCATTTATTTATTTATTTATTTATTTTGCCTGGGGCAGAACTATAATATGCATATGTTAAGGCCTAAAACTGCACTGTTTGTTCATTTTCATCAGGATTTGACGTCCCCTAGGGACTTTTGGGGCTAAATGGAGGGGGGCAAATGCTGAACTTAGTTATTTTTTATGCCTCGTTCACTGTGCATTCACGGAGGACCATGCATGCTTCACTTGCTAATTGTGCAAGCTCCTGTATATACTAAAACAAACTGTCAGGTCTACTGCAACAAAGGTAGAGTCCCTCTACCGGGCTAGAAAACTTCTATCACTTCTATCATATATCTCTTAAAAGTCAATATTCGCCCTACATTGAGTAAGTTTTGTGGCGACATTTGAGCTGGTGCCTCAACCAATAGTCTCCCTCTTTCTAACAGAATCCGAGAAAGAGACGCTAATATAACAGGTCCCACAATGCCTCTCGGGCTGTAGCTCCTGTCTCATCTTAGCAATTTCCATCTCTGCTTGTTTCATAAATATTTTAATAGAATCCCTTCCAATGAGATTGCTGCCTTTGTGCCCTCTACCCCTCAGCGTAAACATGCCCCAAAATCCGACTATCAGCAAAACACAAGCTCTTCACTGTAGAGATCGGCACATGACTATACAAGTTGTTTTTCCTCGTTCCGCTAGCTTTTAGAATTCCCTGCCTTTACCTGTTTCTTGGATTGGAAAAAACATATGTAAATTAAAACCGATTGGAAAAAACATATTGAAATTAAAACATATTGAAATTAAAACATATTGAAATTAAAACCGATTAGAAAAAACATATTGAAATTAAAACATATTGAAATTAAAACATATTGAAATTAAAACCGATTGGAAAAAACATATTGAAATTAAAACATATTGAAATTAAAACCGATTGGAAAAAACATATTGAAATTAAAACCGATTGGAAAAAACATATTGAAATTAAAACATATTGAAATTAAAACCGATTGGAAAAAACATATTGAAATTAAAACCGATTGGAAAAAACATATTGAAATTAAAACTGATTGGAAAAATCATATTGAAATTAAAACCGATTGGAAAAACATAATGAAATTAAAACCGATTGGAAAAAACATATTGAAATTAAAACCGATTGGAAAAAACATATTGAAATTAAAACCGATTAGAAAAAACATATTGAAATTAAAACATATTGAAATTAAAACCGATTGGAAAAAACATATTGAAATTAAAACCGATTGGAAAAAACATATTGAAATTAAAACCGATTAGAAAAAACATATTGAAATTAAAACCGATTGGAAAAAACATATTAAAATTAAAACCGATTAGAAAAAACATATTGAAATTAAAACCGATTGGAAAAAACATATTGAAATTAAAACCGATTAGAAAAAACATATTGAAATTAAAACCGATTAGAAAAAACATATTGAAATTAAAACCGATAGGAAAAATCATATTGAAATTAAAACATATTGAAATTAAAACCGATTGGAAAAACATATTGAAATTAAAACCGATTGGAAAAAAACATATTGAAATTAAAACCGATTGGAAAAATCATATTGAAATTAAAACATATTGAAATTAAAACCGATTGGAAAAACATATTGAAATTAAAACCGATTGGAAAAAACATATTGAAATTAAAACATATTGAAATTAAAAATTAAAACATATTGAAATTAAAAATCATATTGAAATTAAAACATATTGAAACTAAAACCGATTGGAAAAATCATATTGAAATTAAAACATATTGAAATTAAAAATCATATTGAAATTAAATCATATTGAAATTAAAACATTGAAATTAAAACCGATTGGAAAAAACATATTGAAATTAAAAATCATATTGAAATTAAAACATATTGAAATTAGAAATCATATTGAAATTAGAAATCATATTGAAATTAAAAATCATATTGAAATTAAAACATATTGAAATTAGAAATCATATTGAAATTAGAAATCATATTGAAATTAAAAATCATATTGAAATTAAAACATATTGAAATTAAAAATCATATTGAAATTAAAACATTGAAATTAAAACCGATTGGAAAAAACATATTGAAATTAAAAATCATATTGAAATTAAAACATATTGAAATTAGAAATCATATTGAAATTAAAAATCATATTGAAATTAAAAATCATATTGAAATTAAAAATCATATTGAAATTAAAAATCATATTGAAATTAAAAATCATATTGAAATTAAAACATATTGAAATTAAAAATCATATTGAAATTAAAAATCATATTGAAATTAAAACATTGAAATTAAAACCGATTGGAAAAAACATATTGAAATTAAAACATATTGAAATTAGAAATCATATTGAAATTAAAAATCATATTGAAATTAAAAATCATATTGAAATTAAAAATCATATTGAAATTAAAAATCATATTGAAATTAAAAATCATATTGAAATTAAAACATATTGAAATTAAAAATCATATTGAAATTAAAAATCATATTGAAATTAAAACATTGAAATTAAAACCGATTGGAAAAAACATATTGAAATTAAAACCGAATGTTTTTATTTTTGTTAATTGTATTTTCACTCCAAGCAAGGCACAGTGCCATTTGATGTATGGGGCTACAATCTGAGACATAAATTGCAAGAATACTAAGGCGGGAGTTGAGCAACAAAATGTCTGTTTACATTACACTTGAACTTCTGCATGTCAGTAGAGTCAAGGAAGCAGGGATTCCAAAGTCTACCAGTTCTGGGGAAGAAACTATTAGAGTAGAAGGTTTTCTGGCATCTGGGATTTTTTATTGTGAAGGGGTGAGATGTTGCTGTTTATCGGGTTTGTCGGGGATATTTACGTCGAGGGGGTATAAGGGCTTGTAGTTCGTTAGAGCAGCCATCATTAAAATAATTGTAAAACAGCCAGAGGGATGCAACATTTCGTCGATGGGACAAAGGTTAAAATTTAGATGACAGTTGAGGACCTAATACATTGGCGGCTCTCTTTTGAATCCTGTCCACGAGTGAGAGACTAGTAGCAGATGCACCAGCCCAAATGTGACAACAATACTCCATACGTGGGCGAATTGTAGCCTTGTAAAGGTACAGGATACTTTCAGGCATAAGTAACTTTCTAGAATGGTAGAGGGAGCCCACTTTCTTCGCAGCAGCCAGGCAATGTCCTCGATATATCTGTTTCAACTCATGTTTCCTGTGAACGTTAAACCGAGTAGTTTGAACGAAGTGCTTTCAAGTGATGTATCAGTTGCCATAGTTATTATTGGTTTAGAAACTTTCTTGTAAAGAAAACGAGCTTAGTCTTGGCAGCATTGAACGTCACTATCCATTTTTGTCCCCATTTCACTACAAACTAGAAGTCTTCCTCCAGGGATTCCGCCATTGCTTTGGATTTGTTCATTCGCTTTCCCCTCATGTCTGTAATAGAGCGTGGTGTCATCAGCAAATATGCCCATTTCAGATACAATTTCATCACCGAGGTCATTTATGATAATCAGGAATAATAAAGGTCCAAGGATCGACCCCTGAGGTAGACCCGCATTTATATTATATTGTTTTAACGTACGACTATCGAGGACAATCTAAATACTTCTCTTATTTAAGAAGGATTTAATTATGTTATGTATTCGTCAAGTAATAATATAATGTTTGATTTTCATTATACCATACGCCGTCAAAAGCCTTAGATATATCTAGAGCTACTGCTCTCCCCTTCTCTACCTTATTATACGTTAAGAGATTACAATTATGATCTCTACAGTAGAACGGGCTTGCCTAAATCTATATTGTTGGTCGGACAGAATTTAGTAACTGCAAGGTGGACTAAAGCTTGATTATGGACTCAAATATTTTGGCGAAAAGAGGATGCCATTAGAGATCACTTTGTAGATGCCCCATAAGGAAATATCTTTTCTCTACCTGCGGAACAGAAGTGAATGAAATAGAATGTGAAGAGACATTTTGCTACGCGACTTCCCGCTTAGCATAGTTCTATTAATTTTGCTCTCTAATTAACAGAAGGTCCTTACGAGCCATTGACGATATGTCTTTATGGTGGTTAATATACGTAAAAAATACAAGTATTACACGCATGGCCAATGCTGTGGGTTTTAATGGATACTAGCAGGACCTGTGGAAATTCCATAACAGTATCTTCCATATGAAATATATTGCTGCTAGGCATTTTGTGGACGTTCAGAGTGAATGGAGACCCGCAATATTATTGTAACCCTTTTGTTAAAACTGTAAAGGTACTTATCTAAGTAATCTGGTTCATGTAGTGTCATAATATATCTAGTTATTGCAGTTTATGTTCAATATCCTTATAGGAGTCTGTGATATTTCCATTGTACGGACACCCAGCGTGAACGGAAACCCAACGATATCATAATACTATATTTAGATGGAACAGGTACTACCCTTGGATCCTAACCGAAAGACCAAGAAGGTATATTTTAGTTTCCCATATGGCCTATCCCTGGTTTATCGTTATTTTCATGGCAGGTGCTCGTCTGAACTCCAATCTCTGGTTCCCCCTCGCCAATCTTTCACGAAAAACACCCGTCTAGCTGAATCCACTGTGAAAAATTTCCCCCACTCTATATCTGTGCCTAAATCAAAACGTGGATTCCATGAACAAAGGTTCTTTCTTAGAACTGCACGCCTGTGGAACTCTGTTCCGTCTGCCTGCTTCCCTCCGGACTACAACTTGGATGTCTTCAAGTCCAATGTTAACAAATTCCTAATGAACTGCCCCCTTAAGTAAACACTTCATCAAATCTCCACACTAACGTAATGTACTTGCAATAACCCTTATCCCTGAGTGGCTTCCGGGCCTTGATAAGTGGTGACCACCATGTAAAAAAAAAAAAAAAAAGGACGCTGTTCACCAAAACACAAAAGACAGCTAAAATTGTTAATCAAGGTGTGGCAGAAACGGAGAGAAATGATCGGACATAAAGGTCAATATTTTTGCATCTATTTTACGGACAGTTTTAGGGAATGCAGTGAGTTTTGCGGCATCTGTGAAGTTTTACTGTGTCCGGGTAGAAAGTTGCTGCTTACCGGGTTTGTCGGGGATATTTACGTTGAGGGGTACAAATTAGGAATACTTTACGGACCTTATTGAGTTTGCGACAATAAACGTTATAATTCGGAGCAGATAGAGATAAGTTAACGTCGGCTGACGAACACGACTTCGACAGAAAATGCGGGAATTAGCGTTTAGAAGGTAGATGGTGTAACACACACACACGGAGTACAATTGATGTATACAGGTGTGCCGGAGTTTATGTTTTCTGCATTTATTTTTTATTTTTTTTATACTTGTGAACCCGAGCTCGACTCCTTGGCCGTCGCCAATGTGAGAGACGACAATTCGGCCAGAACGAGAACAGGAAAGAGAATTTGGTTACACAGTGAGAGTAAATGACAGGTCTGGTTAAAATAAAAGGGAAGTTGTCGAAATCATGTGACTTCCAGTGAAAACGATTTTTTTTTTTAATTTCTGTACATAATCTTGCAGAATAGACATCGTAGTCCTCTATTTAGCCATATAGAGGGTCCGATCAGTAGTCCACAATATTACTCAATTAATGAATGGTTGAGCCATCTGTATACTCTCTCCATTTATTTCTTCGCCTCTTCTCTATCTATCTACGTATCTCTGCACGTAGTTACCCGCATGCTTAAAGTGGTTTCTTGTAATTTAATTATCGTACATAAAAATGAATTACTTTTCCTGTTAAAATTTAATTATTCTCACATTAAAAATGTATTGCATTTTTACTATAAAATATTTGGGGTGTTATAACTGGGATTTGAACTAGTGCATTGTCCTAGTGGAAATGTAATATTAAATAACCTACTGTTGATTTTTTACGCCTGGCATTGCTGGTTTCTAGGTGATAATGGCTTGAATTTAATTTTAAAATGAAAAAGCCAAGTACCATATAAAAATTAACCCGGTTTGAATTATGATGGCGTCTTCCGATGGAATTTCTTCCTGAACTTCCTTAAACCCTCAACATAGTATTCCCTGTTAACTGTCTGTCCAGTTGGAACCCGGTGCATGTAAATCCTACCCGTTCCTCCCAAATTAGGGATCATCATATGTTTCTGGCTGGGTTTGATCTATCTGGCTTCTTGGGTTTGAGAGAGCCTGTATGCTTCTACTGGGAACTCTGTCTCTTGGTCTCTGGGTCATGGTAGTAGATCCAACTTTCATCGCGGGTTACCAGACCATCAGGAACTGCAGAATTTGTCATGACGACGTCTTTCTTTCTGCTCTTCTCTGAGCATCCTTGGGACAAACTTCGCGCAAATCTTCTGCATATTTAGTTCCCACGAATAATTGTGTTCCCACACTGATACCAAACTATAGACACACAACGGTCCTTATCCACGAAATTCTTTATTTGGCCAATCAGCTCTGGTGTTCTGACTTCCTTAATCTTCCTACGCATCTTATCATCCCTTACAGACTCCATGTCTTCCTTAAATCTATTATGCCACACAAAAACTGATGCTTGATTACTGTCAGATGATCCAAAAACAGTATATAGCTCTCCATACGTTTCTGTAGCAACTTTTCTAAGTTTAAAACAGAATTTTATTGCATATCGTTCTTCTAAAGTGTCATAACGTCAAGATTGTATTTTTTTAAATTCACCAGCTGTGATAATCAGGCTTTAGTAGGGTGCATTCCAATTCCTGGTGTTTCTGTTTATTTGAACCATGAAATCATAAAAAACGGTATTAGTCCATCATCTCACAAGATGCATAGCAATAAAATACTAAATTTTTAAGAGTCTACGACTATTTTAAATGTCTGTACCAAAAGAAAGTCTGGAAACTTATTGAAGCCACCTCGTATGCCGATCGGGGTTTATTCGCATCATTTGTAGATTTATTTAAGCAATTTTAGTTTGAATTTATTCTGTGCAATACTTTATTTTACAAGAAACCAGGTCTTATAGAATACACGCTCAAATTACGTCGTAGAAAAACAATTATCATCAAAAAGAAAAACTTGATTTTTCTACACGTCTTTCTTTGATTCAAAGCGAATTTAAAAGATAATGAAAATTATTTTTAAAAGATCCATTAATGAATTCAGTGAATTGTATTGAGTGAGTTTTGCGCATGAATTGAATTCGAAATCTGGTGGAAATTTAAGTGTTTATGGTTTGGGGCATAAATCATAGTGAACTAGCAGGGTGAGCCGACGTTGCTCGGGATTAGATGGGTATCAACGAATGTTTCGCACACTCATATTTTTATTGCAATCGAAATTTTCTAAATCGCTTATTTTCAATCAAATCGATTTTAATTAAGGACCTATCATGATGCACCTGAAGGAAGCTTCACATCTCTCCCCGCAGTGACTAAGTTCACAATATATTGTAGCTTACATTTGATTTTATAAATATGATTTTTATATTGTAGCTTACTGTTGATTTTATAAAATATTTTATATATAAATAGCATGGGTGCCTGGCGTTGCCCGGGTGTTTGGAAGTGTGTGTGTTGAGCAAAAAAAAAGAAAGAAAAGTGGTAGTAGGCAGGCAGGCTCAAACCCGTGCAGTTAAGGAGGAAAAACATGACGTCTTTGCCGTTGCGTCCAAACCGAAAGTGATGATGGTTTAAATTAAATGTAGTCAATCGAAAAGAGGGGATGACTTTCAAAAATATGTGCGAAAAAAGCGCCCCTCCTTGTAGAAAAGTGTCCAGGTGAGGATGAAGGAATTATGGATTTTAGCCAATTTTTGCATATTTGCCGTCCGAAGGGTAGGGCTTCAAAACGATAATTGATAATTGTGAAAATCCGTCGCATCTGTCAAAAGTTTTAGGCACATATACATACATACATTTAAACAGACAGGTGAGATTTATATTATATATTACGGCTTGAATTAAAGTTTAAAATGCAAAAGTCAAGTATCATGCTTCAATTGTGCTCTAAATAGAAGCATTCATTTAAAATGCACCCTTGTAATATTAAATAACCTACTGTTGATTTTATATGTCTGGCATTGGTGGTTTTGCAGTTATAATGACTTGAATTTAAGCTTAAAATAAAAATGTCAAGTATCATTGTCAAATTGTGCTTAAAACAGAAACATTCATTTTGATCGGTCCCTGTTGTATCAATAAACCTACTGTGGATTTTATATATATTTGGTCTTTCGGCTTGTGTGATAATAAAACTTCACAAATGATGGCAGGTTGTGTAAGATGTTAACTTTGGTCAAAATCCACTGTTACTTCTTTTATCACATTATTTCGATTATCGATCATCGACACTAATCGAAGACATTTGGACACAAAAGCTATCTAAGAACAATGTCAGGCACATAAAGTATCTTCATGTGAAATTTCATAAAAATCGATCCAGCTGTTTTCGAGTGCATAGGAAACGAACTTACTGACACACAGACACGCATACACACAAAGTTCTTTTTATATAATAGATAGATAGATAGATAGATAGATATTATAAATTAAAAAATGTATAAAAGCGTCATAGTGAATGTATTGATGAGTTTAAGTATGTTAAAATCACACAATATAAAATAGATTTAATAAAACAATTTTGGGGTAATCACCACTTATCAAAGCCCGAAGACCACTCGAGGATAAGTATTAATGTATGTAAGATGGTAGTGTAGTAATCGTTAATAGTGTAAATTGGAAAAATTTGATTATATACCAGGGCAGTTCAACAAGCACTTGTTTACATTGGATTTGACGGCTACAATGTTGTATTCAATCGGGAAGCAGCCTAGTAGTACAGTGTTCCACAAGTGGGCTGTTCTGGGAAAGAATTTTTGTCCGTAGCGTTTAGATTTGGCCAGAGTTAGAAAGTAGGTGCAACCGCATATAGTGGTTGTAGCTAGTAAAGTGATTTTTGAAAGTTTGGCAACGATAGATTAGAGTTCAGTCGAGCACTTACCATGAAAATAGCGATAGAAGAGAGACAGGCTCACAACATGAAAAGAGATTGAAAGAAAGAGGAAATCGCACCCCCTACTAGATTTCGAAGCCGGTTTTGAACTCTAACAAGGCTAGATAAGGCGTGCCGAGCAGCTCCTGTTCAGATATGGCAGCAGTACTCCATTTTAGGGCGTACCTGTCTCTTATACAGGTAGAGGATTGTGCCAACAATGAGATATCTACTGGAGCGGTAGAATGATCCAACTATTTTTCCAGCGATCTTGGCAACAGATTTGATGTATGTGTTCCATTTTAGATCAGTAATGCTGGCCAGTCCCAGAAGCTTGCCAAAACATGAAGCTCCTCAAGACGAGGGCCAGTCATTTCAATTGGGGTGCGATGGGGGGTAAGAACGATTATGATGAAAGGATATAAGCTTGATTTTTGTTGCATTAAAATTAACCAACAACTTTTTCCCCCGACGCATCACGTTCTTGTTATGGTGTTTCTGCATTTTACAATAAAAATGGTTAATTTGTATAAATCACAATGGTACGGATTTTGGGACTGAGTCGATGCTGTTCTTCTTGTTATAAGCGAGTTGGTTCACTAATTGCTTTAACATTTTATGGTCTGCACGATGTGCTCATTGGTTACAGTTATTTGTTACTCGGCTCGATTTCTGATTTTGCTCTTGAAACTTAGAACAGCCAAGCTCAACGTATGCATGCGAAGTCGGGGAACATTTGTCTAACTGAATGCCACAGAAACATTATTGCTATTTTAACTCCTTAATTTTCACCTGAAACGTCTTATCGGCTTATTTGGTAGAATGTTAGGCTGAGGAAATTAAACGATTATCGGGAATGCTGCTATCATTAATGGCAATTGGTGGTTGAAAACGTCTTATTTTTTTAATATACTTGCTGAATATACCCAGCCTTACCCAGTCAGAACATATCGCCAGGAAGAAGGATTTGACTCATATGATTTAAGATGCATCGAATGCTATAACTTGTTACGAAAAGCGGATTAAGGGAAACATAAAACACACTCATCTTGGTCTACGAAAGTCAAACACGAAATAACTTTCATAGCTTAAACGGAAACTAGCTCCCATATCTTAAATAAACAAGATTACTTCCGGCTTTAAATGCAACTGTTGTCAGATATTAATAATTAAAGATAAATTAAATTAAACATAAACTTAAGTAAAAAATAAATAAAATAAATTAACTTAAAATATTTCTAAATAGTACAATTAAACCGATTCTATTAAAACAAGCAATTAATAAAATCATACTAATTATTAAAATAGATTTTCTTAATGTAACGAATGTAACGAATGTATATTTCTTTCGAATACATAGTATATATAGAAATCATGCCGAATAAAAGTGTATAGAAATCCGTTTTAAGTATGAAAGTTAAATTGTAAACATGTACCTTTTGTATATGCAAATAAAACTGTGAAAAAACAAACAAACAGACAAGTATACGATTCAAACAAGAAAGCAAGGATGTCCGGGTGCTCCACAGAGTTTTATAAGTGTATAAGATAATTTTATAGTACAATTCTTCAGCAAGTCAAGTACAAATAGGTCAAAATGCATAAAAGCTAGAAGTAACTGTAAGAGTTAGAGAGACGCGGCTAACAGACCAGAAGACGCATTGAGTTGCAGAAAATAGGAACTCGTAATTTATAGAAAATTTATAACAGTGTGATAAATAATGGACCATCAACAATTCTTTGAAGCTGGGAAAGGTTGCCTCAATCTCCATCTTAGACTCCTCAAATGACTCCTTCCCAAATTTCTTTTTGCGTACAGAAGCCGTGGTTGAAGATCTAAAAATCACTTTTACTCATATCCGTGATATCATAAAAAAAATTGATACATCTAAGACACGTAGGGCTGATTTTATCCCCGTCATATTTATTAGGGAATGTTCCGCTGGGCTAACTAATGCCCTCGCCAAACTCTTAAAAAAGGTATAGCTGAGTCTATCTTCCCTAATCGACGAAAACTTACCTTTGTTGTACAAGTATTTAAGAATTTTCGCAAAAGAATTGATCCGTTCAATTAGTGCCCCATCATTCTGCCGACCCTATTCTTTAAAATCTTGAGGTCTTTGATAAATCAAACACTAGTCCGCAATTTTGTAAAACTCTAAGATTCTTTCTGACTAACAGTATGGATTTAGACAAGCCAGTTCTACTGCCGATATTGTAATCGACGTCTATCATGCATCAGATAAAACAGAGAAAGTTAGAGCCGTAGTCCTTGATATATCCAATCCGTTTGTCCAGGTCTAGCATGAAGAGCTTCTCACTAAAATTAGTGGACGAATATTCAACACAATCAGATCTTTTCTAGGCAAAAAAAATATCTATGTTATCCTCGATGGTTGGTTAAAATTAACCAACAACTTTTTCCCCCGACGCATCACGTTCTTGTTATGGTGTTTCTGCATTTTACAATAAAAATGGTTAATTTGTATAAATCACAATGGTACGGATTTTGGGACTGAGTCGATGCTGTTCTTGTTGTTATAAGCGAGTTGGTTCACTAATTGCTTTAACATTTTATGATCTGCGCGATGTGCTCGTTGATTATGATATTACTGCAGGTGTGCATCAGGGGTATTTCCTTAGACTTTTACTATTGCTGATATTAAGAAATTACCTCCCTGATAACATTGTGTCTCAAATCTATATGCTTGCTGATTACACTACGGATGGTAAAACGAATGTACAAAAGTCCCAGGCATTAAACGAAACACACACAAAAAAAAACAACATTCAGTCTCTAGTGGAATGGGGCCGTAAGTTGATGGTAAAATTTAATTCTACTAGAAAGAAGATTCTTTCCTACAACATGACAAATGGCACCCTCCATGAGAACACATCTTTCAAACTCCTTGTCATAACATTCACATGTAACATGAATTATAACAAATACATTGAAGACATTGCCAAGGCCGCCGCTAAGAATGCAGGCTCTTTTACCGTGATAGAAAATTATTCACAACACAAGCATGATATTTCATTTTTAACTTGAATGCAAGCCATTATATATATATATATATATATATATATATATATATATATATATATATATATATAATTTTATAAAATCACCAGTAAGTTCTCCACAGTGCAATGTAGATTACAATATATTGTGAACTTAGTCATTGCGAAAGGCATGTGAAACTTCTTCCCGGTGCGTCACGGTGGGACCCCATTAGGGCAGGCAATCGATCGATTTGATTGAAAAATGGGATATTTTATCGATTTTGATTACAATAAAATATAAGAGTCCAAAACATTCATTGGTGAGAATTCAATATATATATATATATATATATATATATATATATATATATATATATATATATATATATACTAGCAGAGTAATCATACGTTGCCCGGGATTGAATTCTCTCAAACGAATGTTTCGGACTCTTATAATATATATATATATATATATATATATATATATATATATATATATATATATATATATAAGACACTTTCTATGTATGTGTATATCAATATTTCCCCGTGTTCTCCGAAACGGCTCGACCGATTTTTAAGAAATTTCAGACAATGTACTTTACGTTACTGGCATTGTTCTTAGATAGTGTTTCTATGGGAATGTCTCAAATGTGTATCGATATTATTAATCGATATTCAAAAACTCCGATTAAAAAAGAGACAGTTTGATTTTACATAAATTAATACCTCATGAAGCCTAATATCACAAATGTATCCGATAAGTTTTTAAGCGCACAAACAGAAAGGCCCGGTGTACAAAATCAACAGCAGATTTTTTTTATGAGGCTGCAGCATGTTCGAAACGAATGTTTTTTTTTTATTTAGACCACAACTCAAATTGTTCTTACAGTTTAACCTAAAATTCCAGTCATTATATAAAAATAATGTTATAAAATCAACAGTAGGTTCTCTATCTTATAATGTAGACCATAATTCATTGGACCACATCATTTCAAAGAAACATGTGAAGCTTCCTTCTGGTGCACTGCGGTAGGATTCTGAGTAGAGCAGACGATCAATACAAACATGCGCTTTCACCGATTTCGATGACAATAAAAGTAATAGAAGAGCGGAATATTCGTTAATCCTCCTTCAATCCCGGGTAATGTCGGGTCTTCCTGTTAAAATACATATATATATATATATATATATATCTGTGTGGTATTCGCGCGCGCGTGCGTGTGTATGTGTGTGTGTGTGCGTGTGTGTGCATGTGTGCGTGCGTGTGTGCATGTGTGTGTGCGTGTGCGTGTGTGTGCGTGTGTGTGTGTGTGCATGTGTGTGTGCGTGTGCGTGTGTGTGCGTGTGTGTGTGTGTGTGTGTGTGTGTGTGTGTGTGTGTGTGTGTGTGTGTGTGTGTGTGTGTGTGTGTGTGTGTGTGTAGGAACCTATTCTTTCCACAACTCTTTCACTCGTAGATCAATTTTATATTTTTTAATGTTTATTCTATATTGGTATCAAAAAACATATCAGAAAAAATACAACAGAAAAAATAGATAAAAACAGATGTCCGTTTGGTTTAATCAAACTTGGTTTATTTAAATGTGTGTGTGTATACATATATGTATATATATATATATATATATATATTGATATATATGTATATTATACATGGATATGCTATATATATATATATGTATGTATATATATATTTATATATATATATGTATATTATACAAGGATATGCTATATATATATATATATATATATATATATATATATATATATATGTATATTATACATGGATATGCTATATATATATATATATATATATGCATGTATTAACTTAAACTTACATATATATATTCGAACATGCTTAATGTATATATGCATATATACATAAATACATGTATATACATACTTGTATATATATACATATATGCATATATATATATGCATATATATATATATATATATATATATATATATATATATATATATATATATATACATACATACCTGTGCTGTTCGCACAAATCCGATAACGCCCATGGTAGATTAACCGAGTTGTTTATTCTGGAAAAATATATCTACTCAGTTGGAGTTGGAAGAAGAAAATCTGCCTTCGGGACGAAAAAATGACTGACGGAGCGTCCAAAAATGAAAAAGACAAGGAGAGAAACAAAATAAATGATTTCCTGGAATGTTTGCCGTATCCGTAAATAAACATTAGTACGAAAGTACTTGCTTAGGAACGCGGCACAAAATAGCGAAACAAATAATAATAATAATAAGATAAGAACAAGCGATGATTAAACGATAGACAAGACTTGAAATTAGCTGTAGAAGATTTTGAACGGTTGTGACGACTCAATCGCCAAGTGATTCCTACGAGCGCTTAAAAAGGAAATGTCACTGACTATTTACCCCCTTTGCTTTTTTTCGTTTCGTTCTTATTCCTTTTCTTGCCATATCCTAAAGCTAGCAAGTTTTAAAGGAAGGTGTAAGCTAAAAGCATTTTCAGCCAATGAGAATCATTCTAAAACCTCAAAAGTAACACGTATATGTGAAAGTAGTAAGCCCATGCGAATTTAGTAATTCCTATAAAATTAACAGCTAAAACCTAAAGAAACATTGATTGGACTAGCCGGCCGCATCTGAAGGCACACAAAACATTGCGTAATATCTGCTAAGATCTCCAGCTATGGTGTAGCTGGAAATGTCGTCTCAATTATTAAATCATTTCTCTCTGATAGGTTCATAAGAGTAGTTGTTGATGGGCAGAAATCAGAAGCTCTTAGTATTAATGCTGAAGCTCCTCGGGAGTCCATCTTGGGCCCAACTCTTTTCCTTATCTACATTAATGATCTTCCAAATCACATCCTTACATCATTCGTAGACATTTATACTGACAACACTACAATCTACGGTAGCGCATCAAAGACCGTAAATGACTAAGTTCTCTCTGATTCTCCCTCCTTTGATCTTGAGTATGTTGTCCAATGGGGAAATGAGTGGCTAGTTACTTTTAATGCATCTAAAACCAAGCTTCTCTCTCTACACCATCTACACTCTGACGGCAATCTGGCATCGGTTGAAATGAATGTCTGTCGTCTTGGGGAAGCTTCATGCTTTTACAAGCTTTTGGGCTTGACTCCTGATCTGAAATGGAACACGTAGATCAAATCCATTACCAAAGTTGCTGGAAAAATGGTGGGATCCTTCTACCGTTCCAGTAGATATCTCACTCTTGATGCAATTCTCTACCTATATAAAAGCAAGGTACGTCCAACGATAGATTACTTCTGCCATATCTGGGATGGAGCTGCTAGAAGCAGCTTATCCTGCCTTGACAGACTTCAAAATGAACTCCGTAGCTTAGTGAGGGATGCCCTTTTCTCTTCTCTGCAACCTCTTTCCCACAGAAGAGACCTTGCGGTCTTGTCTCTTCTTTATCGTTATTTTCATGGCAAATGCTCATCTGAGCTTCACTCTATGGTCCTCCCTCGCCAAACTTTCACGAAAAACACTCGTCTGGTCGAAACCACGCTCAATAATTTCCCGCACTCTTTATCTGTGCCTAGAACTAAATGTAGATTACGCGAACAAAGTTTCTTTCTTAGAACTGCACACCTGTGGAACTCTCTTCCGATTGCTTGCTTTCCAGCTGACTACAATTTGATTGTCTTCAAGTCCAACGTAAACAAGTTCTTGGTGAACCGTCCTCCCCCCTAAGTAATCCAATTTACAAAATTCCCACTACTTATGTTTACTACGTTATAACACCTTATCCTCGAGTGGCCTCCGGGTCTTGATAAGTCTGTGTAAAAAAATAAGCCTAAAATTTTTTTTAGTCATACTTATTATAATAACAGATGTCTTTACGTTCCTTCAGCGAAAAATTTTCTTTAATTCTTTAATTCAAGTTATTCGTTAAAAGCTATTATTTCCTTCTTGTTTCACTTATTTCTGCATATATTTTAAGTCCCCTTTATTACTTTCGTTTGGTTTTCTTTTTTTTTTTTTTTTGTTGTTTTTTCTTGTTAGTCCTATTTCTTCCTCTAATTCCATTCCAAATTCTTTAACCCGAAAAACGAACCAACAAGGAAATCTCTTAAAAGTTTCCTATTACCTAAAAACAAATAAATCGCAACTCTCTTAAAATACTCCTATTACCCAACATACATGGATAAATAAATAAATAAATAAATAATAACAACACCTTATGCATATCGAATGAATTAAAATTGTCTCTCTGGATCTCATGTTATTCGCAAACATTATCAACGTTAATCTTGTGTGTGTCTCCAACTGAAATTCACGCAGACGTTAAAAAAAACGTTTTTTCCCCGTCAACCGCGAATTCATCAAACGATGCGCATGCGTAATGCTTCACGTTTTCCAAACAATGGCGTAGCTTTTCAAGTTGTTTTTAATTTAGTTAATGAGCGCTAAGAATCATTTGCACGCTCAGTTCGCTTAGCTGGATTATAAATTTATTCATGCAAACATCGTGATACTTTCTGCTTTTTTCATTTTTTTTTTTTTCTTTTTTAAGCTAACAAAATTTGCTCGGAGGAATGTATTTAAATTTTATTTCAAGTTTTATTCTTGTTCGCCTTGATATATATTTTTACCGTACAGCAGCCCGGGAATTTAAGAACGAGAAGACATCCATCAACGTACTTAACGGGGTTAACATTATACTGCTGTGGGGCAGGAATGTATATTCTTTGGAAGAGAAACATCGAAGCACACACACACACACACAAATATATATATATATATATATATATATATATATATATATATATATATATATATATATATACACGGCACAATCACAACCACACACACACACATACACATATATTTTTTTCTAAATTCAAAATGGCGTAATATAAAAAAACTATAAGATATTTGCAGCTTCTTTTCCAATTTTCGGATTTTTTAATCAACACACATTTTATTTCCTGTTGATGGATTGACTGTTGCTATTTCTTCTGAGTTAAGGGCGAAATAGATTCACTGATTGATATAATAATTAAGTGTGTGATTTTGTGCTACGAAACAGATACTGTCAAGAATTGTAAGTGTCAACTAAATTAATGGAATAAATTGTAAGATAGTCAACATTATAAAATTTGGAATATAGGCTTTTGTCATTCATTCATTATATATATATGTGTCATTCATTCATTATATATATATATATACATATATATATATATATATATATATATATATATATATATATATATATATATATATATATATATATACACACGGTACAATAACGTTGCCACATCGGTTTTCGACAGATCACCGAAGTAAAACAACGGTTGAGTCTGGTCAGTACCAGGAAGCCTGGGTGTTGTATGTACCGCCCTGAGTCGTAGAAATTTGCAGGTTGGTATCTGGGACGCATTAATTTGATAATTATGTTTCAGTTTGAAGAAATATAGTATGATAAAATTATTGGGTGTCGTTCGCGCCTGACCTCCATAGAATGGAAATATGTCACAAAGTTTAACAAGGTTTTTTTAATATAGATCTACAGAATATTATAAGTGTTTCAGTGTGAACAGGTATGGTATAATAAATTATGGGGGTTATCTATTTTATTTGTACTTTCATCATATTTTGCTTTGGTTTTGATACCCCCAAATTCGAAGCTATCTCTTCACAACCCTTCCTTTTTATAACCTATCATACTTTCATAAATCAGAGTCCATTTTCTGTAGGCTGTTTTTGAACCCAGTAAACGACGGGTACTTTTGCTAGTATATATATATATATATATATATATATATATATATATATATATATATATATATATATATATATATGGATAAAATATAAGATATGTCATAAAATGAAAAGTTGGAGAAGTAGAATTCATGTAGGGAGGAAAGAAAAATAATTTGAAAAGAAGGAAGATGAAAAAGCGATTTTAATCTTGCTAGTTTTCTTTTCTTGCGACGTCTGTTAATCCGAACAGTCAAATCTACAGCTTCTTTGGGTTTTCTTTTTCTGCGTGTTAAATTGTTTTTCCATTCTCTCTTACAAGCACACACACACACACACACACACACACACACACACACACACACACACACACATAATTATTTCCAGAGTCAAACAACGTCGCAGCTCACAAGAGCCATGATAGCCAACAAACCGGAAATCCAAGACTCGAGTTTCGCCTTCATTTAAGCTCATCAGGGAACACATCCGCTCGAGATTCGAAACCCGATCCTCTTGCATGCGAGGCGAGTACTCTGCCACTTGAGCAATGGCAACCTATCAGAGACGAATGTACCGATTGGTTGATCTGGGTTAGTTAAAAGACTTTCTATCTGAATTATCTCTATCTGCATGAACAGCTCATTCAACTAAATATAGCCCACATTAACCACTCTTACGCCTGGTCGCTCTGTGTAGTAGCCCTGTAGATAGAAACCTACAGTCATATCTAAATACTAAATAAATAAATCCGAATTAAATAAATATAGAGCGATATGAATCTGTCATCACTTATTTATGTCCAGTTATTTTTATTTACAACCTGACATAAAACCAATACAAGAAACTATCATTAATCATTATAAACATTTTTTAATTGAATGACCGGTAAGCCAACATCGCGGTTGAAATTAGGTATAATTTGATTACTTAAAAGGAGGCTCAAAAAGAACGTGTTTACATTGGATATGAGAATGGCCATGCTGTAATCAGTCAGAAAGCAGCCCTGCGGTATTGTGGTCTACAGGCGGCTGTGTTTTATGAAAGAAACATTTCTCGGTTAATTTATGTTTAGTTTAAAGCACAGATAGAGAGTAGTAGTTGATTGTGGTTGTAGCCAGGCGAGTATTTGCTGTGAATGTTTTACAGACGGATGACGCTTCGTCGAGCACTTCTCATGAAAATAATGATATATGTATTTCAAAATCCATAATGAGCTGTTAATTTAGGATCGCAAGTTGTGCATATAAGAAACCTTCTCAACCACTGATAGTAATGGCTGAATATACATTATCTGGAAGTACTTCTTTTAAACTCCTCGGCTTAACGTTCACGGGGAAATTGAGTTGGAATAGATACATTGAGAGCATTACCAGGGCATCCGCGATGAAGGTAGGCTCTTTCTTCAGTGCCAGACACTTATTTAGGCCTGAAAGTATCCTCTACCTATACAAGGCCACCATGTATGGAGTAATGTTCTTTTTAGTTCATGTCTATGTTTTGATTGTGTTTGAAAGATAACAGACCAAAGTTCATACCTAAACGGAAAAAATATATTTACGTGTTAAAAATACAGTTAAAAATGTTGAAAAAAAAAAAACGCGTTTTGTTCGAATTAAAAGTCTGAATAAATCAACTTTAAAAACTTCTGGATAAAATAATAATCAGTTTTCTGATATTATTTCATTAACGTCTTAAATGATAAAAAAAAATGAACAACTGCTTGTTTGTTTAATCAAAATAAAACATCATAAATTGTAACAATTAAAAATAAATATTTTTTCAAGAAATATCACGAAAAATAGCCCGTGACAGTCGTGTTTATAATATCGTTATAACTCGAAGAAAAATTAATTAATAAATGACACTTATAAGATACTAAATTAAAAAAATATATACATACTTTTTATAACAAAAAAAAAAATACATAATAAGCCAACAAAGCAATTTACCGTATGAAAAATAAAACGTTCTTTTTTTACACAATGGTGCTGATTTTGACTAAATTACGAATGACAATAAGCTTAATAATTTTGTTTAATCATATTATTTTTATTCTAATAATAATAGCTTGTTTAATTAGAATATTTAGTGGGAGTGCGAAAACTGTTTTTTTTTTTTTTCAACGCTGTGCATCCGTAGGTAAACAAATAAAACGCTGCCTCAATTTTCCCCATTGTTTTTTTTTAATTATTTTTCTGTGTCCCTAATAATCCATATTTACAATTTCTTGGCAAGATTATAAAAAAAATTCTTCTCGTTTCATTGTTTTGACAGTCGAGTTCATATCCAACAGAGTTTGACACAGTTAATCAACCGAGAACCACATAACTCTATATAAAAGCATATGAGATATCAACGGATACACACTCGAGAGTCAAAACAATGAAAACAATATGCTGTTGTCCTAGCCGTATTCATAACATAAAATACTTTTTGCAATTATTTATTTCTTGGGTGAAAATATTAGATAAACAATTTTATTGATTTGATGATAATATCATTAGTTCGAGAAAATTAATTTTTCTTCGAGTTATAACGATATTATTAAGACGAACTTTAGGGGCTGTTTTTCGTAATGTTTCTTGAAAAATATTTCTTTAAATTGTTATAATTGACGATGGTTTATTTTCATAAAAAAAAGCAAAATTAAATTCATGCGGTTTTATTATTATTCAAAAGTAAAGGTGATTTTTGTTTACACAAAATAATAGAGTTTTAGTAAGATTTTAGAAATAATAATGGGATCATTATATTTCGTAATCATTATTTAATAAAATCCTGAAGATTTTATTAAAATTGGTTGATTTCCAGAATTTTGGTGAATTTTAAAGTGAAGGGAGGGATCACAACGTTGATACATTTTGGGTATCGGCCATTCATTTTGCACGTACCTTGTATAGAGTCGCATGCCTAAGATGAAATAAATAGCGATAGAATCATGAGGACGTGTCATTACATATTTTTGCTTTTACTTATTTTAAGTTAAGGACAAATACAACAAAATCAATTGGGTTTAAGGAGAAGCTATTGGAGACATTAACATCGGGAAAATGTCGCCTTTCTGAAGAAGGAGGCGAGACGAAAATCACGTCGCCGGTTAATGCAATAAGTCTTACTTTGAAAGGCGGCATGAAAAGATAAACGCCAAAAAGGAGAAGAGAGCGGGAGTCTTGGGAAATTCGGTTAATGACTCAATGTCCGGACCTTATAAACAAATCGTGTGGATAGTCAAAAGAGTGAGTGAAAGAGAGATAGATAGATAGAGAGAGAGAGATAGAGAGAGAGAGAGAGAGAGAGAAAGAAAGAAAGAAAGATGATCAAGAAAATAGGAATCGTAAAAATATTCTTTGACTACAAGTCTTTGGGTCAACTTATTTATTTTCCAAAACCGAAAACCAAACACAGACAAGTATTCTTAAGATGGGTCCATTCAATTTACACGCTTATCGATGAAAATACTGCCTCAAACGTGACAGACGGACAGTGTGTCTTAGTAGATGTGGACGCAGCTAAATATGGTCGAATCCTATCCGTAATAGGCTGGAGAGATTGCTATTTAAAAGTTTCACCCAATAAACACAGAAAAAAACGAACACTGGTACATAAACTAGTGTTGAATCTTTAAATCAGAATCGGGAATCGGAAAACTTCTAATTTCCGATTCAAAAACGATTCTCTTAATTGTTATTGTTGTTGTTGTTGTTGTTGTTGTTGTTGTTGTTGTTGTTGTTGTTTTTTATTTTGTCTGATCAAAAATAAAAGGATGTTTTTTTTTAAGGCAATCCATTGTAATTTCTCCGGCGCGTGTACGTTTTTACAAGAATAATGTCGTTTTGTGGCGTTCAACGGAACGTTAAAAACTACATTATTTTTGCACCAACCTACAATTAGAAAATATTGAATAGCATTTTTCTTTTTTGCAATAATTTTCTTTATTACTTGTTAAGTGTACAGGGTGTTGTTAGCGTGGAATCCGAATTTTCGGAACTAACATCTCATTGTCAAGGATGCCTTTAGAAAAAGATAGGTTTGCTCTTATATTTTTTCCTCTCTAGTCGGCCAGTATTGGAATGAATGGAGATGAACGCCAAATCAAATTAGGTTAGTTTTTTAAAGTTCAACTTTTAAACGCATGCATGCATATAAATATAACTATTTTTATATATTTTGTTATTTTCTTTACCTATTAATTATTTATTTCCTATCTATGATTCGTCTATTATATTTTTTATTTCCTATTTTGGTTTTAATTTAATTTAACCGTTCCGTGAAGGCGCATAATTCTTGTTATAAAAAATATCCCGTTTATCTCCCTTGATAATGATTTGTGAAATGTTCAATTATTTTTTTTATTATTATTTATGTTTCATGAGGAAATTGTTATATGGTTCTAATCTACTACTTTACGTTGGGTTGATCAAAAATGATTTATTGGTCTTGTTATTAAAATATACGGCTTCTCTCCCTTGATAATAACTTGTGAAACTTTTTAATCTTTAAAAAAAAATTTTATTCAATATCTAAAATACTTCGAAAAGCGAACAGTTGGTTGAGAAAAATACATTGTATTGCTTTCAAAAAACATCCTTTACCAAAACCCAAATATTATTAGCTATATATCAATTGGTATGCTTGTCATTATGATAAACTAACCTAAGTCATATATACATTATAGAAGTGATGAGCTTGAATTAACTAACTAATTATGCAAATACAGAGATGTGAGCAAAATGGTATTATTATTTGAATAAATTATTATTTGTGTAAATCTATGTACTTTTTGAGTATTTGTTGGTTTGTTATTAATTTATCCCATTTGAGTCCGTGCTATATTTATTATACAATTCATTGAAAATTACTTATTTCATTGCTTGTACTAATGATAAAATGCCAAATATCCATTGATTCTGAAATACTAATAAAACTAAAATCTATAAATCATTTCCCGTACATTTGTACGGCTATAAAAATACATGCACATATTTGAGGGATTTTAAGGGTAATGCCGACATTAACAAGATTTTCAAAGATTAGTCTAAATCTAAATCGAAATCGGTGACGGAATCGGGAATTAAGAACAGAATCGGTAATTGTATCGGAATTGGGAAAAAATATCGAAATTGTCCCATCATTAATACAAACACACACACACACACGCACACACACACACACACAGACACACACACACACACACACACAACGCTGAATAATTCGTGTGTAGATTTGGTAGTATCGATTTTTTCTACGTGTATATGTATAATCATAACACGATTCACAAATTGGAGACAGGGAATTCAGAAACAAGATTCGAAGTTAACAAAAATGCTCAGCTGAATTAAGATAACTATTAGTGATGGGACGATTCCAATATTTTTCCGATTCCGATACCATTACCGATTCCGTACTAAATTCCCGATTCCGATACAATTACCGATCCCGATTATTTATAAATCTTTAAATACATAACTATGAAAGTGTTATGTTATCCCGATTACTGTAAAAAAAACAAAAAAAAAAAACAAACACATCTTAAATATCCCTATATTTTCTCAAACGTAAAAACACACTCCTGAGTAGGTGGTCTAGAGATTTAAGTCTTACTCGAAGTTTAAAATCAATAAATATTTATTATTTTATTATTACTACAAACAGTGTAAGATGTTTCTTAAACCAAAATAAATAAAAAAGGATAATTAAAGGAATCGGTTTTGACATCGGAAAATAGACTCAAATTTTTTCCGATTCCGATACCGATTCCGATACCGATTCTGATAACTCCAAAAGCGTCGATTTTTTCGTTCCCCGATTCCGATTCAGATTAATCGTTCTAACAATAATAAGTATACAGCTCAACAAAATATGTAATGATGGCACCGGAAGTCGTACTGTAGAGCGCCAATTGAGGGCATGATGAGGTCCTGGCAGCACATATAAGTTTGGAGTGTGTTGGAGTTAGGGTATAAGGATAGGGTTGAGGTTAAGGTTAGAGTTGGAGGTTCGGGTGTGAGTTAGAAATTAATGTAGAGGTTAAGGCTAGGGTTGAGGTTAGGAGTTAAGGTTAGGATAAACATGTGTGCTTCTTCACCCTTCCTCGCTTGTTTCTGTCTTTTTTCTCCTTCTTCTCTTCTGCGCGTGTATGTTTGGGATTAGGGTTATGAGTTAGGATTAGGGGTAAGGGTTAGTGTTAGAGGTTAGGGTTAGGCTTAGGGTAAACACCACGAGTGATCTCCCCCCACGCTTTTTTCTGTCTTCTTCGTTTTCTCTTCTGTAGTCGTTCTCGTATCGCACATTGGCTATTGCCAAGTGAAGATGAGTGTGCACGGGTTCACAAGTGTAAAACATTTGCATAAAGCAGAACATGAATAAAAACGTTGACGTGTTCAGCAAATATCAACTGCCCTCTGTGCTTGTGAGTGACTCCATCGACCCTCTACACGCTAAGGTCCACATCTACGTTCTGTCGAGGCTGTGTTCGTGAGTTGACATCAGCACATCTCTGAAGCTCTTTCGATCTGGTCCAAGTCAACTGTGTCAGACAACCGTCGTCAACTGTCGCAAACACAAGACTGTCCGCAATCTTATCCCAACCGCAATCTTATTCCAAGTAAAGTCTTGAAAACTAGCCACAAATTTATCTGACTTTATGTTCGGTCTTTTGTCTGCCCTACCTTGATTAACAATCCTATTTAGCTTCATTTGTGTAACTTTTATTACAGTAATTCGCTCTAAGCGTGGCACAGTATCACTTGCACATAAAAGGCTATTATCGTGGACCAAATTTAGAAGAACACTATGTAGGGATTTGAGCAACGAAATGTCTGTCCACATTATACTTGCACTTTTGAATGTCAGTACAGTCAGGAAAGCAAGGAACTTGGAGGAATTCACATGTCTAGCAGTTTGAGGGAAGAAACTATTAGAGTAGAAGGATGTCCGACATCTAGGGATGTCTACAGTGTGGACGTAAGATTTTACTGCGTATCGGGTATGTCGAGGATATTTAAGTAAAAGGGGGTACAACTGCTCAACGTTCGTTAGAACACAATCCACTAAAATACTTGTAAAAGAAAGCATATGAATGCAAAATTAAGGCGATTGGACAGGGGTTGGAGTTTGGTTGAGTTTGCAAGACCTATTAGGTCGGACCTTTTTTTTTTTTTTTTGGACACTGCCAAGGAGTGTGATACTAGTGTCAGCTGCACAAGTCCAAATGTGGCAGTAATATTACATGCAGGTGAACAACTTCCTCTCCATTGATCTGCTGATAAACCTATTTCCTATTTTTTTTTGTTATAGTTTTCTTTTCTTTCTTTTTTTTGTTACTTCTTAATATTTGGTGTTGGAAGAGAATGCCTTTAATATCCCAGTGAAAACCTCTTTTTTTGATCTATTGGAATCAGGAAACAATATTGGAATTGTCCTATTATAGTCCCGTAGGTTTTGTGTTTTTGCTGACATTAAATAAGGAAAGCCATTTTATTCATAATGTCTACGAATGTATACTGTCTAGAGGCATTCTGGCTTTTTCCATCTTTTTTCAATCCATTATATTTAAAAGATAATTTTATAAAATCAACAGTAGTTTGTTTATAATGCAACGTAGACTACCAAGCATTGTGGAATGAGTCAGTGTGGGGAGATATGTGAAGCTTTTTTTCTTGTGTGTACCGCAGTTGGGGCTCCAACTTGAGCAGGCAATAGATCGATTTAATTAAAAATTGTGCGATTTCACCGATTTAGATGAAAAAATAAATATATGTGAGTGAGAAATAGTCGTTGATCATCATTCAATCCCGGGCCACGTCAGGTCTCCCTGCTTATATATATATATATATATATATATATATATATATATATTGTCAGCTCCACTTATCTCTCACTTCCTTTTTTTCTTAATAGAACGTCGTCTCCCACTGATAAGATGGCGACTGTGTCTTTAATCATGTTATTCTTTTAAGAACAGAATCTCCCGGAAAAAGTAAACTTTTTTTTCTTACTCAAAATTAACAGGAATGATCAAATATCAACAGAAACGCCGAGATTTTCAAAAGTGTGTGTGTGGGGGGGGGGCTGGTGTATTTGTGAGCGTTGTAGTTTTGGCGGCCATGATTGTAAGGAGTAATTGAGACCAAAGTAGGGAGGGTTAGAAAATAATCAGGTTGGTGATTTTGCGAGGATGATAAAATGTTTAATTTTACGTTTTTGTTTTATTTTTTTCTTGTTGTTATTTTATCCTTTGTTTTGTTTTGTTTTTCGTTTTGTTGTTCATTGGGGTTTTTTTTTTTTTGTTTTTTAAGGGACGTTCCATTACAGATGGAAATTGTTTGACAGAATTCAGGATGTCTACTTTTTTTTAATATTTTTGTTGTTTTCTTTCCGAATAAATGGATTAAGTTTCTCTCACAGACTTGGGAAAACGAAGACAAGTTCCTCCATGCTGCCGCCCAATAAACTCTAACCCTTTTTTTTCGAATTCGGTCGAATAAATCAATCGTAGAAAACTAGAAAAAACATCTGGTCATCTTTTAGATGAAGGAGAATGTGTGTTTATAGGCTGTAGATAGAATTATAGCTGTCAACACTAAAAATAGGTCATGAATATTTTTTCACACTTTGTCTGAGTTAGTATAGACTAGAGAATGGTGTTTATTTTATAGCGTTTAACTCTCCGTTATAATTTTAAATTGTCTGTTATTCGCAAGTTTCCGACGATGTAACCTTCGACTCTCTATAGGTGTATCTTGTTGAAGTCTGGGCTCTTTCTGTCGAACTTGGAAATCTACGTGGAATTCTAAATACCTGAAGAAGGTGTTTTAGGTTGTGGTTTAAAAGTTCAGTACGTTCGTCGGAGCACATTTCGTGTAAGTATTTATGAAACAAATACAGAAATGCAACACTGCTGCAATGGTATACGGGCTGGAGCTTCATAGATAGTGCGAACCTATTAGGTTCGATACTTTTAGTGGTTGTTACTTTACGTGTTTTGTAATAGCGATGTAGGTTTGGTATGAGCCGGTTTCAAGGAAATATTTTTTTAGTGGGAAAGGTTTATAATTCTATATATGTTATCCGCTAAACAAAAAAGTAATGAGTTCAAAACGCACATATACACGAAAGAGAAATTTTATAAATGTTTAAAATTGAAGACATATTCACCGAACAGTACTCGTATGCTCTTCCTCGGTTTCAAAACATCCATAGTCTAAACCAGTCCTTTTCACCCTTTTTGCTGGCGCAGAATCCCAGAGAAGTATTCACCTGGCTCATGCAACCACAATGCAAGAATTTAGTTATCTTATGTAAAAAAAAAGGAAAAAAAACAGCATTTAAAAATTAAATGAAATGAACATACTCTTATGGTTTTTAGTGCGATTCTTTTGGCGTTGACTATATCATAATATATAAAAACTAACATAATAGTGGCAAGATAAATTTATTTTTACAATTTAGCGAATTTAACTGTGTAACAAATAATATATGTAAACAATAATTCTTTTTAAAAATATGTATATGAAAATAAAATAGAATTTCAAAATTGAAGTTCATATCCTGTTTATTTGTTCCTTGTTCGAATTTAGAAATCACAAAAGCCCTGGACTGTACTCCCGGAATCCTAATGTTCCGTGTAACCCTAGTTAAAAAGCCACTGGTCTAGACCATTTGTGAAATTGCGTTCTCTCTGTTGGCTGTGGCAAGCTTCTGTTCATTTTAGTATGGTTACCTTCTAAGGATTTACTTTTTCACCCTATGAGAAGGGGTCTGTTTATTACTAATCGCCTGAAGCGCCTTATATCGCCCGAAACGTTGTAAAAATAATATTTGAAGAGAACAAATTTAATGGAAAAAGGTCGCCACTTAAGGTATCCTCAGCTGTTTGATTTTGGACAAGTATTTCTGGGATGAGCCGATTTCGAAAAAATATTTCCATTGAGAAAGGTTTATAGAGTTTATAATTAAATGTAAGAAAACGAGAGGCACGTTATACGATAAACAAAACAAAACAATGAGTTCAGAAAGCCTATATGCACAAAAGAGTTATTTTATACATGGCTTAATTGGAAGTTTAATGTTATAGGAAAACATAGAATGTTCGTGAATATTTTTAGAGTTCTTATAAAGACAAAGGGGAATTCATTGTTTGAGATATCGATATTTTAATCGACGTGCATTGCAGGGGTCAGAAAATCATAATCAAAATTTCTCCGCTTAACTAAATAAATTATATGGCATTAAAAATTATTAGAAAAGATTGTTCATTATTAGAAAGTAAGTTCAGTGAGTTAGTTTAGAGATATTTCAGTGATTAAGTTGTTTTAAATGAGTAGACAACAATTAGGGGATTCAAGCAGTGCGTGTGTGTGTGTGTGTGTCGCACTTTATAAGTGTGAGTATGCGTGAGTTGGCATGCCAGCAGTCAGAAAGTCTAACGGAAGGGCGCCGATGACACCGGTCCCTGGGTTTTGGCTCAACTAGTTTATTGAAAAAAAAAATATGGCTTTTTAAAAGATCGAAGTGGCTCCAAGAAATACCATTTCAAATAAATTCAGAAAGTTCTCTGATTGGTCCGAAATATAGTTATTTGTTTTATAGTAAATCGTATGCGCAGACGATGTGTATACAAACAAGTTTACGCATTTGGATTTAGGACGTTACAGTCTCTCTTTTTTACAACCTGCCAAAGAGGCAACGCGCCAGTCGAGATATGGCAGCACTGGTCCATGCATTGAGGAATAATGTTATTTTAGTTGTACAGAATACTGACAAGTGTAAGAAGTTTCCAAAAATTTAGCCATCACCTATGATATGTGGATGATTGTTATTCCTGTATGGTGTGAATAGAGAGCTCTGCGTCATTCATAAAATCAATCTGTTTCGAACTCACCAGACCTTAACTTCCAGATATTTATCACTGAATGTATTCAAAGATAATATCTATCAAATCAACCTTGAGTCTATTTCTGAACTACTGGCCTCAAAAAAGATTTCACTGTCATCTTTGATATGTGTAACCCCTTACCTCCAGTTTATGATGTCATATCCTGAAATGTTATATTTAGTTTTAATCTATATTTTAAATGAGACGTTTTATAATTTAACTAGCCTGGGTGCCCATCGTTGCCCGGATGTTTGGGGCTGTATAATGAGCAATAATAATAATAATAATAATAATAATAATAAAGTGGTAGTAGGCAGGCAGGCTCGAACCCGTACCGCGAAGGAGGAAAATAATGTGAAAGAAAAAAAAAACGTGACGTCTTCGCCGTTGCATTCATCGCCAAACCGGAAGTGGCGAAGTTTGAAATTAAGGCTAGTCAATCAAAAAGAGGGGATGACTTTCGAAAATATCGGCAAAAAAGTGACCCCTCCTTGTAGAAAAGTACCCAGTTGAGGGTGAAAAAATTAATGTTTTTAGCCAATTCTTCGATATTTATCATCCGAAGGACGAGCTTCAACACGATACCGATCTCGTGAAAATCCGTCGCCTCTGTCGAAAGTTTTAGGCAGACATACAAACATACATACATACATACATTTAAGCAGACAGGTGATATTTATATTATAGATATATCTTCCATTTTTTTTTTTTTACTATTTTACCATATTTGTCCTAAATTTTCTGTGTATGTCTATTTAGCAGTTTTGCATGGTGCTGAACTCAAATTTAAATATGTGGGACTTGGGGACTTTTGGGGCTAAATGTGGTGGGTGCAAATGATAGACTTAGTCATTTTTTTTTTTTTTTTTTTTTTTTACATGGTGCAGAACTTAAATTTACTTGTGTTAAGGCCTAAAACTGCACCGTTTGTTCATTTTCACCAGGATTTTACGTCCCCTGGGACTTTGGGGGCTAAATGGGGGGCGGGGGGCGGCACCATTGTTGAACTTAGTCATTTTTATGCCTCGTTTACTGTGCGACTCACGGGGGACCATGCATGCGTCACTTGTTTTTTCTTGATTTGAATTTGAATTTTCCTATTTTTTAAAGTTCCATGCAAATTGCCAAATAATTATTTATTGCATTTGTTAAAAACCACAAAAATGTATTTTTAATGTCTTAGTTGCTATTTTCACAACGTTTCGGCAGATGTAACCTCCGGTCTTCTTCAGGTGTATATGAGCAATATATGTTATTGGTCAACGGTGTTTAGTTTGGTTTTTCTAACGGACCAGAGTTTTTAGAATTAAAACAGAAAATACGTCGAGTTTCTTTTTATTTTAAGTCCGTAGCGGTTTGATTTTTTTTTTAATTTTGGAGATAAGGATGGATACATAATGTATCTAAAAAAAATTCAAAAACAATTTAAACAAAAAAGAATATTGCTTTTCATTGAATCATTTTTATAATAACAGGAATAATATTATCTTTATTGAATAATTTTAGAAGAGAAATAATATATTTTTTAAATAATCTTTATAATAACAGGAATAATATATTTTTCATTAAATAATTTTTATAATAACAGAAATAATATATTTTCATTGAATAATCTATATAATAACAGAAATAAAAATGATTGAATCATTTTATAATAACAGAAATGATATATTTTTCTTTAATAATTTTAGAACAGAAATAGTATATTTTTTAAAATAATCTTAATATTATTGGGAATAGTATAAATTTTATTGATTAATTTCATAACAGAAATAATATAATTTTTATTGAATAATCTTTAAACAACAAAAATAATATGTTAATTGAAATAGTTGGCCGCCATTTGCTGGGGAAATAAACGTGTCTTTTACCGCATTTTATGTAAATTACTAGAAAAGTCTCGGCGATAGCACAGTCCTTATTTTGCATAAGTAACTAGAATGGTTTTTTAATGTTATTAACGATTCCATTAATGGCATTTGGAGAATCATCATGCTTGAATCTTAGCCAAATACAACAAACTGCTACCATCTGGATCCAATAGCTTGCGTGTTGTGTATCGTGATTATGTAATTTCGTAATTATCCTATATTTAAAATCAATTTCAATAGACTCTTTGAAGATTGTAATTAGATTCCTGAGTTAATTTCACTCTCTTTAAAATTTGTAAAAATCGTTAAATCATTTTAAGATTCCATGCAAGGAATAGAAAATATATTTATTTAATTGCTAGATATACGACATAAGATATACGACATAAGATATACGACATAAGATATACTGGTGAGGAGCTGATAGTATTGCCATTTTCTGCCTTGACAGGCTTCGAAACCCCGAAATCTAGTGGTGGATGTCATGTTTTTTCGCAAAGAAGACGTTGCACGTCTATTCTTGCTTTCGATTGATCTTCAATACTTGGAAAGCGCGCAAAACATTCGAAGGGTTTGCGCCTCCATTGACTAATGAAAAATTTACTTAAGTCTAGCATCAAAACAGGTACTACACCCTGATCTTAGGCCGAAGTTCATTCATTAGTTGGAAGTTTTTTTTTTCCGTGAGGTTTTACGGCCTAGGATCATATATATATATATATATATATATATATATATATATATATATATATATATAGATAGATAGATAGATAGATAGATAGATAGATAATATAAAGCTGAATGTCTGGTGTGTGTGTGTGTGTGTGTGTGTGTGTGTGTGTGTGTGTGTGTGTGTGTGTGTGTGTGTGTGGTCACGAATAGGCTCCTATGTGGTTGACGATTTAAAAAACTGATTACATATAATGGTAGAAGACATAGCGAGACACTGGAATGGGTTTGTTTGATCTGGCAGAACGGTGGTTTATTAAAATTCTGGGGTTTACGCTTGCGCCTGGTCCACAAAGTATGGAAATAAAAAAATAAAAATTAAAAAAGAAAACGTTTACAAGTGTTTTTGATATAGATGTACATAAGAATACTTTGATAAGTATGTGTTAACTTAAATAGGGATGGTATAATACAATTGTGGGGTCTGCGTTCGCGCCTGGCCTCCAAAGAATGGAAATAAGCACAAACTTTAATAAACATTTTCATATTTATCTGCATAAGTATACTTTGATAATTATGTTTCAGTTTGAAGAAATATGGTATAATAAAATTATGGGGTGTTCGTTCCCACCTGACCTCTATAGAATGGAAATATGTCACAAAGTTTAACAAGGTTTTAAATATAGATCCACAGAATATTGTGATAAGTGTTTCAGTGTGAACAGGTATGGCATAATAAATTATGAGGTTTATCTATTTTATTTTTACTTTCATCATATTTTGCTTTGGTTTTGATACCCTCAAATTCAACCCAAATTTACAACCCTTCCTTTTCATAACCTATCATACTTTCATAAATCAGAGCCCATTTTCTGTAGGCTGTTTTTGAACCCAGTCAACGGCGGGTACTTTTGCTAGTATATATATATATATATATATATATATATATATATATATATATACAGAGAGAGAGAGAGAGAATAAATTACAAAGAACTATATTCCAAAATTCATGTTGTTTACAATCTTACCATATATTCCTTTAATTCAGTTGAGATTTACGATTCTTTACAATATCTGTTGCGTAGCGCAAAAGCATTAACTTAACTATTATATCAATTAATGAATTTATTTCGCCCTTTACTCATCAGAAGAAATAGCAACAATCAATCCGTCAAAAGGAAATGAAGTGTGATTTGACATGATTAAAATCCAAAAATTGAAAGAGAAGCTGCATACACCTTTAATATTTTGTCATTACGCTATTTTAATATATATATATATATATATATATATATATATATATATATATATATATAATATATTATGCTTCAGGATAATTAAATATATAAGACAATCCCAGCCATATTGAATTGCTCAATATATAAGATAGAACTAATGAATCAAAGTTTTTTTTTGTTTTGTTTTTGTTTTGTTTTTTTTTGTTTTGTTTTTTTTGTTTTTTTGCTTTTTTTGTTTTTGTTTTTTTTTTTGTAGTATTATAAATATTTTCACTTATGCGGTTTTATAAATATGCTCACCAAAGTTGCATCGGATTTTTTAATGACTATTATGCTTTGATATACCATTCTTATTCAAATTATATATTCAATACTTGGATTTACCACTTGGATTTAATTTTGGAATCGTATATAAAATAATTGCCGGATATCTTATATAAAAAATTGTATTCTTTGTAAATATAAAAGTTGTATTCTTTGTAAATATAAAAAATTGTATTCTTTGTAAATATAAAAATTCTGTATTTGAAGATTAACTTTTTAAAATCATAAACTTTAAATACATAAATTCATATCCATATATAATTATCTTTTACTATATAATATATACAGACATTAGTATTTCATCCTTTCGTGAATCTTCAGTGCAAGGTGTCACGATTAACACCATCGACACCTCCGAACTCGGCAACAAGAGCCATCTCTGGCTCGATTAGTAATGACCGTACCCAATCGGCTACCATTAACCGCGTGAAATAACATTGACTTTAAACATTTCAATTTTAAAACTTCTTTACGTCAGTCACAAAGTGATCTAATCGTTATACGATGATCTATGCATATATATAGGGTGTCCATAAAGTTCGTGTGCAATTTTAAAATGAATTGTTCCAAAATCACATCCTTTTCACATGTTATTTCTATTGCAATCACAAATAAAATTATAAATATTTTAAGGCGCACACGTACTTTATGGACACCCTGTATATATATATATATATATATATATATATATATATATATATATATATATATATATATATAGAGAGAGAGAGAGAGAGAGAGAGAGAGAGAGAGAGAGAGGGAGAGAGAGAGAGACAGGGGGAGAGGATAAAATCATTTAAAGATTTACTTCCATTTACTTCCATTATCTCTAGGCGGACATTATAATATTTTTATTAACAAATAAAAATCCAAAAATTGAAAGAGAAGCTGCATATACCTTTAATATTTTTTCATTACGCTATTTTACTATATATATATATATATATATATATATATATATATATATATATATATATATAATATATTATGCTTCAGGATAATTAAATATATAAGACAATCCCAGCCATATTGAATTGCTCAATATATAAGATAGAACTAATGAATCAAAGTTTTTTTTGTTTTGTTTTTGTTTTTGTTTTTTTTTGTTTTGTTTTTGTTTTTTTTGTTTTTTTTGTTTTTTTGTTTTTTTAAATTATAAATATTTTAAGGCGCACACGGACTTTATGGACACCCTGTATATATATATATATATATATATATATATATATATATATATATATATAGAGAGAGAGAGAGAGAGAGAGAGAGAGAGAGACAGACAGACAGACAGACAGACAGACAGAGGGAGAGGATAAGATCATTTAAAGATTTACTTCCATTATCTCTAGGCGGACATTATAATATTTTTATTAACAAATAGATGTCGAATTAGAGCAACTTTTAGAGATATATAAACTATTTTTTTTTACACGACACTTACTGTTATTATATGTATACACTAGCAAATATACCCACGCTTCGCGCAGGACTTCAACATTAACCTTGAAAAACAGTATACTCCATCCATAGGTAAGACACCATCATCATGTAAGGTTTAATAATGAGCTGTCTAATAGCGTAGGCTGTAAGATATTATATAAAAAAAAAAGCTATGACCTTGAACTTTACCTTGGCAAATGCTGTGTACCATCCCTAGGTGGGGGACGATTATTATGTCAGATTTAGCCATGATTGGTGCACTGGTGTGGGCTGTAGGAAAGTATATATACATAGGCTAATCTTAATAGTGTGCACCATTTTTTTTTTGCTCATCACCCCCCCCCCAAAAAAAGCACCCGGGACAATCATCATGCCAGGTTTGGTCATGATCAGTCCACTGCTCTGGCATGTAGGTGAATTGTACGTACACACGGACACACACAAACGAACGCTACTACTTTATATATATAGTAGTATATCTAAACATACACATATATATATGTATGTATATATATATATATATATATATATAATTATAAACTCAAATGACCTTGTAACGGGTATTGTAACCCAACATCCGATTTACGACTTCCGGTTGCGCATGCGTACATAAACAAATAATCAACGCAACAATAAAACGTATTGTTTTACTGTGCACGTTTTCAGCGTCCCAATTGCTTTGTTTTGTTTTGTTTTGTTTTTTCGCGTTTAAATTATTCAAATAAACAATTGTTAATATTTTCTGCATTTTTTTCCATCGTTCATTTCCGAACTACATTTAAGTTATTTTAGCGCAATTTTCTTACAAATAAATCTAATTTAACTCGTTGACAACCATAAGAGCATTTCAAAACGGCGATTTACCTACCATCTTCCTTTTCTTAAATTTATTCTCCATTTTTTAATAAACTTTTCTTAAAAAACATTCCTACATTTTCTTTTACATTACCAACATAAATAAATAACTCCAAAAATATGTATTTTTTTAATTTGCGTTACAAATAAATAATCAATGCGACAATAAAATGTATTGTTTTACTGTGTACGTTTTCAGCGTCGCAATTGTTTGTTTGTTTTTCTTTCGCGTTTAAATTAAAAGATATACCAAAATTTGGATTTAACTTTAAGTATTATGGTATCTGTTCAGGGCACATTTACCTATAAGTATGGCAAACCACTTATAATTCAATGGCTGTAAGTTTTTTTTCCAAAATAAACAATTATAAACAGAAGGACTCATAGAAATTTATCTATATTCTTTTTTTCATTTTAAGATAATTTCTTAGAAATGTTTGTGTTATGTCACAAAATTATTTTCTTTACGTCACGAGTGTCACACTCATACATTAATTCCATAATTAAAATATCATATTTAAGCGTATTTTTCGATCGGACAATGCCGAGTGGACTGCTGGTAATTTGATATTTTTATTTATTCTTTGCTGAGTTTTTTTCAGAGTTTGCATGTTTTCTATAAAATTAAATTCTTCTGACTTTCCAAAATCCGCATTTGTTTGCTAACGCGTTGCGTACCGAAATGCTCTCCCCCGTAATTAAAACTCTATATTTCAAAATTTCATATCATATATGACACTTTGCCAAATATTTAAACATGTTTTAGAACATTTTTTTTTTTAATTTTATGAAACGGCGGGGAACTTATGTATCAACCCTTGACAGAACAAAGACAGCAAATTTCCTGTTGACCAGTGTTATTTATTTACCAATATAATGTTTTGTATCAGCATGATGTACGTGATGTTATGTTCTTTGATCTTTCGATGAATACGTCATCTTTAAAAAGAAACCTAATATTTTTTTAGGTATTATGTATTGTCAGCAAACGCAAGGAAACTTGGTGATGCTCGGGCTACATCTTAATTGTATAAATTGTTAAGACCCACGTATGACACTTTATATACTGCATAATACTACGAGAAAATGGAAATATTTTAAGTCTATATAAACACAGACGTATATATATATATATATATATATATATATGTGTGTGTGTGTGTGTATTTATATATATATGTGTATATGTGCGTGTGTGTTTTATATCTATATGTATAATTATATATATAATTATATATATAAATACGAGTATATATATTTGTATGTATGTATGTGCGTATGTATATATATATATACATATACCTGGGTTTATATATATATATATATATATATATATATATATATATGCATATATTTGTGTTTACATATATATATATGTATATATATATATGTTTGCATATATATATGTAAACATATATATATATGTTTACATATATATATATGTTTACATATATATATATGTTTACATATATATATATATGTTTACATATATATATATATATATATGTTTACATATATATATATATGTTTACATATATATGTTTACATATATATATGTTTACATATATATATGTTTACATATATATGTTTACATATATATATATGTTAGCATATATATATGTTTACATATATATATATATATATATATATATATATATATATACATATATATATACTCATATACGTAAGAAACGTGGACATGAACGAGAAGATTTTAAATGACAAATTAGAATAAGCAAAAGAAATAAACACTGTGTCATGATTTAGATTAATATTTCATCTTATGTCAGGGTTTCATCGAGAATAAATGACGGACTCGATATTTATCTATCGGATCGCGTTTTGACAGTAAAAAAAAAAGACAGAAGTATGAATCCATTAGAAGAAGCGGGTATGTAAAACTATATATAATCAATGATAAACCAAGGGGCCAAGTATCTCTATGTTACGTAGTGGGAGGTATAAGGTTTTTAAATATGTGAGTCGTGTTGAGTATATGATGAGTTAGGTATATATGAAGTTTCTTCGTGTCGTTTTTTTTTTCTTTTTTACAAAGGAGTCGCAACTTATCGGAGGCCACTCGAGGATTAATGTTAATAAAGAGACATGTAGACGGAAATTTGGTAAATTGGATTACTTAAGGGGAACTGCTCATCAAGAATTTGTTTACATGGAACTTGAAGACGACCATTATGTAGTCAGTTGGAAAGCAGGAAAACAGAACAGAGTTCCACAGGCGTGCAGTTCTAAGAAAGAAGCTTTGTTCATGGAATCTTCGTTTAGAGTGGGGGAAATTATTGATAGTGGCTTCAGCTAGACGAGTGTTTTTCGTAGTGGATGTGTGTATGGCACGAGTTACAGGACATTTTCAAAACATATGCGACTTTCTCTATGCCATGCTTGAAAGCTACTTACGCCTGAAAGTATCCTTTACATCTACAAGGCCACAATTTGCCCATGTCTGGAGTATTGTTGTCAAATTTGGGCTGGTGGACCTACTACTAGTCTCTCGCTCCTGGATAGGGTTCAAAAGAGAGTCGTCAACCAGAGAGGTCCCGAACTGTCATCCAAGTTTCAACCTCTGTCCCATTGACGAAATGTTGCATCCCTCTGTTTGTTCTCCACGTATTTTAATGTAATATCCAAGAGATCTTGCTGCTTAACTCCCTACATAGTATACCTGCAACTTATGTCCCGGATAGCAGCCCACTACATCAAAGTGGAACTGTGCCTTGTTTGGGGTGAAAATTGAATAAAAACATACTCTCGGCATACCCTTTTTCTACATAACATTACAAAACAATAATAATATTCATTATCTAATATTTTACTTTTTTAATAATAATAATAATAATAATAGTCGACGTTCTAATCGATTATTAACATAATCTAACATATAGATCGCCAGCAGAAGAAGAGGCAACGACAACATCTAAATGAAATGTTCTTTCTGTAGACTGATAACACTGTGCAAAAAAAAGTACAGGATATCTGCAGCAATTTTTGTATACCTAGTAACGTGGAAATTTTATTTCTGGCTTTCTTTTTGTTGAATTAGATATAATTTGTGCAAAATTGCCACAGTCGTAAATTTCAGTAAAAACGTCAAAAATGAGTTACTGACGACTTTGCAGTCACATATTATGTGTATTAAATTATAAATCTTAAGAGAAAAACACAGTTTAATATACACATATTATGTACATTATTTGTTAAATCATTTATTTGAATCATTTATTTGCTAAAGTCAGCCGAAATGAGCTATTTTTCCAGATTTAAGAGAGCTAGATGACAGAGCTAGCTTGGTTAGCATAATATTTTCTAGACCAAGGGCTAATTTTTTCAAAAGTAAAAACATAATGCTGTAGCACATGGTTTGGTGTTCACCACCTTCCGAAAAGCCATGATATTCGTCAAGAAAGGCATTTTTTAATGTAGGCTAAAAAAATCAAGGAAAAGAAGCTAAAACCTGCCTCAGAACCTTATTTGTAGGGCACGGGAAAAAATCTGAGTGTTTAAAATAGATATCCATTTAAAAAAGTATTTTTTAACTAAAAACTACAATAAAGACCGGATTATTGTGTATTTTAATGTTTTAAACATAAAGGGGCATTTTATACATTCTTTTCTGAAAATTTACTAAATTAAATGCAAAAAATAGAAATTAAATTTTATCAACCCCTTACTTTATGTACGAAAGAATCTAATAACTTGCTAGTGGGCGTTTATAATGGCTTAACATGTTCACATTATGGAATCCTTATTTTTCTTTATAAAACAATTTACTTTTTTTCTTGTCTTTATTCTTTAGATGCAGTATAGGCTTTGACGATGACTTCAAGACAGTGCAAAAATGATCCAAGCAAATTCTGCTACATATGTGGCGAATTAACATTTGCTAAAGAAAGGCGCAGCATTACCAGCCATATCAAGAAATTGTACAAGGCGTACTTTCATTTTGATATAGGAGACCAAGACAAGTCATGGGCTCCTCATGCCTGTTGCCTTACATGTGTGAAAACATTGAGCGCATGGTATGCAAAAAAGAATGTTCACATGAATTTTGGTGTGCCAATGATTTGGCGAGAGCAGAAAGATCATTCTAATGATTGCTATTTTTGTCAGCAAGACTATACGGGCTATACAACAGCAAAAAAAAAGAAACACATTGTTTACCCAAATTTGCAATCAGCAATGCGCCCAGTTGAGCACTCAAAAGAATTACCTGTACCAAAACCCCCTGATCAGGAAATGTGGAGTTCAAGCAGTGGGGATGAACATTACAGTGATGAAACAGTAGACTTTTCTAATTCAGAAAGCAATAATAAACCAATACTGTTTTCTCAAAGTGCTCTAAATGACTTATGCAGAGATCTTTATTTAACCAAAAACAAAAGTGAACTTCTTGCATCAAGGCTTAAAGAACAAAATCTTCTTAGAAAAGGTGTGAAAATAACATTGTACAGAAAACGTGCACAAAACTTGCATGTTTTGTTCACTTTGACAGATGATTTATGCTTCTGCAATGACATTGTTGGACTTTTTGAACAGCTGGAAATACAATATGATAACACCAACTGGCGACTTTTCTTAGATGCATCCAAGGAAAGCATAAAAGCTGTTTTGCTTCACAATGGGAACACCCTGCCATCTGTTCTTATAGCTTACAGCACAACCATGAAAGAATCATATGAAAATTTAAAAACAATTTTAGCAAGCATACATTGAAGTCCATAAATGGCATGTTTGTGCAGATTTCAAGGTTATAGCCATGCTCACTGGCCTTCAGCCAGGCTATACTAAATTTTGTTGCTTCCTGTGATTATGGGACTCTAGAGCAAGAGCTGAACACTATGTACGCAAGCACTGGCCTGCTAGAGATGAAATTGAGCAAGGAAAACATAACATCAAACACAAACCACTTCTGCAAAGTGATAGAATCCATTTACCACCTTTGCATATTAAACTCGGTTTGTTCAAGCAGTTTGTGAAAGCACTAGACAAAGATTCCTTGGCATTTGCATATCTTGCAGAAAAGTTTCCTTCATTAAGTCGAGCTAAATAAATAAGGTATCTTCATAGGTCCCCAAATTCGAAAAATTCTTCTTGATGAAACTTTTAACACACATCTCACGAGAAAAGAAAAATGTGCCTTTGAGTCATTCAAGAAAGTTTGTGATAACTTCCTGGGAAAACATCGTTCAGAAGACTATGTGCAAGTTGTGAATGATCTATTGCATCATTTTCATGATATGGGATGTAACATGTCTCTAAAAGTTCATGTGCCCCACTCTCATTTGGATTTTTAAGCTGAGAATCTTGGCCATGTGAGTGATGAACATGGCGAAAGGTTCCATCAAGATATTTCATTAATAGAAAAACGTTTTAAAGGAAAATGGAACACTGGTATGTTGGCAGACTACTGCTGGAATTTAAAAAAGGATGATGACACTCTACACAAGAGAGTTAAGAGGACAAATATTGTTTAAACTGGTGAATTCGGTGCTTTTTTTCAAAATAATTAATAATAAAGTACATGAAAATGGTAGCTAATCCAGAGAAATAAATGTCAGATTTGGAATCAGCATACTTTTCTTACACCGAAAAAGGTCTTATATGTTTTGTACTTTTTTTTCAATTCAAATTTGTTGCACAGTGTAATTTTTTAACGTCGCAGAAACAGACAAACAAAATAAATAAATCCGACTCGCCTTTTTTTTTTTTAGCAAAAGGCATTTATTACTGTAACTTTCCAAACAATTCCTGCTTTTTATTTTTTATTTATTTTTTTTATTTTTACCGTTGATTTCGTTTGCTATAAGATTAACAAAACTCTGTCGTCTTGACACCAGCTTAAAAAACTCTCGTCGCCACCAGGGGTTAACACGGCCATATCGCCCGGTCGCACTTTGCTAATTTGCATGCGCGCTGAAAGGGCTGCTGTTGCTACTAATACCTTCGCTATCCATCTATCCTTCGGCTGCTGCTGCTGCTGCTGCTGCTGCTGCTGCTATTTTCACACTTGCTCGTACGCGCTCTGTTTTAATTTATTCATTTATATGTGCTGATGTAAATCATTACTTCCAGGTGCCCCAGCCACGGAAGTGTAGATGACACAACACAAGATCGAACTATGCAATTATAATTGTGATTTGTGGGATATTTGTACCTTTTTACAAGGAATTCACCGCTTATCAAGACAAGAATACCACTCGAGGATGTGGATAATGAGCGTCAGAAGGGCGCTGAGGTAATACTGTAGTGATGGTAGTTAGTGAGAACTGGGTAGAATTTGATAATTAAAGAGGATGGCTTAACAGGAACTCGTTTATATTGAACTTAAAAACGACCATGTTATAGTCAACTGGAAAAGAGTCCCGCGGTACAGTATTCAACAGGCGGGCAGTTCTAGGGAAGAAACTTTGTTCATGGAATTAGCGTTTAGTTTTACGCAAAAACAGAGAGTGGAATAATACCTCCCCTCGGGGAAAGGTTATGTAACACTTAGCGAGAGTTCGATGTAATTAAATGATTTAGACGTTGAGTTTTAATTGTAAGTATTTTATGTATAAAACGAATTATTACCTTCCCACTATTTTTCTCTCTCTCTTCCTCTCGTTGTCTGAGTTGATAGATGATTAATTAGGTAGTGATGTCATTAACTTTGAACGATTATTCTCCATTGTTTTGTTGTTTTTTGATGGACGATATCCTACGTCGTGCACGATTATTTCCATACCTCTTTTATCGTATGACGTCAGAAAGCGATTTTGTCATCAAGTGTTCACGGTAGCATACAAAAAAAAAACAAACATACGGGATCTACAGAGGTTTATTTTTAGTATAGTAGAGTCCAAGTCTATCCATACCGTCTGTCTTATAGTCGTCTAGAAGATTTTTCGATTTGCATGTCAGTAGATTTCTTCAAGGTTTCACTGTATAAAATGTCGAGTTCTCTTTAATAAAGCTCATTGTACCAACTGCGTGTGTTTGAACGAATCGACTAGAATATCTTAGTCCAGATTAAAGATTTGTGTTGTTTCTAAGTCTACTAACATATTAATTTGCCTATCTATGAGCTGATCTTTTTTTTTATCAGAATAATTAGATCAATCAAATTACAATATTTTTCTCTTTTCTAATGGATGACCTTATCAGTTATGGCGCTCTAATTTATTCTCCTATGACGTTATAATTTATAGACGGTATAAAGAATTATGTATCATCATGTTAATGAATGGCGTCATCTGTTGTCCAAGAGAACATGGACACGTGGTAATTCGGTAATTTATTCTCTGCACATTTCCTTACAAACGTGATATTGCTAATCTCAATCTATTCTATATTAACTATTATTGCGTAGATTTTCTCAAAATTGTTTTATTCATTCCCTGCTTCTTTTGTTCCAGATCGTTTGACTCGTTGGTCTATTAGTCTTCGCGAATAAGCTGTTTTTATATTTCGATATATTACAACTTCCTAATCGGAAAACTTCTTTCGGAAAACTGCAGAAATGTGAACGTCTATTACTGACTGATTTTCCTCTACCCGTAGCATTGATCTTTTCAAGACTACGATCAAAGCATATCCCCTGTTTCTGTGATAATTACCTTTCATTATTTTTTAGCTTTTTACATCAAGTAGCTCCTTGCTTTGTTTGGAGCAACTTCCGGTCAGGGATATGACCTTAAACTATATCCGATAGTGAGGCCCCAGCTTGCGGGCTTTGGGGAGCGTGAAGTCACCCTTTAATTGTAATTGCTCCCAGGTCCACTCTGACCCGAAGTGGTAGTACCTGTTAGGGTCCCAATTATGGGTTAAATAGAAACTGACTTGAAAAAAAAACAAATATATTCTATTTAAAAGATTGTCTTCAAAATCACTGGATTCGGCATTAAATAACCTGAAAAGGGTTGATATGCCGTAAAACAACCAACCAACCAATCAACCAACCAAGTGGAGCAACTTCCAGAAAAATAAAAATGCCCACAAGCAAGATCCCCACAGTTTATATATATATATATATATATATATATATATATATATATATATATATATATATATATATAGTCTTTGAAGCTTTTTAACATTTGAAACTACACAAAAAATTACTTTTTATCATTCGTTAAAAAAAAACACTTAGTCAGTAAGTCATTTAATCACCTGCAATCACTGCATCAACTCTCTCGAATTTACTATAATACCAATTTTTTTTATTTTTCAAGGGATCATTAGTTGTTTACCATGAAACACTGTTTCGGGGATTTAATATTATTATTTATTATAATTATATTAATTATATATATAGAGTGTCCGTAAAGTTACTATACAGTCTTATTGTTTTATTGTATTATATTTGTATTAATAGTTAATATATTACAGGTGTCTGTATAGTAACTTGTACGACTGTATAGTAACTTTACGGACACCCTGAATATATATAGTCGTTCAGTGACAGAATGTTACATTATATCACTTCCAAGCAAGAGATCGAACCTTAAACCATCTAGTTGATAATCCCCAGTTCTACTCTTTAGCCATGAGATCAGCGTTAGTATATCTTCTATGTCTTTATAGAAACAATGACCGCCACTTTTAAAGTGCCCCATTTGTTTCTTTATATACCAAAAGTTTTGCATTGCGCTAAGTAGTAGACGATATAATTCAACCAATTTGCTCTAGCTTGGCTATCTATCTCTCCCTCTTTCTCTCTCTCTCGCTCGCTCTCTCTCTCTCTCTCTCTCTCTCTCTCTCTCTCTCTATATATATATATATATATATATATATATATATATATATATATATATATATATATATACTAGCATGGGTACCCGGTGATGCCTGGGTTGACATGAAGTTCCGTTTGAGACACGCCTGCTATACTAATCATTTTCATCATGGGTAACGTGGATACCCCCACTCCAGAAGATATCTCACTGCTGATGCAATTCTCTATCTGTATAAATGCCAAGTATGTCCAAGGATGGAATACTGGTGCCATATCTGGGTAGGAGCTGCTAAAAACAGCCTATCCTGCCTTGGCAGAGTACAAAATATCGTGCCTTAGTGGGGGATGCCCTTTTCTCTACCCTGCAACGTCTCTCCCACAGAAGAAACGTTGCGAGCCTATCCTTGTTTTATCGATATTTTCATGGCAGGTGCTCGTCTGAACTCCAATCTCTGGTCCCCCCTCACCAATCTTTCATGAAAAACACCCGTCTAGCTGAATCCACTGTGAAAAATTTCCCCCACTCTTTATCTGTGCCTAAATCAAAACGTAGATTCCATGATCAAAGCTTCTTTCTTAGAACTGCACGCCTGTGGAACTCTGTTCCGTCTGCCTGCTTCCCACCTGACTACAACCTGGATGTCTTCAAGTCCAACGTTAACAAATTCCTAATGAACCGCCCCCTAAAGTAAACACTTCACCAAGTCTCCACACTAACGTACTGTACTTGCAATAACTCTTATCCCTGAGTGGCTTGCGGGCCTTGATAAGTGGTGACCACCATGTAAAAAAGAATTTTTTTTTTAAATTTCAAAAATAAAAGAACGGATAAAAACATATAAATGGGGGGGGGTATTTTAACAAACAATAAAAGCCAAACATTTTTTCTATCTACACGGAATTATTTTTCCAGCTAGAACCTTACTGGAATTACCAAATGATATTTGGTAAACGGTTGTTTGTTTTTTATGGATACCATCTAGGGGCAAATAACTCTAGACATTTAAAAAAAAAGGTCGTTGTTGGAATATTCATTCGAAAATAAATTAAATTAAATATATTATAAATATAATTGTTGTTTAAATTTATTGAATAACAATTTTAAATAGAATGCTTGAAATAATTCTCTCGCTAAAAACATTAACTAAGACACCGCTATTTAGTAAAATTAATTTTTCTTAATGTCATATGAAAACAGGTTGATTTCTTATTTGTTTACTTTTCCAACTATCTTATTATATATACAAATAAATGAGAGTAAAGTAAGACACGTTTTGTATATATTAATCAAATAGTGAACAAACAAACAGACAGCAATAGGAATTTATATATATATATATATATATATATATATATATATATATATATATATATATATATATATATATATATATATATATACGTGTGTGTGGATATATAGATAGATAGATGTGTATGTTCAGTTTCTTTATTTTACTTTCTGCTCATATTTCACGGAGTGATTTCTATTTTGACGATCGGTGTGTCGTAGTATGTCGTATTTTATGTGCACCCCACCCATCTGTCCGATGAGAAATTAGCCAATGACTAAGGATTTGTTTTACTAGTGATCTCGTAAATCAAAAATGGAATCTCATCATCATCATCATCATCATCAGTAGTAGTAGTAGTAGTAGTAGTAGTTTTCCACGAATTCCTCGCATGATGCATTGTCAGCTCTTATCAATCTTAAAATGTATTCCTTTTTTTATCACTGCTATTCCGTATATAAATACACAAAACTTTTATTTGCTGCCCCATAAGCGGTGCCGATTTGGGTCGTATTTCACCTGCTAAAACGTCATGCCTTTATTTATTTATTTATTTATTATGTCCTTATTTACCAGGAAGATTACCACACCAAGAAATGGTCCCTAACAAAATACCTATTAACTTTGAAAAACAATCAGAGATTTGACAAAAAAAAAAATCGGAAAAGTATAGGTGCTTATTCAATGCGCGTATCATGTTGGACTAGGGAAGTTATGCAACGTTCAGCTTGCGTGGTCATTTAGGAACAACGTTAAGTATTAGTGGGTATATCTGACCGGGTGAATCTAGCATTATTGATACATGTTAACACAGACCCGACGTTGTGTATGAAAGTTACGCTATTTTCAGTTGAAAGAAAATACATTTATTACCGGTCGTTTCCACACCAAGCCGCCTGACACGTATTTTCCAAGCTAACAACAATATAGTAAATTACTCGCTTAGGCTGCAGTATAACCAGCTGTTATCTATGCAATTCGTTCCACTGCATGTGACTGTCTTAAAATATTAACAGTTCAGATAGCATCTTGATTAAAATTTCCTGTCGTGCTACCACGTGGTTAAAAAAAACTCAGCCATGTCAACACATACTTAAAAGTCTCTATCGCCGCCCTGTGCTTTTTCAGACGTTGTGTATGAAAGTTACGTTAAGAAACAAAGAAAAGAAAACCGACACGAGCTTTTATTTTCAGTTGCAAAAAAAAAGCATTTATTACCAGTCGTTTCCACACCAAGCCGCCTGCCACGTATTTTCCAAGCCAACAACAATATCGTAAATTACTCGCTTAGTCTGCAGCTATAACCAGCTGTTATCTGTGCAATTCGTTTCACTGCGTGCGGCTGTCTGAAAATTTTGTTAACAGTTCGGATAGGATCTTGATTAAAATTTCTTGTCGCGCTACCACGTGGTTAAAAAAAAAACAACTCAACCGTGTCGACACGTACTTAAAAGTCTCTGTCGCCGCCATGTGCTTTTTTTCTTTTTTCTTTCTCGTATCAACCGATGTCATTATATTCATTTAATTCTTTGGTGCCATGCTCTCCACACGGCTTGGTCATTTGCATACTTGTCACTGGGTCTGTAACATACCCTCCGATGCAAACACTTTTTCCAAGAATTAATTAAAACCTCCGACAAGGTAATAAAAAAGGCAAGAAAAATAGTGCTTAAAAGTGCAGACAAATAAAACAAAAATAAATACATCCACATGAAATGTTTTAGTGTATATTTTGTTCAATCTTTTTACTTTTTCTTTTTTCGTCAGGATTTCACATTTTATTTGTATTTTTCTACTTAAAAATAACGGTTTTATAACCAAAACATGGTTTCTATACCTTTAGAAATTACATTGTATCAGAGCTGAAATGTTTCAGCCCGTTCGTCCATGATTAAAGTTAAGTTTGAATGTTAATGAAACAACAATTTGCCAGTTAAATAAAAGAAAAAAAAACATATAGTAATTAGTAATAAATAGTAATATTTACAAATAGAAATAAAAATACGTTTAAGACTCCTAAAATTCGTACAAGATTTGGCACAGTGATTAGAGCACTTGGAAAAATCAATCGTAAAAGTGATATTCTCCTGAAGGTTGAAGGTTCAATCCTCTCTGTGGACGACCGAAAAATACAATTACAAATTACTTAGGACCTCTATCCAGTCATGGCTGATGGAACAAGAGCATGCTGCCTCCGTGAAGTAAGTAAAGGGTTCCGCTCGAAATTCTGTCCAAATTCCCAAGTTCGGCAGAAACATCTCCGAGTTCGACAAGATACATCTAAAGAAGATCGGTGGTTACATATACCAAAATGTTGTGAAAATCACACTGAAGATGAGAACTAGTCTTTGATGTTGGTATTGCGTCGTTTATTCCCCAAAACTTAAACGGGTATTTTTTTTCTTTTAGTAATAGTCACTTTCTTGCTTATCTCGGCAATCTTCATAAGAGATATGTTTATCTGTTAATTTTATTCCCAGATTCGTCTGTTACATTTTCCGGACGTGTGAGTTTTATTTTCTTATGCATTCGATTCTCATTTTCTTCTACAATCTTGGACTTATCTTACTTATCATACCAGTCATATCATTAATATTTCTCTGCTTAAAAGTTCTTGTGCAACCACGTGGTTAAAAAAAAAACACTCTTCCATGTTGATACGTGCTTAAAATATCTGTCGCCATCACGTGATATTTCCCTCTTTTTTCGCTCACCTCTTCCTCCGATCCTGATATCAAATATATCTATTTATGTTTGTGACATCACTTTTGCTCCACAGCTTGGTCCTTTGCACACGTGTCATGTGACTTTGTTACCTAACGTGTAAACATGATATACTATAGTCAAGAAAGGTCACAGTGAGATTATAGCGTTTATCTTCAAGCTCAAATCGGGGAAATAAAAAGTGTAAGTATTTATCGGAAATGGCGTTAGATCGACTATTGAATTTTTAGTGGCTATTATCTCAACAGTAATTCGTGAACAACGTTAAAATGATTAAGCATATGCTTATAAAATAGACATTCCTCTTCTCTCTCTCTCTCTCTCTCTCTCTCTCTCTGTTCCGTTTTTTGACTTTACAGTTCACTGAACGATCATGTTGCAACCGAGTTTATACATCATTCCTCTTCATTAAGATGTGCTGAATTTACTCATTAATTTTCATTATTTTAGCCATGCGTGGATAAAACGACTGAATATTTCTATTGGAGTAACAGAATGTATCTTAGATAGGAGAGGTCACAATTAGGTTACGTGATTTATTTGTTACAAATTACGGTGATTTCCTGTGAACAAGAATTAATAAAGCGGAAGTGACGCTATTCAGTTGATTGAGTGAGAGATAGTTACAATTTCAAGCATGATATAGGAGCTTGGATCAACAAGACCTGCTTTAATATTGCCTGACAAGCGTTAAAATTGTTGCTAGCAAAGTTTACACTTCGGTGTCCAATATGAAAATGCTTAAAATGTTTTCTGCGCATATATATTTACGCATACATTCGCCTGAATTAATAAAAAAAAATAAGCAAAAAAAATGTTTCTAGGCCAAACATATGCATATGTCTGCATTTTTAAGCTTGCCGTCTTGACCCCCACTGAATGCATAAAAAACATTTTTTTTTTCAATAAACAGTTGGGCAAAAATCCACGATTCTAACTTATATATACGTTGCTTCAGACACCCTTAGGGTTTCTCAACTCACATATGCGTACACTGATGAGCATACGCACGTACACACTAAAGAACACAATTTACACATAAACATTGTATATATTTATTCAGGTTAAAAACTCTTGACTTTTCTCACTCAACTTTCTTTCTATAATGAAAACAAATAAACCTTGACAATAGTAACCACCATTCTCAATGTACGTTTGCTTCTGGATGCACGTTCATGGCAGGGGTTGCTTTGTTTAAGTCTCACACCATCAATATCTGCAACAGAGGAAGAGGAAACTTTCAGGTCGTGAATGCAATTTGTAATCCCCTCTAATCGATTCAGGTGGAATGAAAAATAGGACGCATTACATTTAGAACGTTCCCTTATATATATAAAAACAAATTCTTCAAAAAGAATTGATATTAATTTGCAGCTGATAATTACCATAGCATTTCGCTCCATCTCAAGGTCCGTAGTCGAGCAGTGTCAGCATCAGAGCATGCCTTGCTTAGGGAAAAGTATGTGAGGATGTCGGCAATAGTTGATATGCGGACACCTAGCATCCTGTACATAGTCCCACTTGTGCAGGTTGCCCCATGTTTCAATCAAATATAATTTATATACTTAAGTGAAAGAGGTTTTGACTATGACTTTTCAGACCAGTGGATAATTCGAACCCCTTAAAATATCATAGAAGACTTCTTCGATATCTCAGCTAATGAATCCGCCTTGTTTTGACAAAATTCTACGTACAGTTCAAACATTTCAAAATACAACCGCCAGATACAACGCGTGCCACTATACAAACAGACTTCTTGCTCCAAATTTACAACATTGCAATGAAGAAGAAAAAGAAAAAAAAAGAAAGCCAAGACACTGAAGATGGAGTCAACCTCAAAAATATATTTGTGATGAATTTCAAGCAAGTAAAATATTTGTTTATTTTCCTAATATTACGTTGTGATTTGGCTTTCAAGCGCACTTGATGCGTATTTACTTTTATTCAAAAAAAAATCTGTTATTTTTTTATATCTATGTAAAATTCCACCTTCAAATATATATACATTCCTGACAGCGAAACAATCTGACTGTGGATGACTATATATATTTTATTTGTACACAATTCAAGCAACACAAGTATATTTAAATTACATTCATATAATTTTATTTGATGCATGGTACATCTTACACATATTTCATTGAATAGTATGCGTAAACCAAACAACTCATCAGAGAACCACAGAAATCAATAACAGAATTAGGACACTTCCTCCATACCAGACTTGAGACTGCAACTACCTATCACTCCAAATAAAATTATCTCATGGATTTAAGTGGGTCTCGCATGTGTTGCTTGGTATGCCTATACCATTCAACAAAACACGTGGTGTAAGATGCACCATATATCAAACACAATGATATGAATGTCATTTAAATATACTCATGGGATTTTAATTGTTTTAAAAAGATATATATATATATATATATATATATATATATATGTGTGTGTGTGTGTGTGTGTGTGTGTGTTTATGTATATATATGTGTGTGTGTGTGTGTTTATGTGTATATATGTGTGAGTGTGTGTGTGTGTTTATGTATATATATATATATGTATATATATATATATATATGCGTGTGTGTGTGCTCTGAAAGTGCAATCTATTTTTATTGAGCTTAAATATATCTGGCAATTAAAGAAAAACGTCTTTATTGTAGACTAGAAGATGTACTCGTCGTTTCCTGGTATTAAATGTAAGGTTAAATTCGTTTAAAAATTAAGTAAAAATAAACGAAAAGAAACTGACACATGTGCATGCGAGTATTAACTTATTGAAAGTAATAAAAAACAAGGTCGATAACCATTAGTCCCGTGCTTTCGTGTAATGAATGAATGCGTGAATGTAGGATTGACATCAAATTCTTAAAGATAAACTAAAATGACCGAAAAATGGGCTGAAATGACATAAATAAATAAAAAGTAAATGACTTAGAATGACTTTAATGAACTTAAGGATGAATTGAATGACCTTAAGAATGACTTGAATGCTTTAAAAATAACTGAATGATCTGGAGAATGACTTGAATGGCTTTGAGACTGACTGGTTGTAAAGTGGGTGATCATTTTACATTAAATTAATGCAAAAAAGTGATCCCCCACTTTATATCACAAAGTTACAAACATAAGTACAGCATGTAGTAAGAACAGATACTACACTTTGAGATATTAAATCCTTTATTCATGTTAAAAATACATTGAAAATCAACACTGAACACAAAACTTAGGCACATGGCCAACTCAAAAGGAGGGGTGTCGTTGGGCATCCTTGTCACTCCAGAACTAAACAAAATCAAAAGTTTCTCCCAGCTAGTATCTTTCACCATAATACCGCATTCACCCTTTCATACTGGGGGACATCCTACTTAACTCCCAATATTAAAAAAAAAATTATTGACGTGTAAAAACAAAAAAAAGATAATAAAAATGGTACAATAATGCATTTGTGTCGAGGGCGGGGGGGGGGGATTTTAAAAACAAAGGGGGGGTGATTAGTAGGATCCTCCCAACCCTGTCTAGTTAATACACTGCCCGTTCCACTAGGTTTGTAAAAAGAACCTGGCTTCTGCGGGTCTGTCTCTAAGTGAGAATGCCCTCTAGATGGGGGTGAATGGAGAAAAGAAAATTTTGTGTGTAAGGAATGGAGGTTAGTTTGTATTTCTTTCTCTCCAAGATGGGTGAAATTTAGAGGAGGGGGTGAAAACAAAAATTGCAAGAAGGAGGGGATGGGGATCTTGGAGGCTTCCTAATCAGGGAGGGATGGAACACACACTCAGCTAGCTGAGAGGCTATTTGTTAAATTTTACTTTACGGAACTGCGCGTTCCACACCTAGGCAGGGAACATGTATTCAAATTTGGCTCCTCTTCGTACACAGACTTGCTACCTGTATCCATCTTCTGTCAAATGCCGCGCGATGCAGCCTTCTTCTATCACATCTGATCTTCACCCATGGTTGTGTTTAAAGAAAGCGATCAGATTCTGATCAGAAAAAGACAACACCCCCCCCCCGGCAACCTTGCAGACGCGACGTCCAAATCACCATTCTCGCCACGGCCAGGATCGTAACGTAGACCATTTGTCTTTCCAGGTCCCACGGTGGCCTCACACTTTCCACGACATTGGATACGGTGATTGGGCGAGGATGCTCAAGATCGATGCGAGCCGTCACCTCACTGACATACGACTAGTACCGGCGGAGTTCGCGGCAATCGAAGAAAGTATGATCAGTCGTTTCTACGGCCGTTGTCCCACAACAGGGACAATCAGGCGACTCCAAAAACATGGAAGTGCATTGTACGTTGTTGAGTGGAAGTGCATTTCGGGCCAATCGCCAGGTCAGAGAGAACTCCGAATTGTTCAGATGACTCGAACCTAGTGCCCAGCTCCACGAAGAGCGGATCTAACTCTGCTGCCAACCCAAACGCACGCATAGCGGGTTGTCGGCAGCCCCCTTCACTAGATCCCTGTGGAGTTCCCTACGGGTAGCAGTCACAAGGTCGCTGGACCTTGGTAGTCGTTTTAGCGCGGCTCGGCACTCTTTCATGTAGGCAGATTCTCCCCACAGCCTGCGACAGCTCTCGATAGAAGGGTCGAGAACGAGGTCGGGGAAGGCGGCAGTAACCACGGAGTGCCACGGTTCGTCATCTTGCATATAGTGGCTCAGGAAGGCCAGCCTCTCCGCATCTCGATGACACTTCAATTCCGGCATTCCCAAGCCTCCCTCAAACGGATGTTAAATACAGACCTGTCTGCTCACCCAGTGTCTTCCTCTGTCCCAAAGAAGCGAGGACAAGAGTTTGACAAGAGCTGTTAGGTGTTGTGCAGGCAGGTGAAGTACGGCTAGTCGGTAAAGCATGAGAGGAAAGACGTAAGTGGCGCACGCCTCAGCTCTACCCTTTAAGGAAAGTTTCCTAGGAAGCCACAAATTGAGTGCAGCCTCCACCTTTGACCGTATCTCCAACCAATTTTTGTCAAGCTGGGGACTCGGTCTGAACTACACGCCGAGTATCCAAACCGGGCCATCTGTCCAGTTGTCCTACCGACTTCCTGTGGTTTATCTTAGTTCCTGTAATTCTTTCATACTGAGCGAGCGCCTCCGACACGATCTCGATGTCTCTGAAGCTCGACACAGAGACCATGACATCATCGGCGAACACGGATACCTTGGCTGCTGAGCCACCGGGTATTGCAATTCCGCGCAGGGCCGCATTTGTCTCCCCACGTCTCAGCTTGCGGAGCAGGGGCTCCAAAGCCAGGACATAGAGCAGGGGCGACAGCAGACAACCCTGATTAACCGACCGAGAGATAACAAAGGGTTTTGAGCGCTTTCCGTTGACTTGCACGATGGCTGTGGGTTGTCGATACATCACGGAGATCCACTTGCAGAAGTCCGGTTTAAAACCGGCGAACTCTAAAACAGATGCCAAGAAACGATGGTCGACTCTATCGAAAGCTTTGGACTGATGATACACTTTGATCTTGGCCAAAAAGCAAGAAAAACTTAAAGAGCTAAGAACAGCATCAATTAACAACAGACCTTTGATCTTAACCAAAAAGGCCAAGCACAAAAGTGTTACGGACAGACCGACCGACCGACCGACAGAGTGACTTATAAAGTCGCTTGCATGCAACTAAAAAGAAAACAATACCCGATTTGAGGATGAACCCAAAACCCGAAGACTAAAAATCAAGTCCAATAACCATTAGACCAGTATGCCACGTTGTTGGATGAACTCAGATTAAAAAGTTTTCTACCTGTTTGAATTTGTTGAACATATAGGATGAGAGTTGTACTCATACACATTCTCATTTATATATATATATTTTATATATATATTAGCTGCACTCCCAGCGTTACACGGTCATACAATACGCTTAAACATGATATTTTAATTTATGCAGATTGCGTATGTATTATTAATCAATCCTGTATTGAATATTATATATTGCGAGAAATAATTTGCTCGGTGAACTAATTCGCAAGAAAAATTTTTAAATAATTATGATAATGTCGTTCATCAAATTCTATCCATGTTTGTTTACAATATCACGTCAGCTGATATTTGGGTTTGACGGTCTTAAAAATAGTCTTTCTTCACTTACAGGTTACAAAGAATTTTTACTGGGGAATATTTTACGTTACACGGCCAAGGTCACACCGGTTTAACGAAAAATATTCTCTATTAAAATTCTTTTTATCTCTAAGAAAAGAGAGATCGTTTTTAAGATCGGATATTTATTTGTGATCTTCAGTTTGGTTGTTTTGTAGAAGGCAATTATTGCTTTTGTTTTGTGTTTTGTTTTGTTTTTGTTTTTTTGGCTTACATAACCTTATTGAATTTTGCAATAAAATCTTCTAATCTGTCGTTCATGTCTCCAGGAAACATTGTGTAGGCCTACTAGGTTTAGAAAATGCAGGGTATTTTTTTCCAGCTCGTAAAACCCAGAGACTAAAATGTATATTGTGAAGGCAGGGGGGGGACTGATAACGTTGATACATTTTAAGTGAAGCCTTCTTTCAGCAGGAGGAATTTAAAAGCTGTTTTCCGCCCGTGCACACAGTCCGCCATTTAAAAGCCTAAAAATGAATTCTGAAAATAGAAAACAGATCTGAACCAGTTGCCAATCTTAGATTACATGATTTAAAAACTAGAACAATACCCGTCCCAGGACGGATAATATTAATACACCAGAGAGAACAGTTTTTAGCTACTTTTATGTTCCTTTACAGTAATTAGTTATAATGCTACTGAAAATTATGTCTAGAATTATTATTAAAATTTTTATCATTGCATTACGTAATTTTGACTAGAAAATGTCTAAAATATAAGGTCTATAAGAGGTCTTTAATAGAAATTGTAAATTCAGGAGATCTTGCTTAATTGGTGTCTAATGACTATAGAACAAATACAATTTAAATCTGAAATATTTGAATTTGCCAAAAAAAGTTGTTGTAACCATAATCTGTTCCTCTAAAACCCTTTAAATACTAGAAAAGTAACTTCAAACAAGGCATGAAGCCACTTGCTATAAGGAGCTGAAACAAATATTACTACCAGATAACAATCAGTATAAGATGGATAGATTCTGATCCAGAAAACAGCAATTCTTCCCTCTTTGTCAGAAACATTGCTCATGTAATGTGAGGGCCAAAGGACAAAATAAAGGGAGCGAGAGTGACGAGGGTGCCGGAAGTAAACCCAAAGTCCATTTAGATGAGATCCTATCCGATAAAAAGAGGCTCGAAGGTGATAACATACTATAAACCTTAAATTAGGATATAGATACGCTAATTTAATGTTCATAGTATGTTATCACGTTCTATTCTCCTTTTTAATAAATGGGATCTCCCAGTCACCAAAGACGTAATGTAAAAAATTAAAAAATAAATAAATAAAATGATGTCTCTTTTGGGCCGAACGTGAAACTAAAATACACCTTCTCGGTCTTCTTGTTAAGATCCAAGGGTAGAATCTGTTCTGTCTAAAAATGGTATAACGACGATTTAGGGTTAAGGTTAAGGTTAGGGTTAGGGTTAGGGGTAGGATTAATTTAATATTGTGGTACTTAAAGGGTTTTAGATGGGCCAGATTATGAGTACAACAACAGTTTGGAAAATTCAAATACAGTACAAGGCTTTCTGGCATTTAGGGAACTCAAGAATGAAGAGGTGTAATTTTGTTTCGTAGCAGGTTTGTCGGAGACAAGTACGTAGAGTGGGACACAAGTGCAACGAGTTCATCAGAGCAGATGCCATTAAATTACTTGTAAAAGAGGCACAGAGTTGCAAAATGGCGGCGATGTTCTTTGGGACCTATCCAAGAATGATAGCCTATCAATAGATGTACCAGCCCAGATGTGGTAACAATACTCTATGCATGGCCGAATGGTAGCTTTGTAGAGGTACAGGATGCTCTCAAATGTGAGTTATCGTCTACACGATAGAGAGAACCCACCTTCTTAGCAGCAGCCTTTGCAATGTCATGGTATATCTGTGTTTATACAAAGTTAAACTTTATACATTATTAGGTATTGGATTAACGCCTAACGTAACGAATGAATCATTATGAAGTTTTTTTTTTATATAGTTGTTTGGGTGTAACGATGGGCAAGGTTGTATATTTTTAGTTTAATTTAGGTTGATACATATTAGATTCCTCAAATAGACACTTCAACAATGTGTATAGTTTTGTGACATTTCAACACACACACACACACACACAAACACCCACACACACACACATACACACACAAACACAAAAAGAAGTACAGATAGTCTTTTGCCATGTGGTGCAATGTGGTGCCATGTTGGAACTTTCAGTGACCAGTATGAGAGGGGGTGAGAGCCGGACGACAGATTTGAACATACTTGCTCCCTATGCACACATGGGCTTAGTAATACTAATGCGCCACATGATATTAACGAGGGAAGATGACAAAGATTATTCAATTTGTAGATTTAGGGATGTACTATCTTAGGGGTGTACTTACTTTTGTTGGCAAAGGTATTTAAGTTTTAATAGTTATATTTTGAGGTATTTTGATGGGAAAATGTTGTCCCATTCAGAAATATACTTAAATACCTGCAAAAATTTGCGAGTTATACTCACTTTTGTGATATACTGTATATGTATGCATATATATATATATATATATATATTTATATATATATGCATATATATATTTATATATATATGCATATATATATTTATATATATGTGTTTATATATTTATATATATGTATATATTTATATATATGTATATATATTTATACCTATATGTATATATTTATATATATATGTATATATATTTATATATGTATATATATATTTATATATATGTATATATATATTTATATATATATATTTATATATATATTTATATATATATATTTATATATATATGTATATATATATATTTATATATATATGTATATATATATATATTTATATATATATGTATATATATGTATATATATATATTTATATATATATGTATATATATATTTATATATATATGTACATTTTAATGTCAGGTCATGTCATGTGCCGTGTATATTTGTGTGTGTATATGTGTATTTGGGTGGAGAGGGCTCCCGTAAGCCGTGGTGAAGGCAACCTTTCTAGGAGAAGCAAATCTTTGATTTAAAAAACCATAAAGCGGAAGACCTTTATCCGCATTAAGCTGGTCTGCAGTTTAATTTGTTGCTGGCTATCTTGCTCTTGCTTGTTGCTGGATCTCAACATTTTGAACCGAGAGAGAGACTTAGCTGTCGTACAAAGCTAAGACTCTGTAACATCATATTTGTATAGATACTCCCTCAGGCATTTGGGCTCATGGATTTTAAATGTCTGAGGGAGTGGCACTCGTCTGACAAGACGTTGCAATCATCGCATCGCATATATATATTTATATGTATATATATATATTTATATATATACATTTATATATATATATATATTTATATATATATATATGTGTGTATATATATATTTATATATATATGTATATATATATTAATATATATGTATATATGTATTTATATTTAAAAGAGTGTAGCCATCAACAATTGTGGGTTTTTTTAAAGGTTTCCATCATATTTTTATTTTAAAATATTTTTATAACGCGTTTCGAGCTTAGGGTGTGCTCTCTTCAGATATTTTCGTAAAAAATTTTTCTTTAAAATGGGAGTTTGTAGATATGTCTCCGCTGATATTAAATATGTTTTTCAGACTGATGCTATGCGTGTGTTCAGTGTTCAGACATTCTGTCTCCAACTGTAAGTGTTCACAGTGTCGGTCAAAGTTAGTTTCAAAGAGTGTTTTTTAGTCCATATGGTGAAGGTTTTTATGGCTTTTTTAGGGTTCTTTTTAAAGACTTTCTTTCCCCATGTATAGCATACACTCACACACAATCACATACGCATACATATACATTCATGTA
>NC_136497.1:123650304-123682804 GCF_053919585.1 Euprymna scolopes | reverse complement strand
TTTTAACATGGTGGACATCGTATTCGGGTAAAAGGATTTCTACATACCAGTGTCTGTATGTATTTAATAATTATTATAGGAAATAATTATGTCAGTCTCTTTAAGAAACTCGTTTCTTATCGTTGAGCACTTTCAGTTGAATTAAACTCAGTCAATTTAGCTCTTATTTTCAAATCATCATATTATGATTAGTTCATTTTGACAGATGTTAAAAAGCATTTCTAAAATAAATATTTCAATTCAACAGTATTTCTCGTGGTTAACGGTAGTCTAATGTATTGTGTATTTGCTAATGAGGCCAGAGATGGCTTCTGTCGCCGGGTTCGGATCTATCAACTGGTGTTAATCGTGAGACCCTGCACTGATGATTTCCGAAAGGATGATACACTAGTGTCTATAGGTATTTAATACTTATTATAGTAAATAATTACACACACACGCACACGCATATATATATATATATATATATATATATATATATATATATATATATATATATATTAGGCCCCGCCAAAACTGGGGGGGGGGGGCAGGTCAGTACTTTTTGACGGACCGTCTTTTTAAAAATCTACCAAAAATCAGGTAATTATCCGATCAATACGAAATTGTCAGCGATTATTAAGAGAAGAATGAACTTTATAACAGTGTACTTATTTTTCATAAACGATATTTATATATATATTTTTTTTTGGGGGAAGTGGGAACAAATATGCTTAAAATAATCATCTGAAACTGAACAAAACATATTGTGTTGTTGTAAGGGACAGAATTATAGATTTAAAAAAAAATTGTTTGCATACCTTATTTTGACGTCTTAATATCAGAACTTCGATTGTGTTCAATTATCCCGCTTTTGAGTTTTGAAGTGTGAAATTCGGTAAATATGTTAAGTAAAATAATTAATTTAAGTTAAGCAAAACAAAAAAAAAATTTTTTAATATTTATACGAAAAAAGCCATTTTAAAATTTTTGATAAATAAATTAACAATTTTATTTTAGCGAGCCGAATAATGCATGACCATTATTAAACAGGACATGCTTTGAAGAATCGATACAAAAAAAAATTCGATAAATATTGTGCCCTTTGTGTTAAAAATAGCATCATTTTTTTCGATCCCGTTTGAAAACGTTTGCCGCCTTTCGACTACGGTGGACCAAACGCGCTGAAATAATTTTTTTTTATTCTGCTTTACATTGCCCCCACCCCCATTTTGGGGAGCCTGGCCCCCACACACATACACATTAAAAACCAAACTCATACAAATGGTCACCCATCTGGTACTGGCCAGCCTCAGCTTAATAATACATTGAAATTTTTGTCACTGAAAAATAAGTTTTTTTGGCCTGTTTGGTCTTCCATAGTTTGCTTCTTATCAAACGCAAACGTAAACAGTGTCGATCTAGACTCTAGATCGACGCGAAATAACTGGTTACCTATATGAATAAGTGGAATTATTTGAAATCCAGGTACTTATATTATAATATTTTTGCATATTCTCTTAGAAAATCATCCTAAATCTTAGTTAGACAATAAATAAATTAATTAATTATTTCAAAAACCTTTTTTTTTTAATATTTATGTACGTTTTTTGTGCAAGACAAAAAATGTCAATTGTTAACTTTTTGGGAAAATTTAACATTTAAAATTGAATTAAAAATAGTAGAAAAAGTTTTACATTATTCTGTTTTCTATATGATAAAATTCAGGGTTTTATCTTTCTGGAAAAAAAAAGTTACTCAGAAATAATGGATTTTAATAAATGTAATTTCGTTTTAAAAAACAACAACAACTTCATTTTGCGGCCATTTTTGGCGATGCCTAATATATATATATTACTGTTTGGAGAAAAGAATTCCATCAAAGTGCTCGATTACAAAGGAAAATTTTCAATATAAGTGCTTAATATTTATTTATTAAAAACTTTAGAGACAGTTAGAAAAAACATTGGTACCGTCGGTTTCAAGCATAATATAAAGGGAACCAGTTAATTGTAAATGATGTAAAGCTCTCGCCAGCCATATTGTTTTCTGTTTATCTTTCTGAGGACAAACCGGGACCGCACACATTATCTATAATAATTTTTATTTTTAATTAACTATAGCTTGCCTCTTCCTATTTCTATATGCTTTATTTTAATATCATTTATTCAATTTTTTATTTTATATATTTTAGTAAATATATGTTTATATCATTTATTTTGTCCTATTCTGTTCTTAATTGACATGGCTCCCGGCCTTGATCGATTATTTCTGACAGGTCCAAGGGAGGTAACTAATGTATCTTATTAATTCTTAAAACTTTCTTTTTTATTTTTATTTTAATTAAAGGGGGTAAATCATGACTCTTTGCTTTTATATTTTATTATATTTTTATACATTTCCTTATATATATATTTTTGGATTAATTAAAATCAGCATTACATATGTTGTTATTTTATTTTTATGTTTGTTACTATATTTCTAAGTATGTTTAAATGGTATCAGGTTCTAAGTGACCTTATAGCCAGGGTATTCTTATATATATATATATATATATATATATATATATATATATATATATATATATATATATATATATATATATATATATATATAAGTTTATGGTATTCTTTTATATAACCGTAAAAATTCGTAACTTTTTAATTAAAAATGGTCCTGGCTATGACCTTAAACTATATCCGATGGTGAGGCCCCAGCTTGAGGGCTTTGGGGAGTGTGAAGCCACCCTTTAATTGCTATTGCTCCCAGGTCCACTCTGATCCGGAGTGGTAGTACCTGTTAGGGTCCTAACTATGGGCTAAATAGAAACCGACTCGAAAAAAAAAATATTCTATTAAAAAAAATTCTTCAAAATCACCGGATTTGGCATTAAATAACCTTAAAAATGTTGATATGCCGTAAAACAAAAAACAACTTGAACCTAATTTTTAAAAAAATTGCCTAAATATCTGTTTCTACTATTAAAAACAAAGATTCTGTTATTTCGAAATCCTTAGATGACACGTTCCCTTGAGTAATCACTAGAGACTTTTAGACATCTGCACCTTCAAGTTCATAATCTAAACACCTGTCATCTTCAAGTAAATCTACTTTGATTGACGACACGCCCTCAAGTCACAATGTTTTTCTAAAACATTTTTCAACCCTACTTGTCTCCTCAAAAGGACAAGGAAGATCGGGTATGAGGCATTTAAATGTGGTAAGCTCTAGTTCCCCTACCAAGGGTGATCTTTATCATTGTGGCACGTATCTCTCTCATTTCTAATATGGCGAATGCGCGTTCGAAAAAAGAACATGTCTGTCACAATAATTGTCTAATGATTCATAAACAATAAATCGGCCATATCACCAGTTAACAACAAATTTGTTGTCTGCGTTTCCTTCTGTTGATTTAGGACGAATCTGATGCGCCGAATCTAAAAATTACATCGTTTTTTTTTGTTTTTTTTTTGTTCAATCATGTTAAGTTTTTGAGCTGATCATATATCGTTTTATTCGTTTTTATAAATATGTATGCATGTGTTAAGCATTTTAGAAAAAATTGGTGGAGTAAATTTTGATTGGAAATGATTATATTAATAACTAGGAGTAAAATAGTTAGGTTAGATAGTTCTGGATGATCATGTCGAAAAGGGATAAGTTTGGAGTGAGAAAACCTCGAAATCTTCCGAAGATTTTTGCTCAGCACACGCGAGATGAATTGGCGCGTTGTAAAGAAAAACCGTCATCGACGACCTTCTAGTAGACAGAGACGGAGGAACGTCTTGGGAACGCAACCAGCTCCCCGGGGAATAAACGTTATCCAACAATATCTAAGGATAGGCACATGTTGGAAACATCAACAAAAAACGGGCCGATATGTCGTCGGCTATAGCTAGCTGGCATGGGTCGCTCCTTGTGTATTCATTGTGTCGTTATAGGCAGCTTTCTGTCGTCGCATTAATGGGAGGAACCGCAGGCTGAAATCGAACATTTGTACAAAAATAGCGAACAAATGCATTTTTATAAAAAATATATATATAATTTATTTAACAGTTAACAAGTAGGAGGCATATTTAGTCAACCCATTGCGGGCACACCAAACTACTATGTCCTCCGCGTATGGAGTGCAAGCTTCAACTGTTTAAAACAATAGAATTGTTTAATTCTCTTTTTCGTCATTAAAAGAGAGAGAAGGGGAGTGAAAGAGAGAAATAGAGAGAGAGAGAAAGGGAGAAGGACATAAAAAAGAGAGAAGATATATTCATACAGGTTAAACAGTGTTTTGTTTTCGAATGCCTCGATGACGAGTTCTCTGGTTTTGACCTTTCAAATTCTAAGGTCTTATATCGTTTTGCATTGGTTCAATATTATAAACAAACTGTCATTCTTGACTTGGGTTATAGCAGAACATTTTCAAAATCACAAATACCTGTTTAACACATTTGCACCGTTAGGTTAGGTTAGGTTTAACACATTTACACCGTTAGGGTTAGGGTTAGGGTTAAACAGAAGGTTCATTAATGTAGAAGCCCCCAGCTCCCTCAAAAGAGGCTACGTCATTGTGCCACAAGAGAATAATCTTCCCGTCGCAACACATCAAGCTCTGTTTAATCAAACAGTCCACTAAGGTTCTGGACAAGGATGCTGACTGCTTCACTTACGTGTGCTAAGCTTTTCCGGAGAAGTTTAAAGCTAGCACTTTCGATGCTCTTCAGATCCGGCAGCTTATAAAAAATCCAGATCCGAAAACTCAATGAACTAAGTTGAACTCGAAGCATGGAAAGCATTTTTTTCTGCTAGCGAAGAACTTTCTTTGCCAATAATAAAGTCAGAAACCATGCAGAACTTGTAAAGAACATGCCGACGGCTTACAAAATCTTAGGCAACATGAGCATCAAGATGCACTGCCTATTCTCACATATGGATCGGTTTCCTGAGAACCTGGGTTCAATGAGTGACTAGCAAGAGGAGAAATTCTATCAGGACTTGAAAAATATGAAGACCATGTATCAGGGTCACTGGGACGCAGTTATAGTGGCTGACTACTGTTGGAACATGAGGACAGACCTCCCTGCCAATGAGTATTCCAGGGGTTTGAAGAAACGGAACTTCAATCCCTGAAGTTTGAACAATGGTGAAACGACGTGTATTTTATGTGTACTTGCCTTTTTCAATGACCACCATTCTGTTGCTAGTAATCAATGTTTCTATCGGGTAATCAATATATGTTGCTGGCAAAACCTTATTTTCTTTTAAAGCATATTTAGGATGATATGTGCTGATAAAAATCAGTTGATAATGCCACAAAAGTAATCGATTTTGTCACAAAAGTAATCGACTTTTAAAGATAAACTTAGCTCATAAACCTGCTCTGATGGAAAGAAACGGATGAAGTTCCTGATCCAGCGGTGCATCATCCCTAATTTAGAGTAATCCCTTACAGTTCAGTCTTGTTTAAGTGATATGAGCATAAAAGTACATGAAGAAAACCAGAAGAAAAATAAAGCAACATGTCCCGTTGGGTCACTGACTGAGTTCGGGAAATATTGTTCAAATCACTAAAAAGTGCGAAAGTGTTCTTCAAAAATCAAGCGGCACATTTGGAGAACTCATAGGAAGAATTCTATCGCCGCAAGCGAGCAACAGCGATGATTCGTGAATGTTTGACCATCAATGGACGGGAAAAAGAAAAAAAGTGAGTATATAAAACCAGTCATTTTTTCAATAAAAAAGACACCCTGAAATAGTCTCGTCCTATTCACTATCTGCCCTCTCCTCATCTCTCTCTGGACCTTTCGTTTATATCAAATATGGTGGCCGTGGGTTTCAAAATAGATGCCAACGCATGTGTTTCTACCGAATCATATGAATAGAAATATCAGATTTTAGAGAAGGATTAATAATGTGTGATATTTGATTTATTCCAAATATATATATATATATATATATATATATATATACATATATATGCATACATATATATACATATATATATGTATACATATATATATATATATATATGTATACATATATATGTATACTTATATATGTATACATATATATACATACATATATATACATATATATATGTATGCATATATATACATACATATATATGCATATATATATGTATACATATATGTGTATACATATATATACATACATATATATATACATACATACATATATATACATACATGTATATATACATACATATATATACATACATATATATATACATACATACATATATATATATATATATATATATATATATATATATATATAGTACAAGAGAAGAATGCGAGCATGAAAAGTAATATGATTAAGCTTAAACATAGAAAGGACTAGTTGTAGAAACTGGAAAAGAAAAGTACAAGACATTCTAGTAAAAATTATATTAAATTTATAACTTAAAATATTGCAGCATTAAGAATTGATTATATAATGTTATGAATTGAATTTTAAAAAATCTTAACGCTTCTATCCCAAAGACGATAGAAGCCTTTTATCATGTCTGAAAGTGACACAATATTCAGCGAGTGACATCGGAAATGCGCCGCTGTACAACTCATGCTCTCTGCCGATCCAAGTTATGACAACAGGACCATTGCCAGCACTCTCAAAATAAAAATCCGGACGTTTTAACGCTTAAGGGTACATCTCAATAACTTTTCCGGTCACAATTTTGGTCTTTGGTGTGCTTTCAAATGAGGACCACCTCACATCTTCGAATTCGACTAAAAAGTCCACACCAAACTGTACCTGGATGCGCTGAAGATTGTTGTGATCCCCTGATGCAATCAGGTGGCCGCTGATAGACCCTGAGTGTGCCAGCAGGACTCGGCGTCTGCCAACAATTCCAAAGAGACCAAGGCTTAGCTTAAGAAAGAGGTTTACGACTATGTACCCTTCTCTTACTGCCCCCTCCTCACTCGACTCGAACCCGCTGAACAACTTGATCATACGTCAAAACATCACCAATATGACTTCCCACAACACTAAAACCATTTCCGTTGCCGCAATCTATCGAGTACTCCCAGAGCTCCTGTCGGCGCTTGTTAAAAAGGCATGCTCCTAGTAGTCCAGCGGGATCAGATCGGAGGAAGTGGTGGGCCAGTCAGAGAAGGGTACAAAATCGTTGCACTCCTTCTGAAGCCAAGCCTGGGTCTCTTTGAACTTGTAGGCGTGCGTCAAGTTCTGATTCCACACCCAAGGTCTGTCAGCGGTCACCTGATTGCACAAGGGTATCACGACAAGCTTCAGCACATCCGGATACAGTTTGGTGTTGACTTCAAAGATGGGAGATAGCATGATGTGACCCTCACTTGAAAACACAAAAAAGACCATAATTTTTATTCTCATAGCATTTATATGCTAGTTAACATGTCGCAGAATGGATCTTGTAATCCTAAACTTACTTAATAGTTTACCTTTTTATTTCTTTATTTATTTAATTCATCTGTTTTTGTTTTTGTTTTTTTTCATTAGTAAAAATAGTAACCGTATTGTATCTACATTTTCCTATTGAGGAAGTGGTATTATTCACTGGAGAGCCATGTATTTAACAGCTGTCCTATTTTTAAATCTCCGAAACAGCTACATGGTACTCAGCTGATTATCCCCGTTTTCTATTTACAAAATTTTAGTTAAGGTGTTCTCTTTTCATTGTATGTAGTTAAATTCTGTTTTAAAATTGAAGACTTTTGCGAAATCGGCTTATGCAAGTGCTAAATCTATTTTTATTCAACAACTTTAGTTAATGCCTTTTTTTTTTCGCCCATATATAAATGAATTCTCTTTTGTCATTATAAACGTTTTAGAAGTCGGATGATGTAGGTGCTTAGTCTGCGATAGGTAAAAGTTATTTTTCCCCCTTCTGGGAATATAAACTACATTCTTTATAATTACATTTTTTTTATTCCGGCTTCTTTAGACTATATATATATATATATATATATATATATATATATATATATATATATATATATATATATATAAAGTAATAGTGTTCATGTGTCTGTCTCTCTATGTGTACAACTCCCTATGATCAAAGAAATATAAAGTGTCTATAGTGTGTGTACACCTCTCCTGGTCATGAAATATTAATGCCCATTGTAGGATACTTCTGTCAAAGGAGACGGTATTTATTTGCTTCCCCACTGAACAAATTAGGCACAAGGCCGTTTTTTAATGTGAAGAGAGAGGGAGGGGGAGGGAAAGGGGGGGCCTGCTCCCGAGAGGTGGGAAATGGGAGCTGGATAGTAACTGTGGTCGTAGGGTGATCCCTACCTTGACCAAGTTCAGATATGTGGGGTTACCCCCACATATGGTCTTTGCTAGTCATAGCTAGTCTTTGCTTGCAGCATCTGTCGGAACAGATACTACACTACCAAAAGGCCGGGCGGACCTTCGGGCGAAGGGGACATTTTTATTTATTTGCTTCCCCACTGAGCAAATTAGGTAGGAGGCCGTTTTTTAATGTGGAGATAGGGGGAAGGGGAGGGAAAGGGGGATCCAGCTCCTGAGAGGTGGGAAGTGGGAGCTGGATTAGAAACTGTTGGTATGAAGGGTTGCCCCTTCAGTGACCTAGGTCAGATATGTGGAGTTACCCCCACATATGGTCTTTGCTAGTCATAGCTGGTCTGTGCTAGTCATAGCTTTGCAGTATCTGCCGAAAAAGATACTACCTGGCTAAAGGGCCGGGCAGATACTTCGGGGGAAGGGGACAGTATTTATTTGCTTCCCCACTGAGAAAATTAGGCACAAGGCCGTTTTTTAATGTGGAGAGAGAGGGAGGGGGAGGGAAAGGGGGATCCAGCTCTCGAGAAGTGGGAAATGGGAGCTGGATAGTAACTGTGGTCGTAGGGTGATCCCTACCTTGACCAAGTTCAGATATGTGGGGTTACCCCCACATATGGTCTTTGCTAGTCATAGCTTTGCAGTCTTGTCCCCCGTGCCACGGAGGGCGGGGGGACATTTATTTTATGCGTAACTTCTAGATATAGCATTCTTCACATCACATATACATCGACTGAGTTATGCTTATTAGCATATCACATTAAATTAAATCATTTTAAATAATTCGCTCGATTATATTACTTATTCGACATAATAACCTCGTTTATACTGCACTATTTAAAAATATAATTTAAAATGTAATTATTTCGTTTATTTTCATTTCAATTTATATTTTATTTAACTTAAATTTACTTATTATTATCGTAAATCTGAAACCTTTTAATTTTCAACCCAGAAAATCAAGGGGAATAACTGATAGTTCTATTCTTTGAGCACGTTTTCTATAATAGCTTTGTTTTCATTTCAAAATATTCTTCTAAGTTGAATTATTATCTTTATTTTTAATTCGGAGGTAATTTTATTTTTTTCGCTTATTCTTAATTTTTAAGTAACCTTTTGGTACTCATACAGAGAGTGAACTCAGAGTCCATCCGGCTTTCTTCGGAACATGATGCCAACAGCCGGAGGAAACCGAGCGTCGCTGGGGAAATTAAGCCGAGCGTCGCCGATGAAAGCATAACAAGAAAAGAAAAACTACCTTAAATTTTAAATTTTATTAACTGTAAAGAAAAATTTTATAATAATATATTATTTTGTTTTGTTTTGTTTTTGTTATATATATATATATATATATATATATATATATATGGTACTCATGCAGAGAGTGATCCGTGCTGAAATAATAACGTTATTATTTAAAAAGCCATTCTTAAGGGGAGGGTTTTTTGTACCTATTCTGTACTTTAACCTTACAATTGAATAAAAAACATGTCATAAAACTTTAATTAAACGTGGACATACGATTGAAAAAATAGCGTGGATCACTCTCTGCATTAGCATCATATATTTTTTAGATAAATAATGTTAAAGATTTTTTGGTCAATGTCAAATTTCTTTCCAACTCCTCAAAAAACTTTAAAATGGCGACTTTTATAAGTTTTCAGTGGGTTCTTTTTTTTGCTTTTTTTACAAGGTGGTCACCACTTATCAAGGCCCGGAAGCCACTCGGGGATAAGGGTTATTGCGTGTACAGTACGTTTATGTTGAGATCTGATAAAGTGTTTACTTAAGGGGCGGTTAATCAGGAATTTGTTTATGTTGGACTTGAAGACATCCACGTTGTAGTCAGGTGGGAAGCAGGCAGACGGAACAGAGTTCCACAGGCGTGCACGTGTAAGAAAGAAGCTTTGTTCATTGAATCTACGTTTTGGTTTTGGCACATATAAAGAGTGGGGAAAATGCTTGACAGTGGTTTCAGCTAGACGGTGTTTTTCGTGAAAGATCGCCGAGGGGGGGGGACCAGGGATTACAGCTCAGACAAGCACCTGCCATGGAAGTAACGATAAAACAAAGGTTCGCAACGTCTCTCCTGTGGTGCTGAAAACGAATATCACATTTAAATTTTGGGCATGATATGAAGAAATAACTTTTTCAAAAAGTTGGGGATCACTGTCCTATATAAATTTGACGTAAAATGAGCACACACTTTCTGGTCACATAATAATTTCTTCCTATCATAATACAAATTTAACTGTGATTTTCGTTTTTAGCACCCCTGAAAACCGGCGCTGTTTTTGTTTTTTTTTAAACTAGCAGATTCGTTCATTTTTTTATGAGTTAGGACGCTAATAATGCCTGCATTAAGCTTACATGAGCGGTTTTTTTAAGGTGGGTATTCAATTATAGAACTTGTACAATTTTTAATAGGTGCTTCTGTTGTTGAATTAACCGTTTCTCCGTAAGTAACGTGCCGACATTAACCATTAAACTATTAAAGCAGAATCGTTTAATATTTCACATAAATTTTGTTTACATTAGGGGGCTCCACAGCCCCCTAATGTAAACAAAATTTATGTGAAATATTTAACTGCTGAAGAACCTGTTAACAACTATATAAGTTGTATAATGAAACATAAGTATGTTTTTGTAAACTTACTGACTTTTTTTTTTTTTCAAGAAAAATTGAAAAAAAATATATCTTTGCTTTTTAGGGTGTTATTTTTATGTTTTTATTTTATTTTTTTTTTTACTCAAGGAAAACCCTGAAAACTAGAAAAATTGAAACAAAACTGGGTGGGATAGATATTTTTTCTTTTTTTTTCATATTTAAACAGATATTGTTGTTGTTTCCTCAGACCGTTGTTTTATTAATGGTGTGTGTGCGTAAATCGTATTCCACATTCGCGCTGGAGGTCTTTCTGTATTACTCGCTCAAACGCCCACAATGGCAATTGTAGACATTGACTTGGCAAAAAAAGGTACCAGTCTGGATGATGTAAAGCCTGATGATGTAAAGCCTGACACCTCCATGCATAGCCATCGCCTACCTTTCCTTGTCAACATGATGGACAAGTTTTCGTCCGTGCCAGTAATTTTTTTTTTTCTTGACAAAAGTCAAGGACTCCAGTTGGTGTTTCCAGTTGCTCACTTAAGGCTGTAAAATTCATGTTTTTTTTTTGTTTTTTGTTTTTTTCTGGCATTGAAGTACGATATGGTGCAGGGTTTTTTTTTGTTTGTTTTTTACTAATTTCTTTTCTTTTCTTTCTCTTCCAAATTGTCGCCTGCTGCTTTGAATTTTCAACTCGCGCGAACGCGCGTCGCGTTGAAAACCATCGCGCTACATTGTCATTGGTTCAGCTTTATGTTTCGTCAGACGGCTGTTGATGTCATGTTCCGGAGAAAACCGGTCGTGCGCTGAGTTACGTCTGAATCACTCTCTGCATGAGTACAAACCTTTTTTATTTGTTATAGTTTAGTTATCCGGGGGTTTTTTTCACTGTATTTTGTTGTTTTACGCCGATATAATTCATCGTTCTGTTTATAATTGTTTATTTTTTATTTTTAAAAATTACAGCCATTGAACTATAAGTGGTTTGTTTGCCATACTTTTAGGTAAATGTGCACTAAACAGATAGCATAATACTTAAAGTTTAATTAAAATCTTGATATATCTTTTAATTTAAACGCGAAAAAAAAAACAATTGGGACGCTGATAACGTACAAAGTAAAACAATACGTTGTAAAATGTTCTTATCGTTGCCAACGGGTTAATGTAGATTTATTTGTAAGAAAATTGCGTTAAAATAACTTAACCGTAATACGGAAATGAATGATGTAAAAAAAAATGCAGGAAGTATTAACAATTTTTATTTGGATAATTTAAACGCGAAAAAAAAACAATTGGGAGGCTGAAAACGTACACAGTAAAACAATACGTTGTCAACGGGTTAAAGTTGATTTATTTGTAAGAAAATTGTGATAGTAATACAGAATAGTTGCAAAATATCCCCACCTTTTCCATGTTAAGTAATAATTTATAAATAATAGCGTTAATATTTTAGTGCGCAGCTCAAATTCTGCAAAAGTAGCGATTTATGTTTATTTGTTTACGCTGTTATGGGTTTACGTTTATGTACGCATACGCAACCGGAAGTCGTAAACCGGATGTTGGGTTACAATACCCGTTAAAAGGTCATTTGAGTTTTATAATTATATATAATCAATATAAAATATAATTTGTTTACCATATATGATATCACATACATCGCTATGGTATAATTATTACCATAAATCGGTATTTTTTTAGTTTACCGACCCCTCGGCATTCACCTTTGAATTGTCGACTTTTATAGGTTTTGGGGGACGCTGAGAACGAATATTGCATTTATTTCTTGCGCCAACTAGGAGTTATCCATATTTGAAGACATTTAGTATCCAACGTAATCACTACAGTTTGGCAAGCAAGATGGCTGCCCGTGCATTTACTAAAAAACACCAAAAAGAGCCAAACGAGCAAAAAAATGACCCCAGACCTCCTTTCACTTTCTCATGATTGGACAAATAATTATGTTTTATGATAAAAAGAAGACGTTTATTTTCGTTTTTTGACACAAACTGATTTTTTTCTCCTGACACCAAATCTGATAATCAAACCCGTCGCAAATTTACCGTTTGCATGGTATGAACTCCTGGACCCTGAGACTTTTTGAAGAAATGTTAGTTTCAGTAAAGTGGGGGATCACTTTTCTATGATAATTTAACCTAACATGAGCACCCACACGTTGACCACCCCCCAAAAAAACATTTTGTTTATATTGGGGCCGGGGCGATGTCGGCGGCGGCCGGAGGATGTTGGGGCGTTGTTGTAATTGTAATATCTAGAAATGTTTCCTGTGAAGGTGTGTTTTGCAATGAGCATAAAAGACAATGCAGACGTTTAAAACCATTGGCGTGGACCTGACATCAGACTGCTTCAGTCACGGTATGTTTTACGTCTCCATCAGGACAGGAAGTTCAGAAAAACTCTACATTCTGGCTCCAAATCAAAGAAGAAGAAATGTAATTTACCGCGAGGCTCTTAAATGAAAAGTTCTACAAAAGGATATGATAAAAAAAAACTGATCTGATTGTGGTATGCATCGAGTTGGAATTAACTTCCCTCTTACAACATTCACTTACTGGAAAGGTGCCCACAAATCGCGTACCCAAGTGTGCAGAAAAGTCCCGTGCGATGCGCGAGTATCTTTTTTAGTATATATATATATATATATATATATATATATATATATATATATGTGTGTGTGTGTGTGTGTGTGTGTGTGTGTGTGTGTCAACGTGATTATGCTATATATATATGTGTGTGTGTGTGTGTGTGAACGTGATTATGCTATATATATATATATATATATATATATATATATATATATATATATAGCATAATCACGTTGACACACCGGTTTTCGTCAGATCACCGAAGTTAAGCAACGTTGAGCCTGGCTAATATGAGATGGGTGAGCATTTGGGAATTCTAGGCGCTGTATGTGCTCTCCGCTCATCTCGGCGGTATAACTCATTCAGGGCAACGCGGATCAAGAATATATCAACTTTGGGGGCATTTGTTTTGTAGTTTTGTACATTTTGGCTTGATATACAAACGCACATACACACAGTCGACTACCTTTTTATATAAAAGAATGGCAACAATCTCTATCGATTTACTTAGCTTTTATTAAATCGTTTATCTCTGTTCAAATAAATGATAATTCTATCATCAGAGACATAGTTGCTAATTTTTTTACCCACCAGTAAAGTCTGAACCTGATAAGAACGGGTGGAGGCGAGAGGAGGTAATTCCTCGCAGTGATAACTCTGATACCGTCTAGATAGAACCTTCTTTCGGGTGATAAAAATCAGAAGCACACCGCTACAAGGAGGGAGGGTACACGGGTAGAATGTGTCTAATATTAGACATGCGTGTCGACAAATGGTGAATAAATGGCACTTGAGGGCTTATAAGAGATTGAGGGTCGGATGTCGGGGTGTTGGCAAGCCGCGCAAGGGCAGAGGTGGGTGACGGTTAAGAGCAGTAAACTGGATGATTGACAGAAAAGGCTCTGAGGGTGTTCATATCTTGGATGAAATATCTTGATGCTGCACGGCCAAGTAAAGGTCCCGACTTGCCTTGAGAAAAAATAGATAGATAGATAGATAGATAGATAGGTCGAGAGGGTTCAAGAATGAATGAGAGAGGGAAGGAACGGTTAGAGAGAAAAAAACAAGTATGTAAGAAAGCGATAAACAAGTGAGGATAAAAAGAAAGAAGGAAAGAAAGAAAGAAAAAGAAAGAAAGAAAATGTAGAAACAAAGGGAAACTACTGTGAATGAGAGATTTGTATGAAAGAAAATAAAAAAATAAAGAAAACTTTCACAGCAAAGTGCAACAATAAGAGAGAGAGAGAGAGAGAGAGAGAGGAAGAGAGAGAAAGAAAGCGGAAAGAAAGAGAGGGAAAAGGAGAGAAACAGGGAGATGGGTGTTAAAAGAGTCAATAAAATAAATAAGAAATGGTTTTTAACAAAAGGCATACAAAAGCAAAATGCACTAAGTAAAAGGAAGATTTGTAAATAAAGATAGATAGATAGATAGATAGATAGATAGGTCGATAGATATATATATAGATAGATAGATAGATAGATAGATAGATAGATAGATAGATGGATAGAGAATAATCAGTTAGTATAGAAGAAAAGAAAAATGTAAAACAAAAAAGTGGTTTTAAAATAAAATTAAAATTCAAAGTCGCAGTTTAGTATTTAGTTTAAAACCACTCTCTCATTTAGGAAGAAGCCAGAATACGGCTGTGGATCAGAACACGCTCACTCCTCCCACTGGTATAGGAATCTACCCTTCTGAGGTCCTACCTAGAAGCACCATAGCTCCAGAAGAAAAAACTCAACGGCCCGAGAACAGGAATGGGATGATCAGAGGTTGCTATGACCTAGAAAACTTGCGAATGTAAAGAGAAGAGCTATACGATGCAACGCTATTTTCTTCTGTGCTACCCGAACCAGTTCAGTTTTAGAGATATTCCAGAATACAACAATCATGTAAGGGACTGCATGAAAAAAAGAGTGGGAAAACGTTGTATGACTACCTGTTTGAAAGATGCGCAAAGAATAGGAATAAAATAATACAAATGGGGCGATATAGCAGTAATGAAAATTTGTAAAATGATGGACCGTTTTTGCACAACCAGGGTCGGAAAGTGTGATGTAGAAGGCAAGGCACTGGAGGAGGGGTACTGTGACCTATAAAAAATGCCTGGCAACTCCCTTCGGAATTTCTCGGTAAGGGCGCCTCGGGCGATTACCAATAAACTAACCCTTTTCTCGACGAGATGAAGGCAAATACTGGGTGGACCTTCTAGACATGCACGGAGCTGTCATAACATCCCACCGAAAAATCAACAGGATAAGAATCATTACATGAATACTCTATTCTCTGTTGATTTTAGGGTGCCGAGGATAAAAATATTTAGCCGACTATTTTTGCACAAGATGTTAAAGAAAGATGTTAATGAAAGAAAAAAAAGACATTGCAAAGAAATAGATTGTAAAACGGGAGAGCGGTGATAAACTTCCATTGAAAAAAAAAAGAAAGAGCAATAAAATTGATTACGTAAGAAAAAGAAACGGATGACCATTTGCGTCATTTCTCGTGTTTGAGTTTAAATCAAGAATAAAAGTGTTTGCAAAGTTAAATTTATAGTTCCAATCGTCTCAAATCGTATTGCATGTCCTAATCACGTTGACGTGACGTACCGTGCAATAGAGCGCAGACGGGCGTATGCAAATGCCGCCAGTGTATGGAAAAGGACTATAAAAAGGAGAGAGTAAACGATCACGAACGACTATAAAAAGGAGAGAGAAGACGAAGACCGGAGCAAGTTCGCGATCACGATAGAGGCGAGAATGACATTCGAGAGAACGTTAAAAAAAATCGATCACGTGAGGTATGTCATAGCGGTAAGAAGAGAATGAGGAAATAAATGCGGTTGTATAAAAAAGAGTTAAAGTTATTTGTCTGCTTTGCGACTGAGGCTACAACGTGTTGGGTAACGTTACGACCGTTAGATTCATCGACATTAAGGATGATTGAGCTTGGTTCACGCCAGATAGGTGACCGTTGTGGAATACAAGGCGTTATATGTTTACTTTCTTGACGGAATTCGTGCTACAAGATTAAACTTACTTGGCCTTTTGGTCAAGATACAAATTGTAGTATCTGTTCCGGCAGATACTGCAAGCAAAGACCATATGTGGGGCGACCCCACATATAAGACCTGGATCAATGTAGGGGCAACCCTTCATACCAATTGTCACTATCCAGCTCCCCTACTCCCCGGGGAGTTGTTCCCCATTTCCCCTTCACTCCTCACATTAAAAATCGGCCTTGTGCCTAATTTGCTCGGTGGGGGAGCAAATAAATACCATCTGTTCCGGCAGATACTGAAAGCAAAGACCAGATGTGGGGGCAACCCCACATACCTGACCTTTAACCAGCTCCCATTTCCCACCTCTCGGGGGCTGGTCCCCTTTTTCCCTTCCCCCTCCCTTCACTCCTCACATTAAAAATTGGCCTTGTGCCTAATTTGCTCGGTGGGGGAGCAAATAAATACCATCTGTTCTTCAGATGCGGCACTTCCATTTCTCGTTCTCTTTCAGTGGAGGAGAAATCCTTCACGGCTGAGACAATTTTTATTTTTGTACCTTTTCTCCGCGTTAAAAACCGACCCTAGTGTCTAACTCTGCCCCGTGGGGAGGCCTTGTAAATAGATACAAGATTAGACTATCTGAAAATATCGGCTTTGTCACATTCATGTTAGTGTTTACTTCTTTATTACTTTTTTTTTTCAAAAATTCAATAGTGTTCTGCAAAGCCAAAACTAACAACAATTTTACTTTACAAAACAACCAAACCAAGCATCATGAACAAATATTTGAATATATAAAGAACTTCAAACGTGAACATTTTTACTGAAATGATTAGATTCAGGATTAAACAGCCTGAAAATGGTTGATATGCCGTAACAGAATAACAAAACCAAACGAAATCTTTTACCTTTCAATAAGTTGCCTGACTTTTTTCGTATACTTTTATTGATAGTACACTCGTGAAACTCTTCGAAGTAATCTCCTCCGGCTGCAATGCACTTGTACCATTCCAACAACTTCTAGAAGGACCTATGAATGTCCTTTCGTGTTAGCGTGTCAGTGACTTTCGTCACAGCCTCTTTTATCTCAAGTGTCTTATAAAGGCAGTCTCTACTTGGGCTTAGGGAATAATCATGTCAAAAGAGAGCAAGGTCTAGACTATAGAGAGATTAAGAATGTGTATTGATGCCCATCTTAGTCAAATAATCTGTAACAAGGATGGCGTTTTAGACTGTACATTCGCGCAAATCTCCTGCATCCTCAGTTCTTCACAAATAATTGTGCGTATAGTTCTCACACTCACATCAGATTGTGCTCTTATCGTTTCTTTAGAAACATGACGGTCCTTATCCATGAAATTCTTTATTTGGCCAATCAGCTCTAGGGTTCTGATTTCCTTACTCCTCCCACACCTCTAACCATTCCTCAAAGAAACCCTACCTTCCTTGAATCTCTTATGCCATTTAATAACTGATGATGGATTAATGTAGGATGGTCCAAATTAGCCTAAAGCATTCCACACGTTTCTATGGCATTTTCCAAAGTTTAAAACAAAATTTTATGGCATATCGATCTTCTGAAGTATCAATACGCCCAGATTGAATTTTTGAAATCCAACAGCTGTGATAATCAGGCTTTAGTAGGGGGTATTCCAATTCCTGCTATATCTGTTCATTTGAACCTGAAATCATAAAAATTGGTCAATAATCTCATAAGATGTATATCAAGAACAATTGCAAGTGCCTACGACAATTTTAAATGGCCGTCTAAAAACATTCTAGAAACTTATTAAAGGCACCTAGTATATGCGTTTGGATTGGATTTGATATTCTCAGAAAACGGGTTTGTATTACTATACACATAGATTCGGAAATGTTGTCAAAAAAAACATATATATAACAAATAAATGTTATCAAAGGCAAGATAAGTTACATTTCCACCTAACTGGATAATTTTCTAGTATTTATATTTAATGTAACATGTTTATTCAGCTCGAAAAACATACAGTATTTACCGATGTATTTGAAAAGGAAAAATAACGCCTGACCCTCTGTTCAACACAGTAAGTTTGGGAAAATTAGTTTAAAATATAAAATTATACAAAATACTGTTAAAACCCCACCGAATATATGTCAGCCTATGTCACGGTAACATAAATTGAGCGAGTTTCTAACTGTATTTTGTATATTTTTATATTTTAAACTCATTTTCCAAAATTTATCATGTTGAACAGACAGTCGGGCGCCATTTTAAATTTTCCAATACATCGGTATGTTTTTCGAGCTGAATAAACATGTTACATTAAATAAAAACACTAGAAAATTATCCAGTTAAGTAGGAAACTAACTTATCCTGCTTTGATAACATTTATTTGTTATATATATGTTGTTTTTTTTTTGGCAACTTTTTGGAATCTATGTGTATAGTAATACAAACCCCAGAAAACTTTTTACGATGTCCGGATTTCAGCTTGTCGGGGTCGATGCCACACCAGGTATTACCGATGGTATATTTTTAATGTCCTAAAAATAACCAGCTTAATCACTCCTGCAATTAGACAAGGCACCATACAGACGCGTGTCTCCCATATTGCTATAGTTTCTATTTAGAAAACCAAATGACGATGCTTGTTTTCTTTTTATATATTTGTGAGCCTTAATGCTATCAGTGGGTGGTAGGCTGATTTTTTACAGGATTTTGAGCATGAGAGAGTCGCTTAATCTTACTAGACCTTTTTTTCGGTGTCACTTTGAACGATTCCAATCCCTTCCCGGATTATTATTATTTCAGCGCGTTCAAACGAGATAGACGCAGATAAGAAACAGCACGACACGAAGAAGGAAACAAGAACTGACATTATTAAGATGCGGCCATTCAAACTTTATGTGACAGACAAACGAATACGACATTTTAAAACTGATTTTTTTTTTTTTTAATATTAAAATTGACATTTCGTATTGTTTGGATTATATAGACCACTGTTCTCATCTTGCGTGTTACAAGTTCGGGCCTGAATAAAAAAAAAAAACAAGAATAGTTTTAAGGCTCCCGAAAATTATAATAGGACTAGCAGGCCATCCGGCATTGCCCGGTCTTAAACTACGCTTAAATATGACATTTTGAATAATGCAGATTTCGTATTTACTATAATAGTATATTGGACCCAATATATAATAATGATTTAAAAAGCTTTTAAAAAATGACTCGTGCGCCACCACTGAGAATCGAAACCAAAACATCTAGCTTGCGATTTACTTTTTCCTTCGACGTTAATGACTGTACTATGAAGACACGTTTACTGCAAGGCTAAAAATTAAAACGTTAACCAATAGATATTACGTCACACATGCATATTCGTAATGCCGTCGTTCAACCTTCATTTTGGCAAATTTCATTTTTTTTTAATTTATACACTTTTGCATCGATTTTCCCCGGTTGAAACCAAATATAAAGTTTGTTTTTGTACATGTGGTTCACCGCTTATCAAGGCCCGAAGGCCACTCAAGGATAAGGGTTATTGCGTGTGCAGTAATCAATGAGATAGTATTGTAGTAATCATTAGTAGTGGGTGTTTAGATAGAGTGTCTTACCTAAGGGGGCAGTTTGTTTATGTTGGACTTGAAGACGTCCAACTTGTAGTCAGGTGGGAAACAGGCAAGCGGTAGAGAGTTCCACTGGCGTGCAGTTCTAAGAAAGAAGCTTTGCTCATGGAATCAAGTCTGTTGCCAAGGTCGCTGGAAAGATGGTGGGATCCTTCTACCGCTCCAGAAGATATCTCACTACTGATGCCATTCTCTATCTATATAAAAACCAAGTACGTCCAAGGATGGAATACTGCTGCCATATCTGGGCAGGAGCTGCTAAAAACAGCCTATCCTGCCTTGACAGAGTACAAAATAGACTTCGTGGCTTAGTGGAGGATGCCCTTTTCTCTACCCTGCAACCTCTCTCCCACAGAAGATATGTTGCGAGCCTATACTTGTTTTATCGTTATTTCCATGGCAGGTGCTCGTCTTAACTCCAATCTCTGGTTCCTCCTCGCCAATTTTTCACGAAAAACACCCGTCTAGCTAAATCCACTGTGAAAAATTTCCCCCACTCTTTATCTGTGCCTAAATCAAAACGTGGATTCCATGAACAAAGCTTCTTTCTTAGAACTGCACGCCTGTGGAACTCTGTTCCGTCTGCCTGCTTTCCACCTGACTACAACTTGGATGTCTTCAAGTCCAACGTTAACAAGTTCCTAATGAACCGCCCCCTTAAGTAAACACTTCATCAAATCTCCACACTAACGTAATGTACTTGCAATAACCCTTATCCCTGAGTGGCTTCCGGGCCTTGATAAGTGGTGACCACCGTGTAAAAAGAAATGTACTTTTTAATAAACACAAATACAATTAGACAAATAAGTGAGTGCTTTTTTTTTTTTTTTTTTTTTTCATTTTATTATTGAAAATTCGTCGCGTTTTCATTCAGGTGCCGATTCGTTTTTATTCCACCGACTCCAACTATTTACTTATTTTTGCAGAAACAAAAATGGTTTTGTCGGGTTCCAAAGCTGCAGTAGTACCGATATATGAAGGTAATAGACATTTTGTCTGTTAAAACGGGCAAAGGCAATAGCCATGACTTAGAATTAATGTTCTGTGTCAAATCGATAGTTGAATATGGCGAAATTTTTGCTCAGTTTTGCATTAAATACTAATCCAATTAATCTCTATTAATCTATATATTAATGTATGTGTTATTTATTTTATTTATTTATTGTGTATCACGTTTACATCCGAGTGACTGTCGTTTTAATGAGATAGTATTGTAGTAATCATTAGTAGTGGGTGTTTCTTGTAATAAATAATTTTACCAAGATTTCTTCATAAATTTTAGTTTCGGTGTCGAATATAGATAATGGCACTTAAGTCATCTATTTTTTTTATCTATATAAATAATTTTACCAAGAATTCTTCATAAGTTTTGGTTTCGGTTTCGATTATAGCTGATGGCACTCGAGCAAGCTATTTTTTATAAATAATTTTATCAATAATTCATAAGTTTTGGTTTCAGTTTCGATTATAGCTGAAGGAACTCTAGTTTATCTATCTATCTATCTATCTATCTATATATATATATATATATATATATATATATTACGATATAAAAATGCGAGCATGAAAAGTAATATGGTTAAGCTTAAACATGGAAAGGTAAAGGACTAGTTGTTACAACTGAAAAAAAGGACACGATATTCTAGTAAAAAATATAATGAAATATATAACTTAAAATATTGCAGCATCAAGAATCGATTATATGTTATGAATTGAATTTTTAAAACAATTCCTAATGCTGCAATATTTTAAATTATAAATTTAGTATATTTGTTTATCAGAATATCTTGTCCTTTTCTTTTCCAATTTTAATAACTACTCATTTACTTTTCCATGTTTAAGCTTAACCATATTTCTTTTCATGCTGGCATTTTTATATTGTAATCCATGATTTTTCCAGGCTTCCAATAAATTCACTTGTTCTTTGTTCGATTTCAGTCTTATTTTTTACCCCATAAACATAACATACACATATGTAATAACAATGTTCGGCACTCGTCTGCTTTCAATAAAATACCCCCCAATTATCTCCCTATCATTCTTCCAATCTCTCTGTTTTACTTGCTACTTCTCTTTTCGCAAGAGCGGTGAAATGGTAGCAACAATGGTTGCTGAAGCGACGTGGTTGCTATGGAACCCAGTCATAAAAACATCGCTCACCTTACATTTTTTAAAGGATTTTTAACACCAGAAAATTCATCATAACTCTTGTTTTACTGAACGAAAATTGAAAATTCTTCTTTCTTCACAATATAGCTGAGAAGGTGATCTATAAACTAATAATTGTTTTAAATTTGGTCAAAAAATGAGTGCGCGGTGAAGCTTTAAAGCCGTTTTAAATAACTAAAACGGCCACTTAACTGTATATTAAAACACGGTAGTGTTTTAATGATATATATATATATATATATATATATATATATATATATATATATATATATATATATATATATATATATATATATATATATATATATATAAAAGCTTCGGTTTCGATTCAAGCTGATGCACCCAAGTCATATGGATATATTTTTGTTTTATCTTTGAAACCGCACTTTTATTATATATAAAAATCGATAGAACATTAACACTATAATATATAGGAACTCTGCAAGAATTAAAATATCATATCTAAACGTACTTAACGACCGGGCTACGCCGGGCGTCCTTGGTAGCTTAGATAAATACTTTTGAATTTTTAAACAAAAAAGCTACAATAATATCAGAGCGTCTTCATTTACGCTGGACTTCTACAGAATGCCAACATCAATATATTACATATGAATGATTCCACGATGGAATATTCACGGGTCCAATTAGTCACCAATAGTCGTTATCTCTACACTGATCCCATAGTACTTTGTTCACTGCACCTCATCATAAAAAAGTCCACAGAAAATATCAGCCAGATAGGCTCAGTAGTTTCCGAAAACCTTCTAGAATAAATGTGGTATCATGGTGACTAATGCTTATTAATTCGTATTACTCACAAACTCACTCCTGTGCATCCAACGGATACCATAATACTTAATTCGCTGCACCTTATCGTAACAAAGGTCTATACAAAATTTCAGTCAGATCGATTCTGTAGTTTTCAAGAAAACTTCTAGAGTAAATGTGCAGTCGTGGTGAATAATACCTATTAATCCCTAATATGCATCAAACGGATAACATAATACCCACTTCGATGTACCTTATCATGGCAAAGGCCCATACAAAATATCATTCAGATCGGTCTAATAGTTTCCAGACAGACAAAGAGATATCTGCACTATAAATTTCACCTGTCTGTTAGCTTGTGTGCATGTATGTATGTATGTTTGCATGTCTCACTAAAACTTTCGACACACGCGACCAACAATGACAAAATTGGCATCATTTAAAAGCTCTGTTTCTCGGTCGACAAATATCCAAAAATTGGGCCAAAATATTCATTCTTTCACCGTCAATTGGGCTTACTTTTTTACACGGCCTTTTTTTTTAGTTAACATTTTTGCAAATCCGCCGACGTCGGTTGTGGCGGTGGGCGCGAGGACTAAACGGTTGGCTTTTTAAAACTTTTTTCCTCCTTAGTGTTACAGGTTCGAGCCTTGCTACTGCAGCTATTTTTTTGGCACCTGTGTAGGTACTCGATGCTATTTTCATTATTTTTAGTGGTTACTTAATTTTTTTATAATTTTTTAAGGGCTTCGTTGTTCAATACACTTAGCATACAACCTCTCCACACACGGGAAACGCCGGGTACCCCCGCTTGTCTATTAGATAATCTCACCTCTCTGTTTGTGTGTTTTGCGTATGTCCGCTGGAAACGTTTGACACACGCGACTAACACTGATATAATTCGTATCGTTTGAAAGCTCAGTCTCTCGGCCGATAGATATCCAAAAATTAGACAAAAACATTAATTCTTACACCTTCAACTAGGCCGTTTTTTCAGGGAGGGGTCACTTTTTTCGTCCAAATTTTTGAAAACTCATCGTACGTTTCCAATGACTAGCCTTATTTGGAATGTCGCCAAAGTCGTTTGTCGTGGTGGGCGCGGCAGGTAATCCGTTCGTTTTTTTTCCCCCACTTCCTTTTTCTCTTAGCGTTACATGTTCGGGCATGGCTTCCTGCTTACTACATTTTTTTGCGCTTGCACGGGTACCGCTTGCTATTTACATTTTTTAGGGGTTTTTTTTTTTTGTTTATTTGAATCATTTTTTTTTAGGGCTCCATTGATCAATACCCTTACCATAAAACCTCTCCACACCCGGACTACGCCGACTATCCCGCTAGTATAAAGTAAATGATGATTGAAAAATTTTTATATAAAACTTAAGCGTGGCAGTCTAACGGTCAGACGGACAGAGGTTCATATAGCGATGCGTGGACGCATCTAAAAACTCGAGAGATAAAAAAAAACGTGAGCAGAGCAGATAAACAAGCTAGAATATTTTTTAGGTGGACTTGATATCCGTTGATGCGTGAAGGGTAATGATAAAATGGTGCTATTACAAATAATAAAGCAAATACGACTAAAAGTGGACGCGAATAGATGAAAACTAGTGATTAGCAAGCTAAGATTAACAACGTTCAAAGAACTAGGTACAGTTCCACGCTGAGAAAGCATGTTTATTTCTTCAGACCACGTGGTGATGTAGATATCAGACTGAATGGTTATATATATATATATATATATATATATATATATATATATATATATATATATATATATATATATATATATATATATATATATATATATATATATATATACTAGGAAAAGTACCCGTCGTTGACTGGGTTCAAAAACAGCCTACAGAAAAATGGACTCTGATATATGAAAGTATGATAGGTTATGAAAAGGAAGGGTTGTAAAGAGATAGCTTCGAATTTGGGGATATCAAAACAAAAGCAAAATATGATGTAAGTAAAAATAAAATAGATAAACCCCATAATTTATTATACCATACCTGTTCACACTGAAAAACTTATCACAATATTCTGTGGATCTATATTTTAAAAAAAAACTTGTTAAACTTTGTGACATATTTCCATTCTATGGAGGTCAGGCGCGAACGAACACCCCATAATTTGATTATACCATATTTCTTCAAACTGAAACATAATTATCAAAGTATACTTACGCAGATAGATATCAAAAGTCTTTATTAAAGTGTGTGCCTATTTCCATTCTATGGAGGCCAGTCGCGAACGCAGATCTCACAATTTTATTATACCATCCCTATTTAAGTTAAAACATACTTATCAAATTATTATATACATATATATCAAAAACACTTGTAAACATTTTTTTTTTAATTTTTGAATTTCTTATTTCCATACTTTGTGAACCAGCTGCGTACGCAGACCCCACAATTTTAATGAATCATCATTATGCCAGATCAAACATACCCATTTCTGTGTCTCGATACATCTTCTATCATTATATGTGATCAGTTTTCTATAATAGTCAACCATATAGGAGCCTATTCGTAACCAGACACACACACAGACGTTCAGCTTTATATTATATATATATATTTGTAGTCATCGACATATTTCTAGTCATCCACATACATTACTGTTTCGCTGTTTCACAGCTCATAAGTGCGGCTATATATATATAAGAATTAGCAGACGGGCGGCGTTGCCCGGTCCTAAAATACGCATAAATATTAGATTTTAATTCAGATAAAAACTAAGACATTATCTAAACTGTTCACTTCTTGTAAGTAAAAAAAAAGATACTCAAGCTGACATCGAAACCAAAACTTAAAAACAATCGATTTAGTTTGATAATTATTAGACCAGCTTGACAAAAAATTCGCATATTATTCATAAACTGAACTCCGGAATCTTAATGTTGAACTCAGGAATCTGTATGAAATTTCGCAACTGATAAAAGTCCCAAATGGTAAACAGTTCTAAGCGACAGTCTTCTACAGGTTGGAGGTTCAATTCTCAGTATAGGCAATTCTAAGAATACAATTGCGAAAAGCAGTTCTTATTATAATCTTATACTTAGGATTGAACCTTCAACTTCGACAAACAACTGTTATTAAAAATTAAGTATTGCTTAGCACTTTTATCCATTGCGAAATTTCATACAGATTCTCTAGTTCGACATTAAGATCCTCTAGTAAAGTTGATGATAAGACTGTGAATGTTTTTAATAGGCACTATCTTTTCTTACAAATAAGGGGCCATGCGCTGGTTGATTTTGAAAAGGGTCATTCTGGGTTCATGATAATCTTAATATGCAAAGCGGAATCGTTTCCAGGATTGAATCAAAGATGGCTGACATATAAGACCAATGCTAAACGACGTTATACAAAAAATAGTGAGATGACGAATGATGTCACCTTTCTCGAGCTGAGAGAAGCAAAAGTTTTTAAATCAGTCTCTTTGTGGAAGCTGCGCGAAGGAGACATCGCCAATAATGATAAGGTTGTGCAATACTTCGATGTCTCTGCTTGTGCGTCGATCATTTCAGGTATGTTAGTATTTAACTAAAGAACTAACTAATTAGCTAAGAACATTAGTCTCTTTCGCGAATAATTTTATGTATTTACGAGAAATATTTGTTCATTGTTTTACTTTACGGCATATCGACCATCGTCGGGTTATTTAATGCCAAAAATAATCATTTGGGTAAAAGTTTTTTTTAAAGCTTCAAGTTCTTTATGTTTTACAAATATTTATTCCTGATGGTTGGTTTGGTTGTTTCCTGTTCCAGCATATCAACTGTTTTCGGATTGTTTAATGCAGAATCCAGTGATTTTGGTAAATTTTGTCATGCTTCGAGTTTATATTTACAAATATTAATTCACAGTGTTTGGTTTGGCGTGGTTGTTGACATTTAAGGCATATTAACCCTTTTCGGGTTATTAAATTCTGAATCCGGTCGACTTTTATGCTTTACGGTATTTATTTGTAGAGGATACTTGTTTTTGTTTCAGCTTTGCAGAACATGGTTGTTGTTTTCTTTCATTTTTTTTTTCAGAGACAGGCGAAAAATGTCTTTGTTTGATGCATAATGAAGCTCATGTCTTCGAATAGCTTGAACTGGTACCACAAGTTTCACCAATGGAATCGTTGGTCAAATGTCAAATCTTTTCTCCAATCTAGATTTTTGTACAGAAAGGTGTAACCACTTATCAATGAACCACTCGAGTATAAGGGTTAATGAGTGTACAATTGTCATCAGGACAACAGTGTAGTAATTGTTGGATTTTAAAATCAGCAAGTCTATGGAAGCCGCCGATAAAACAAGCTGAGAGATAACTGCCAATAATGAGAGTCTATCTGTGGAAGCGCACAGAAGACACACCACTTATAACGCTGTAAGAAATAATACTTCGATGCCCCTGTCCGTATGTCATTCATTCCAGTTAGTATGTTAAGCTAAGAGTACGGTAGACTCTCGCTTTAGTAAATTCTCTCAAAAAAATAAAACCTTTAATAAACTCCTCAGACGTCTCCTTACATCTTTCCTACATGAAAAGAAGCGAAAGTCGCATAAAAATAAGCGTTAAAATAAGAGACCAAGTATAAATACCTTCTCCCCACACCTCCGTATAAAGACACTGATTTAATTTCTCGCTGAAAATATTACAAACTGAAGTGTACTTGTACTTAACCTGGTGGTTTGATTTTTGATAGGAGGAGGTTATGCGGTTGGTTGGCTATGAAAAAGTTAGGATAAAAATCGTAACTTGAAAGGATTGCTTGTATCTGGTCGAATCTGACTGCAACAGAATCTGGAATAAGAAAAGGGGTCGCCATTTTCTATAAATAATAACATATCTCCACAAATAAACATCACTTTTTATTTTATTCAAGCAAAATATTTACGTACATCTACGACTATATTTTTAAACAATAATCAGAAAGTAATTGTCCTAGTGACATATGACCGAGTGGTCCTAGTTTACAGTTACCCAAAGGTGCTAAGTTCAATCCTGAACGAAGGCAGTGAAAAGTAACATTCAAAACAGAGAATCAGCAACTATGTCCCAGAGCCTAGCTGGAGTCCGAACACAGTACCCCTGTAATAATAATAAAGGGTTGGGTTCGAGACTTCTAACAAACGGTTCCCCAGTTCGATACAAAACACCTGATGAAGGCCGGAGGGCAAAACGGCCGAAACGTTGTGACTATAAAAACCAAGATGAGGAAGTCAGTCCGACAATCTCAATAAATAAAAAAAATAATAATCAGAAAGTTGACCATACTAAGGTATGAATCGCTTTTTCTTTTTTTTGGGGGGGGTCCATGTTTATCCAATTTTGTCAAAAACTGCTGAGCTTACTCTATGCTAAATACTCTCACCAAAATACCACATTCACCTAGTGGCTTGATATTACTCAGGGAAATCGTTATTTTGTTTTAAAGGGACTTTATTCATCTAAAAATTCAAGATGGGGTATTTTTTAAACATCTGGAACACAATGAGAATTGTTCGGTAGTATGTATTTTATTGATAAACAAATGACGTGCTCTGAAGTTGTGTTCTAGCTGACTGTGTGTATTGAAACGGTATGCATAGTATAACATACTACCAAGAGGCGACCAAAACGGGAACTGAGTTGTATTAGGCGCTAAATCTTCTAGGCGTAAATCAGTAAGCTTCGACTGTGGCGCGCTAAAGGGGTTTCTCTCAATACGCCGACCGAAAAAGCATAACGTAAGATATTGCGTATACGTATAAACAAAATAGATCTCTCATGTAACTGTTACATGTGTATTGTAGAAAGTATCTTGAGTTTTATAAGGATTTCCGAGTTTAAAGACGCACCTGAAGAAGTTTGAAAGTTATATTTGTCAAATGTTGTGAGATTAACATTCAATATGAGATTAATCCGAATAACGTAAATAACCCAAATTATCAATCCTTATCTAAAAATTTTCCGAAGCTTAAAATTTAATAATTTTAACTGTTAATAATTGTAACTATTAATAATTTTAACTATTGGCAAAATGGTTGCATTTTTAAAAGTCAACAAAAATCAGCGAATAACTAGATTTTTTTTATTACATAATGGATGTCGAATATCGATTAAATCAGCTAGTGTTTATCTTGACAAAGGTCGCACTAAGTGCAGTTTGAAGTTACCCGAAGTTTGAAGAAATAAACCGTTTCCAAAAAAATATGAAGGTTGGGTATTAGGTTAAATGGGGTCAAGGTATTACGGTTGTGCAAAACGAGGATTTTCCGTCAGTCAGCCTATCGCTGTAATCACAGAAGAAAACCTTTGATAACCGCCAAGACCGAAATTCCCCATTTAATATTTGTGTTCGCTGTGTTTACCATTTATCTATTATAAGATGTTTAATTCATTAGTTAAGAGAATACTCGTCTCTCTCTTTCTATCTCTCTCTCTCATGTGTGTTAAATATGTCTCTCTAAAAAGAAACATTAAAAACTCTCAGACATCTTTAATCTTTTTTCTCTAGCTACGTAGAAAATGTTTTAAAAGTTACAGGAATAGTTGGTATTCATTACTTTATTTTATACCGTTAAAATTATTATTTTTTTATTTCAAATATTGCAGTTGCTCCTTGGTTAGGTTAAACTCGTCTTTCTTTTTATGGAACTATATTTTGAATGTTTCGATGTTTATTGATGTTTTATGGAACTATACTTTGAATGCTTCGATGTTTATTGATGCTTTATGGAACTATATTTTGAATGTTTCGATGTTTATTGATGATTTATGGAACTATATTTTGAATGCTTCGATGTTTATTGATGCTTTATGGAACTATATTTTGAATGCTTCGATGTTTATTGATGTTTTATGGAACTATATTTTGAATGCTTCGATGTTTATTGATGTTTTATGGAACTATATTTTGATTGTTGCGATGTTTATTGATGTTTTATGGAACTATATTTTGAATGCTTCGATGTTTATTGATGTTTTATGGAACTATAGTTTGAATGCTTCGATGTGTATTGATGCTTTATGGAACTATATTTTGAATGTTTCGATGTTTATTGATGTTTTATGGAACTATATTTTGAATGTTTCGATGTTTATTGATGTTTTATGGAACTATATTTTGAATGCTTCGATGTTTATTGATGTTTTATGGAACTATAGTTTGAATGCTTCGATGTTTATTGATGCTTTATGGAACTATATTTTGAATGTTTCGATGTTTATTGATGATTTATGGAACTATATTTTGAATGCTTCGATGTTTATTGATGTTTTATGGAACTATATTTTCAATGCTTCGATGTTTATTGATGATTTATGGAACTATATTTTGAATGCTTCGATGTTTATTGATGTTTTATGGAACTATATTTTGAATGCTTCGATGTTTCCTGTTGCTTGAACTAAACTAACAAAACTTCAGAGAAAATCACATTTCTTTGGATTAGAATGCAGTGGCCCCTCTATATACGAGATTAATTCGTTCCCGACTGGAGCTCGTATCTAGAATTTCTCGTATCTCGAACAATTTTTTTCTATAAGAAATAACTGAAAACCAATTAATCAGTTTCCGGCTCCCCAAAACACCCAAGTTAACCTTAATTGACTATAAAACACATCGTCCTGGTTAATAAAAACGTTTAAATAGTAATTAAACATAAAAATACCGTAATAGGATGATATTAGAAAAATAAATAATATGAGAGTTTATTGTGAGCATTTATGGAGTGAGACGGCAGCGGTAAACGGAGGTGAATGCGTGGCGGTGGAACAGTGAGAAAGGCCACTCGGCCACCTAGCGGTAGCATCTGGAAATTCTCGTAACTTGGATTTTTTTTCTCGTATGTAGGTCAAAATTTTCGCTCAGAATACATCGCGGGTCTCGAATTTCTCGCAAGTAGAGTAGCTCTTATGTAGAGAGACCACTGTGTTAAATTATTAAAAACGTAATTTCTGATGTCATGCGGACATTTTAAACAATTATTTTTATCAAGATTTTCATTCAATGCATCTATACATATCTGGCATCTTATTTTTCATACCTTTTCTTTCTTCCACATTTTTAAATACTAGGGCGGGGCAGGGGGGTGCGATGATAATATCACAAATGATGCAAGATGAGATCAGTAGTTCAAATAATACGAATTATCAATCTTAATCTAAAAAATTCAAAAATATTTGATGTTTTTTTGTTTGGTCATTTTTTTTTTTTTTTTTGCGATTTATAATTGAAAAGATACGAAGTCTATGTGAACGATATATGAAAGTTGTTTCTTTATTAAAACCAAATGAATTAACAGAAATAAAATCAGGAAATTTTTTTGATAAATGGAAAAGATAGATTTGTTCATGCGTAAATTGGAAAGATGCCGCAAGGAGAAGGAACGATAGAGACTGACAAAAATTAATAGCTTTGGATCCTGGGTGAACAGTATTCCAGAATTCTACGGATTAATATACAGGCAGGTTCTATCGCCCGCATCCCACCAGCAAACCATATTTGCTCGTTTAATATTTTTTACAGTAAGAATGGTTATCAGAATACATTATGTCCATGATGGACAGATTGACTTGATTTTTACGTTTGTAACATGCTCGCCCATATATATATATATATATATATATATATATATATATATATATATATATATATATATTACACTAGACTACCCGTGACCCGTTGGGTCAGTATGTTATATTAGCTATGGAATTAATGTATGAGCGTGACACTTGTGACGTAAAGAAAATAGTTTTTTGTGACATAACAGAAACATTTCTATGAAAGTATATTAAAATGAAAAAAGAATATAGATAGATTTCTATGAGTCTTTCTGTTCATAATTGTTTATTTTTGAGAAAAAAAACTTACAGCCATTGAATTATAAGTGGTTTGCCCGACTTATAGGTAAATGTGCACTGAACAGATACCATGATACTTAAAGTTAAATCCAAATTTTGATATATCTTTTTTAAATGAAATTGTTAGTTGAAAGTACAGAATACTTAAAAACACTCCCCCTATGTTAAGAAAGGCTTTTTGAATGCTTCGATGTTTATTGATGCTTTATGGAACTATATTTTGAATGCTTCGATGTTTATTGATGCTTTATGGAACTATATTTTGAAATGAAAATAAAATGTAACTTTTTTTCATTTATTTTAAATAAACATTCATGACCCATTGGGTCAAATATTTAATTTATGATAATGAAATGAATGATGTAATGAAAATGAAATGAATGATGTAAAAAAAAGCAGAAAGTATGAACAATTGTTTATCTGTATAATTTAAACGCGAAAAAAAAACAATTGGGGCGCTGAAAACGTACACAGTAAAACAATACGTTTTATTGTCGCGTTGATTATTTATTTGTAACGCAATTTTTAAAAAAAAGTATATTTCCGGGGGTATTAATTTATGAAGGTACTGTAGAAGGAAATGTATGTTTTTAAGAAAGGTGCATAAAAAGATGG
>NC_136497.1:123625304-123645304 GCF_053919585.1 Euprymna scolopes | reverse complement strand
ATAGAAAGAAATTATATTTTTACCAAGAACTGAATAAGTAAGAATAGAAAGAAATTATATTTTTACCAAGAACTGAATAAGTAAGAATAGAAAGAAATTATATTTTTACCAAGAACTGAATAAGTAAGAATAGAAAGAAATTATATTTTTACCAAGAACTGAATAAGTAAGAATAGAAAGAAATTATATTTTTACCAAGAACTGAATAAGTAAGAATAGAAAGAAATTATATTTTTACCAAGAACTGAATAAGTAAGAATAGAAAGAAATTATATTTTTACCAAGAACTGAATAAGTAAGAATAGAAAGAAATTATATTTTTACCAAGAACTGAATAAGTAAGAATAGAAAGAAATTATATTTTTACCAAGAACTGAATAAGTAAGAATAGAAAGAAATTATATTTTTACCAAGAACTGAATAAGTAAGAATAGAAAGAAATTATATTTTTACCAAGAACTGAATAAGTAAGAATAGAAAGAAATTATATTTTTACCAAGAACTGAATAAGTAAGAATAGAAAGAAATTATATTTTTACCAAGAACTGAATAAGTAAGAATAGAAAGAAATTATATTTTTACCAAGAACTGAATAAGTAAGAATAGAAAGAAATTATATTTTTACCAAGAACTGAATAAGTAAGAATAGAAAGAAATTATATTTTTACCAAGAACTGAATAAGTAAGAATAGAAAGAAATTATATTTTTACCAAGAACTGAATAAGTAAGAATAGAAAGAAATTATATTTTTACCAAGAACTGAATAAGTAAGAATAGAAAGAAATTATATTTTTACCAAGAACTGAATAAGTAAGAATAGAAAGAAATTATATTTTTACCAAGAACTGAATAAGTAAGAATAGAAAGAAATTATATTTTTACCAAGAACTGAATAAGTAAGAATAGAAAGAAATTATATTTTTACCAAGAACTGAATAAGTAAGAATAGAAAGAAATTATATTTTTACCAAGAACTGAATAAGTAAGAATAGAAAGAAATTATATTTTTACCAAGAACTGAATAAGTAAGAATAGAAAGAAATTATATTTTTACCAAGAACTGAATAAGTAAGAATAGAAAGAAATTATATTTTTACCAAGAACTGAATAAGTAAGAATAGAAAGAAATTATATTTTTACCAAGAACTGAATAAGTAAGAATAGAAAGAAATTATATTTTTACCAAGAACTGAATAAGTAAGAATAGAAAGAAATTATATTTTTACCAAGAACTGAATAAGTAAGAATAGAAAGAAATTATATTTTTACCAAGAACTGAATAAGTAAGAATAGAAAGAAATTATATTTTTACCAAGAACTGAATAAGTAAGAATAGAAAGAAATTATATTTTTACCAAGAACTGAATAAGTAAGAATAGAAAGAAATTATATTTGAAGGCAAGTGATACTGACAAATATATATTTGTTCATGCGTGAATTGGAAAAGATAAACTCACGTTCGAGTAAAAGATAAAAGATGAAGAAAATAAAAGATAATGATAGGCTGCTGGGTGAACATAGTTGAAGAATTCTGAAGACCTCGGAACAGCCGCCACTCTCTAGGGGGGGGTAGAAAAGATGTTTCCAGGAATCCAGTGGAGACCTCCTAAGTATAATTTTCTTTCCTTTTTTTTTTTTCTCCTATAATTCTGTTGGGGAAATTATATCTAAAAAAACTTGTTGGCGATTTTTTTACTATATTTAACAGAACAAAAAATAAAAACAACTAAGCATCAATTAACTGTTACCAAAGGCAAGATAAGATACTGTGAATAAGTGTTTTGTGTATTTTAACAAATTTTAAAACGATAACTGAATTGTTTATCCATGAAAGCATTGTTTGAAATTGAATAAAATCTGTAATTATATAAAGCCAGGACTACGCGTTTTTAAATAAGCATTTATTTGTTTATAATCGAATTTTCGATGATATAACACCTTCTTCAGGATAGATCTAGTTTGTGTTTTTCTTTTGCTTTTCTTTCACCCTTCCTTCTTGTATGCTGTCACCAGAAAAGTAAAGTCCGCATGTGTTGTTTCAACGGTGATATTTTCAAATATTCTAATAAGAAATCACGCGCCTGCGTGCAATGAATTAGTGCATACTAGCAGACGTACCCAGCCTTACTTGGTATTAAACGTAATGTTAATCTTTTTAACGTCAAGGTCAAATGTTTACGTCATATTATGTGCGGCTCTTCATAAACTCTCTCACCTAGGAATTGTGGACACCAAGTTGGGGTTCGCCAAGGTTATGAAGAGCCCCACCAAATAAGAATTTAATCTTTGACCTTTAAGTTGAAAAATGGTAGGTTGAAGACCATCATCATGTTGGGTTTGAGCATGATCGGTCCAATGGTGTGGGCTATATGAGAGTATATATGCATAGGCTATGACCTTGACCTTTTCCTTTAACCTTGAAACATGGAGCGCACCATCCCAAGATGAAGGACTATCATAATGCCGGGTTTAGTCATGATTGGTTCAGTAATGTGGGTTGTAGGAGAGTTGTACATACAAACACAGAGGAACTATTACTTTATATATATATATATATCATGAGTGTCTGATAAAGATTGAAGGATCAGTCGAAAATTATGTACTTTTTTAATTTTTTTCTCATAACAATATTTTGTATTCCTGCACGTCACCAAAAAAAACAAATAAAGAAAAGTTATAAACTATTATACTTTTCGTATTTTTAATACATTTTTACACAGACATACACACACACACACACACACACACACACACACACATATATATATATATATATATATATATATATATATATATATATATATAAACAATAAAATGTTTGTTTACTTTTTATTCTGCATTGAAATAGCGTTCTATTATTTCAGATTTTATTCTAATTTTAGAACGATTTAATTAAAATATATATCATTTTCTAATTTCTCTTAGATTGTAATTAACTACGCAAATCAGGCATAGATAACTAAGCATTTCTCTCGCCATTTCTAACTCTGTGATGATTCAACATTTAATAGATTTAACCTGCGCCATTGTTTTTACTAATCTTTTTTAATTTTACGTCGATTCACTAACTTTTCTTCTTACAAGGAACATACAAACATCACACACATATCCATACGCACATACATTAAGCTATATATATATGTGTGTGTGTGTGTGTGTGTGTGTGTGTGTGTGTGTGTGTGTGAACCAAAACATTTACACACAGGAGCCGCGCGTTTCAGACTCAGTCATACAGAAGACAAAGAAGACGAATTAGGTAAAGACTCGATTTTCGTTGTACAACGGCATTTATTTCCTTATTCTCCCGCCATGCGTGACTTTACGGCTGTTATGTCTCTCACGTGATCGTCTTCTTGAACATGCTCTCAAGCGTCATCTATATCTCTATCGTGATCCTCTTATCGAACGTACTTTGTCCTTTTTTTCCTTACCATAACGTCATTTTGTTAACGGCTCGACATTTGCATATAGCCTTCCCTGCTACGTTACATATAGACAATTAATCACTGTTTGTTTTCATAAAGTTTTCCTTTGCTATACATAAAAATGGCGGAAAATGCATACGTCTATTTTATATAATTCTTGGATTGATTCCTTATCTGCCTGTTTCCATATTGATAAATAATTGCTCCTAAAAAGAGTGTACGCTGGATAATAAAAAGTTAAAATTGCGTTAGTCTAGAAAGATTTCTTACTAACTAACCGATGAGAAAAATATGAACTGCTGATCAAAACATATACTACACTCTGTTCTTAATCTATATATTAATACAATAGCGTATGTGTTATTTTCTGTGTCACGCTTACATCCGGGTCGTTTAATTGTTATGTACTCCCATTTCTTGTTATAAATAATTTTACCAAGAATATTCATAAGTTTTGGTTTCGGTTTCGATTATAGCTGATGGCACTTAAATCATCTATGTTTTATGAATAATTTTATCAAGAATTCTTCATAGGTTTTGGTTTCGGTCTCGATTATAGCTGATGGCATTTCAGTAATCTAAATTTTTTTATAAATAATTTTATCAAGAATACTTCATAAATTTTGGTTTCGATTATAACTGATGGTATTTCAGTAATCTAATTTTTTTATAAATAATTTTATCAAGAATACTTCATAAATTTTGGTTTCGGTTTCGATTATGGCTGAAGGAACTCAAGTTATATACATATACATATATTTTTATAAGTTTTATTTCGGTTTTGATTCAATGCGCCCAAGTCATATGGATATATATATATATTTTTTTTATTTTTGAAACCGTAACTTTATAATATATAAAAATCGATAAAACATTTATCTTATATTAATATATACAAATCTGCAAGAATTAAAATATCATATTTAAGCGTATTTTACGACGGGGCTTTGCCGGGCGTTCGTGCTAGTTTAGATGAATACTTTTGCAATTTTAACAAAAAACGCTACAATAATATCAGAGCGTCTTCATTCACACTGAACAGCTACAGAATGGCAACATCAATATATTACATATGAATGGAATTTCCACAGGTCCCGCTAGTTTAAAATATTAATGAAAATTAGGTTACATTCGAAAATATTCACTTAATATTTTTTTTTTCTATTTAGACGTTTGGTTATTTGCGATGACGTTTACACAAGATTTCTAAAAATTGGGGTTAAAAACCACCATGTTGTAGTCATCTGAGAAACAGCCCCGTTGTACTTGGTTTCGGATTGTACATTGAAAGAAATTTTACTCATAGAAGTTTTGATATAGATACACAGCGGGAAAATAAGAAATTAATTAGTTGCTGTAGCTAGACGGGATTTTGTTGTGAATATTTTACAGGGACTGGAAAAAAAAATTGCAGTTCATTAAAACATGACAGCTAGGATATAAAAAGCAAAGAAAAAGAGAAAGAAAGAAAGAAGTGATCCTAGCCAGACTACGTATAGATCATACCTTCATTACACACACACACACACTCTCTCTCTCTCTCTCTCTCTCTCTCTCTCTCTCTTTCTCTCTCTCTCTCTCTGCTTAAGGGTAGGTTGGTTGGTTGGTTGTTTCTGTTTTACGGCATATCAACCCTTTTCAGGTTATTTAATGCCGAATCCGGTGATTTTGAAGAAAATTTTTTTAATAGAATATATTTGTTTTTTGCAAGTCAGTTTCTATTTAACCCATAGTTGAGACCCTACCAGGTATACCACTCCGGTTCAGAGTGGACCTGGGAGCAATGGCAATTAAAGGGAGGGCTCCACGCTCCCCAGACCCCGCAAGATGGGGCCTCACCATCGGATATAGTTTAAGGTCATATGCAGGACCGCTTAAGGGTAGAGATTTCTCTTTATGCATACCATGTCAAAAACTTATGTCTATTAAACTTAAAAGGCTATAGTCTGTCTGTCTGTCTGTCTGTCTGTCTGTCTCTATATTTTCAAACTCTATCTCCTCCAAAACTAAAAGTCGTAGGGCGGCACCAGGGGCCTCAAATGATTGGAGTTTTTACGGTTGAAATAGTTTTTTTTTTTATGGGGTCAAAGATGAGTCGAAATTGAAAAAAATCTTTATACATTTTGTACATTCATCTTAGTTTATTTTTAATTTTTTTTATTTTTAATCAGTTCATATACATGTCACGTTGATACAGTAGTAACGTCACCAGCTTTGAATGCTACAGTTTTGGTTTCGATTCTAACTGATGACACCTAAATATATATATATATATATATATATATATATATTTTTTTTTTTTTTTTTTTTTTTTTTTTTTAACTTTTGAAATCAGGATTCTATAATAATATATAGAAAATCTGGACAAATTAAAACATCATATTTAAACATATTTTACGTTTTGCTCCGAGCAATACAATCGAGAACGTCTTACAACTAAAACGTTGTTTTTCTTACTGTATAAGTTTAATAAATGCGCAACAAAATTGAAGTTAAATCTTGAAAAATGATTTCACTGAATCCCGGACAACTCTCTGAAAACCTTCACAGCAGGTGAATAAAAAAGAAAAAAACAGACCCACGTATATCGATCTATAACAGAACAGAGAGAAGCCATTAAGCTGGTTAAACTGGAAGCCTAGTGGTCAGTCCAGCTAAAATACTGCCAGTCAAAATAGCACATTAGGAATTACCGCTCTTCGGGTCAAGCTCGAGGCTGCAAGTAGCAATAAACCGGGGATCAACCTGCGTTTTTACAGTTAGTCCTTTTTTTTATTATTATTATTTTCCTCTGCGAAAATTGGCCACGCCGGAGAAGTTATTTCTGTTCCTGTCCAAATCACTAACGGAAAACGTAGGAGAGCATGTCGCTCGTAAACAAATTTGAACCATAAACAAAAGAGAAACTATTGAGGCATGCTGTTGAATAATCGATGGCTGATTAGCGAACGAGAAAGTTTGGCTGATAGATCGATGCTTAGTTGCATAATCTGCGTCAAAGTTTTGGCTTGAAAAATACGTATCTACGTTTGGCATTTTTTTTTTAATATTATAATTGCAATTTATCACTTCGACATATAACCTTTGTAGTCTGAGTGACAACAAGTCCCACAATATTCACAACATTCTCCAATTCTTTGGATCATATCCTATGAATTTAAAGATTTTATTATAGGCATTGGTTTCCCCGATGTTTTTTTTTCAGTAAGAATTATTTATAGAAAGGCATCAGAGATTACGTGAGTTGCCACATGAAGGTTGTCAACATCCTAATGGAAAGTGATTGTGTGGAACGAATTGGATACATCTCCTGTCGTTAACCAGTAGACCACAATGACCCCGGTTCTTTATAGTGGGGCAGATTGCTGAAACAATCTTTCACTTGGTGCTTGTATCATTAAGTGAAAGATTCTTATGGAATATTGAGATAACGTGCCCCATTATTACATTATCATTGCAAAGCTATTTGCATTCTCGAAACGGCTGTTTACCATTGAATTCTCATTAATAAGGGATGTTGGCTTTCTCTGAATTATTATTTACAATATATATATATATATATATATATATACATATATATATATATGCATATATATATATATATATATATATGGCTTCCTTCAGTCTTGACAGACTATGCATACCCACTGTAAGCGTGCCTGCTCGTGAAATTTGTGTGGCAAGAGTTGCGCAGGCTCCAACCACGCCCTTTCTGAATAAACATTGTTGCATACCAGTGGCAAGTTGAGGTACAGGACGACTGGAAACAACGCCGAGATAAGCGGAGCGCACATACAGCGGCTAAAATCCCCAAATAGTCACCCATTTGGTACTAGCCAGGCTCAACGTTGCTTAACTTCGGTGATCTGACAAGAACCGGTGTGTCAACGTGATTATACAATAAGCGTCATCAGAAATCCAGTGCCATCTTTGCTCATCCAGTAAACGTCAGGATAGTGCTCTCCCTTTCTCAATCTGCGTATTAATATATAAGAGTGATAAAGGATAAAAGATAGCTATAAGCACACTAACGTGATTCCTTCAGAATAGAACAGATATCCAGATAAAAATAGCAGTGAGACCTGACGTTACCCGGGATTGAATGATGATCAACGAATGTTTCACTATCCCATACTATTAATTTTATGAAATTATTTTTATATACAATGGTTTAAATTAAAGTTTAAAATACGAAAGTCAAGTATCATGGGTCAGTCATGCCTTAATAAGAAACATTCATTTCGATCGAGAACCTGTTCTATCAAAGAACCTACTGTTGATTTTTTTTTCGAGCCTTTCTACTTGTATGGTAATATAACTTCTTAAATTCACTGGAGATGTTAGGCTGTAAAAAGCGTTAATTTAAGTCAAAATCGCGTGTTTCTTCTCTCATCGGGGTTTTTGATTATTGATGCGTATACAAAACAAATCTAAGAACACTGCCAGGTACATGAAGTTCATTTGTGTGAAATTTAGCAAAAATCAGCCTAACCGTTTAGATGTCCATACGGAAAGAATTCACACACAAAGTTCCTTTTATATATATATATATATATATATATATATATATATATACAGAGAGAAAGAGAGAGAGAGAGAAAGAGATAGATAGATAGATAGATAGATAGATAGATAGATAGATTACTGACATTTCGGTACGTGACCAGAGATAAATACATAGATATACTAGAAGAATACTTGTTCCAAGGCGGGGAAAGTACATAAAAAATAATTACATTTATCGCTATTTTATGTTTAAAATGTAATTACCGCCCCCCCCCACCACCACCATTGTCATGCCCCCCTTTTATCGCCAAACTTGAAAAAATGCTAGAGATTACATGTCTCGTTGCTTTTGGGCCAAAAAGTGGGTGGTCATTTTAAGTTAAATTTATAAAGGAAAGTGATCCGCCACACTAAAATATTTATTTTCTTTTTTTCAAAATTTCTTCTTTCATATTATTTATAAAGACTGTTTAAACGTATTAGGTCCCAAAAAAAGTTGGTTTTAATTTATTTTAGGGGTTACACGACGCTGGGTCACGTCGTAAAAGTGACCATTTTTAATTTAAGATATTAAATCTATATATCTATAAAAGTGAACGTGTCTGTCTGTCTGTGTGTCTGTGTGTCTGTCTGTCTGTGTACATTTCCCTACGCAATAACTCTGTCAATTTTTAGTCTATAGACTCGAAATTTGATATACCGGGTACTGAGATTTTGGAAAAAATATGTGACGGGTGTCAGCCAGAAATTTGGCTGTTAAGGGGTCAAATTTCAACGAATTGACCTTTAAGAACTCTACCAAACTCCTCCAACAATTTTGGGTCTAGACACTTGAAATTTTAGATATAGGTTCCTTGAACCTGGATCTAACTTAATAAAGTGATTTGAGCCCGAAACTATAAATTTTAAGGGGTCATAATAGGGGTCAAATTTTAAAAAAATTAACTATTTTTTTGTTTTTTTGCTTTTTTTGCACAGCATACACCTCCAAACACCCGAGCAACGCCGGGCACCCCTGCTAGTAAATTATAAAGAAAATCTGTTTCGCAGGCAATTAAAGACAATTGCTGTGGTATAATTATTATAATAAATCCTGGGCAACGTCGATTAAATTTTATAAACAAAAAAAGGAGCAGATAATGTATGGTATGATGGATTTTGCTCACATGGAAAATTGGCCCTGTGTCTGACTAACTGTGCCCTCGTGAGTTTTACTTATTTTTCTCTAACCCTCATACCCCCTTTCCACCGGGCATCGGCGTTGAAAGTAAGGAAAAATGATGTATTCTAGAGCAGAAGTTTCTCAAAAAAACAACTTATGAATTATATCGGCGTATATATAGTTTACATGCCTAATGAAAACTACTAAATGCAGTGTAAGAAACGGATAACCCAACAATAACAAATAAAAAGGTTACTTAAAAATTGAGAATACGCGCAAAAAAAACGTTAACTCCGAATTAAAAATAAAAATAATAAAGAATTAAACTATCAGTTATTCCCCTTTGGTTTTCTGGTTTGAAAATTAAACGGTTTCAGATTTCAGATAAAATAAGTTAAATCAAATATAAATTGAAATGAAAATAAACTAAATAATTAAATTTTAGATTATATTTTTAAATAATACAGTTGAAACGTAAAAATATTTTTTAAATATTTAAATATTTAAAAAAAAATTCATTAATAATTACAAATAATACATCCCAAAATGGAATGTAAACAAAGGGCAGATAACTCCTCTCTTTACAGAGCGAAAACAAAAAATACTACAAAAAAAAAAAAATAAAATGCATATGTATACGTAAAGCAGTCAACTAGCGTTTATGCAATGTTCACGACTTCCGCTCGTGCAAGCAGTCTAGAAGTCTTGCCAAATGTAACAGGTCGAATTCGGCGTTTGACTAGATTCGAATCCCCAGACCAGCCGTAATTATCAATTTCTACACTCATGGTTGCGTAAGCATGTACCACTAATATATGTAGGTATAAAAATTACTGTTAATATTTATTTAAGAACATTATAGGGTTACAGTCACAATGATAATAAACAACGCATTAATATAACTGATACATAAACATATTCAAAATTATGTCCCTATTTTTGGCATACCCTGTATATGTGTGCGTATGTATGTATTATATATACCTACATACATACGCACATATATACAGAGTGAGCCCAAAATAAGGAAAAGTATTACTGCCTATGTATGTATTACTGCGTATTACTGTATATTACTGTGTTATTGTATATGTATGTATTACTGCCTATGTATGTATGTATGTATGTATGTATGTATGTATGTATGTATGTATGTTTGGCGAATAACTCTTTTTCTGGGTCAACGGCCAACTAGCACCGTGTATATTTGTGTGTGTGTATATGTGTATTGGGGTTGAGAGGGCTCCCGTAAGCTGTGGTGAAGGCAACCTTTCTAGGAGAAGCAAATCTCTGATTTAAAAAACCATAAAGCGGAATACCAGTACCCGCATTAAGCTGGTCTGCAGTTTAATTTGTTGCTGGCTATCTTGCTCTTCCTTGTTGCTGGATTTCAACATTTTGAACTGAGAGAGAGACTTAGCTGTCGTACAAAGCTAAGACTCTGTAACATCATATTTGTATAGATACTCCCTCAGACATTTGGGCTCATGGATTTTAAATGTCTGAGGGAGTGGCACTCGTCTGACAAGACGTTGCAATCATCATGTATATACGGCATAATCACGTTGACACACCGGTTCTCGTCAGGTTACCGAAGTTAAGCAACGTTGATCCTGGTTAACACCAGGTGGGTGACTATTTGGGAATACTAGGTGCTGTATGTGCTTTCCGCTTATCTCAGCATTTGTTTCCAGTCGTCCTGAACCTTCACTTGCCACTGGTATTTAACAATGTCGACTCAGGAGAGGTAAAGTTGGAGATTGCGCACCTCTTGCCACAAAAATTTCACGCGCAGGTACCCTTCTAGTAGGTATCCATAGTCTGTCAAGACTGAAGGAAGCCTTTTTTATGTATGTATGTATGTATGTATTACTTCCTATGTATGTATGTATAGAAATATAGATGCACATCGCATTATCAAATTCAATGAAATATGTGACCTATATCAATACTCAAAATGGATTTGAACCACGTTTATATCTTTCAAGAAAAATTACAATCTAGATTCAGATGAGTATCTTGGTATCCAGGCTTTTGTGAAACCTAACAATATACGCAGGGAGATAGTTTCTCACAATTATCAGGAAGAAAGAAAATAATTTCATAAATTTATTAATTTACCTCGCCGAGTTAAAGATGGAAATAGTAAACATCCAATCTTTGAAACCATATGAGATTCTCTCTCTCACTCTCTCTCTCTCTCTCTCTCTCTCTCTCTCTCTCTCTCTCTATCTATCTATCTATCTATTTATCTCTGTCTATCTATCTATCTATCTATCTATATATCTATCTTTCTCTCTTTCTCTCGTGTCCTCTCACATTCTCTCACGTTCTCTCTCTTTCTGTCTCTATCTCTCCGGTCTTTCTGTTCGCAAAAGATGCCTTTGAAAATATAACCAATTATTGAATAAACGTTATTTGGGTTTCATAAATGTCTTGTTGGGCGGAGTGTATTATATCAAACACAAAACGTATTTGAACTATCAAATGCAAAGTCGCACGTCTGAATTAATATAAAAATAGATTAAAGATACTTTGACTTACTTTGAGGTAATGGATATATACCAGGCGGCAAAAAGAAAGTCCACACTTGTAATTCTTTTTTCTTTACGTGGAGGTCACCACTTATCAAGACCCAGAAGCTACTCGGGAATAAGGGTTACTGTGTGTACAGTAATAAATGGGGCAGTGCTGTATTATTCGCTAGTATTGGATATTTGATAAAGTGTCATTACTTAAGGAGGCAGTTCATCAGGAATTTGTTTATATTGGACTTGAAGACATCCAAGTTGAAGTCAGGAGGGAAACAGGCAAGCAGCAGAGAGTTCCAAATGCGTGCAGTTCTAAGAAAGAAAATTTGCTCATGGAATCTGCGTTTTGATTTAGGTACAGATAAAGAGTGGGGAAAATTATTGACAGTGGTTTCAGCTAGACGGGTGTTTATCGTGAAAGATTAGCGAGGTTGGACCAGAGATTGGAGCTCAGACGAACACTTGCCATGGAAATAACGATAAAACAAAGATAGGCTCGCAACGTCTCTTCTTGGGGGAGAGAGTGCAGAGAAGAGAAAAGGTCATCCCCTACTAAGCCACGAAATCTATTTTGTACTCTGTCAAGGAAGAATAGGCTGTTTTTAGCAGCTCCTGCCCAAATGTGGCAGCAATACTCCATCCTTGGACGTACTTGGCTTTTATATAGATAGAGAATTGCATCAGTAGTGAGATATCTTCTGGGGCGGTAGAAGGATCCCACCATTTTCCCATGACCTTGGCAACAGACGATGTACGTGTTCCATTTCAGATCAGGAGTAAAGATCACACCCAGAAGCTTATCAAAACATGAAGCCTCCCCTAGACGAGAGTCATCCATTCCAATTCATACCAGATGGGGATCAGATCGTTTATGATGTAAAGATAGGAGCTTGTTTTCGATGCATTAAAGGTAATCAGCAACCTCTTCCCCCACTGTACCACGAGCTCAAGATCAGAGGAGAGAGAATCAGAGAGAACATTGTCATTTACGGCCTTTGATGTGTTGCTATAGATGGACGGGTCTTCTGCATAGATGTTAACGAATGATTTAATTATGTGTTTTGGGAGATCATTGATGTAGATCAGATAGAGAGTTGGGTCCAGAATGGACCCCTGAGGGATTCCAGCATTAATACTGAGGACCTCTGATTTCTGCTCATCAGCCACTACTCTTATGAGCCTATCAGAGAGAAATGATTTAATGATTGAGAAAACATTTCCAGTTATACCGTAGCTGGAAATCCTGTGAAGTAGGCCTTTATGCCATACCTTATCGAAGGCCTTTGATATGTCAAGAGCAATTGCCCTGGAAATGAAGCCTTTGTCGAGAGATTCGCTAATCCTATGAGATATAACCGTTAGCACATCTGCTGTAGGTCTAGCAGAACGGAAACCATATTGCATGTCACTAAGAAGGTTATTTCTGCTGAGGTGGTTGAATACTTCTCTATTTAATATGGATTCCAGCAACTTACTCATGACACACAGGAGACTTATTGGTCTGTACTGAGAGGGAGATGACTTACCACCTGAATTCTTAAATACAGGGCATACTGTTGAGGTTTCCAGGGTGTTGGAAAGTACTTCTCCTTAAGGCATCGCTTAAACAGTTTTGTAAGTATGGAGGCAAGTTCTGGTTGAAGCTTTTTTAACACTATAATTAGAATATCGTCAGGGCTAGTTGCTTTACTGGAATCAAGGTTCTTGATTAGCTTGGCGACCTCATGCACAGATATTTGTATGTTGCATAGCGTATTGTCTGTTATAGGGGGGAATATGGGGAGTTGATGGCCTTCGTCACACAGGGTAGAATTTGCCGCAAAGTTTTTGGCAAATAGTTTGGCCTTGTCGGATGCTGTCGAGATGACCTCTGGTCCATTGATAATGGTTGGGATAGAGCGCACGTTTCTGTTCAAGATCCTATTTGCTATTTGCCAGAACTGGTGGGAACCAAGCCGCTGCTCAGCTACTTTGGACTTAACGGATTGCGCATATAGTTCTCTTGCATTTTAATTACTCTTTTACAATGGTTACTGGCGGTTCTGAAAGCAGCTTTAGTTTCAGTGCATCTATTACGTTGGTAGCTATGGAAAAAGTGATTTCTGTGCGCGATGACAGAGGCACATTCTGGGGAGAACCATGGCTGGCTGTTAGGTTTTTGTTGGAATTTTTTAGATGGTATGAATCGGTCTATGCCTACAATTAACTATTCTGTCAGGTCTGATATTATAGAGGACACATCCTTTTTAAACATGGAATGGAGAGGTAGATCAGATCTGAATGTACAGAAGCTATCCCAGTCAGCCATCGAGTATCGGTATACAGTACGGTGGAGAGATACGTCTTAAAGCTTATTACATTTCATTTTTATCTTAACTGATACAACGGAGTGGTCGGAGGATCCCAGAAGTGATAGAACGGAACATGAAGATAGTTCAGGGAAAGTTGGGAGAAAAATATCTAAAAGGCTTGCATACTGACCAGTAGTATTGCGCTCGCAAACAATCTGAGTGAGATCATAGGCAATGGCAAAATCATGACAGAAACTCCCCTCATCATCTGTCTCATTTGAGTGGGTCAGTCATTCCACGTTATGGACATTGAAGTCACCGCAAATATGAATGTTAGTTGAGGGATGAGCAGACAGGATGTGGTCAATTTTATCTGATATACTCTTAAAAATAGTAACTCCGCTGTTGTGGGGGCGATAGAGGGCAAATATAAATGCGGTGATGTAAGCAAGTGCAACCCAGAAGCACATATAAGGTAAATTAGGGTCTTCTCTGGAGATATCATTGCCACACGGGAAGTCATCTTTAATGTAGGCACATATTCCATGCTCATCAAAAGCTGCAAATTCAAGCTAAATTTAATGTAACTGTTTAAACAAACTATATCTAATTTGTTTATCCTTTTATTCTTCTATAATTTTACCTGTTCATATTTGACTTTAAATTGAAATACTCCAGTGTTCCCGTTAATTTAAAAATATAACTTCAAATTGAGGAGTCAAAAGTAAAGTCCAAACAATGGAAAAAATTTAAATTAAATATTTTGTTATTTAAATGTAACTTTAGGACATTAATGCAACACAAATACAACAGGAACACAACGAACTAGTTAATATTTAGTAGCATAGCCTTTCTTCAAATAGCCTGCAACATTTAGGGAATTCCTTGAATTAGACTGCAGCAATACTCAGGAGAAAGGGCATCCCACTTTTCTTTAATTTTGGTCCAAAGTTCTTCCGAATTTGAAATTTTATAATTGCGTAGCTGTTGCTTGATATAATACCATACGTTTTCGATAGGATTGGGGTCTGGGGATTGTGCAGACCAATGCAAAGACGGAATATCATGCTCTTCCAGGAACCTCTTGACATTGCCAGCTACGTGAATGGAAGCATTATCCTGCATGAAGATGGGATTATCATCCAAATTCCGACCAAAGTAGGGTAGAAAATGCTCAGTCAACATAGTAATGTACTTGGTCGAGTTAATTTGCCCTTGCAAGCGAACTATAAGCCCTGGACCATTGTTACTAATAATGCCCCACACCAAAACTGAACCTCCACCACCTAGCAGCGTGGAAAAAAAGTGTACCTAGGATTAAATTCGTCATCCTTAATTCGACCTACGTACAGTTGTAAAAATTTCAGCTTTTCACAGTTGTTATTTCTAACAAATATTAGGTTTTCAAATTTTGTCCCTTAGTTTTGTACGCTACTGTATGTATGTGTGCGTGTGTGTCTATGTGTATGCATCTATTTTTTTAAATTATTATTTTTATTATATTTTCACCCCAAATAAGGCACATTGCCACTTTGGTGTAGGGGGCTACTATCAGGGGCAGCAACTACTGGGGCACTATGTTGCGATTTGGGCAGCAAGGTGTCGGTTCACGTTACACTTGAACTTCTGCATGCCAGTACAGTTAGGGAAGCAGGAACCTGGAATGGAATTCCAGAGTCTAGCGGTTCTGGGGAAATAAACTTCTGGAGTAGAAAGATCTTTTAAATCTAGGGATCTTTACTGTGTGGGGGTGGGATTAAGCTGCCTGTCGGGTTTGTCGAGGGTGTCTACGTCGTGGGGGCACAAGTGTCTGCAGTTCATCAGAGAATTCACCATTAAAATACTTGTAGAACAGGCAGAGGGATGCATCGTTTCGTCGATGGGACAGAGGCTGAAGCTTAGATGCCAGTTCAGGGTCTATCAGATTGGCGACTCTCTTTTGAACCTTGTCTAGTAGCAGATGCACCAGCCCAAATGTGACGACAATACTCCATACATGGGCGAATGGTGACCTTATAGAGGTATAGGATACTTTCAGTTGTCAGTAGTTTTCTAGCACGGTAGAGAGAGCCTACCTTTTTCGCAGCGGCCCTGGCAATGTTTTCAATATAATTGTTCCAACTCAGGTTTCCTATGAACTTTAGGCTAAGCAGTTTGAAAGATGTACTCTCAGACAGGGAGTCACTGGCCATTGCTATTGGTGGCAGGGAAGGTTTCTTGTAATTATTGAAGGAAACCAGTTTAGTCTTGGCAGTATTGAATGTGACCAACCATTAATCTCCCCATTCCACTACAGATTGGAGGTCATCCTCTGGTGTTTTTGCCATTTCTTTAGATATGTGTTCATTTGTTTTCCTGTCATGCCTGTTATAGAGTGTAGTGTCATCAGCATATATACCCATCTCAGAGGCAATTTTGTCGGGGAGGTCATTAATAAATATTAGGAAGAATAGAGGTCCAAGGATAGACCCCTGAGGCACTCCCGCATTTATATCACTATAAAAACATTAAATATATATAAATATATATATATATGTATATATATATATATATATATATATATATATATATATATATATATATATATATATCTACTAGCAGGCTGCCCTGCTTTGCCCAGGGAATCTACTTTCATTTTTGCCTCCATACATGATGTTTATGTGACATCATACATGACGTCATATGCTATTATATCATACATAACATATGCTATGACGTCATAGTGAAAAAATAAGCAAACAGATATGAATACGGTTGTATTATAGTAGATACACCTTGTATGTGTATATATATATATATATATATATATATATATATATATATATATATATATATAAAGTGATTTAAAGGTTATGAGGGTTTTTTGAAACATGAAAAACGATGTTACTTTGTGTATTTAAAATTTTTATTGTTATTTTTTATATTTCAAGCGAACCTCCGCTCTTGGTCACAAAAAAAGTATCGATACTTGTTTGTTACCAAGAGCGGAGGTCCGCTTGACATATAAAAAATAACAATAAAAATTTTTAATACAAAAAGTAACATCGTTTTTCATGTTTCAAAAAACCCTCATAACTTTTAAATCGCTATCGTAGAAGCATACGTGGAATTTTAACATTATATATATATATATATATATATTTATATATATATATATATATATATATATATATATATATATATATATATATATAAAGAGCAAATAGTTAATAAAACATGTAACAAAACACTTTGAAAAAGAGTTAAAAACATATTTAATCTGAAAAGGAAAAACTTAATTCGTGGATAGTCCTTAATCCGCGGAGTTTCAAAGAAATACTTTCCTTCTAATCAGACGGTAGGAATTAGCAGAATGCGGGATCGGATTTTGCATACAAAAGTATTTGATGAAACTGCAAGTAAGTCAAAGATCCTACTTGATAACACACATATATATATGTGCATGCGTATATATATGCATATGTGCATACATGTGTATATATATATATATATATATACATATATATATAGATAGATAGATAGATAGATAGATAGATAGATAGATAGATAGATATATAGAGAGATATATATAGAGAGAGAGATCTTTTTTATTTTTATCTATGGATTTATACAGATTGGTTAAAAAAAAATTCTAGTTGCATATCTTCGGGAGATTATCGAAATTTGAACTTTTTTTTTTTTCGTTTAACATTGAGTTCCTGGTTGTGTTTTGATGTATCCGAATCCAAATGCCGAAAATTTGGCAACGACATAAAAAGGTATGCGCTATCAAGAACGCATCGGTATGTTTATAACTAAATAAAATAAAACAGGAATCGATGTATTGAGGCGATGCATCCATTTCCTCTGCACTTTTAACGCTTATTCGTTTCGTTGTTTTCTTTTACAGCATATCAATTTGTGTCTGGTTAGTTGATGCCGATTCGGGTCGTTTTGCTAAAATATTTTACGATTTAAAGTTTTTTTCTATTTTACATTATTTATTCGTGGTGTTACGTTTGGTTGTTTAGTTTTACGGCACGTCAACTCTTTTTAGCTTGTTTAATGCTCAGTTAAGTCGTTTTTATGCTTCAGGTTCTTTATATTTTCAAATATTTCTTCATTGTATTTGTATAGCTGGTTTCGTTTTACGGCATATCAACAATCTTGGGGTTATTTAATGTCGAATTCAATCAGTTTCTTAAATGTTCTTACGCTTCAAGGTATTTAATCTTCAAATATTCATTAATGGTGTTTGGTTTGGTTATTTTGGAGAGGTAAGTTGTTGCTTTAGTTTTTGAATTGCAGAACATGATTGAGTTTTACAAAAGAAACACATTAACATCAGTGTTTGGAGCAGTGTTTGCAACTTCAAACTTACGACTGACAAAACGACAGTTAGACAAAATCACGGGCGCGACTAATGAATGATATTTCAAATAATACGCGTGACAGACAAGAAACATGCGATTTAAAATTTAAAAATAATATTTTCACTTATACCATGCGGGCTTTGGGGAGCGTGGTGCCACCACTTGATTGCCATTGCTCCCAGGTCCACTCTGACTCGGAGTGGTACTACCTATCAGTGTCTCAACTATGGTTTAAATAGAAACCGACTGGAAAAAAAAATTTTCTATTAAAAATTTTTCTTCAAAATCACTGGATTCGGCATTAAATAACCTGAAAAAGGTTGATATGCCGTAAAACAAAAACAACCACCCAACCAACTAACCAACAATTGTGTTTATGATATTTATGGTGTACATATTATAAAACACAATAGCAGCTACTCTTCCAATATTTTGGAATTATGTAATCATCCCTATATTCTTTTTATTTTCATTAAAGTTAATAAGTTTGGATTTTTCAGAAAATTTTCAATAATTGACATTTTTTTTTCACTCATGTTCACCCCTTACAAAGCATATCGCCACTTGGAGGTAAGGGGCTACTATTTGGGGCCATGTCTAGGAAAGATTAACAAGATATTTGTTTATGCTACATTTAAACTTCTGCATATCAGTACAGCCAGGGAAGCAAGAAGCAGGAAGGGAATTCCAAAGCCTAGCTTTTCGAGGAAAGGAACTGTTAGAATAGAAAGCTTTCTGGCATTTAGGGACAACAACAGTGAAAGGGTGAGATTTTGTTGCTAAGCGGGTTTGTCAGGGATATGTACGTCGATGGGGGTACAAGTGAAACTGACCCAGTGATGCAACATTGCGGCGATGAGACAGGGGCTGGAGTTTAGTTGATAAAGTGGGAACGATTAGATTGAACACTCTTTGTTGGATTTTATCTAAGAGGGGGAGACTAGTGGTAGATGCACCAGCCCAGATGTGGTAACAATACTCCATGCATGGGCGAATGATGGCCTTGTAAAGGTACAGGATACTCTCAGGCGTGAGTAGTCTTCTAGCTTGATAGAGGGAACCCACTTTCTTTGCAGCAGCTTTTGCAATGCCTTCTATGTATTTCTTCCAGTTCAAATTGAAGTAGAAGTATTGCTATTGTATTTTATATATGCGCCATAAATATCATAAACACATATTCAGACGTAATGATTGCATGATTGTTTCTGCGCCAGGAAACAGCTGCTTTCAAGAATTAACATACTAAAAGAAAGAAACAGTAAAGTTGACAACATCTTGGAATTTGTCGAGGATTCATTAGCTTGATAGAACCATACGATTCTGTATAGCGTAGCCTCCGTATATATTTTCAAAATTTACTACCGAATTCTACTTACGTATCAAACACTGTCGAAGTAAATATTGAAAATATTGATTTCAATTATCAGATTAGATCAACAGAACAAGACTGTTGTTCTTTCGATTGAAACCACCAGTGATGATTTAAGCAAAAAAAAACGAAAACAAAGAAAAAAGTATCCGACGTTGAAATAATAACAAAACGTATTCAGCTCCACTGTAGTATTAAGCACTTTCCCTGTTTTTTTAACCAAATATACCTCCTCATATATATATATATATATATATATATATATAATACGGCGGTATTTTATTTTATATATATATATATATATATATATATATATCCTCGGAGTTTCGAAGAAATACTTTCCTTCTCATCAGAGGGTAGGAA
>NC_136497.1:123572804-123620304 GCF_053919585.1 Euprymna scolopes | reverse complement strand
ATATAACTCAAGACGAAACTAAACTAATACTTATAGCTAGACAGTCTTTAATAACATTTGATAATAAATATTGGACCAGGAAAAATACCCCTAACCACTTCAACATTTTAATGGGATCGACGGACTCGACTCAGGTCACTGATCTAGTTGGCCTTTTCCTTTTAAATGAAATACATTGTATACTCCATAAACAATTCAAACTTGAATGAGGGCTATATAGAGATGATGCACTTTTCATAACGAATTCTACTAATAAAAATTATGAAAATGCAATTAAAGCTCTACATAAATTATTTAAAAATTATGGACTTAGTATAAAAATCGACCCTAATAAAAAAATTGTTAATTTCTTAGACATAACCTTAAATCTTGAAAATTCTACCTTTGAACCATACCATAAACCTAACCAATCACTTCTATATGTCCACAATCAATCAAACCACCCTAAATCAATATTAAAATCAATAGTTCCCAATATCGCTCTAAGAATTTCTAGACTGTCTTCTACTAAATCAATATTTACCAAAAATGAAAAATACTATAATGAAGCCCTTAAAAACTCTGGATATAATTCACAAATTAAATTCATAAATGAAAATGATAGAAACATAAACTGCATTAAAAATAAACCTATTAAGAGCGTAATAACATATAATATGGCAATGTCTTCCCGTATACGAGTTAAGAAAAATAACCAGGAGATGAAAAAAGATAAAACCAAACTACAAATATTAGATAATAATATAAATAAACAACAAACTAAAACCCGCAAACGTAAGAATAGACACAAGGAGATCCTATGGTTCAACCCCCCGTATTCCAAAAACCTAGAAACAAACATAGCTAGAGAATTTTTTAAAATATTAGATAAGAACTTTAAAGCCCCCCATAGATATAATAAGATTTTCAATAAGAACACAATTAAAGTCTCTTACTCTACTATGCCTAACCTTCATCAGAAAATAATTAGCTCTAATAATAATAAAATTAATAAACTACAAAATGCAACTATACAAAATACATCGGACTGTAACTGTAGAAGAAAAAATAAATGTCCCCTACAAGGCTCATGTAAAATTAAAAATGTTATCTATAGCTGCACAGTATCAAAAACTCCAAATATACAAGAACCTATCAACAGCCATAACTCAACTACCAGATTAAATAATAACACCAACTTAAATCAATCTACCGATCAATTATTAACCAACCCACCACATTATTATCCAACAATAGACCTAACGGAAAATAATCATAATAATCAAGAGGTAATATATATTGGTTCCACATCTGGCCCAATAAAACATAGAATTTCAACGCACAAACATTCTTTTAAAAATAACTCTCTATCAAACCAAACTACTCTATCCAACTATATTTGGCAACTAAAAAATAGCAATATTTCTTTCAACTTAAAATGGCAAATAATTGAGACTTGCAAATCATATAAACCAGGAGATAAATTTTGTACATTATGTACAAAAGAAACCCTAAAAATTTTAAAATATGAAGATATAAAAAGCACAACCAAACTAGTAAATTCAAGACACGAGCTTCTATCGTGTAATCATAAACGTTGGTTTAAATTTAATAAATATAAACCACCTTAAATTATTAAAAATTACTCATTAGTAAAAATAGATTTTTTTTTTTTTTTTTTTTTTTTAATAAATTAAGTTAAACCAATTACCGCCCTTAGACTCGTAAATCAAATAATAAATAAAGCCATGACAATTATCTCCCCTTAAAAACTTGCAAAAAAAAAAAAAAAAAAAAAAACTCTCTCTCTATAGATATTAACTGTAGCGTCTCTAAATCAAAATACGCTAACGGAAACAATTTACTGCACGAGCGTCGCCCTTTTAAAATTCATCATTCAATAAAATAAAAAGCTATAGCAAACATCTAAATGACTACTTTAAATACAGTTCCTGATTTCAAAAAAAGAAAAACCAAAAGGTAATTATATATCTATATATTTTTAAATCAAATTTATTATGTAAATTCAAAAATATATTTTTTTTTTCTACTCATTTCTATCTCTAACCTATACAAATTTTCTTATTAATTTTCTTATAAATTTTATATCCAAACCTTTTACTTCAATTTTTCAGATTCATCTGCCTTACTTTTAATCCTAGGTTTATTTTTGGTGTCTTTTCAATTCAATAGAAATCCTCCTAAATTTGCTGATGAGGAGACCGTGCTTACCAAAAAAACTATGTATAATTATTCTACGTGACTTCATGTATACCACAAATAAAAAGCACGGATTTTCGAAACGATCGTACAGATAATTGACTTTGTTGTTATTCCTTCTTATGAAACTGATTTTTAATTTAATTAAATTTTGATTGTTAAATTTAAAAATTTTTAAAACTTTTAAATTATAAATCACATTACTTAATATATATATATATATATATATATATATATATATATATATAAGTTTCGCGAGTTCGCGTCCACCGTGCGGATATTTTATTTATTTTTATTTATTTATTTTTTATTTTTTTACAAAATCTTGCTTTCGGTTACACTTTTGGCTGATGGCACTAAGATCCCGTTTTTTTTTTTTTTGTATTTTTTTAACTATATAAATTAAAGTATCATATTTAACCACATTTTATAACCGGGCAATGCCGGGTGCCTCCCTGTTTTTGTTCTATTTTTTTTTTTTTTACTACATTTTGTTATTGTGGTAAAGATAATCCCTCGGTAATAACAAAGTTCCTCTTGAACCCCGTGTGTTACGCTCCAGTTGTCGAGCGGGAGTTTAAAAAGGACAATGGTCACACAATTTTCGGAGAGACTTTTTTTTTTAATAAAATATGAATAAAATAATTTGAAAAAACTTTAAGTGTCGAAAATACTGATAAAATTATTTTTCTTTTTTTTTCAGATATTTTGCTAAAAATAGCCTCATTAGGTAGTAGTAGTAGTAGTAGTAGTAGTAGTAGTAGTAGTAGTAGTAGTAGTAGTAGTCCAGTCCGAAAGTTTTTTTTTTTTTTTTCCTTTTTTATTTCTCTATTTTGTTATTATGGTAAAGATAATCCCTTGGAGTAGAAGGAAATAGCAAAATTCGTCTTGCTCGGTCGAACCACGTTTGTTACGCTCCGGTTGTCAAGCGGAAGTTTAAATGACGACACTTATTTTTTAAATAAAATTTATATTTCGCTATTAGAGATAAAAAATGATTTTATCATTATTTTCGACACTTAAAGGTGTTCAAAATTTTTCATTAAAATTTTTGTAACTACTATCGACTTGGCCGAAATCTTTATATGAACCTTTGCTATGATAAGGTGCAGTGAACTAAGTATTATAACGTCCAGTCTATGCGCAATAAGGGGTGTATAGGGATTAATAAGTATTATTCAACACAATAATACATTTACTTGGGATGTTTTCTCGGAAACTACTGACTCGGTCTGACTGATATTTGATGTGGACATTTGTTATAATATAGTGCAGCAAAGTAAGTATTATGATATCCATCCGATGCACAGTAAGCGGTCAATAGGTATTAGTCACTAGACACATATGGTACATTTCTGTAATATATCGAAATGATTAAATGCGAAAGTTTTTTTTCTATTTATTTTAACTTTATTTATATCAATAGAATTGGGTTTGTTTAATTCAATGATGCAAGGACTTGAATTAAAATACGCAATATAAATTGATCGAAGAAAAGACAAAGTTAAAACTATACCTCATTTGCATAGTTATTTTATAAAGATTTTTGAATGAATTAATAATATTAATAATATGAAAAGTAGCGCATATAATGTAGGAGAGAGGGGGAACATTCTTTTCTTGTTTAAATTATATTTGGATGCTGGAAGTGCACCCCGTTGACATCTACGTATTTCTGGGCACGTTAAACAACGTTGCACAAACTGCCTCTAGATCTTCTCTGGTGATTCTCCTGCGAGCGTTGGTAATGTTTTCCTTTAGTTGGTCTAGATTGTAAAGATTATTTGCATAAACGTATTTGGTTAGTCCCCAAAAGATTAGACAAAAAAAAACATGATGACAAGTCCGGGGAACGTGGTGGCCATAACCCTTTGCTAATTGTTCTCTCTTCCGTAAACATGTAACGCGCTCATGTCAGTGATCTGTGAGATGTGTTGCGTGTAGCGCCATCTTGTTGGAAAAAATTTGCATTTTATTTTGTGGTGTCAGTTGGTCGTTAAAAGAAGGATCAGAGAGATCGGGCTACCTTTATGTACTATAATGTATAAATGTACAATTCATGTGTAATTTGATTTTCCAAATTATTTATAATACACTACACACAATACTAGTGTTGTTTGATGATGATGATGATGATGATGATGATGATGATGATGATGATGATGATGAGTACACTACGTATGTAGATATACATACGTATTTCTATAAAAATAAAGGTGAACAGCTCGAAGTACTTATTTTAAATTACTAATATTTAATTGTATTACATGACAATTCGACGTCACAATTTTTCGTTTAATACTAAAATGATTATTTAATACTGTTGTGTTTTGTTGTTGATGATGATGATGATGATGATGATGATGATGATGATGATGATGATGATGATGATGATTTTTGTCGAATTTTTTCTCAAATGACAATTATTAAGTTTCTCAACTTAATCATATGACAACCCAATTTTTGCTGTTTTCCTTCAAATTGCAAAAATGTGAAATAGTTATCGTGTTTTCTTTTGAGAAGGCCACATCTAGGGTAATTGCTGCCTGAAAATTATGTACATTTGTGTGTGTGTGTATATATATATATATATATATATATATATATATATATATATATATAATTTTAGTCATATAATTAATTTAAAAAAATTATGACGTGAATTGTTTGAATTTCAAATCAAAAGATTTTTATTATTCAATGTAAGACAAAGAATACATTTGAAATATTATAACTATAGGATTTCGATATCTACCATCTCTTCAGAGGAGAAAAATATTAGCAAATAGTTATAATGGTTTACATCTTATTTGCTAAAGTCAGTGAGACATGGAAAATCACAATTAAAAGTTGTTTAAGTATTTAAATGTCATAGAGTAAGGGAAGTTTATGAAAAGGATATAAAAATTCACATCATAATTGCATGGTAAAATCCGAAGTGAATGTTTTTGAAAGCAGTGTTGTAAAATGATCCAAACTGTATTTTGAGTAATCCACATCACAATGTAATGGTCCGAAGTAGGCATTTCCCTGGAGCAAATTTCTTTGTTTATATAATGAGTCCGGTAATTTTTTTTTTTATATATAGGCCCGGTGAATCTGTTTATTAATAAACATATAAATTGATGTATTAAATATTTTTTTATAATTATAGCTTCAAATTCCACTCATGTATTTGCTCTATCTTGTATATCGAGCAATTCTTATTTAGGTTGGTTAGTACTTATAGCATATTACTGCCAGTAATATCTTGTAAAACTTATGATCACAGGTTTCCACACCAGTTAATTGTTAGATAATTTTATTCTGAAGAATATATATATAATTCAATTCAACACGGTAGTGTTTGAATATATGGTTCTTTGTTTGGATATATGGTTCTTTGTTTGAATATATGGTTCTTTGTTTGAATATATGGTTCTTTGTTTGAATATATGGTTCTTTGTTTGAATATATGGTTCTTTGTTTGAATATATGGTTCTTTGTTTGGATATATGGTTCTTTGTTTGAATATATGGTTCTTTGTTTGAATATATGGTTCTTTGTTTGGATATATGGTTCTTTGTTTGAATATATGGTTCTTTGTTTGAATATATGGTTCTTTGTTTGGATATATGGTTCTTTGTTTGAATATATGGTTCTTTGTTTGGATATATGGTTAAGTGGCAGTTTTAGTCATTTAGAACTGCTTTAAAACATCTTTCATTTTTCGACCAGATTTCAAACAATTGTTACAGTTTATAGATCACCTCAGCTATATTATGAAAAATATTGTCAATTTTCGTCAGTAAAACAAAAGTTATAAATTTACAGGTGTTCAAAATCGTACAAAAAACGTTAAGAGGTGATCGACGTTTTATGATTGGTTTCTATAGCAACTACGTCGCTTCAGCGACTACTGATGCTGCTAATTAACCGTTCTTGCGAATAGTGAAGTAATAAGTGAAACAGAGAGAATGAAAGCACGAAAGGGAGATAATTGGAGGGATTTTATTGAAGGCAGACGTGTGCCGTACATTGTTATTACATATGTGTATGTTATGTTTATGGGGGAAAAAATTAAAATTATACAAAGAACAAGTGAATTTACTAGAAGCCTGGAAAAATTATGGATTACAATAGAAAAATGCGAGCTTGAAAATGGAAAAGTAAAGGACTAGTTCTTAACACTGGAAAAGAAAAGGACAAGACATTCTAGTAAAAAATATAATAAATTTATAGCTTAAAATATTGCAACCTTAAGAATGTTTTTCTAAATTCATTTTATAACATAATATAATGAAGTGTAATTAAAACAGTGTATCAACATAAGAGATGTGTGTAAGTTTAGTTGTACCCCCCCAACAAAAATGTTCTGGAAAAATTGAAAAAACTAAACTGTCCCAGATTTTTGGCAGCTAGTGTATATATTTAAAACTGTATAGAAGGTTAGAAAAATATTGGTACCGTCGGTTTCAAGCTTAACATAAGGAGATCTGTTTAATGGTAAGTTCTGCCAGGCTCTCATCAGACAGTACCAATCTTTTTCTGAACTTGTGTACAGTTTTAAAGAAATAAATATTAAGCTTTTATATTGAACATTTTTCTTTGTAATCGAGTACTTTGATGGAATTCTTTCCCCAAAACAGTGAAAAAATATATATCGTCATCAACACACAATAATGTTTCACGGGGATTGAACCTACAACCATAGCGTTGATAATCGCCAGTTCTACCATTCAATCCACGGGAGCGGTGCTCCTAAATAGCTTCAACAAATGTTTGCATTAGCTTTTTTTATATAGGTGTGTGTGTGTGTGTGTGTGTGTGTGTGTGTGTGTGTGTGTGTGTGTGTGTGTGTGTGTGTGTGTGTGTGTGTGTGTGTGTGTGTGTAAAATACTCTGTTTGTGCCTTCTAAAATAGTCCCATGTTACGCTTTGAAAATTGCCAAATACAATTTTTGGAGCCCACATTTGTAAAAAGGCCAGATTCGCGAAGTTTGCTTTAAGAAGGCTAATCTGGCAACCCTGAACAATAACATAAGAGTGACCTCCCTTTGATACAGCCTTGTTTTCGAACACCGTTATAATAATAATATATAATCAGTATTTTAATGGCGTGAGAAAAGAACTCATAGTAATTTTGACGTGGATCAAAAATAGTCAACGTATGTAAAAAAGGAAATTTGAAATAAACACAGCAAAAGGTAGATTTCTGCTGAACAGTAGAAGTAAATTAAAGATTGACAAAGTGATTTTTTTATTTGTATTGAACTATGTAGCACAATAGTAGTTTTTGAATATGTTAGTATAAGCTTGGTGCAAAAATGTCGTTTTTTGACGTTCACCTTCAAAGGAGCCTAACTTCTTTCATAATAAACTTTATTCAACAAAAATAGAAACTATTAGAATCGATACATTTTTGCCAACGAAAAACAAGTTTATTTATCCCATTAGCGTAGAAATCCGGAGTTCTGGAATCGACGAAGTGATTGAAAGCCGATTCGGCATCATCTCGGCTTTTGAAACATTTTTCGCGCAGCAAGTTGTCGAGATGCTTGAAACATGTAGAAATTTTATTTTTCTTTATTTACCTCCCCTTCCTTTCCTCCCTCTAATTGGTATATTTTCTTCTTACTTTCTCCCCTTCTTTTTCCCTCGTCTCTCGGTGAATCTGGTGTTACTACTTCTGGCTGTGTCTCGCGATATTCGATAAAAGGAAGAGGAACAAAAAACACACAACCGACTGGCAGAAGAAAAGGAAAACGCCAGAGCGGTGTTGCGACTTTGGAATTACGACAGAATAGATTTGCGGCCTCTGCTTTACACCAGAGCAGTGAAGTGTTGCGACTTTGGAATTACGACAGAATAGATTTGCGGCCTCTGCTTTACACCAGAGCAGTGAAGTGTTGCGACTTTGGAATTACGACAGAATAGATTTGCGGCCTCTGCTTTACACCAGAGCAGTGAAGTGTTGCGACTTTGGAATTACGACAGAATAGATTTGCGGCCTCTGCTTTACACCAGAGCAGTGAAGTGTTGCGACTTTGGAATTACGACAGAATAGATTTGCGGCCTCTGCTTTACACCAGAGCAGTGAAGTGTTGCGACTTTGGAATTACGACAGAATAGATTTGCGGCCTCTGCTTTACACCAGAGCAGTGAAGTGTTGCGACTTTGGAATTACGGCAGTAGTTTTGCAGCCTCTGCTTTACATCAGAATGGTGTTGCGACCTTCGAACTAAAGCCCCAGTGTGGTTTTGCGAACTTTGATATGCCAAAAGAAAAAAGAGCAAGTAAAAAGTATATTTGTTAAAAGTGTTCTTTATGAAACGCCAACCGAACTATACATTTCCTTCCTTTCCTATTTTTCTTTCTGATAAAATTTATACCGGTTTACCTAGGCCTTTTTTGTGATTAAATTTCCTTAGAACACTTAGTCTCGTGCAACGGGATAAAATTCGTTGAACGTGACGATAAAATTCCCGTTAAACACTAATAATCGGAGGTCAGGGGAATATGGAGGATGAGGTGTAGTCTCGTAGCCCAATTCGTTCAGCTTTTGCAATGTCAGTTGAGCAACATGCGGGAGAGCGTTATGGAATAGAATTGGTCCCTTCATATTGAACAATCTTGGACACGTGCATTGGAACTTCTAGTGGATTTCGTAAATTTGTCGGGAGTACTTTAACCCTTATCCTCAAGTGACCTCTGGACCTTGATAAATGGTGATTCCCTTGTATAACAAAAATTAAAAAAGTATTTCTCCGTAATCGTTTCGCCCGGATTATAGAAGCTGTGATGGATGAGACCGGCCGAAGACTACCAAACAGTCAGCATAACCTATTTTGGAGTAATTTAGGCTTCTCCGGTATCCAACCATTGTGCCGAACGTCGCCGGTTGTCGTAGAGGATCCACTTCTCATCCTGCGTCATGATCTGCTCGAGAAATTGGTCGTTTTCTTGCGCAGAAGGAGCGTAGAAGATACCCCAACACGACGATTTTTTTTATTGTCGTTTAATTCATGCGGCAGCCATTTATCAAACAGTTTTTATTCCCTATTTTCTTTTAAATGGCGAACGACTGTTGAGTGGTTTACCACAAGTTCAATAGCAACTTCTCGTATGGTTTCGCGAGGATCGGCTTACATTAAGGCTTTCAAATATTCCTTATCAACCGCAGCCGGCCAACCGCGACTGTCTTCATCTTTGAGGCTTTCGTTCCCATTGCAAAATTTCTTAACCATCGTTGTGCCACACGTTCGTTAGTGGTTTCTAGACTAAACACATCATTGATATCACGAGCTGTCTCGGCAGCTTTTCGACCTAGTTCGAATTGGAACAAGAAAATCGTCTCCATGCTTTCGAAAAGCCTGCAAAAATGCATGAAGTGATTGAGAACGGTAACGAATACCATGATTCGATAGAGGTAAAAACGCGCTTCAAAATGATGTATAACATGGCTATAATATCAATGACTTAATTCAGAAATCATATGTAGAAAACGATATTTTTATTCAGAAATCATATATAAAAGTTAGAAAATTATATTGTTTTTGCACCAACCCAATACTTATTTGTTTATCTTATTTTAGTCAGTTCTATATTTAAAATTCAGTAGAAATATTATAAATTGATATTTGCTTCGTAGTATGTGTTTTCATGTAAGGGAAAAAAATTCGATCTCAAGAAAAATATAAGATTTATCGAAATATTTTTGTTGATTAAATATATATATTATTCCGTGGAATTTCCACAGGTCCGGCTAGTGTATATGATTTTATCAAATGAATCAGACAAGTTTCGCTGATTAATCTTTTTTTTTTTTCTCCGTTCTTTCAAGTTTTGTGATTAGTTTCAATTTAGCTGCCCTTTGGGAGAATGTACGTCCGCCAGAAAAAAAAAATACACAAATAAGTAAAAAAAATAAAAAAAAAGTGTATCGACTTACACACAATTTTTATTTCGACAACCTCACTCTCAATTATCAGATAAGAACCTCATTTGCAAAAACATTCAGCACAAATACAAAAATATAATGAAATAAACCTAACAACTTTTCCGTGTTTTAATAAAAAGAAAATGTGGGGAATAACAACCCCAACTTCATCTCTCAAAATAAACAAAACCTTTGCCTTTCATTTATCAGATATGAACTTTGTTTATCAAAATATTTAAATATATATTCCACATATGAAATTCGTTTATCAAAATACTAGCGGTGGGCGCCTGGCTTTGCCCAGGCGTAAAATACGCTTAAATATGATATTTTAATTTGTCTAGATTTCGTATATATTATTATAGTCATGATTTCAAAAGTAAAAATAAAAAAATATTTGGGTGCCATCACCTAGAATCGAAACCGCATTATTCAAAGTTGGTGACGTTACCACTGTACCAACGTGACATGCATTTGAACAGATCAAAAATTAAAAATAAACTATAATGTATGTACAAATGTATATAGATTTTTTTTTTTAATTTGGATTCATTTTTGTCCCCTTAAAAACTATTTTAACCAGCTAAAGACCCAAAAAATAATGGTCCGTATAAAACCCAATCATTAGAGGCCTCTAGCGCCGCTCTGCGCCTTTAAGTTTTGGAGATAGTTTGAAAATATTAAGACAGACAGGCAGACAAATAGTCGTTTATAAATTAGAGTAGCGGATGGAGGGGCGCCTGGTATTGCCTGGGCGTTAAATACGCTGCAATATGATATTTTAATACAGGGTGTCCGTAAAGTTACTATACAGTCTTATTGTTTTATTGTATTATATTTGTATTAATAGTTAATATTTATTTTTTTACTAGTTTATTTAATCAAGCATGCCACGCAAGCTAACTTTGGAAGAGCGCAAATTTATTTTGAAGCGATATTGGAAAACAGAAAACGCACAGGAATATTTGTCATAGAAATTGTTTGCCTTGATTGTTACAGTCTTTTCGGGTGTAACACGTGTATTTTCTGAGATTTTTATGAACATAAAGGTGTTATTTCTTTTTATTTCTTTTGTTACAAATAAATATTTTAATACAATATCTTACTGTACTGTTAATATATTACAGGGTGTCTGTATAGTAACTTGTAAGACTGTATAGTAACTTTACGGACACCCTGGATTTCCAGAAGTTGTTTTGTTTTACCTTAGAAAGACATTTGTTTTTTGTTTGTTTGTTTAAAAACCATTCTCACTTCCAATGAAAATAAGGTCAAAATAATTATTTTAAAAATTTAGGACGTTAAAACGGTACATGCTATAATCAAAAAAATCCGTGCATGTTAATTGTTTAAAAATTATGTTTATATTTAAAATTAAAAATAAAAAAGTTTATATAGTATAAAATAATAAAAACTTCTATTTATATTGTTTAAAATTAAAAATAAAAATAATTATATCATTTAAAATTATATAAAGTTTCATTTATATTGTTTAATTTTTTTAAAAAGTTCCACATAGCAACATAACGGCGATTAGGGGAAATTGGTTCCTTTCATATGATATAGGGATCAATAGTGTTTTGCTACTCAATTTCTAATCTTGTCCAATTTTTTTTTTATTTTTAACATAAACCAATTTTTAAAAAATTATTCATAAAAAAATTAGATGTTATTATGTGTTGACAGTTAAGTATTTTATTTTAGTAATACGGTTTTAACGACTGGGCAAGCTGATTTAAGCAGCTTTGTTGTGTTTAAACTGTCAATTACAGAATATATAAAATACATTAGATCGTAAACATTTGTTTACCTTATGTTTGAAAACGATTCTAACTGAAAAATACAAATAAAATTCGTAAAATGACGACGTAAAAAAAGCAAAGAGGATTTACCGTTTTCTTTTTATTTGCATATTTTAACCGCGAAGAAATTTGTCGATTAAAAACAGCTTTCATTGCTTTGTTTTTATTTCCTTAAGCATGCGCATGGAAAATCGGAACCGGAAACACGGTTTCAACGCCCAAGCAACCCAAGCAAAACTATCTGAGTTTTATAATATATATATATATATATATATATATATATATATATATATATATATATATATATATATTATTTGGGGGTAAACGGTTACATATGTTCGCTACAGATAGCGGTCTGGTTCAGTAAAAGAGACTTCATCAGGCGCCAATATATATATATATATATATATATATATATATATATTTCATGATTTTCTTGGATGTACAAAACTTTATTAAGGCAATCATGAAGGGAAGACGTATTCCTTCGGAATTCATTTTATATAAAAAAAGAACGAGGAGAAAACGAAAATGGATAGCGACTAAAAAATAAAAGTAAGGAAATAAAATAAAAAATCAAAACGAGTCAATTGACATGTTTCGCCCTCACTCATCAAAATTGGAATTGAGGGATTTATTTTTTAGTAATTTGTTTTCCTTAATGATAAAATCTAAAAGAAGAGACAGGACCAAGAGCAATCGTATGGGGATGAATTTTAGAGGCTGATTACGTTCAAACCCAACAAGTAGTCCTTTTGCTTACAAAGGGAAGGCTTCCTAAGGCGAATGTGAATAGTCTCCAAGACTTTTAGATGATATACGGAGTGAGCTCGACTCAATACGGAGAAAGAGTCGATGCTGAAGTTCGTTGCACAATCCCGGTATTTAATAAAGTGTTCCGTTATTGCGAATCCATATGCGTTGTTTACAGCGTCGGTAGGTAGGAATGTTCAATTCCTGATTTTTCTTGGTACATGTTGTTGTATGCGACTTATCAATTTTAAAGACGTTTTACCTACGTAGTCTGCACCGCAACCACATTTAAATGAATAAATGACATTACTAATATGATGAGGGGTTAGAACATCTTTTATTGGAAGCCATTAATGGTTTTGTATTATATACAACACGAACATTTGAAGAAAAATAACATCCTTCAACAGTTGAACTAATTTGTTTGGTGAATTTTTCACTTACTTTCCCCAACCACGGCAATCGAATATAAACCGGAAATTTATCCACCATATTGGGTTTTGTTCGTAAAAAGTCTGCTCTTTTCCTTTCAATGGTGGTTTCAATTACATCTAAAGGATACCCATTATTGGACAAAGCATCTGTAATTGTATTTAATTCCTCATCCAATTTTTCTGGCGGGCAGATCATTAGGGCACGATGTGTTAATGTCCAAATTAAATTATATTTGCGCTTGTTAGGGAAGAAGGAATCCCAGCGTGTATACAGCCCAGTGAATGTTGGTTTGCGATAAATCGATGTAAGGTAACTAGATGGAGTTTTCGTTACCAAAACATCCAGAAACGCCAGGGCGGAATTATCTTCACTTTCATACGTATACTTTAACGCCGGATGCATACTGTTTAGTAACGAGAAAAATTCGTTTGCCTCCGAATTACTATCAAATAGGCAAAACGTGTCGTCTACGTATCTAAAGTACACCAAATAATTTTTCCTCATGGAATCCTACAAAAATGTTGGCCAATGTGGGTGACAAAACAGAGCCCATCGACACATCATCAATTTGCCTGTGCATAACATCATTAAAGATAAATTCAACGGATGTAACGGCAAATTTAATTAGTTCAACAAATATGTGTTCGGGAACGAAAGGTGTTGGATTTTGGCTGCGATATAAAAAGTCAGCACAAATACCTATCGTTTCTAAAACTGGGACACAAGTAAATAAATTGCTAATATCATATGAACACATAAATTTATTTGTACTCGTTGATTTTTGCATGTAATCAGCGAAATGAAATGAATCTTTCAGACAGTATTTACTATAATAATTTGATACTGGCTGAAGAATATTGAAGATCCATTTTGCAACCTTCTGTTGTGACGACCCTACCATAGATATAATGGGTCTTAAGGGAATATCCGCTTTGTATGTTTTGGGTAGACCATATAATCTTAGACAGATAGAGCCGGAGGGTCTAATTCACTAGCTACCTAGTTACCTAATTTTTTCTGGAATTTAGATTCCAGAGTACTCGTGGACTATATATACACTAGCAAAAGTACTCGTCGTTGAATGGGTTCAAAAACAGCCTACAGAAAATGGACTCTGATTTATGAGAGTATGATAGGTTATGAAAAGGAAGGGTTGTAAAGAGATAGTTTCGAATTTGGGGGTATCAAAATCAAAGCAAAATATGATGAAAGTAAAAATAAAATAGATAACCCCCATAATACAATACCTGTTCACACTGAAACACTTATCACAATATTCTGTCGATCTATATTAAAAACCTTGTTAAACTTTGTGACATATTTACATTCTATGGAGGTCAGGCGCGAACGAACATCCCATAATTTTATTATACCATATTTCTTCAAACTGAAACATAATTATCAAAGTATACTTACGCAGATAGATATGAAAAGTCTTGATTAAAGTTTGTGCCTATTTCCATTCTATGGAGGCCAGGCGCGAACGCAACCCCCACAATTTTATTATACCATCCCTATTTAAGTTAAAACATACTTATCAAAGTATTCTTATGTACATCTATATCAAAAACACTTGCAAACGTTTTTTTTTTAATTTTTAATGTTTTTATTTCTATACTTTGTGGACCAGGCGTGTACACAGACCCCACAATTTTAATGAATCATCATTTTGCAAGATCAAACATACCCATTCCTGTGTCTCGATACATCTTCTATCATTATATGTGATCAGTTTTCTATAATAGTCAACCATATAGAAGCCTATACGTAACCAGACACACACACACATAGACGTTCAACTTTATATATTATATATATATATATAAAGTTACAAGTTTTTCAGAAATAAACTATATGAATGCTTATGTAAAATCAATAAAAGTATGCAATATATATATAAATATATATATATACACACACACATATATATATATATATATATATATATGCATACATACATTCATGGTATAAATGAATCACTCTCTCTATATGTATATGTATTATATATATATATATATATATATATATATGTATGTATGTATGTATATATATATATATATATATATATATATATATATATATATATATATATATATATATATATATATATATATATTAGGCATGAATGTATATACGTATAACTTTTAATATCAAACAGAAAACAATTTATCGGCCGGTAGATAAAATTTCTATGTGAGTACATCAATTAGAAAAGAGACGAGTGTAGAAGGGCATTAAGTGTATATGGATCGACACATTGAAATATTATCCTTTGATATGATTATTAAAGGTTCGTGTTTTCTGCATAAAAGAAGTCACGTGACTCTGCTTCACCTGCAAAAGGGAATGTTTATTACAATATGCAGTTATGAAGTTCGCTATTAACAAGCAATAATGATTTATGGATTCTGGAGAGATAGGGATGGGACGAAAGTGGGCAGAGTCGGAATGATGGAATACAACCAAAAAGAAAGACAGCGTACTTAAACTAGCAGGGAGACCCAGCGTCGTCCGGAATTGTATAAGACTCAGAAAATGATCCAGCCTTCCATCGTTTTATTGTCATCCTAATCTCCATTACACTATAGGGAATCTACTGTTTATGTTATAAAAATCATCTATAAATAATGACTTTATTTATCGTTATATTTAGCCACATTGGAGAGCTGTAATACAGCGAAACACTACGCATATACTTATTCATTTATTTATTTATTTATTTATTTATTTTTCAGCGGGGAATCCGACGTGGTCCGGAATTGTATTGAAAATGTTCCAGCCTCCCGTGGTTTTACTGTCATCGAAATCGATGAAATCACCGTTTTTTTTAATCAAATCGATTATTTGCCAGCAGTTTACAAAGAGAAAGCTTTCATATTTAATTATTTTTCATGCAGAACAGCTAATCTAGCGAGTTTAAATTTCGGTACATTTTTTAAATGTCCGTTTCGTTATGGAGTAACAAACGGTTGTTATGATGTTAATATCGTCTATTTTCTTGCATGTGTTACATGATAAGGGCTGTCCCCTTTTCATGTAAGTATAAAAATAGAGAGATTAGTTAAAATGAAAATGAAATAGCAATAGACGAAATTCGAACCTCGTAATTTAGGTTTAGAAATAGATTACGTGTGAGAATTAAAAAGGAATGCAAAACAAAAACTTGTTTAGAATTTAAATGGAAACACGGCCGGTCGTGACGAAATAAACCATCATGTGTTTTGTAAAGCTCGTCCTGTCTTATGATTCTTACAAAAAGGTAAAGTGAAATTGTATTATATATTTGTGTTATAAAATGTCTTTACATACACGTCTCAACATCATCATGTCTACACAATGTCTAAACAGTGAACACTATCCCCTTCACTCAAAGAGCTTTTTCCCCTTCTTCTTCCAATCTACACATCTAAGTAATGAACATTTTAATATATAAGAATCGTTATAAACGACCAATATCTATCTAAGTCTCTTACAACAACAAAAATCTCTCTCTCTCTCTCTCTCTCTGAGACCTTTCAACATCCCTCCTAATAAGACTCTTTATAAAACTCACTAAGATACAGCATCACTTATAATAAGACTCTTTCTTAATAAAAACCAATATGCAACATATACATATTATGTGCCGTAAATGACCAGACCACCCAGCAAGGGTGGGTTTAAAAAAAAAAAAGAACTTCGGTTACCACGGAAAAAAATTAAAAACACAACGTTTTAAAAGGGTCCAACATAATTTAAAAAATAAATAAATAAATAATACCACGGAAAAAAAATTACACGATCACAGACATGCGAACAAAAAAAGAACAAAAAAAGAACAAAAAAAGAAAAAAATTTGAACACACACGCACACAGAGAACAAAAGATACAAGAAATATTAAAAAGAAAAAGAAGAAAAGGCCGATATGCCGTAAAAGAAATCCGTAGTAATGAATAAATAGTAGTAAACACAAGTCACCGTGTATAATTCATTGAAATGAATTCTTTTGTTTATGTAGAACAGAAATATTTTAAAAAAAGAAAAGAAAAGGCCGATATGCCGTAAAAGCAATCCGTAGTAATGAATGGAAATATAGTAAACAAGTCACCATAAGTAATTCATTGATAAATGAATTGGTTTGTTAAAAAAAAAACACACACACACACATACACGCGAATGCAGAGATTGGGTCACCCATTATTGTTTTGAAATTTGTATGGAGTGTCAATTAGAAATTTGTGTCAATATGAAATCGTTTGGACGAATTGTTGAATTTTATCTGTCAATCAAGCAGGAATTTTTCAAAGGTCGCATGTAGTCTCTGAAACAGCGTGTAAATTGTGTTTGGAAATGCATTTTTGTGTTCATAGTTGAACTTTTCGGCTTTTTGTGTTTCATTTGTTTTGTTTTTGAAAAAAAAGGGACAAATTTTTGTTTTGTGTTGTTGAAATGTATAATGTAACGAATTTTTATTATTTTTTTTGTGTTTTGTTGCAAAATGTTTAAATGTATTAAGGTATTTTTTTTGAAAATGTTTTTATGATGTTGAACAAATATTGTAAATTGTCTTATGTATGAAAATGTTATTGATTTTCACAGCATGAATTCAAAGTTATCGGTAAATATACATTAGATTTAAACAGTCTAGGTGAAAATAAAACTAGTTAAGACGTATAGTTGGCTTACATATTCAGTTAGAATTTTAGAAGGGGGACAAGAATTAAAATTCCGTAAACGGGTATTTGGAGAGTTTTTAGATGTAATAAGCCGTAAGAAAGATGTTTTGTTTTAGCATTTGGGTTTGTTGTTTTTTTTTAGAGATCTTAAAAATTTTCTGCAAGAAAAGTGACTTGGTAGGGATCGATAAGCACAAGATGTGCCGCTATACGAAAAATTTGGGAACCTGGTTAATTAAGTGCTTAAAATAAGCTGGTTGCACGTACCGACTCCAAGCAAGTGGTAAGTCTTGGCTTAATTAATAAACAGGCGTTGGAAAGAATACGAAAATTCTTAAGGGGACCAGTAAACCGAGGATAGGTAGGCCTTAGGCAATCACATATAGCTTAATGAAGTAAGAGACAGGCAAAAATATGCCGTAGATTACGTAAGAAAGATATAACCTTGTATTTTTTTTAGAGATGCATGAATGTGGGATATATCTGCTGGATCTTGGAGGCTCTGGTGAGAGAAAAGAAAAATCACACACAAAAAAATCGGGCAATTAGATAGAATTTAGGCGCAATTAAGGTGTTGGGCACGAAAGGTGTTAGTTAGTTAGGGGTGATATTTCTAAATCCTCGACGAAGTTTCAAGAATCCAAGCAAGGAAATCCGAGTGAATCCGTATGAGAGAAAAAAAGGGTATATCTTAAACTTCTGAAGCCAACCACAAAGATTTAAGTATATGAGCTTTGGTATGTCCCATATAAGATAGTCATAGAATAAAAAAACAAAGCCATACTTGATAAGACTAACCATGCGGAAAGAATTGATCAGGACACTTTTGATTTCGAGGGAGGTGGAAAACCTCTAAACTGCGGCATATGGGTGGCTGGAAGATAGCTGATGTTAATCATAGGTAAAGACCCTACACCCAAAAAGTAAATGCCACGAATATCAGAAAGGTTCTGATCTTATAAAAAAATAAATAATTGTGAAGTCGGCCGTGAAGGGCTGACTGAAAGAGATTTTTTTTTGTTTTTTTTTTTAAGCCTGATCTTTCTAGCCGTGTGGTTGTGTAGATGTAAAAATAAAAAATGTACTAAATTTAAAAATGCATACATTTTTTTTGTGAAAGAGCTGTCCCCTTTTCATGTAAGTATAAAAATAGAGAGATTAGTTAAAATGAAAATGAAATAGCAATAGACGAAATTCGAACCTCGTAATTTAGGTTTAGAAATAGATTACGTGTGAGAATTAAAAGGGAATGTAAAACAAAAACTTGTTTAGAATATAGATAAAATATTTCAAGAAAAGAATGTGAACTGTCAAGTTTGTTATGACATTTTTAATTGAAAGAATTCAGCTTATAAGATAATGTTTTTAACATATTGGAAAAATAGGTTACTGAGTATAGGAAAAGTTTTGGACACGTATGTCCAGAACACGTGAAAGAAGGCACATGTTTTAACATGTGTGTGACGTCACGGAAAATAGAAAGTTCTAGTTATAGAGAAAAAACTTTAGAGTTAGAAGAAACAGTCAGTGAAAAAACCTCAGAGAGAGTCAGTCGTCTAGGAAGCGAGACGTCACTTTGAAACTAAAATGTGAAGCCTTGAATTCTTGGTGATGGAAACCCGGCCGGTCGTGACGAAATAAACCATCATGTGTTTTGTAAAGCTCGTCTTGTCTTATGATTCTTACAAAAAGGTAAAGTGAAATTGTATTATATATTTGTGTTATAAAATGTCTTTACATACACGTCTCAACATCATCATGTCTACACAATGTCTGAACAGTGAACACTATCCCCTTCACTCAAAGAGCTTCTTCTTCCAATCTACACATCTAAAGAATGAACAGTTTTAATATAAATATGAATCTTCATAAAACGAACAAAGTCTCTTACAACCACATCTCTATCTCTCGGAGTCTTTCAACATTCATCTTAAACACTCTTTCTAAGCATCTCCTTCTAAGATACAAAAAGCAATATAATAAGACTCTCTCTCAAGACAAACACTCTAATAAGACTAAGACTCTCTTTTCCTATAACCCCAATATGCAACACATGTACTCTTCAGAAAAATTCGAAATTATTTGCTTTGATAGAAATAAGTGACAGTATTATCAAGAAGAAGAAGACTCAACGTCGTGTTGTGATTCTGGCAGCCATCTTTATATATTTAATATGCATTGAGCTTCTAAACAAATAGGATTGGTATGAACAAAGAGTGGAATATAATTGCAAAAAATTATTTTACGAAAACAACTTATTACTACTCCTCAGTTGATTATTGTTACAAATTCTTAAAAATACTTACAAAGGAAGAAATCACATTCTCGCCTAAATAGATAGCAATTCCAAATTATTTTTCATGTCATCTAAATTTTAGCCTCTGTCCCACCGATCAAATATTGCATCCTTCTGCCTGTTTTACAAGTATTTTAATAGTGGATGCTCTGACGAACTACAAGCCCTTGTACCCCCTCGACGAAAATACCCCCGACAAACCCGACAAGCAACGAAGTCCCACCCCTACATAGTTGAGATCCCTAAATGTAAGAAAGCCTTTTACTCTAATAGCTTCTTCCCCAGAACTGCAAGACTTTGGATTTCTCTTTCTGTTTCCTGCTTCCCCAACTGCACTGACGTGCATAAGTTCAAGTGTATTGTGAACAGACATCTTGCTGCTAAATTCCCTACATAGTATCCCTGCAACTTAGGTCCCTGATATAGCCTCCCCCCACATCAAAGTGGCAATGTGCCTTGTTTCGGGTGAAAATGTAATAAAAATATCACAACTCATGCACAAGGATGGAGTGCTGCTGCCTCATTGTGGCAGGAACTGCTGGAAGCAGCTTGTCCTGCCTTGACAGAGGTCAAAATAGACTTCGTAGCCTAGTGGTGGATGCCGTTTTCTCTTCGTAGCTTAGTGGGGGATGCCCTTTTCTGTTCGCTGCAACCTCTTTCCTACAGAAGAGACGTTGCGAGTCTGTCTCTGGTTTATTTGTTATTTTCATGGCAAGTGCTCGTTTGAGCTCCAATCTATGGTTCCCCCTGGCCTGACTTTCACGAAAAACACTCGTCTGCCTGAAACTACTATCAATAACCTCCCCCAATCTTTATTTGTGCCTAAACCTAAACGTGGATTCCATAAACAAAGGTTATTTCTTAGAACTGCATGCCTGTGGAACTCTGTTCCGTTTTCCTGCTTTCCGACTGACTACAATAGGGTTGTCTTCAAGTCCAACGTGAACAAATTCTTGATGAGCTATCCCTTAATTATCCAATTTACCAAATTTCCACTACAAACGATAACTGACATATTCATCTTGAGCACTGTACACTCATGAACCCTTATCCTCGAGTGGCCTCCGGGATTTGATAAGTGGTGACTCCTTTGGAAAAAACATCAGGTGGAAGGTTATACATGATCATCATCCCCAGAAAGGAGTCGGAAAGAAAACTGGAAAAAAGCATGGCCATTTGCGAAACCTCCGGAGTAAAATATGTGCCGATATAGCGTACACTAAATTTTACAAAATTAAGGAACAAAGATGGCTGCGGGTAAAAACACACCAGTCTTCTATGGGGTTTTTTCTTGCAGCATAATTTTGTTATGCATTTTTTTCTAGCTAAGTAAATAATTTATATTTTTTCTGAAGAGTATATTCACGAAAAGAGACAGTATTGACATAATAATAACCGTTTGTTTCTGCATACCGAAAATAAATATTTGGATCTTGGAATGTAGCTATACTGTTATTATTTTATATATGCTCTGTTATGTTATATTTATTACACATTGAGCCTCTAAACAAAAAGGTGTGGTAGACACAAAAGTGTAGAATATAATTTAAAACCATATTTTACTAAAACAATTTATATATACAAACACACGTACACCCTCACACGGACACACACATACATTTATTTATTTATTTATTTATATATATATATATATATATATATATATATATATATATATATAAAGTGAACGTGTCTGTGTGTGTACATTTCCCTACGCAATAACGCTGTCAATTTAAATTCTACAGACTGAAAATTTGATATACAGGGTACTGAGATTTGAAAAAATCTTTGTGATTGGTTTTCGATAAGAAATTTGGCTGTTAAGGGGTCAAAGTTCAACGATTTGACTGTTGAAAACTCTACCAAACTCCTTTTGCCAATTTTGGATCTAAACACTTGAAATTTTAGATATAGGTTCCTTGGGCATGGATCTAACTTAATAACTTTATTTGAGCCTCAAACAATAAATGCTAAGGGGTACTAATAGGGGTCAAAATTTAAAAAAAATTGACTGCTTTTTTTTTTGCTCAACATACACTTCCAAACACCCGGGCAACGCCGGGCTGAAATGTTAGTATATATATATATATATATATATATATATATATATATATATATATATATAAATCAATACATAAAATTTAAGTTTACAAACCAAAAGCCCTGTTTACTTAAAGATAATATAAATATTAAAATTTATGTACTAATCCCAATCAAATGAAAATGTTCAATACAACCGAAATAGGAAATTCGCAAGCGAAATATTTGAAGCGTAAAAACTTTTACTAAAATTTTTTTATTCATAAGTAAATAACACGAAAAGGGTTGATATGCCGTAAAACAAAACAACCAACCCTTCCATGTTATATTTATTTTGCTCAAGTAAAACTATAGAGTTTCTAATGTACATATATGTGCAAACCTATATACATACAAATGACATGGTACATAAATTAACGTCAGTTGAAACGGGCACATTAAACTCGGTACACATGCCCATGCTCTGTCTCCAACCTAGCTTATCTCCCCTGCTTCATACATAAAAGGTAATACACGACTCCACCTGATATTTAATACAAGGAACGCTTTAAATAACTTATAACATAAGGTCGTGCTTTGACACACGAATAGTTTCAATAATTTATCTGGTGATGTGGAGATTTCTCGTATTTCTTGCTTAATTTTTCTTTTCGTTGTAGTTCTCAGAAATAAAGCCTCCCCACCCTACCTAGGGTTGACACTAGAACTGTATATGAGAAGTATAGATGTGTACCATCAACGTTGCTTATTTCTAACACAGTTAATATGGAAGTTGGGAACATTATATTCCTCTCTCCCATCTACCATTTTAATATGTTATAGAAGATCTTTTTAGTCTCTTGGCCTTACTAAATTCAAAAACAAGAATTCGTCTAGTCTGGTGGAGTATCCAGCTTCATGCTGCTACATGTGGTAATATAACTTGGAGAAGGTGTACCGCCCCTTGGAACAGCTAGTGTGGATTAGCCATACTGAGGAGATCTTCTTTGGGCTGCGAATATTGTGTGATTTGGAATATTTGGTCGAAGTTTGCTTCTACAGAACAGTATCCCCCATGCCAGTTTGTCCTGGCAAACCCCTGTACACACTCAAGGATGATATCTACTCCTAATGTGCTTAAAACATTTTTTCTTCAAGCTCCTTCTTGTTGTCACATTGTCCTGTCTCCGCTGGTCATACGTAGTTTCATTCCTTTTAGTTTCTATTAATATTATATATATATATATATATATATATATATATATAAAAGTGAACGTGTCTGTCTGTCTGTCTGTTTGTCTGTCTGCCTGTGTACATTTCCCTACGCAATAACTCTGTCAATTTTTAGTCTATAGACTCGAAATTTGAAATACCGGGTACTGAGATTTGGGAAAATCGATGTGACGGGTGTCAGCCAGAAATTTGGCTGTTAAGGGGTCAAATTTCAACGATTTGACCTTTAAGAACTCTACCAAACTCCTCCGACAATTTTGGGTCTAGACACTTGAAATTTTAGATATAGGTTCCTTGAACCTGGATCTAATTTAATAAAGTGATTTGAGCCCGAAACTATAAATTTTAAGGGGTCATAATAAGGGTCAAATTAAAAAAAAAATTACTCTTTTTTTGTTTTTTTGCTCAGCATACACCTCCAAGCACCCGGGCAACGCCGGGCTGAAATGCTAGTATATATATATATATATATATATATATATATATATATATATATATATATATATATATAAGTGAATGTTTCTGTGTGTGCCTGTTTGTCTGTGTACATTTCCCTACGCAATAACTCTGTCAATTTTTAGTCTATAGACTCGAAATTTGATATACAGGGTACTGAGATTTCGGAAAATCGATGTGATCTGTTTTTGTCCAGAAATTTGGCGATTAAGAAGTGAAAGTTCAACGATTTGACCTTTGAGAACTCTACCAAACTCCTCCGACAATTTTGGGTCTACGCACTTGAAATTTTAGATATAGGTTCCTTGGACATAGATCTAACTTAATAACTTGATTTGAGCCCAAAACAATAACTTTTAAGGGGTCATAATAAGGGTCAAAGTTTAAAAAAAAATGTGACCTCTGCGGTCTCTTCCAAATTACTCAGACAATTCCTGGTATAAATATTTGAAATTTTACACAAAGGGTATTCAGAGATAGGGCAAGCTTTTCAATAAGTTTGGGTCGAAAATTTTTAGTTGCCAATATATAAATGTATGTATGTATATTTGCATGTCTCCCTTAAACTTTCAATAGAGACGATGGATTTTAACAAGATCAGTATCGTTTTAAAGTTCGACCTTTCATACGACAAATATGGAAAAATTGGCTAAAAACATTAATATCTTCCCCTTCAATTAGGAACTTTTCTACAGGAGGGGGTCACTTTTTTCGCCGATATTTTTGGAAGGTATCCTCTCCTTTAGATTGTCTAGACTTAATTTTAAAAAAATGTCGCTTCCGGTTTGGCGGTGGTCATAACAGCATAAACGTAAGGTTTTACCCCGTTCTTTTCCTCCTTTGCGGTACGGGTTCGAGCCTGCCTTCCTACTACCGCTTTTTTTTTTTTTGCTCAACATACACATCCAAACACCCGGGCAACGCCGGGCTGAAATGCTAGTATATATATGTGTGTGTGTGTGTGTGTGTGTGTGTGTGTGTGTGTGTGTGTGTATGTATATATATGTATGTATATATATATGTATGCATATGTATGTATATATATATGTATGTATATATATGTGCATATATATATATGTGTATATATATGTATATATATATATATATATGTATATATATGTATATATATGTATGTATATATATATGTGTAGGGAGACAGGGTAGTAGTACTCGTCAAGGGTTCGTCACTTGAGACTCAGCCCAACAACAGGGTCCGGGAACCGTCCCAGCACCTGTTGGTCTGACGTACGCCGCCTGGGTAATACCTAGGAGGTCCATCCTCCTAGGCCTTGCCACTGGGCTTTCCGGTGGAGTAAGTTAATTGCTTACTGCCTGGGGTACCCCTACCGGGGAATGCCGACGGGGTTACTCAGGCAATTTTTACAATTGCAGGAGTGCCATTCCTTTAGGGGAGCCTGCTGGATCCCCAGTTTCCGGCCTTGTGCCACATTTTGCCGAGGTGGGCGGCAAATAAATAACTACCCCATTATTCATCTTGGATGATGGGATATGTCTCCTAGCGGCTTCGGCTGCAGGGAGACAAAGTAGAAGTACTCGTCAAGGATCCGTTCTTGACACTCAGTCCGGCAGGTGAAGGGCCGAGATTCGGCCCAGCACCTGTCGGACTGAGGTACACCACTTGGGTACTACCTAGGAGGTCCACCCTCCCAAGCCTTGCCACCGGGCTTTCTGGTGGATTAAGTTAATTGCTTACTGCCTGAGGCGCCCCGACCAGAGAATGCCGACGGGGTTACTCAGGCAATTTTTACAATTGTAGGAGTGCCCCTGCTTTAGGGGTGCCTGCTGGATCTCCACTTTCCGGCCTTGTGCCACATTTTGCTGGGGTGGGCAGCAAATAAATCTCTACCCCATCATTCATTTAAAATATTGTAACATAAACTATTTCAACTTTTTTCGCCCAAACTGATTTAAAATTTTGCTGAATATCTGAATACCATTTATGTAAAATTTCAAATGTTTAGGCCCAAAATTGGCTGAATAGTTTGCTAGAGAACGCAAAGGTTAACATTTTTTTTAATTTGACCCCTTGGCAGCTCAAATTTTTTGCCAAAAACCGATTAAAAAGCTTGCCATTTATGTAAAATTTCAAATGTTTAGACTTAAAATTGGCTGAGTAATTTGTTAGAGACCGAAGAGGTCAATTTGTTTTTAACTTTGACCCCAATTTTTCCCACTTAACCTTTATTCTTTTGGGCTCAAATATATATTAAAAAGTTTCATACATGTCCATGTAACCTACTTCTAAAATTTCAAGTGTTTAGACCCAAATTTGACTAAGGAGTTTGGTAGAGTTTTCAGAGGTCAAATCGTTGAACTTTGACCCCTGGACAGACAAATTTCTGGACGGACCGATTAAAAAGGTTTTCTCAAATCACAGTACCTCTTCTGTACAGATCTCGAGTCTGTAGACCGAAAATTGACTATTGAGTTATTTGGTAGGGAAAAGTACACACACATACACACACATTTTCACTTATATATATATATATATATATATATATATATATATATATATATATATATGCTGATGACTGTTTTTATTTTCATTTAAATATCGAGCCGTTACCAAGAACATCGGCTACTACCATCACCATCGCACGCAGAATTCCACCACGTGGTCAAGAAAAATAAAAAAGAAAAAAAAACAGATTCTACATTGATAAGGATGTTTAGCATCGAAATATATCTGATATAAGCAAATAAATTTGTTTATATTTTTTAAAAAATGCGTTGTTTTCAGCTTTCAAAACGTATTCAATTATATACGTAATTTTATTTTCAATTTTCAACCAACACAACGCTTCAAAGGTAGGTAAAGAAGAAAAAAAAATTCCTAATTTCAATTTTGCGAGGCTGGTGCGACACTCTGCTGATGACTGTTTTTATTTTCATTTAAATATCGAGCCGTTACCAAGAGAATCGAACTAATACCATCACGCTCGCACACAGAATTCCACCGTGCGGCCAAGAAAAAGAAAAAAAGAAAAACAAACGGACTTACATTGATAAGGATGTTTAGCATTAAAATATATCTCAGATATAAACAAATAAATTTTATAAGTTTATATATATATATATATATATATATATATATATATATATATATATATATATATATATATATATATATATATATAAACTTGGGATCACGAATTCTATGAATTAGACGATCACACTGCGGTCATGAATTGCAGAAAGTTTGACAACTCTGAATTGTCTAATGTCTGCGTGCTAATTGTACGTTTATTACTTATTAAATCCCTTTTCTCTTATGGCAAATGTTTCGTGGCCCGGAGGTAAAAGTTTAGCAAACGGAATTAAAGCTGGCTTCGTGGTTGGGTTCGAATCTCCCAACCAGAAGTAATTGTCACTCCCATACTGATGATTGCGTAAGCATGAAATATTTGTGTCTGTAAGTGTAAAGAAATTACTAGTTAATTATATATATATATTTAAAACTGTACAGAAGGTCAGGAAAACATTGGTACCGTCGGTTTCAAGCCTAATATAAGGGGGACCAGTTAATGGTAAATAATGTTAGGCTCTCGCCCGCCATATTGTTTTCTGTTTATGTTTCTGAGGAAAAATCAGGACCGCACACATTATGTATAATAATGTTCATTTTTGTTTTGTTATTGTTTGTCTGTCCCTATTTCTATATATCTTATTTAAATATATTTTTTTTTAAAATTTTTAATTTAATATATTTTAGTAAATATATGTTTAAAATTATTCATTTTATCCTATTCTATTCTTAATTGACATAGCGTCCGGTCTTAATCGGTTATTTTGACGGATTAAAGAGAGGCATGGTATCTTACTAATTCTTTAAACTTTTGGTCCACTTTTTTATTTTAATTAAGTAACTCATGAATCTTTGGTTTTGTATTTTACTATATTATTTACATATTTCTTCATATATTTTTTGCATATTTTTATACGCTTTAAATTTTATTTTTATGTTTGGTTACTATATATCTGGGTATGTTTAAATGGTATCAGGTTCTAAGTGACCTTATAGTCAGTATATTCTTGTTATATATAGAGGTTTCATTAAAAGAGAGTTTTAGAGATAAAGAGATGTTGTTGTAAGAGACTTAGAGAGATTGTTCATGTTATGAGAGATTGTTCATGTTATTACGATTCATATATATTAAAAACATGTTCATTCTTTGGTTAATAGATGTGTTGCTATGTAAAGCTCTTAGAGTGAGGGATATGAGATGTACATTCACATTGTGGATATGAGATGTCGAGACGTGTATGTAATGACATTTTATAACACAGATATATAGACATATAATACAATTTTCACTTTACCTTTTTGTAAGAATCACAAACACAAGACGACGTTTTATCAAAACACATAATGGGTTTATTTCTTCACGACCGGCCGTGGTTTCCATTATTTCTTCACGACCGGCCGTGGTTTCCATTATTTCTTCACGACCGGCCGTAGTTTCCATCATCAAGAATTCAAAGCTTCACATTTTAGTTTCAAAGTGATCGTCTCGCTTCCTAGACGTTCGAATTCTCAGACTCTCTCTGAGTTTCTCACTGACTGTCTCCCTAACTAACTCTCACTTCCTATATTGAGAAATCCATGCATCCCGGTCACGTGAGCAAAATTCACGTGTTTCAACATGCGCGACTTTGCACGTTTTTCCGACATTATGATTTCCCAATAACCTATTTTTTCTTTGATGTTTTTACAAAGGAATTCAACATACATATCTAATTTATTTAACCCATATTTTATTATCCACATTCTTTCTAACAATTGAATAGTTTATTTATTATTTATTTCATCAGAATTAACAATTTACTGGACATTCCATTTAAACCTATTGTTCTTTAAAACTTATGTCCAGGGTTCGATTTCTGCTTTCTCTTATTTTATTTTCATTTTAACTAATCTCTCTATTTTTATACTTACATGAAAAGGGGACAGCCCTTATCATGTAGCATTCTTATATAAACTATTTTATTTTATTTACTGAATTATAATGTCTAGCCTTTTATATATATATATATATATATATATATATATATATATATATATATATATATATATATATATATATGAGTTTACGGAAAATTCCTAGCTCTTTAATTAAAAAATCGCCTAAGTATCTGTCTTCAATTTTGCTAAATTATTTCATGCGTTAATTTTACTGTATTTAGAATACTCTTTAAGAATTTCCTTTATGTACGGTCTTCGTTTGTTATTCTCCCAGTTTATTAGTAACACTTTCTCCTATGTATACATGTCTTAAGGCATTTGATGCGGACATTTAAACAGATCATTTGGGGGTCATTTATGGTCTTTATAATGTGGCATTTCTCTGCATCACAAAGGGAGCACCGTTTTGAGGCTGGTGAGTATGCTGGTTTTCTCTCTATATTCTTCCTTTTAATGCTGAATGGCGTTCCGTTGTCTTTTAATTGCTATACCCTGGCAGCTAATGTTGTCTTTAATCTTGTTCTTGCCCTAAATGAACTGTTATGCATGTAAAATCTCTGCTCAAAAGTCTCTTGTGTCATACTTATATATACTTCTGGTGTATCACTATCCTGATATGTGAGTGTCGTTCCATATACGAGGGATTTCACCCTGCAGCTTCCCTCTAATGGAGAATATTCCTTGGATCTGCAAGAGCAGTCCGCATTTTCTTTTTAATTTCGTTCCCTTGCGACAATCTTTTTATTGATGGGGCGGTATAGTAGTTGACCATAACTGTGTTCTTATTGAATAATTTGTGCAGCTTATGTTGTGGAGGGAAGTTTCTGTCCAGCAGTTTCATGAATAAATGTCCTACTCGTCTTTTTGCGTTGAGGGAAAAATATAGAAAAAGAGACAGACAAGCTATAATTAAATAAAGATGAACATGCATGCGGTCCTAGTTTTTCCTCAGAAAGATAAACAGAAAACAATATGGCTGAAGATTAACTAGTCCCCCTTTTGGTTAGGCTTGAAACTGACGGTACCAATGTTTTTCTGACATTCTGTACAGTTGTAAATAAATAAATGTTACGCTCTTATATTGAATTTTTTCTGTGAAATCAAGCACTTTGATGGAATTCTTTCCCAAAAAGAGTAAACGTGTGTGTGCGTGCAAAATTAACATTCTAATCAATAAAATCAGATGTCAATTTTAAGTTGGTTGCCGTATGAAACTTTTCTAACGTTAAAAACAGTGATGAGAAATACTGATGACTGGCTGGTTATCATTATTAGGCAAATACGTGTTCTGACAAGACAGAGGTCACTTAGTAGACAAGAAAATGGTCAAGAAGAGGCTGAGAACTATAGAACTCACCAGGCCGAGAAGTTTTTATATATTTCTCAAGCACGATATATATATATATATATATATATATATATACATATATATACATATATATATGTATATATTTTCAGAAATATATATATATATATATATATATATATATATATATATATATATATATATATATATATGATGAAAGTAATGGAAATAGTATTCCGACAAAATAGGGAAAATAAAAAGGAACAAACTGTATTATGTGTTCATCAACGTTTCGTCTTTATTTCGAGACTTCCTCTGGTATATTTTTTGGTTTCTTAATCTCATTCATCCAGATGAAGTCTCGAAATAAAGACGAAACATTGATGAACACATAATACGGTTTTTTCCTTTTTATTTTCTCTCTCTCTCTCTCTCTCTCTCTATATATATATATATATATATATATATATGTGTGTGTGTGTGTGTGTGTGTGTGTGTGTGTGTGTGTGTGTGTGTCTAGTTACTTATAACTGTCTGAACGAAACATCCTTATATATGTGTTGTGACATATAAATGCTTATGTATAACGAATAAAATTATAAATTGTTCTATTTCGGTATTGAGCATTCTTGTATAAACCTCTTTAAAATTCATTGGTTGCTTCGCTTCTGGAATTATATATATATATATATATATATATATATATATATATATATATATGTGTGTGTGTGTGTGTGTGTGTGTGTGTGTGTGTGTGTGTGTGTGTTGTGTGTGTTGATAAAGAGTAAAATTAGTAATTAATAGTGACATTTATAAGTAAAAATAAAATAGGTTTAATACTCCTAAAATTCGTACCAGAATTGTCCGTGGCGCAGTTGTTAGAGTACCGTGAAAACATAAGTTGTTAAAAGTGATATTATTCTGAAGGTTGAAGGTTCAATCTTCTCTTGCTGATAATAATGATAATAATAAATATTTATTGATTTTAAAATTGCAGCAAAGCTAAAATCGCTAGATCACCCCCCACCCCACAAGTGTATTTTGACGTTTAGGAAAACATCTGCATATTTAACACGTGTTTTTACAAAAACCAGGGGAAATAACAATCTTATAATTTAATAATTAGAGATTTATAAAGAATCGGTAACGGAATCGATAAATGTATCGGAATCGAGAATTTAGTACGGAATTGGTAATTGTATCGGAATCGGTAAAAATATTGGAATCGTCCCATCACTAATATATATATATATATATATATATATATATATATATAATTATATATATATATATATATATATTAGAAAGAGAAAGAGGAGGAAGATAGAGGGAGAGTAACAACAAACATACTAATATAAAGAAAACAATTACGTCGTAATACTGTTGAATCGAAGAAAAACGTGAAAAAAGTTTGAATTAAAAATGCCATTTTCGTTAACGTAGCCATTTCATATAATAGTCTTCAACCAATATCTATGACTTCCCGCCATTTCCAATCGATTTGCTGTTTTGCTATAGTCGTTATCGTCTGCCAAAGCGATTCATTCACTGCGATTATTTAAGTCAATATTTACGGAGAAATTCATTGCTTTATTGATTTTGATTCGGGTTTTGAAACTTTTTTTTTTTATTCCGAAAAATTATCAGAAAAAAATTACGATTCTCGTTTTTTATTCGTTTAGTTTCGGGGAAAAAATCAAATATATTTCCATATGCAAATGATATGGAATATGACATTAAAAGTTTTAATAGAAAAGCATTCCTCATGCAAATAAAAAAAAATAACAAGAAAGTGTATTCGTAAGATACGTCTATTAAATCAGAGGCATGTATTATTCTTCTAGAAGTGTAAGCCATGTTTAGTTTCAGAACAGTTTCCGATGGTTCGTTGTTCTAAACAAGTTTTGAGAGGTGACTGGTTTGCAGTAGACAGAACAGTTTCCGATGGTTCGTTGTTGCACACAAGTCCTGAGAGGAGAATTGTTTGCAGTAGACAGTTCCACAGAGTAAAATATTCTTACCGTGTCGAAACAGAAAAACATGTGAAATTGCTACAGAAAAGGTTTATGGAGCAATTCTGGTTTCTGATTGGTTGGTAGCAGAACGTGAATTAATTCGATTCGTCAGTTCCTAACAGCATCGTTTATAAATAGAATCGTCCGACTGTGTGGGATCATACCCCATTCTTCGTCCAAAATATCGCAACATCCTCCCTATTTTTTATAATGGGGAGGTCCTTTGTGTTCGTTCTGCTTAAAAATAAATACATATATGTTCGGCCTTGTGCCAAATTTTTCTGAAAATTTTGTATTTTTTGAAAATAGATATATATCCCATTCTTCGTCCAAAATAGTTCAACAATTCTAAAATAAATGCAAATATTCATTTATTTGCCTGTGCCTCCAGTGTCACAAAAAACATCATCATCGCAAACATTAATTAATGAGAAACGAATTATCTCCATTCATATTCGCTCTTTATCAGTCAAAAATCATTAAAACTATTTCGTCTACAAAAATTTTTTAAAATATGGCTGCCTGTTTATGGGTTCAGGAGGGAAAATATCCGTAAAAATGTACATTTCAGAAATAGAAATAGATAGATAGATGGATAGATAGATAGATAGATAGATAGATAGATAGATAGATAGATAGATATATAGAGAAAGTGTGTACTTTGCACAGTATGATTTTATTGAAACACACGTCATAATATAGCGTTTGCTATGTAAATAAAGATAGATAGATAGATAGATAGATAGGTCGATAGATAGATAGATAGATAGATAGATAGATAGTTAGATAGATAGATAGATAGATAGATAGATAGATAGATAGTTAGATAGAGAAAGTGTGTACTTTGCACAGTATGTTTTTATTGAATTATGTTTTTTTCAAAATTACTTCTACTTTTAGTATAATCATTATTGTCTGTTAAATTGCTGTATATTTTGTTGGTTGTTTCCCAGACGACTAATATACATTAAAATTACTACTTTGCACGGAACAGACAATCATAGTGTTGCTCATTTTCCAAGTGTTAGCCTTTCATTAGTAACAACTTCTGTACAATTGTTTTGCGCCCATGTTGGTTTATAAGTATATAATATTTCATTGATTATAATTCTGCACAACTGGGCAAGCTCGTCGGCGCGTAGAAAAATCAATTTTTCAATGTTTCGACACCATAAGATAACGACACTTCGTAACACAGCAGCATTCACTAATTTTTCTTTTTCACAGCATATATGTAATGGTTTTGCTTATGTTAATAAGAGACATGTACATCGAAATTCTTAAATACTAATGAGCGATATTGAGCAATCTAAATGAGAACCTTGTGTAATTTATATCTTATTACTATCCCGAGTTGTAAAATAACACATTGGTAGTTATTTTCCAGAGGTAAGGTAACCAGTGAAGTATAACGAGGTTCATACAAGAATGCTCAATACCGGAATAGAGCAGGGTATAATCTTACGTTACTGCTTATGTAAAACATAAACAGGGTATACTCACGTTACTGCTTATGTAAAACATTAAAAGTATATATATATATATATATATATATATATATATATATATATATATATATAGTAATTTATAAAATATATATGGCGATTAAGCTACACTGACTATTCGGCGTTTCATCCACTCTAGGACTCCTCTGGCTTATTCATTGAACTTTTGAATAGTCAAGTCGCTGCCTGATGATATCTGTTGTTTGATTGAAACAAGTGGCTATTTGTAGCAGCAGGATGTGACCATATTTATATAACAATAAACAAGTATATATATATATATATATATATATATATATAGTGTATATATATAGTTTATATATATAGTGTATATATATAATATATATATATTATATATATACACTATATATATATAGTGTGTATATATAGTGTATATATATATATATTTATTTATATATATATATATATTATATTTATATATATATATATATATATATATATATATATAAATGCGTGTGTGTATTGATATATATAAACGAATATGTCTCGTTGCATAAGGCAACGCATTATCGCTAGATAAAAACAATATTTGGGCTTCGAATGCTCCTATTTTTGTAATAATTATTTAAGGTTTATTTGTAGGTTGACGTATCCTCATGTTTACTTTTACAAATACTTGGACAAAGAGGCCGAGGACACTTAAAAATGGTGTTTAGCAATAAAACTATGTGTTTAAAAGTAGCCAGAAGCTAGTGTATAAATAAAGATGTTTATAGAAGAAATTCGAACCATTTATTAAATAACATAAACGGTTAGATTCAATTTTTAAAAAAAAATGTGTTTTCTTAAAGGCAATGCTATGCATGATTTCACATATTAGAAAAGAATCTACACGCGCAATAAGAATGAATTTATTCACAAGTGATCAGCTAAGCGGAACAACGACTAAAAATAAGGAACTCGCGCAAAAGATCTTAAGTAAATGAAAAGCAGTGAACTGATTTAACCGGAAGTAGACGTTGGTGTAGGAAGGTCAAAGAGTTTAGGCGGTTTCAGCTATACATGAATGAGCATAGTAAGGTTCTCTCTGACCACAGATTTAAAAGTAAGAAAACATTTTGATCAGTAATTGTGAAGCTAAGATGTTTTACAAAAAGAAAAAAAAAATAAGACTTAAGGCAAACGATCTAGAATCAAGATGCATTCTGTATTATTTGAATTCTTCGGACTACTGTCCTCACATTGAGTGTTATTCTCACAACGGTTCGGTCGATGTAAACTCCGATCTTCTTCAGGTGTATCTTGTCGAACTCCGGGATTTTTTTTTTTTTTTTTTTTTTTTTTGTCTAGCGTGGGAATCTACACGGAATTTCGAACGGTAACCGTTATTTAATCCACGAGTGTTGCATACTCTCATTGCGTTAGCCATGACTGGGTATAAGTGCTGAAGCAATCGCAATCGTATTTCAATTGTCGCCTGCGCTGAGGAGTAAATCTTTAATCTTCAGAAGAGCGTGACTTACAACTGGATTGCACTAAATACTTTGACCATTACGCTTAAGGCGAAACAACATGAGAATGCAGTAAATAATTGGTTTATTAAATTCTAGTCACGTGATTTCCTTTAGTTTTATTTTTAATCTATAATCTTTTTGGTCCCCCCCCCCAACAAAAGGAGGGTGACCCTGTGAATTCAACCTAGTTCGTTCCTCCGTTTGTCTGTTCGAACTTTTCTCAGTAACTACGCCTTGGAATTTTTGGAAATTTTGCACAAACATTAAACATGATATGAGTAAAAAAAAGTAACGGAACGGATTTTTTAGGGAAAACTCAGGTTCCCCCCTCCTAGAGGTGCCTTTCGGGTTAAAATGGCTAAAATTGACACTTTTGTGCTTATTAAAAAAAAATTGATGCATTAGATTTTTATAAAACTTTCTGAAAAGTTGTAACTAACTGATTTCTATATAGTTTTGTTTGTCGCGAAAACTCTTGGGTGTGCCCCAGGGGTTCTTTTTTGGGCTAATAAAACACTTTATTATGGGGACTATTTTACCATATTTGTCCAAAAGTTTCTGTGTGTGTCTATTAAGCAGTTTTGCATGGTGCTGAACTAAACTTTAAATATGTTAAGGCATTGGGAACTTTTGGGGCTAAATGGGGGGCGGGGGAGGCAAATGATGTGGGGGAATGTCAAATGCTGAACTTAGTAAATTTTTTTTATTCGTTCACTGTGCGCATATGGGGGGGGGCTATGCATGCTTCACTTGTTTACATATGGAAATTTCTTAAGACAAAACATGAAGCCCCTTGATGTAAGGTGCTAACCAAAACAATATATGATTATCGCAAAGAGAGAAGATGCCGACAGGAATAGAGTTCTACAAGCCTGAAGTTTATAGTAAGAACGTACTGTATGTATTACAATGAGGTATCAGCGAATTGCTGGAGACCACAAGACCAACTTATCAAACGAGCTGAAACAAAGGAGGCAGGTAATAGATTAAACAATTCTGAAGTACATATGTCATAACAGTATTCATAGAAACTAGACACTGGCTGCCGATAACTAACGTATGAGTAATGTGACCTGTACACACCATACACTGGCTGGCGATAACTAACGTATCAGTATTGTGATCTGGTACCACCGGACACAGGGTAGCGATTAATAACTTATTAGTATTGTGATGTGTACCCACCAGACATTGGCTAGCGATAAATACTTTATTAATTGTAATCCCTACCCACCAGACACTGGTTGGCGATAAATGACTTTAGTATTTTGACTTATACATTTAAAACAATTGTTTATTAGGGATTTTTTATTATTTCATTTTCATACTACGGGAATTCAGTATAATAACGGTTGGTGCGATTTGAAATATTTCACTTTTTAAGGGATGTTTAATATGATAACGGTCGAAGCGAATTAGCGCATTAGTATATAGATGACTGAGACTAGCAAGATCACATGCGTGATGTTGCAAAGAGAAAAAAGGGAGTTGCCAATGAAATTACAGATACGTATATGTACCTTAGCATGAACCCTTAAACGTGACAGATCTGTTATTTTAGAAAGTACCAAATATGAGAGTATGTTACGTTGTCCTTATTTAGATGACGACTTATATATTTGTTGTTGTTGATGTTGTTCATGTTGTAAGAGTCTTAGAGTGATAGAGACAGTCTTAGGAGTGTTCATGTGTTGAGTGGTCATGTGTCTTAATATGTTCATGTCTGTGGAGATAGCATATTGGAGACATAAACAGAATAGAGAGAGGCAGTTCTGTATATATATATATATATATATATATATATATATATATATATATATATATATATATAATAGACAGTGTACATGTTACAACAAAGAGAACCAATGCTGTAATTCAATGAGAGGAGATTTATGAATATCTTGATAGATAGACCGAGAGATAGTGCGTTTGACATTTATGTTGACAGTTGTACATTTTTATAAAAACAGAGGTCATATTAATACAATTTACCTTTGTTTTGGTGATGATGATTTTCACAAGGTTCTTATAATATAAATGGACAATACCTTTTTTGTTGAATAACAACACTAAGACGCAGATACAAAACCACATGATGATACGTTTATTTCTTCTTCGACCGGTCGGACATGATTTTGTATTTCAGGGATTCAAAGTTGTTACATGATTATCTCTAAACCTTCTCGCTTCGAGGGAGCCTTGACTCTAACGGAGAATCGGTCTGATCTCCTCTGCTTCTCTGATCTGACTCCCTTCTCTGGCTTCTCCTAACTGACTGATTCTGATTCTGACTTATCTAACTAGCTTTATAACTCATGACGTCACTGCATGACATGCCCCCGTGTTTAAGCATGCATTGTTATTCACATGCTTCTTACAAAGCCGACCCTCTAACCTAATTTTCGTAACCCACTTTACAAATAACATTTTCCATTGTCCGTTTTTAAATTCCTTATTTTAATTTTCATTTTTATAACAGAAACAAATTTCATCATTACATCCCTTTTTAAATAAGCAGATATCTATTTTGTGTGAGCTAAACAATGGCAATTCCACATTCCTTATTTTCAATCAAATTCTGTATTTATTTTAACTTCAATTCCAAATCTAGCTTCGCAAGTTCGAATCTTTGACTATCCTATTTCATATTTACATTTAACTAATTCCTTATTTTGTTACTTACATGAAAAGGGGACAGCCCTTATCATGTAACAGATTCACCAGAGTAATATGATAACAGTATTCCATACATGGTCTGATAGAAAATAGCCACAGGTGTGAGAAAGTGTGTAAAAAGATAGATTTTACGAGAAGAGGAAAGAGCAGTAGATACCCCTGTTAGAGTAGCTGAGCGTGTAATTGTGAAGCAAGGGTTGCACAATCCTCAACCACACCTCTCCTGAATCAGTACTGCAACGGCCCAAGACTAAGTGGAAACAATGCTGACACAAGCGGAAAGCACATATAATGCTTGAAATTCCAAAATGGTCACCCATTTTAGCACTGATCAGGCTCAACGCTGCTTACCTTTGGTGATCTGGCGAGTATCAGATTGTCAACGTGATTATGCCGTATAAAAAAACTATGTACTAAATAAATATACTGCTATACTTGTTATTGGGAACTCTTTTAACAACATAATAAAATAATAGGATTATGAAACTACTATGAAATAGCACAACTTGTATATTATTGTGGTGGCACCCACTCATTTACATATGTGGATAATATTACACATAAATAGCAAGAGTCGGTTAGTCTGAGTGTGTGTTAACCAGAAGCCACCGAAGGCCGAGCCGAGAGCAGATATGTTCTCCAGCCAAGACTCTCTTACTTGATAACAATTATGTAAATATACTGTAAATATACTTTTCCTAATACACAATTCTTATTGATCTACCTTTGTTTGTTGAGTCTTCATTTGTATTGCCTTATACGTTATTTGGTTCAACCTGCAAACATAACAGTTGGCGACGAAGATGAACGTCAAACGTAACATATATATAAATAATATTACTCAGAAAACCGCGACCCTGACAAATAAGACAAAAGCTATACAAAAGTCAACTTCATTCATCAACATTCTATGTGCATGCATGAATTCTAACGTCTTTAACAATTCGATACCTATCTTGTCCAAGGTTTTGTATTAACCTCAAAGTACGCCTCAGTTCCTGATAACATTCTTTACATTCTTTGACGCATGAAAGCATTAAGTAATCACTTGTGACTATATCTGGGGAGTAGGGAGGGGGGGAATTCATGAAGGTTTTACGACAGATCTGATTCCGGAGTAGTTGAAAGTGGATCTTGGGTTTACTTTCGATGGACGTGTAACTATCGCTTCTTTTATTCTACCACTAGCGTTGGTGCCCGGCGTTGCCCAGGTATTTTTAAGTGTGTGTTCAGAAAAAAAAGTGGTAGTAGACAGGCAGGCTCGAACTCGTGACGCGAAGGTGGAAAAAAAGTGAAAATAAATCTGACGTTATACCGTTGTTCCATGACGCGACCGGAAGTTCGGAACGTTAAAATTAGGCAAAGTCGATCCAACCCATACGATGACTTGCAAAAATGGCTCGCAAAATATCCACCCCTCCTTGTAGAAAACTGCCCAGTTGAGGGTGAAGGAATTTTAGCCAATTTTTCGATATTTTTCGTCCGAGACACCGGGGCCGTAATGTGGACTGTGTTTGATTTAGCTTAGTTTCATGTAATAGGAGAAAGAAGGGAGCCACAGACGCCTTTCGTAAAAATTCAGATACCACCAAATTTTGTAAAAGGTAACAAAAGGCATTAGATATTAAATATTCCTCAAATTTCATGATTTTTTTAAAAATATTTGACCAGGCATTATATGAGCATAAACTCCCATTTAAGAATTCAAATATTTCAGATTTACATGAAATTTGATTCATAGTAATTATGCACTAAGAACGATTCACTGAATTTCAATTTCTTTCTGAGATTCATTAAGCTTAAGAATATATTTCTAGACTAATTGATTAGAAGAATTGAGAGATTGGGTTACTTTTTATTGGGCCACCCTGTATAATGGACGTTGAACCGTCAATGATGATGATGGAGATAGATAGACAGATATATAGATTGGAATAAATAGATGACTATATCTTTCCCAATGGCTCACACATTCCTTTCCTAGTATTGATTGTATCGACCAACACTTTCCTCCCTCTAATCTTCCCAATCAATCAGCCACTCTTTTGAATTAACGGGTCAATAAAATCTCTGTTACTTTCATCTCTTACTTTACTCCTCACCCCACCCCCCTTTGTCCTCAACATCTCACTTTCTATCCTTCTCTGTCCATTCTATCGTACCATTTCGCTCGCTCCTTCGTCCCTTCCAGCTTTCTTTCGACCTAATGCCATTCAATATCGCGTTCTGTCTGACTTTCACTTATATTATTTCTTCTCTTTACTTTGTCCCAAATATTAAACGAACCCTGTAAAAATATCAATAAATATCAAAGTGGTGGCCACGAATTTTCAAGTTCTTATCTGGACAATTCTTATAATTATTATAAGTGATACAATATATATATATATATATATATATATATATATATATATATATTGTATATACACTCTCTCTCACACACACACACACACACACACACACAAATATACACACACATATATATAATATTTTTAAAATATAATTATCTACTGACACGTGTTTCGTCGTCTACTCCTTATCCGCTGGCCCATATCGGTGACTGTTAGGATATATATATATATATATATATATATATATATATATATATATATATATATATATATATATATATATATATATATATATAAATATGCGTCATGATTCTTGGAGGGGTACAAAATTTATAGAACACAATCATGAAGGGAAGACTTAATGATTAAAAACGATTAAAATAAAGTTAATGGAGTGAAGAGAAGGGAAAAAAATGGAGGAGTCAGCTGACCGGTTTCGCCCTCACTTTATCAAAGCTGTATCGAGGGATTTGTTTTGGAGAAAAAAAAACGAATGGGGATCGAAAATATGTACGAATAAAATCACGTTGCGTTACGTTATGTATGGGAAAAAAGAAAAGAAAATGGGGAAACCATTTCTCTCTTTCTCTCTCTCTCTCTCTCTCTCTCTCTCTCTCTCTCTCTATATATATATATATATATATATATATATATATAGTGGTTTAATTTTAAATTCTGAAAAAAACAACATATAGAGGCATATATTCGATTTAAGAATTTATTGCTTGACAAAGGAATATATAGAAGGGGTTATATTAATTTCCTTAATCCATGGATTTTCAATAATGGCTCATATCATCAGAGGAAATGAAATGCGGTTAGCAAAATGTTCAGCTGCGAATGGACGTTATTTTGCTTTTCAGCACAATTATTGAAAATAGTTTTTTTGAGTGGTTTTGGATAATTATATGGAGAAAATTATACGAAAAGAGAAGTTGATACAACCTAGGTAGTCATTATCGGAAGGAGTCCAATGTTATTCGAGGTTATAAATCCGGGTTGGCAGAAAATAGGCCCATGGGAGAAAGTGATATTCCCATATAACGAAAGCGTACTGCTCCTTCTTGATATTTCGAAAAGTATATTCGTTGTTGCGTTGATTGTGTGTTATTTGCTGTAGTCCAAATTGCTTTCTCGGTGTTGACAAAGTATATTCGAAATTGGGTGGATATACCATTCCATTGTAATTATCCCCATGATATATATATATATATATATATATATATATATATATATATATATATATATATATATATATATAAGGCACTGATAGAATTCAGATGAAAAATCCTGATAGATATTACTTGAAGTAGTACTTTCAAGGAGATCCTAGCCAAAAGGAAAAGCTCAATATTTAAGAATAGAGTAATATACAAATTTAGTGGTTTAATTTTAAATTCTGAGAAAACAACATATAGAGGCATCTATTCGATTTAAGAATTTATTGCTTTACAAAAGGAATATATAGAAGGGGGTATATTAATTTCCTTAATCCATGGTTTTCAACAATGGATCATATCATCAGAGGAAATGAAATGCAGTTAGTAAAATATTCAACTGCGAGTGGACGCTATTTTGCTTTTCAGCACAATTATTGAAAATAGTTTTTGAATGGTTGTGGATGATTATATGGAGAAAATTCGAAGTTGATACAACCTGGGTAGTCCATTATCGGAGGGAGTCCAGTGTCATTTGGGGTTATAAAGGTGGGCAGAAAATAGGCCCATGAGAGAAAGTGATATTCCCATATAGCGAAAGCGCACTGCTCCTTCTTGATATTTCGAAAAGTATACCGGGCAGTCTTGTTCGTTGTTGCGTTGATTGTGTGTTATTTGCTTTGACCCAAATGCTTTCTCGATGTTGACACATTATAACCGAAATTGGATGGATATACCCTTCCATTGTAATTATCCTCATTATTAAAATAATTTGAGCATTGAATTAAGTGTGCAATGGACCTCGGAATCAATAGTATAGTTATCAAAATACTAAAGCTGGCAAAATAATCCAGGTTATGACATTCGGAAGAGCACGCTGGAACGGCTTGCTTGAGGTATGAGTCTAAAAGAAAGATAGTTCGTTATATTGTTTATATTAGATGAAGGAGGCTTTTTAGATGAGGCCACTCGATGATAAGGGTTAAAGACTGTACAGTAGCTAATTGGACAATATAGTAATCATTAGTAATGGAAATTCGGTAAATGTGTTAATTGAAGTGGAACGGCTCATCAAGAACTTGTTTACGTTGGACTTGAAGACAACCATATTTTAGTCAGCTGGAAAGTAGGAAAACGGAAGACAGTTCCACAGGCGTGTAGGTCTAATAAAGAAGCTTTGTTCATGGAATCTACGTTTAGGTTTAGAAATCATATTATTATTATTATTATTATTATTATTATTATTATTATTATTATTATTATCATTATTATTATTATTATTATTATTATTATTATTATCATGTAGAAAAGATATAGAAGGTCATCACAATGCGAGGAATGGAATGTAGTCGGTGTTGAGGAAAAAAGACAAAAACAAGTTACAATTTGCAAATCAATAAGTATATCCATATATGTACATACGTATATTTATTCAATTGTGTTAAATATGTCTTACTTGTATTAGTCTATTGTATGTGACAATTTCCATTATCCCAAAATATATTATGGAAATTGTCACATAGCCTTCTAAATCTTTTATACATACCTATCTCACACAATGCTTCAAGCAAAGTACATCTCATTTATTATTATTACTATTATTATTATTATTAATAATATCATTATTATTACTATTATTATTATTAGTAGTAGTAGTAGTAATATTATTATTATCATTATTATAATTATTATTATTATCATTATTATTATTATTATTATTATTATTATTATTATTATTATTATTATTATTATTATTATTGGCTCACATGGAGCTTTCCCACAAGTCAACAAACGATCTGATTTGAAACCTGTGGTGTTCTCTGGAAGCTGAGTGACAACAAGTCCCCCCCAGACGTCCAGCTCTCTCCACCTCCTTCGATAGCATTTGCAAATGAATTTGCATCATCGCAACAGCCGCTTACCATTGGTTTCTCGCTGATAGTGGCCATTGGTTTATACTAGAATTTTAGTGGCACTCAGCCTCCCCAAGGTCCCAGTTCTTTTTGCGCTTGTCCAGCCGAGGTCTGGTTGGCGCTCGCTCCTCGGTCTTCAGTCCTTATTGACCCTTCTCGGCCCTTTGGTATCCCTTTTTTATTGAGGGGAACGGTGATTAAACAATGGGGGGAATGCATGATGGGGAGTGTAGAACTTGTAGATATGCAGTTTCGGTGTTCTTCATTCCCTGTAACGCTTATTCGTTATATTGTCTTGTATTATTCTCTGCAATCAACGGGTTTCCTTAATATTTCAGTCGTTTTCATTATCGTTAGTCGTTGTACTTTTCCAGTCATCCCTCTGATTCCAATTTATGACATTCTTTTTTCGAAGTTTTTCGGAATTGTTCCTAGTGATCCTACTATTATCGGTACTATTTTGATTTTCTTCATCATCCAAATCCCTTTTAACTCTCTGGCTAGCTCTGTGTATTTGCTTCGTTTCTCCTTTTCTTTCATACCCACCCTGTGGTCAGCTGGGACTGCAAAGTCTACGATTTGACAGGATCTTTCTTTCTTGTTAATTATTACGACATCTGGTCTTCTTGCTTGGATGGGTGTGTCCGTCTTTATGCCCATGTGCCATATGATTTTATGGTTCTCGTTTTCGAGTGTCGTTGCGGGTGTATGCTTGTACCATTTGTCTGTACGCTCAAAATGCAGTCGTTTACACAATTCCCAGTGTACCACCCTCCCCACTTGTTCATGCCTGTTTCTGTATTCCTTTTGAGTCAATTGGCTGCATTCACTTACTATATGGTTTATCGTTTCGTCTCTTTGTCCATAGAGTCTGCATTTGCTGTTTTCTTGTGTTTTATCGATCCTTGCTTTGATATGGTCGGTTCTTATCGAGTTATCTTGTGCTGCAGTTATTAGAGATTCAGTTTCTCGGTTTATATGTCCTTTTTCGCATCCATGTTCAGGTGTTTTCGTTATTCTCATCTTTTGTCATTCTTGTGAATCTTCCGTGGAGTTGTTTCTCTTCCCATTTCTCTTTTCTCGTTTTGTCGTTTGTCTCTCTGTTTTCTGCTTAGTTTTGTTTTTCAGTGTCTCTCGCTGCCATAATTATCCTTTCAGTGTTTTGCATTATGTATTTTTCTAGTTCTTTTTTTCGTGTCCTTCGCGCAGTCTTCTATACAGATCAGTCCTCTCCCGCCGTCTTTCCTTTTCACGTAGAGTTTGTCAATATCGTCCTTTGGGTGTAGGGCGTTATGCATAGTCATGAGTTTCCTGGTTTTCTGGTCGAGTTGTCTCAGTTCTTCTTTTGTCCACTCTATAAACGGTCCAAAGTATCTTACTAGTGATACTGCCAATGTATTTATACCTTTTATTAGGTTTCTGCTATATAATTTCGCTTCCAGGAGTTTTCTTGTTCTCCTGAGGTATTCCTTTCCAATTTTCTCTTTCATTTCTGTTGCTCTGATGGTGTCCGCTTCCAGAATTATTTATTTATAGTCGTCTTGTTCTCCTAGTGTCCTCATTTCTGTTTGATTGGGTAGTTTCATGCCTTCTGTCGTTTCCAGTTTTCCCTTTCTTATAACTAGTTGTGCGCACTTTTCCATTCCAATATGATATGGTTTGAACAGGACCTTGTGCAATCAGGTAGTCGCTAGATGACCCTGCATGTGGTAGCAGGTCCAAAGAGACCCAGGCTTGGCTTCAGGAGGAGTGCTACGACATTGTACCATCTTTTTATCGGCCCGCTCCTTCTCCGAACTGAACTTGCTGGACTACTTCGGTTGGTCATACGTCGAGAACATCACGAACATGATCCTTCACAACACCAAAGCAAGTCTTATCGTCATCAAGTATTCGACGAGCTCCCGTCCGCGCTTGTGGAAAGGTGTGCTCCCAGTTCCGGACCCGTATCGTCACGAGGATATTGAGGCTAAAGGCGGTTACATTGAATCTTGAATTGATTTTTTTCAGTAAAAGTTTTAAAATAAGTCTGTAGTTTTGTTTTCTGTCGGGGAACAATTTTATCGTTCAGTCTTCATACACACACATGAATTCGATTAATAAAAGTACAGCTGTATAGCTGGTTCCACCATTATATCTTTAGTTGCTTCAGTTTGAGTTCATGCCTTACATTTTTGCACTGTTCTGTCTTCTTTGAGCAAAAATTTCTATTTTATTTGTTTGCTATTTTTTTGTTGTTTTTTCTTTTAATTTTTTTAAGCATTTTGTTCAGAATAGATGTAGGGTAAACATTCATCCACTATTTCATGCACGCCATTTGAAAGATTTTTTTTTTTTTTTACTTCTTACGGTCACTTTAAATGCAATTGCTTGAATCTTTTTTGCACTTTCTTCACCTGGTATATTCGCCCGATAGTTTTTGAATTTTTTTTTTTCGTTAGTCCAGTTGCTCCTATAATTTCTGGAATGGTGGCGATCTTTTTTTTTTCTTTTTTTTTTATTACATTTTCACCCCAAACAAGGCACATTGCCACTTTGGTGTAGGGTGCATCATCAGGGGAAACAACTACTGGGGTACTATGTAGGGATTTGGGCAGCAAGATGTTGGTTCACGTTGCACTTGAACTTCTGCATGTCAGTACAGTTGGGGAAGCAGTTACCTGGAATGAAATTCCAAAGTCTAGAGGTTCTGGGGAAGAAACTACCGGAGTAGAAAGATCTTTTACATCTAGGGTTCTCTACAGTGTGGGGGTGGGATTTTGCAGCTTGTCGGGTCTGTCGACGGTGTTCACGTCGTGGGTGCACAAGTGCTTGCAGTTCATCAGAGCATTCATCATTAAAATACTTGTAGAACAGGCAGAGGGATGCAACGTTTCGTCGATGGGACAGAGGCTGAAGCTTAGATGCCAGTTTAGGGCCTATCAGATTTGCGACTCTCTTTTGAACCCTGTCAAGGAGCGAGAGACTAGTAGCCGATGCACCTAAGATTCCAGTTTCTTTTCATGTCGTACATAAGAATTTGGTATTTCGTTATCTTTTTCCTCTCGGTTCTGTTTAGTCCAGTATCATTGGGAACACTAACTTATACTAAGGTTGCTACTTTCTTTTTTGCTTCATTTTACGTCACGCTAACTCTTGATCTCTGTATGAGACACATAGATATTCAAATATTCCATTAAAGTCTTTTACTTTTCAAACACTGATTTAGTGCAAAAAAAAAGTTAAGACCGTTATTCCTCTCTTCTCGATTGAACATTTCAGTATGTTATACAATATCTTTTTGGCGGTCTTTTGTTTAAATACATGCATCTGTGTGCGTTTGTAAATATACGTATGCCTTTGTATTATTTTCGAAATTAAATTACTTATTAAAAACACCTGCCATTTATCTAACGTCAACTTCTCTTACACCTTTGAGAACGGTGCAGGAATCTCGACCACCAAGGAGTTCCGTTACGTAAACAAAAACGCTACGAAAGTTTTTACATATTTTCCTGTATCCATTTTAAATAAGTCTCGTGCGATATACACTAACGTTTCAAATTAAATTAGTTTGAATACTTCTTTAACTCTTCCATAGAAAAATGGCGTCATTTTATTTTATTTTTACTTTTTTTTCAGCCTTTACAGGGCATATTGCCACTTTGAATATGAGGGAATACTATTTAACAAAGGATTTTAGAGAGCTAAGCAGGGAAACAAATTTCCCACATTACATTAAACGTTTACATGCTAGTGCAGTCAGGGAAGCAGGAAACAGGAAGGGAATTCCAAAGTCTAAAATCCAGCGAACGAAACTAATTAAATAAAAAGCTTTCCAGCATCTAGGGTCCTCAACAATGAAAGGGTGGGATTTTGCTACTTGCCGGATTTGGCGGTGGTAGTTACGCCGAGGAGGTCACAAATGGTATAAAATGATAAGATCACAGTTCATTAAAGTACTCTTAAAACGGGCGTAGTGATGCAACGTTGCAGTGATGGGCCAGAAGTTGGAGATCTGCCAATATAGAGAGGACTATTAGATTGGAGACTCTTTTTTTTTGGGGGGGGGGACTCTGTCTGAGTGAGAGACTAATGATATATGTATCAACCTAGGTGTGGCAGCAATACTCAACATATAGGCGAATTGTGGCTTTGCACGGATATAGGGTACTTTCTGGTGTGAGTAATTTTCTTGCACGATAGATGGGCCCCACCTTCTTTGTAGTAGCCTTAGAAATGTCTTCAATGTATTTGTTCCAATTCATGTTGCCTGTGAATGTGAAGCCGATGAGTTTGAACGATTAGCTCTCAGGTAGTGTGCTTCTTGTCATGCCAATAGAGAAGCTCAGTAATACCTAATACCGTTTTCT
>NC_136497.1:123400304-123567804 GCF_053919585.1 Euprymna scolopes | reverse complement strand
AACAATTACCTTAGTACGTTGACATGTAATGATTACATTAGTACGTTGATATGTAACGATTACCTTAGTACATCGACATGTAACGATTACCTTAGTACGTCGACATGTAACGATTACCTTAGTACGTTGACATGTAATGATTACATTAGTACATCGACATGTAACGATTACCTTAGTACGTTGACATGTAATGATTACATTAGTACGTTGATATGTAACGATTACCTTAGTACGTTGATATGTAACGATTACCTTAGTACGTCGACATGTAACGATTACCTTAGTACGTCGACATGTAACGATTACATTAGTACATCGACATGTAACGATTACCTTAGTACATCGACATGTAACGATTACCTTAGTACATCGACATGTAACGATTACCTTAGTACGTCGACATGTAACGATTACCTTAGTATGTCGACATGTAAAGATTACCTTAGTGCGTCGACATGTAACCATTACCTTAGTACGTTGAGATTACCTTAGTACGTTGAGAGTAATTTTGTACGTGCTGGGAATGAGGAAGGAAGAGAGAAAGATAGATGGATATCACGTAATGCTACACCTCATTACATCGGGCGTATTTGCCCACTGTGACAGCACCTAAAACATACATTTCCTGTTTGACCAGACAACAGACACAAACTCTCTGTCTAAAATTTACGAGCTTTAATTGACTTCCGTTTAGGGTCACCTCTAACTCTTAAGTGTCAGTAAAACATGTTTTATTCAAACACGGGTTTTCTTATGTAACGTTATTTAAATATGAGTTATCTGCACTCTATACAGTTCAGCTTTTAGCTATTCTGTATTCTTGTTGCAAAACAGTAAATGTTAATGATTTTTAAATTTAATTTGTCATGGTGATATTAAGAATAACGTTTGTGTTGTGATTAAAGTGATTTTTACGTGGGTGTGTTCGTTTTTTGTCTTTCATTTTTGCTGCTTAAACATTTTCTTTCTTTTTTTTTTTTTTTTTGTCTTGTGTTATTCTTTTAATAACGCGAACAACTCACACAGAAGACTTGAAGCCGCAAATTTCGTTGGCTTAAATCGACTCTCTGATCAAATCGACTCCATAAATTTCAAAAGAAATTAGTTTATGCGAAATGCTTTAATTACAAATTAAATCACTTTTGGATAATTAATGGAACCAACAAAAAAATCGAATACAATGAACGGAGATTAGTTCTTTCGTTTTCAGCTGGTTTTCTATTATTATTCATCCATACTAGCAGGAAAGCCCGACGTTAACCGGGATAGAGTAAGGACCACTACTATGTTCTTTTTCACTATGCACATAGCACAATATTACTTTCTTTATTTTTACAACTCCTTCTATTCCCATTCCGCCCTTTAAATGTTACTTAAACTTTTCATCTAAACATTTTTTTACAAGGCCTGGAAGCCACTCAAGAGTAAGAGTTATTGTAAGTACAGTACGTAAGTGTGGATATTTAAAGTGTCTACTTAAGGGGGCGGTTCATCAGGAATTTGTTTACGTTGGACTTGAAGAATCCAAGTTGTAGTCCGGTGGGAAGCAGGCAGACGGAAGAGAGTTCCACAGGCGTGCAGTTCTAAGAAAGAAGCTTTGTTCATGAAATCTACGTTTTGATTTAAGCATAGATAAAGAGTGGGGAAGTTTTTGACAGTGGATTCAGCTAGACGTGTGTTTTTTGTAAAAGATTGGCGAGTTTAGACGAGATTAGAGTTCAGACGAGTACCTGCCATGAAAATAATGATAAAACAAAGATAGGCTTGCAACGTCTCTTCTGTGGGAGAGAGGTTGCAGGGAAGAGAAAAGGACATCCCCCACTAAACCTATTTTGTACTCTGCCAAGGCAGGATAGGCTGTTTTTAGCAGCTCCTGCCCAGATATGGCAGCAGTATTCCATCCTTGGACGTACTTGGCTTTTATATAGATAGAGAATTGCATTTATCTAATGGCTGGAATGCTCCTCGATAAGACATCGTACATTAATGCAACCACCAACTATCCCAATTGTACTCGCTGAGAAGATAACAACCATACTATATTCATCTTAAGAAATTCTATTATTTTCGTAACTTTGTGTATTATTATTTTCTTTTAATTTACTGTATATTTCGGCGTATAGGGCGACCGTCAGATAAGACGAGGTACAAAATTGAAGCAAATTTTCATAAATTTATCATATAATTCGTTGTATAAGACGACTGCTAAATCACGAAACCATGTTTGTTTAACCTATGCTAGCGATTGCAACACCCAGTATTTTATAAAATATTAGTTTTAAAAGATGATGTTTTTAACTTTTTAAGGGTTGTCTTATACGCCTAATTATACGGCATTTTAATTGCTAGCCCAATTTTAATTATCTATATATCTATAAAAGTGAACGTGTCTGTCTGTCTGTCTGTCTGTGTACATTTCCCTACGCAATAACTCTGTCAATTTTTAGTCTATAGACTCGAAATTTGAAATACTGGGTACTGAGATTTGGGAAAATCGATGTGACGGGTGTCAGCCAGAAATTTGGCTGTTAAGGGGTCAAATTTCAACGATTTGACCTTTAAGAACTCTACCAAACTCCTCCGACAATTTTGGGTCTAGACACTTGAAATTTTAGATATAGGTTTCTTGAACCTGGATCTAATTTAATAAAGTGATTTGAGCCCGAAACTATAAATTTTAAGGAGTCATAATAGGGGTCAAATTAAAAAAAAATTACTCTTTTTTTTTTTTTTGCACAGCATACACCTCCAAACACCCGGGCAACACCGGGCTGAAATGCTAGTCTATAATAATTTGAAAAGGGCTGAAATGTTAGAATGAGTGTCTTGTACGTGGTTTTAATTACCGTCAATTTGCATACATATATATTTGAAGATTTAAACGCGGTTCCATCCCCATGGGTCATTTTCAGGTAGAGCAGATGCATATTCGTCACATAGACAGTAAAGTGGAGATTCAGTACCAATTCCATTGTCTTTCCGTAGAATTGTATATAAATGATATAAATTCCATCAAAAAGTTATGTATTTTTAGTTTTACGTGAAATTTGGTCGCCATAACCGCCTTACATTAAGAGGTCACTTAGAAATTCGAGACAACCCTCATTGCCTTCTTCAGAAATATAAATATATATGATTTATATTTTATACAAATAAGATAAATTTCACGTTTAAAACGTGTTATAAGGGGAAGCCGGAAACAGGGAGGGAATTGCATATTCTAAAAGTTTCAGAGAATAAACTATTAGCGTATAAAAGCTTTCGTGCATCTGTAGGGTTGGAATTTTACTGATTAATCGGTGGTAGTTATGTCAAGAGGGACAAGTTCTACAAGTTCATCAGAAACATACCATTAAAGTACTTGTAAAACAAGGGATGCAACGTCACCATTAGTCACGTGCTCTCGCGTAATGAATGAATGCGTGAATATAGGATTGACATGAAATTCTTAAAGACAAACTAAAATGAACAAAAAATGGGCGGAAATGACTTAAATAAATAAAAGTAAATGACTTAGAATGGCTTTAATGAACTTAAGAATGACTTGAATACTTAAAAAATAACTGGAATCCTTCAAAAACAACTTAAATGATCTGGAGAATGACTTGAATGGCTTTAAGACTGACTGGTTGTAAAGTGGGTGATCATTTTACATTAAATTAATACAGAAAAGTGATTCTCCACTTTATATCACAAAGTTACAAACATAAGTACAGCATGTAGTAAGAAATGATACTACACTTTGATGTTGGCCAAAAGCTTAAAAAACTAAGAACAGCATCTATTAACAACAGACCTTTGATCTCAACCAAAAAGGGCAAGCACAAAAGTGTTACGAACAGACCGACCGACCGACTGACTGACGGAGCGACTTATAGAGTCGCTTGCATGCGACTAAAAAAAGGCACCTAAACATAAAAATGGAATCACTAATAACAGGCGCACAAAATAAGGTTGACACACCGGTTCTTGCCAGATCGCCGAAGTTAAACAACGTTGAGTCAGGCAAGTACTAGATAGGTGACCATTTGGGAAGGCGAGGCGCTGTATGTACCGCGAGGTAAAATACCAGGTTGAGAAACTGGTGCGGTTTATCCTTCTCTCGAAGGTAGCTGGGACTCTCTTTAGCCATGGTAGGTATCCCGTCTAGTGTAGTGAGTTCAATCCCGGCTACGGGCGCGCTGGATGGATGGCACAAAATAACCTTATTAGAACCAAGTATATGAAAGCAAAGATCGACAAGACATAAGCAAACAGCAAATGCAGACTCTGTGAACAAAGGGACAAAACAATAAACCACATAATAGGTGATTGTGGATAATAAATATAAGAATATACACGAACAGGCGGAGAAAGCAATACACTAGTAACAATCGTATCTTAAACACCCAGGCCAATGGTAAAAGTACAAACTGGTAGTGCAACCTGAAAGCGGAAACCATAAAATTCTATGGGACAGTGACGTACAAACAGATAAACCCACCAAAGAGACCGGATATGATAATAGTTTACTAGAAATAAAAGTCTTTCAACTGTTATATTTTGAATGTCAATATTACAGTGCTTATTAAAAGTGGAAGATCGTATAATAATAATACTACTGCTAATAATAGTTTTGCCGTTTCAGCAGAACATAGGGTGAAGATGAATGTGACTGAAAAGACACGGAACTGGCCAGAGCGCTTAAAGGGATCTGGAAAAGAAAAAGTAAAGTAACACAACCGAAAAACTTTGAAAAAAGAATAGGAGCGATTAAAACCAGGGGGATGACTGAGAGGATACAACGAATTTTTATAATGAAAACTGTAGAAAGTTTAAGGAAAACCTTTGAATGTGCAGATTAACACCACACATAAACTACACACAAACGGAATACAGAAACGGCTACAGATACAAAACACAAAGGAATCATGAAGACTGAAACTGTATAACTGTAATATATCGCCCCTCCACCTCTTTTTTCTGTGAGTGTCGGCATAAACGGGCACCACACAAAATAATGAGGGTCAAGGAGGATGGAAAGAAAGCACTAGCCAGACCTCGGTTGGATGAGTGAAAAGAGGAGTAGGACCTTAAGGAGGCTTATTGCCACCCAAATTCCAGTGGAGATCAATGGTCACCGACAACGAGAATTCAATAGTAAGCGACTGTTGCGATAACGCAAATTCTTTGTGACAGATTATCGAAAGAGAGAGTATTGGAAATCTGGAGAGACTTTTTGTCACTCAGACTGCAGGGAACACCACACATTGTTCTCAAGAAGCAATCTTTGATGATGGCTTGTGTGACTACTCCTAGTGATTTGGTTGGTAGGTTGTTTTTGTTTTACGGCATATCAACCCTTTTCAGGTTATTTAATGCTGAATCCAAAGATTTTGAAGAAAAAATTTTAATAGAATATATTTGTTGTTTTCAAGTCGGTTTCTATTTAACCCATAGTTGGGACCCTAACAGGTACTACTACTCCGGGTCAGAGTGGACCTGGGAGCAATGGCAATTAAAGTGTGGCTCTACACTGCCCAAAGCCCGCAAGCAAGGGCCTCACCACTGAATATAGTTTAAGGTCATATCCAGGACCGATACTCCGAGTGAGTAAATAATAATAACAATAATAATAATAATAATAATAATAATAATAATAATAATAATAATAATAATAATAATATATTTGTAGGTTAACCTCCCGCAAAAAAGGTGTTGGCATCAACTGACCCAACACCAAATAGTTGTAAAGTGTAAAGAGAATGGCAAGATTGCAAAGAGAAAGCACTCTCCAGCCCTCCACTAGATGAGTGTGAAGAGGAATGAGATTTTGCAGAGGTTTATTGCCACCCAAATTCCATTGGATATTAGTTGTTGCTGCTAACGAAGAATTCAATGGTAAAAGCTTGTTGATATAACACAATTGTATTTGCAAAGGTTATCGAAACAGATGGAGAATAATGGAAATCTGGAGAGACTTGTCGTCACTCAGACTCCAGGGAACACCACAAGTTACTAAGAGAGAGAAACTTTTGATAGCCTGTGTGAAAACTCCAAGTGAGTACACATAATAAGCAAATGCATAAAAATTAGTGGAACGTTTTATGACAGCGTGATTTCGTTGTCAGCATTGGTTTCGCTATTTTTTTCTTGGTGGTACCAGATCAGGCAGATGAAGATAATGGCTTCCTGACCTAAAATGCACGAAATATTGGTGTTATGTTTTTCCTTTCCCTTTGCAAGACTCAAAAGTGTGCAAAGTCAAAAGCAAAAACAACAAATTTATTCTACAAAACAACCAAACCAAACACTAGGAATAAATTTGGAACATGTGTAAAGAACTGAAAGCATGAACACTCTTTTTTTTTTTTAATTACTCCATTTTGCATAAAATGAGTCACGAAGTGTAGATATGCTGTAAAACAAACAACAAAAGCAAGCACCATTTTTAAGGATACAAGAACGGATCACATGAAGGTTGCTAACATCTATAAACGATAATAGTCCTACTAAAACTGACATGATTTGAACATGATACGCTTATATCATTAGCGCGTGTTGTTAATAACATTACACGGCCACCTCTTAAAAAATGATGTGGTTTTGAAAATGTTAACTAAACGTTTCGTATTCCGACATTAAAATAATATACACAAAAAAAACACAACATGTAACATAGTGCGGATGCACGTATGCAAATTCATGCGAAATTACGTCACCGGCAGGAAAAATAAAAACTTTAAAAAAGAGATCACGTTAGAGAATGGAGTCCAAGATCATGTTAGAGTGGGGATACCGTTCAAGATCACGTTAGAGAGGGAAATAATGTTCAAGATCTCGTTAGAGACGTGAACGACGTTCGAGAGCACGTTCGAGAAGACAATAACGTAAGGGACGTCACAGCGGTAACGAGGAAATGAGGAAATGAATGTCGTTGTACAACAAAAACAATCGAGTTGAAGTTCTTTTCTATTCTTTGTCTGCGACTGATCGTACATGGTGTTGGATAACGTAACACAAATAACCAAACAAGTCTAAAGTAGTTCTTTTATTTACTTTATTTGTCTGAATACGGAATATAATATGTACACTAAACCATCTAGCATGCTTTGAATCGACCTGTTACGCACACCATTTGAAAAGGGATTTTTTTTTCCGAAATTAATAATGGAATACGTCGCACGAATTACAAGTAAGACATTTTACCATACAACTGAATAAATAAATATATATATATATATATGTACTTATTGATTTGTAAATCGCCACTTGTTCTCGTCTCCCCTTACCAACAGCGACTATAATTCATTCCTCGCATTGTGACAGCCTTCTAAATCTCTTTTACATATATATATATATATTATATATATATTATATATATACATATATATATATTATATATATATTATATATATACATATATATATATATTATATATATACATATATGTATTATATATATACATATATATATATATTATATATATACATATATATATATATTATATATATACATATATATATTATATATATACATATATATATTATATATATACATACATATATATTATATATATACATACATATATATTATATATATACATACATATATATTATATATATACATACATATATATTATATATATACATACATATATATTATATATATACATACATATATATATATATATATATATAATATGTACACTAAACCAGAACCAAAATTCCTTTCCTAACGATAAAGCTGAAGGAAATATGAACACAATAATCCATAGAAAGAGATGGAATATCCATTTACATTTTTTTGTACAAAAAAAATGGCTTTATTGATTTTCTTCAAAGCATATTACATGAGAAAATCTAAATTTGCTTCATTTTTTGTTAATTATTTGTTTCTGATCTTAGCTAAGCGATACGGTTCGTAAACTTCCTTTTTTTTATTTTGGCACCAACGGCCTTCCATAGTAATCAAGAGTGGGAAAATAAAAGAAGTGCTGCCGTACTTTTTATCATTATCTGAATCAAGTTTTATATCTTCGGAAAAACTTCGATATATTAGTAACTCGGTGTGTGTGTGTGTGTATATATATATATATATATATATATATATATATATATATGTGTGTGTGTGTGTATGTATATATATATATGTGCATATGTATATATGGATATATTAATATGTACATATGTATATATATGCATGTATATATGTATATATATGTTTATATATATGTATATTTAAATATATATATATGTATATTTTATGTATATATGTATATATATATAAAAATGTATATATATATGTATAACTATATATATGTATATATAATATGTATATATATAACTATATATATGTATATTTATATGTATATGTATATATTTATTACTATATATATGTATATTTATATGTATATGTATATATATGTATATACATGTATATATATATATATTTATATATGTGTATGTATATATGTATATATGTTTATATATATGTATATATATCTTTATTATTTTTTAAATAAATTTATATATAATATGTATATATATGTTTATATATATAATATGCATATATACGTTTATATATATGTATGTACATATATGTATATATATGTATATATATTTATATGTGTATATATGTATTTATATATATATTTGTATGTATATATATTATGCATGTATATATATATGAACAAAAATGAATTGATCTAAATAAGCACCTTCAGAATCAGCACACTTTTTCAACGCAAAACGCGTGTGTGTGTGTGTGTGTGTGTGTGTGTGTGTGTGTGTGTGTGTGTGTGTGCGCGTGTGTGTGTGTCAGTAACGTAAAAAATATTGCGTTCTGGTGGCGATGTCGCTTAAATTTTTTAAGCATTTGTTACGCACAAGCTTGAAAAAGTTGCAGTCGTTAGGTGAGAGGTCTGAAGAGTATGGCGGATGAGGCAGGGTCTGAAGCAACGTGCGGTCGGGCAATGGCCTGAAGGAGAAATGGGACTTTTCCAATGACTAATGCTGGGTATTGTTGTCGAAGTTTTTTGATGCATTTAATACATTTCTTGACTGTACTTTTCCGCCGTAATAATTCGCCTCCATTCAAACAACCGTAATTGATAAGACACGTGGCAGACCACCAAATAGGCAGCATTAGTTTCTTTTGGTGCAACTCTGACTTCGCGAAGTGTCGTGGAGCGTCCTCAGTGTCACATTTTATCGCTGGTCACAGCTCGGTCAAGGAACGGGTTGTTCTTATTGCGTAAAAGAAGTGAAGATGACACTTTATAATTGCAATACGCGAAGCACTCATTTATCAAGTTTTTTTTTCTCTTTCTAATCCCTTTCAAGCGGTTGGAAATCGTCGTATACGTTACGTCTAATTCAGAAGCGAGTTCTCGATAATTTGTGCGTAGATTGGCTTCTGCTGGTATTCTCAATTGATCCTTGTCAACATACAATGACCGCCCGCTATGCACATCATTTTCAAAACTCTCATCGACGCCAAAAAATTCTTAACTAACCATTGTATTGTGCGATCAGTAGTGAATCTTGGAACAAATTCTTCGTTGATATCGCGAGCTGTAATTGAAATAAGAAAATTTTACGAATTTGCTATTTTTCCCATCTTGTATTCACTTTTATGAAAAGAAAAAAATAATCGTTTTAAAACGCTTGTAATTTAAACGATTTTATAGGGCGAAAAACGCTCTTTAATATGATTCTCACTTTTTTGCTTCATTCTTCTTAAACTTTTTCTTCTAGGGTATGGGACATCCAACCAGATGTCTGACATTTACCCCTGTTTTAGTGAGTCCAATCAAGAGATCTTTTCAGGGTTCTAGCCGTCCCTTTCAGTGCAATCGTTTGTATTTCACTTGCACTTGGTTCACCGGGTATGCTCCTATGATGACTGGTATAATTGAAACGTCTTTTAATTTCCAATTTCGTTTCATATCATACATAAGTCCTATTATAACTAAAACTTATTTGAAAACACATCATTTGACATCATAGTTAAAAATTTCCGCAAGACATTCCTTCCCAACCTAATATATATATATATATATATATATATATATATATATATATATATATATATATATATATATATATATATATATATAAGCAGGCGAACTCGACATTGCCCGGGATTGAATGATGACCAATGAATTTTTTACACATCTAAAGTTTTATTGTGATCAAAATCGATGAAATTGTGGATCCATCGCGATGCACACGGAGGAAGCTTCACTTGCCCATCACAGTGGCTTACTACACAATACATTGCACTGTAGAGAACCTACTTTAGATTTTATAAAGTTATTCTGCTATATATTGGCTTGGATAAAGTTTGAACTGCAAATGTCAAGTATCATACTTCAATGGTCCTCTAAACAGATACATTCATTTTGACGCGCCCCTGTCATATCAAAGAATCTAATGTTGATTTTATATGCCGAACCTTTCGACTTGTATAATAATGAAACTTCTCAGATACACTTGCGATGTTAGGCAGTGTAAAGTGTTAATTTTTATTTAAATGGCCTCTTCCTTCTTTCATCAAACTATTTCGATTATCGATTATCGATACTTGTCGAAGACATTCCGACACAAAACCTTTCTAGGAACATTACCAGGCACATAAAGTACATTTCTGTGAAATTTCATAAAAATCCGCCTCCTTGTTTTCGAGTCTATAGAGAACCAACTCACAGGCACGTAGACAAAGTTCCTTAGTAGAGATTATGCAGTATTCTCTTTAAAAAAATCTCAAGGTGATATGTAGTAATTGCAAAATGTCGACACTCGATAACATTCATAGTCACAATTAAAAGAAATAGATAATACAAATTATATTAGACTGGACAACTGTTCAGAAGTTTAGGAGAAACTAAAGAAAGTACAATATTATAAGTTATTATTGTATAATTATAAAAGTGTTCACTAATTAGTCAAGAGACCAGGGTTCAATCCTCGGTGGAGTCATAGCCAAGAATTTAAAAAATGGTACTCGAATTCCCCTCGCTACACAACCAGCATTATGATGCGTAAACATAAGTAGAATGAACCTGGAAAAATGAGTGGCATCCTCCCCTACATTAAAATGTAGTTACTACTTAAAATGTCTTGCATTTCAACCATGTACCGTGCAGGTATAACACCAGGTTGTCGCAATCGTTATAGAAAATATTAAGCTTCAAATTTTGTATGACTATATTGGTTGGTGGTCGTTCCCGATTTGCGTGTTTGTTATTAAAACAATCAAACGTCAAATTCGACACACTGCTGCCAAAAACAACACTCTACTGTCAAATCTCAATTCTAGAACACGACGCACTGCTGACAGTACTTGCTACTCTGACATCCAAATCCAAAATACATTTAGTCTCTGAAAAATCAAGTTTTTTATATCCAACCGGAAGCATCTCATTTGCATGTTAGGTGACAATATTGCAAGCGTATAAAGAGAAAAGGCGGTTATTTTTTTAAAATATTTTGTTCATTCTTTTTGTCTGCACGGAACTCTGCAGACTGCACACAAACAGGTTTATACAATTATTTAAAGAGTGAAATTACAGGAGCAACTTATTTTGTCTTTGATCGCATAGTAGACTATAGTATTTCTGCAGCGATTCTTCTTGACCGCAGCCTGAAATCAAAGCTCAATATTTACACTTGCATCTAACTCATGACTAGCCTTTTACAAAACAGACGTGTTTTATCCGCCTTGATCTTTGTTTCAAATCACTGTTTCAAATCACTGTCCAGTGAAGCCTTGTTTCAAATCACTGTTTCAAATCAGTTTCAAATCACTGTCCAGTGAAGCCTTTAAGAGATCAATAATCACTGTTTAATCATATCTTATTGCCACATTTCAAATTATCATGCGTGTAATACTTCACAGAAATTGAATATTTTACTATCTCTCTCCGTATCTCTCTCTCTCTCTCTCTCTCTCTCTCTCTATCTATCTATCTATCTCTCTCTCTCTCTCTCTCTCTATATATATATATATATATATATATCTGAGCTATGTAACGTCACGTCTGTTCCGATCAATTCCCACAAGCTCCTACCCTTGAATTCAACAAGTTGACCCGACTAAACTTTCACTGCCTGTTTTTTTTTCTTCAATTAATTAATTTATATATAACCCAGTATATAAGCCAAACATGTAGCAAATAGAACTTTTGGATCACTATCGACCCTTGTCGACCACATTAATTTTATGAAGGCTGTCTACTGAAAAACTTGCAACTACGCTACAACAGAGATGCGATTATAAATAAACTAACCACATCACAATAAGAGAAGGTAAAGCATGGGAGGATAGACCTACAAGAACTGCACAGGACCAGTAAAGGGAACCATTAAGTCGCCCTCAACCTTTGTCGACAATTTTACCTGCTCGTATGAAGATACAAAATAAAGATTAAACTCGAAAAACAGTTTCACTCTTGAAAAGACAAACGTGATTAACTTTCTACTAAGAATATAAGATAAGAAAATTGTCTTTTGTGTTATTTTTCCTTGTTCTTTTTTTTTCTTTTTTGTTTGCCGATTCTGATCTTGGTTACAAGTTAAATAGCGGATGAGGTCCATATCTTTTTTGGCACGAAGTACCTTCTATATTGATCGTATTTGCGACGAGGATGAAGATGCTGTTTGTGTTCCAATAAATAAGAAACTTTCCTTTTTTTTCATCGACTTTTGCTTCAAAGAACAATTCGCAATGATGGTTTTACCTGCAAATAACCAACTAAAAAGTCGATATATACAATATTTCCAATTGATAACATCTTAGTTTCACCACAGATGTCTCTTCAATCGCACACTAGTCGATAAGCATAGTATTTGACATATCTTCAACGAGCTTCATTATTTTCACTAGTAAATTTAAACTAAAGCAATAGCTTTCGACATACTGGTTAATTTTTAATACATCTAAAACTAAGCATTTCTATTTGCATCATAACCGTTCTGCCGCACCATCTGTCCTCAATTAAAATGAATATCTCTCGTCTTTGAGAAGCAGCATTTCACCAGCTTCTAGTTATAATCATTATCAACAATTTCTCCCACACTCTATCTGTGCCTAAATCCACACGAGGATTCCATGAGCAAAGTTTCTTTCCCAGAACTGTCCGCCTGGTCTACCTTGTTCTGCTTCCCAGCTGATTACAATATGGTCACTTTCAAGTCCAATGTAAAATAGTTCTTGTTGAGCTATCCCATTAAGTAATACAAATTCTACCCAACTTACACCATTAACAATTACAACAGTACCACTTTACATCCATTAACCCTTATCCTCCAGTGGCCTTCATGCCTTGATAATTGGTGACCTCTTGTAAAAAAACTACCAATAGCATAGTTTTATTATTGAATGTCGCAAAGTCTACTACCTGAAACCGAAATTTAAAAAAATAAAACATCTCAAAAAACTTCAACCAGAACTAGCGCCCATACTTACAAAACTGTTCAAACGTTGTCTTAAGGATATTTGCTTCCATCACATTGGAAAATCTCATCAGTATTCCTTGTATTTGTAGAATTCAGGTGATCGCTCATCTCCCTCTCAGTACAGGCCAATAAGTCTCGTGTGCGTCATGAGTAAGTTGCTGGAATCTGTGTTAAATAGAGAAGTAATCAACCATCTCAGCTAAAATAACCTTTTTAGTGACACGCAATATGGTTTCTGTTCTGCTAAATCTACAGCAAATGTGCTTACAGTTATATATCATAGGATTAGCGAATCTCTCGACGGAGGCAACCTTTCTAGGGCAATTGCTCTTGACATATCTAAGGCCTTTGATGGGGTATGGCTTGAAGGTTTACTTCACAAGATCTCTAGCTATGATATAGCTGGAAATGTCTTCTCAATTATTAAATCATTTCTCTCTGACAGGTTCATAAGAGTAGTAGTTGATGGGCAAAAATCAGAAGCTCACAGTATTAATGCTGGAGTCCCTCAGGGGTCCATCCTGGGCCCAACTCTTTTCCTGATCTACATTAATGATCTTCCAAATCACATCCTTACATCATTTATAGACATTTATGCTGATGAAACTACCATCTATGGTAGCACATCTAAGACAGAAAACGAACAAGTTCTCTCCGATTCTCTCTCCTCTGATCTTGAGCACTTGGTACAATGGGGAAAGGAATGTCTGGTTACTTTTAATGCATCTAAAACCAAGCTTCTCTCTTTACATCACCAACGTTCTGATCCCCATCTGGCATCAGTTGAAATGAATGGTTCTCGTCTTGAGGAGGCCTCAAGTTTTGACAAGCTTCTGGGCTTGACCTTTACTCCGGATCTTGAATGGAATAAGTATATCAAATCTGTTGCCAAGGTCGCTGGAAAAATAGTGAGATCCTATATCGATCCAGTAGATATCTCACCGTAGATGCAATTTTCTATCTATATAAGAGCCAGGTACGTCCAAGGATGGAATACTGTTGCCACATCTGGACAGGAGCTGCTAGAAAGGACTTGTCCTGCCTTAATAGAGTTCAAAATAGACTTCGTAGTCTCGTAGGAGATCTCCTTTTCTCTTCCCTGCAACCTCTATCTTACAGAAGAGATGTTGCGAGTTTGTCTTTGATGTATCGTTATTTTTTATGGAAAGTCTTCGATTGAGTTTCTGTCTATGGCCCCCCCCCCTCGCTAAGCTTTTACAAGAAACACTCGTCTAGATGAAAACACAATCAATAATTCCCCACACTCGTTATCTGTGCCTAAACCTAAACGTAGATTCCATGAACAAAGCTTCTTTCTTAGAACTGCGCGCCTGTGGAATTGTCTTCCGATTTTCTGCTTTCCAGCTGACTACAATATGGTTGTCTTCAAGTCTAACGTAAACAAGTTCTTGATGAGCTGTTCCACTTGTTAACAAATTTACCGAATTTCCATTACTAACGATTACTATATTGTCCAATTTCTACTGTACACTCTTTAACCCTTATCCTCAAGTGGTCTCTTGGCCTTGAAAATGGTGATGCCTATGTAAAATAAAATTATATTTCGATTAGTCTGCAAGTCTGTCTGTCTATCTGCTTGTATGTCCCTTCTTTTTCTCGGAACCCACTGCGTCGATCTGAGATTGAAATTTCGTCAAAATTCCAACCATGACCAAACTTTTCAAAGTAATGTTCAATATCATATAAGATGCAATACTTTGTTATATAGTTCAAGTAGCTAGTTTTTCTGGTATTGTCCAAAATGTAAGGCCCTGTATATATTCTGTGACCCTGACCTAGACATCCCAAAATTAAGACTGTTTAAAGTTAGACCATGATTGAACTGGTATTTTGATCAATCAACAGTAGACTGTACACAAACAAACAGTAACAAACAAACTTTCCTGAAAATATGATTTTTTTTTTTTTGCAATTATTAAGTCATTAAATCATCACGTAAACTTAATGTGAGTGTAGCAAATGTGTGAGTTAGAAATTATTATTTTTTAAGTTTTGCCTTTGTTCTAGAAAATACAAGTTGATTGTGGTTGCAAGTTGGAAAGTTCTGAGAAAATCAGAGAGTACACTGTCAAAAAGAGCATGGAAAATAGCATAAATACGAAAAAAAATGTTTAAGACAAAAAACCTAAAAAAAAAAAAAAAAGAGAGAAAAATACAACGAACAAGACAAAAAGACATGACCGTCAAGCTTGGGGACAAATTGTAGGCTGACAAAGCGGCAATAAAATGGATAGTGAGGATGGGGAAGATAATGACAGTAACTATGATGACATTTTGCGGTTGATTTTGTTAGCAAAGGGATTTTGAAACGTTTGAATTGGATACCTACATCATTGTACCACCACTGAGGCTTCCAGCAAGGGCTCTACGTAGTGAATTATCGACATCAAATACACCCTAAGTAGCTTGCAAGACTGAATCCAAAAGGCAGTCTCCGGCAGTTCGGTTCCATAAGGCGTACACTCTGTCTCTCTATCTGTTTGTATGATCCTTCTTTTTTCTCGGAACCCACTGTGTCGATCTAGTTGAAATTTTGTATGTACCTTCGTATATGGTAAGTTTCAGCGAACTAAGTATTATGGGAGCTGTTCGATGCACAACTAGAGATAAATCGTTATTAATAATCATTATTCGACACAATGCCACATTTACTCTAGAACTCTTTCGGGAACTGCTGGTCATTCAAGTTGAAATTTTGTATGAAACTCTGTGCAGCTAAGTGTTATGATATCCATGCGATGTACAGTTAGAGATTAATAACAGTTATTATTTAATTAAAATGAGCACATATTTAACCATATTCAACTACGAATTTGTCAAAAGGGAATTATTCTAAATAAACGGGATAAAACTTTTGCCCATTTAAACGGGTTAAAAAGTCTAGTTTATATTATATTTCTCTATGTCTGTTCGGTCTCCATTTTCCCAGAAACTACTGAGCAAGTATGGCTAAAAGTTTGTATGGACGTTTTTTTTATCAGATGATGCACTGAACTATATATTGTGGTATATGTTCGCTGCACCATTATGAAAGAGTGGGATTTGTATTTAATGCAAAAGTTAGCACAAATTTAACCATAGCGAACCATCGATTTGGCATTAAGCACCCGTTTTAAGTAAACAGGCTATAACTTTTTCCCCCGATTTTAACAATCAAAAAGTCTAGTTTCATTCATAAAAAAGACAAAAACTTTGACATTTATTTTATAATTGGTGCACCGAACTAAATATTATGGTATATGTTCGATGCATATTTAGGAATTAATAAGCCTTAGTATTTAATGCAAAAATTAGTACAAATTTAACCATAGTGAACTATCGATTTGGCATTAAGCACCCGTTTTAAGTAAACAGCTATAACTTTTTTCCCCAATTTAACGATCAAAAAGTCTAGTTTCATTCATAAAAAAGACAAAAACTTTGACATTTATTCTTGTAATTGGATAAATATTAATATTATTTCTTCATACAGATAAACATTAACATTTTTGGTGATTCCAATACACATTTATTTATCGTTTAAGAGGAAACAAATGCTGAGAAAAAATAAACCATATGAGCGATGATGTACAAGGGCGGGAGGTTCTTTTAAAGACAAAAACAAGAAATAGAAAGTGGAAGGGTCAAGAAACAAGAGAGGGTGAACCGGGGTACTTACCTATACCCTCTGCCTGTGAACTTGTATGCATCGACATTTCATTGTTTCATTGTTTCATTGTAGCAAAAAGTAGATGAGGTTCATCGAAATGACTACAATTAATTACTATTAAATACCGACAAAATAATTGCTTATACATGAGAAAACCATAACATTACTAATGAATAACACCAAACGTTAATCTAATATACAAACGGTTATATGTCTGTCTGTCTGTTTATCTGTCTGTCTGTCTGTTTGCCTCCATATTTCAAACTCTATCTCCTCCGAAACTAAAAGTCACAGAGTGGCGCTTGGGGCCTTAAATGATTGGATTTTTTTACGGGACGTTCTTTTATGGGTCTTTAGCAGGTTAAAATTATTTTTATCATCATGCAGTCCGTAAGTCTTGACGATGACTAGTTGGGGCCTCAGTGCTTTATCCCTCGGTGTTGGTGTAGTCTTACGCACTCGCCACAGGACTTTCCTCCTTGGCTCCAAACTTGCTTGTGCAGTTTAGGTGCAGTATCTGTTGCGCATCAGATAGACACCTTCTGAACCTCCCATGCTCATGTCCAGTGGAGCGAACCCACGACGACTGGCAGCTGAGGAGGCCGCAGCTTCTGGCCGAAAGTAATCTCATTGAGGTAATCAGTCGCCCCATCGTGTCCGTTACGACGCCTTTTCTTTCTGGATGAGGTTTCATAGCCTTTTAAGGAAAACTGCAAGGCAACAGTTGGATTTGAAGTCAGAGTTCCTATCTCTTAGCCGTTTACTGTGGTAAGGCCCACAAGGAAGTCGTGTTTGATTTTGAGGTTGGTTCCCCTAGTCTTCGCCCAACCAAGGGCACCCACAAGACAGTGGGGTAGGGGTAGGTAGTGTGCTAGGGCATGTCCACACATCGGTGGCCCATAACGCACTACCTCTGCGGTCCCCTACTACGCCGATATCTCTTACAAGTTTAGCCTGTAGCCGCAAGGCACCCAGTTACCGTGTGTGGTCAACGTGGAGGCACTGTAGGAGTCTTGATGGAGAGGCTATGTACTGTCAGAGAAAACTTATGCATATCTGCTTCTTTTTCATCACGAGGTTCGCCAGCGGCGTTAGCTGAAAGCCAGAAGGCCTGCAACCATGAATTTAACAGTAACTTATACCTAACACACTCGGCGCATCATACACCCCTGCCGGATTAAGAATCCAAACGCACACACAAAAAAAAATTTAAGGGGTCAAAAATAGATCAAAATAAAAAAAAATCGTTAAACATTTTGTATATTAATCTTAATTTATTTTTTAGTTTTTAATTGGCTTATATGTGTGTCACGTTGGTACGCCACCAGTTTTGAATGCTACAGTTTCGGTTTCGATTCTAGCTGATGGCACCTAAATACTTTACTTTTTTTTGCTTTTTACATCATAATAATATATACGGAATCAGGGCAAATTAAAATATCACATTTAAGCGTAGTTTATTATAAATTGCTTCGAAAATATGTAATTCAAGATTTAAATTTATGTCTACTTAAAGTAGAGGTTCCTTAAATGCAAAGGAGAAAAACTATATCACTGCAGTAAGTGAATTTGAATAAACAGAAACATTCATTTTGAGCGCACCCCTGTCATATCAAAGAAGATAAAGTAGTTATCTTATGAACTATATGAAAATCGTTTTAAAAATTAAACATTCACCCCCTCTTGTATTATTCGTGTGTACTTTGTACACAGCATCTTAAAATATTATATTGCATTATTGATTTACATAATAACAAGCCGTTTTGGTGATGCTGTCTCTAAAACGAAGTTTTTTCCTGGAACTATTTTTTAAAAAAATCTTTCAACCACTTGGCATGACCAACAATACTGAGATTACATCATTTAAACTTTTTGGACTTGCATTTACGGGTCACATTAATTAAAACAAATGCAAAGACGACATTGCCAATGCTGCTGCGGTTCCATCTACCATACTAAAAAAATTAGCACACATCCTCTATGTTTATAAAGTTATCATTTGCTCATGCATCAAATATATCGTAACGTGTTCACGTCACAATAATCAGTAGTAGTAATATATCGTAACGTGTTCACGTCACATTAATCAGTAGTAGTAAAATACCGTAACGTGTTCACGTCACATTAATCAGTAGTAGTAATATATCGTCACGTGTTCACGTCACTATAAAGTACGTTTGTTTGATATTTAATCAAAATCGGCCCAGCCGTTTTCGAGTCCATAGGGCACGAAATCACACACACTCACAAGGTTCCTTTCATATATATGTGCAGGGGTGTAATAGATAAAGTGGGGGTTCCTTAAATGCAACGGAGAAAAACTTTATCATTGCAGTAAGTGAATTTTAATAAACAGAAACATTCATTTTGAGCGCACACCTGCCATATAAAAGAACCTACTGTTAATTTTATATGCCGGGCATTTTAGCTTGTGCGATAATAAAACTTTTTTTTTTTTTTTTTACATTTTCACTTCAAACAAAGCACATTGCCACTTTGGTGTAGGGGGCTACTTTCAGGGGCAGCAACTACTGGGGCACTATGTTGCGATTTGGGCAGCAAGATGTCGGTTCACGTTGCACTTGAACTTCGTCATGTCAGTACCGTTAGGGAAACAGGATCCTGGAATGGAATTCCAGAGTCTAGCGGTTCTGGGGAAGAAACTACTAGAGTAGAAAGATCTTTTATATCTAGGGATCTCTACTGTGTGGGGATGGATTTAGCTGCCTGTCGGGTTTGTCGAGGGTGTCTGCGTCGTGGGGGCACAAGTGTCTACAGTTCGTCAGAGCATTCACCATTAAAATACTTGTAGAACAAGCAGAGGGATGCAACGTTTCGTCGATGTGACAGAGGCTGAAGCTTAGATGCCAGTTCAGGGTCTATCAGATTGGCGACTCTTTTTTGAACCTTTTCTAGGAGTGAGAGACTAGTAGCAGACGCACCACTTCTCAGATTATTTCGATTATCGATACTTATCAAAGACATTTCGATACAAAACCTATTTGAAAATGGCGACATCCCAAATAAAAAACAATAATAAAATAAACTTATATGTATAAATGTATATACCTATAGAGTTGAGTTTTTTATCGCTCTGGCATAGATATTAAAAGCCTACTTATTCGATTTAAACATTTTAAAAACGAAACGGACTTCTTAATATACTCAGTCTTGAGGGTTCTCTAAATTGCATATTTCTTTGAAAAACGAACATTCATTTTTTCTGGTTGGTTTCATTAAACTATTACGCTGATATATATATATATATATATATATATATATATATATATATATATATATATATATATTTAAATTGTAATTCAATGAATTTCAAAAAACTCTCATTGAAATGAAATGAAGTGGTTGAGTTTCATATCAAAGAATTTTTATTATTCTAAGCAAGACAAAGAATGTTTTAGAAAGTTTATCTCCTTAACCTATAGGGTTTCGATGTCTACCATCTCATCAGAGGAGTGAAAATATTAGCAAATAGTTATAAAGGTATGCACCCTATTTGCTAAAGTCAGTGAGACATGGAAAGTCAAAGTGAAAACATTATATTTATCAGAAGTTTTCTACAAATACTCCTGCCACAGAACTTCTGATAAATATAATGTTTTCACTTTGACTTTCCATGTCTCACTGACTTTAGCAAATAGGGTGCATACCTTTATAACTATTTGCTAATATTTTCACTCCTCTGATGAGATGGTAGACATCGAAACCCTATAGGTTAAGGAGATAAACTTTCTAAAACATTCTTTGTCTTGCTTAGAATAATAAAAATTCTTTGATATGAAACTCAACCACTTCATTTCATTTCAATGAGAGTTTTTTGAAATTCATTGAATTACAATTTAATTTATTTGCTCTATCTTGAATATCGAGCAATTCTCGTTTAGATGGGATAACTTATAGAATATTACTGCCAGTAATATTTTGTAAACCTACAATCTCACGTTTACATAACCACTGATTGTTAAATAAAAACAACTCCGAAGAGTATATATATATATATATATATATATATATATATAGAGAGAGAGAGAGAGAGAGATGCATATATATATATATATATATATATATATATATATATATATATATATATAGTCTTGGAAGGTTTTTAACCTTTAAAACTATATAAAAAAAGTTATTTAATTTTTATATTTTTTTATCATTCGTTAAAAAACTATTTAGTCAGTAAGTCATTTAATCACCTGCGATCAATGCATCAATTTGCTCTCTCTCTCTCTCTCTCTCTCTCTCTCTCTCTCTCTCTCTCTCTCTCTCTCTCTCTCTCTCGAATTCACTATGGTACAAATGTTATTAGTTGTTCAACATAAAACACTGTTTCGGGGATTTAAAAACAAAACAGTATATTAAATCATGACTCCCCAGCAGTGTTGATCAAACACCACCTCCCTTAATCATAAGAACAAAAAAATGTAACAGATATTAGATCTAGTTTCCTATTCTTAATTAATTTGGCTATCCTATTCATGTTATAAAAATGAATTCCTTACCTGTGCGATTCATTTGTTTCCAAATTCAAAATGGATATATTTTTTAATTTACCAATCTTGTATTTATAAGGTTAAGATAAATCCATTTGACTGCTTATCACCCCCTACTACGATTAGCACTTTATATATTTACATTATTATTTATTTAAAATTAAAAATGTATAAAGGTTAAAAATATGTATAGATATATAAACCAAAAATGCAGAATCCAAGAAAGTTGGTTATATATATATATATATATATATATATATATATATATATATATATATATAATCCAAGAAAGTTGGTTATATATATATATATATATATATATATATATATATATATATATATAGAATCCAAGAAAGTTGGTTATATATATATATATATATATATATATATATATATATATATATATATATATATATATATATATATAACCAACGTTCTTGGATTCTGCATTTTTGGATTTTACCGTCATTGGATACTTTACCCTTCACCAGACTATCCATTCACATGAAATCCTGTTGTGCTGTGTCCTCAAGCCATACAGAGCGTCCCCAGGTTGCGGATTGGGGAAACTGCTCTCTTTATAGAGGGCAGCTTTGAATATTAACTCAGAAGCCGCAATGAGGAATTATGAAATGAAAATGAATACCAAAAATAATCTTTACTGGCTGACCGCGGCCTAGGATAAAAAGGGTCCTTTAACTCGTTCACACACCAAACGAGAAAAGGTATTTGAAGGTGTGAACCCTCTTACCTCAGATAATGGTACTACCATGACAGAGGACGACTTGGATCAGCCAACAGATTATGAATTAGATCCTGGCCCCAAACCATCATGTGCAACTACAACAAAAGGAAACAGAAGAGGCCCAAAAACCCCTACCCTGGACAGTTGCACAAAAGAAGGTCTTATTGTATTGCTACGATTATTCAAAGTTTGAAAAATGGAGCAGAACTTCGAATGAGATTCTAAAAGAGAAAATAAAGAATTCTGACCTTCATAAAATCACTTTTTTTTTCCATCCTATTCCTTCTGCTTCACTTTTTTGTTATCAAGTAAGATCTATGACTTACTTGTAGTTTCATCAAATACTTTTGCATGCAAAAATCCGATCCCGCATTTTGCTAAATCCTACACTCTGATGAGAAGGAAAGTATTTCTTCGAAACTCCACGGATTAAGGACTATCCATTATTTAGTGTTTCCTTTCAAATTAAATATGTTTTAACTCTTTTTCAAAGTGTTTTTAACATATTTTATTAACTACTTGCTCTTATATATATATATGTGTGTGTGTGTGTGTGTGTGTGTGTGTGTGTGTGTGTGTGTGTGTGTGTGTGTGTGTGTGTTCCTTTCGATCTTTTGCAACCTGCTCATATTTATTCTATTTTGTTCATATCTACCTCTGCTTTATTTTAATCGTAGTGGTATTCACTTTCCATTTTTATTCCCTTTGAGTCGGACGGTTTGCAAAATACAGATACTTACACGGGGCCCATTTAATAGCCTTATCGATTGAATATATTTTCCCGACAATAAAACATTTCGTGTCAAGCCATAACAATCTGACTGGAGAACGAAATAATTCTTCGCTAAAGCTGATGCAGATCGATTAGTATTCACAGGGAACTTCGCTAATTTTTTTTTTTCTCTCTCTTGGCTTAGCCTGTCTTAACATGAAATGAAACATTCAATTCACAATGACATTTAAATAAACGAAGACGGCTTTCATGTATTTTTTGTCCACGAGCTGCCAGCATAGGAGCAACCATGCGTTTCCAGACATCCGGCTTTGCAAGAACCTTAAGGTCTGGAACTTAATAGCTGGGTCTGTCCTAAGTGCGCGCTTTCAATTTAGTTGTACAAAAAATTAATATATATATATATTAATACGATAGCGCGTGTGTGTGTGTTTTTTTAGAGGGGGAGGGTTGTGTCACGCTTTCCGGCAAATTTACTTGGTTGAGATTTAATTCTGGAATAGACATTTATTACGGAACACACATTTACGAACGCTCCATTCGATTAATGTGTTCTCGCCGCTATATTTGTTTTTAATTCCATAGAATTGACGGTTTTACGTTTCTGGTAAATGCAAAAGTTGTTAAGAAATAATTTATTTTATATTATTTCGTAGTAAAAAGCGATAACACAAATCTTTTGGCCGCCGAACGCTATAAGTTTTCTAATTTAAAATATTTAGGACAAAAATTGAGTAGGTATTTGTTTTTGCATTGTTATTTTTTTTTTTTACATTTTTTATTGAGAGAGAGCTGAAGCTTTCGTTAATCAAAATATTGCTACTACTACAAGATTTTCATGTAAACAAAAGCTAAGATACCTATCTGTTATTAAACCACAAACTTCATGAAAAGTCTGGACGTTACTAACCAAAAAGCGACACATTATAAGCGAAACAAAACTGGTTTAGTACATAAAATATTTTTATAAAAACATTAAATCTAATATATATATATATATATATATATATATATATATATATATATATATATATATATATATATTAAATGACAGTTCCTTTTTCTAAATAAATTATTTTTATCACAACATTGTTTAAACTAAAATAGTTTCATAAAAAACTGGTTTTGGTACATAAAATATTTTAATCTATATATTAATACGATAGCGCGTGTGTTATTTTGTGTGTCACATTTTTGTTCTTCCGAGTGTCTGTCGTTTAATTGTTATGCCTTTCTATTTCTGGTAATAAATAATTTATCAAGAATTATTTATAAGTTTTGGTTTCGGTTATAGCTGAAGGAACTCAAGTTATATATACATACATTCTTTTTTTCTTCATAAGTTTTGGTTTCGGTTTTGATTCAAGCTGATTCACACAAATATTTTGTATTTTTGATATCGCAAGTTTATAATATATAAGAATGGATCGAAATTCACTCTTGTAATAATATATACGAAATCTGCATGAATTAAAATATCATATTTAAGCGTGTTTTACGGCCAGGCTACGCCGGGCGTCCCTGCTAGCGTAGATATATACTTTTGCAGTTTTAACAAAAGAACTACAATAATATCAGGGATTCCCCATTTATGCTGAACATCCACAAAATGCCAACATCAATATATTACATATGTAAGAGTTCATTGTGGAATTTCCACGGATCCCGCTAGTATATATTTAATACGATAGCGTGTGTGTCACGCTTACATCCGGGTCGTTTAACTGTTATGTTCTTCTATTTCTTGTCATAAGTTTTGGTTCGGTTTCGACTATAGCTGATGGCACTTAAATCATCTACTTTTTTATATAAATAATTTTATCAAGAATTCTTCATAAGTGTTGGTTTCGGTTTCGATTATGGTTGGAGGAACTCAAGTTATATATATATATATATATATATATATATATATATATATATATATATATATATATATATATATATATTATAAATTTTTATTTTGGTTTTGATTCAAGTTAATGCACCCAAATCATATGGATATATATTTTTTATTTTGGAAATCGCAACTTTATGACATAAAAATCGATAGAACATTAACTCTATAATAATTTATACGAAATCTGCAAGAATTAAAATATCATATTTAAGCGTACTTTACGACTGGACTTTGCTGGGCATTCGTGCTAGCTTAGATAAATACTTTTTCAGTTTAAAACAAAAAGCTACAATAATATCAGAGCGTCTCCATTTATACTGAATATCTACAGAATAACAACATCAATATATTACACATATATGAGTCCCCTGTGGAATTTCCACAGGTCTCACTAGTTATTATTAACACTGTAGCATGACGTTGGGTTGGAGCTTTAATCCTTTTAATAGAACAGCTCTAACACGATTTCGTTGCTACTACCCCCACCATGATAAGGAAAAATGAAACAGGGCGCGTATGGCGGCTATGCAGAAATTCCGAGCCGTGTGTGAAATGACGTCACGGTAAAAAAAATACTATAAAATGAAGAAAGAGAAAGAGACGATCACGTGAGAGACGTCACAGGCGTAACGAGAAGTCACGTGTGGCCGGCAAATAAAAATAAATGCCTTTATTACAAAAAACAGACGCCGAGTTATTCTTTCTCTTGGTATTCTTTTGCGACGTACTCTACGACAACATGCTGGTACAAAATAGCGGATGGAGAGATTTCGATACTGCATTATGAAGTTCAAGCTGAGAGATTAGCTTTATTATATTTCTCTGTGTTTATCGGTCCGTTTTACTCGGAAACTACTTGGCCGTGTTTATCGGTCCGTTTTTTCTCGGAAACTACTTGGCCGATCTGGCTGAAATTTTATCTGGAGCTTTGTTATGATAAGGTAAAACGAACCTAGTATTATGGCAACCGTTCAATGCACAATAAGGGATTCACAGGAATTAGTATCAAAGTTCCACTTTTTCTCTTAAACTACAGGACTGATGTGGCTGAAATTTTGTATGAATCTGTGTTATAAAGTATAGTTAATTAATTTTTATAGCAAAAAATTGACTCAGGGAGGGAAAAAATACAAATTAATTACTAATTAGCTAATTTGTTATTTGTTAACCTGCATTACTTAACTGTTGAGTGACGCATACGGACAAAACATCAAAGTAACATTCGCCTTAGATTATAAATGATTTTTGCAATTTTGCTCAACTATCTGTAGCAACTTACGACAGAATCGCGTCATTCAATATCATGCGATCGGCTCCCACAAACCGACTTGGAACCTTTGTTTCTCTCAGCTCGAAAAACATAACGTCATTCATCATCGTTCGACTCACACATTTGTTTTGTCTACGTCGTTTCAGCATTGACCTTGCCATCATTGATTCAAACCTGAGAAGGATTCTGCTTTGTAGACTTATGTTATTATCATGCACTCCGTGTGGCCCTTGCAAAAACTCACACTATCTAACTTAATCTCAACCAACATAGCGTCCTAAAATGTAACACTTTCATACGCGAGAGAGAGGACAAATTTTTAAGAATGGATTGAAAATTCACTCTTATAATAATATATACGAAATCTGCATGAATTAAAATATCATATTTTAGCGTATTTTATGACCAGACTATGCTGGGCGTCCCTGCTTGCATAGATATATACTTTTGCAGTTTTAACAAAAGGATTACAATAATATCAGGGTGTCTCCATTTATGCTGAACATCTACAAAAGGCCAGCATCAATATATTACATATGAAAGAGTTCATTGTGGAATTTCCACGGGTCTCGCTAGTATATATTAATACGATAGCGTCTTCAGCAGTTTTGTATTACAAAACTGCTGAAGACATAGAAGATTTATACGATATGATCTTCGTTCCAAATCACCGACCAGTAAAACAAAGGGAGATAAAAAGAAATAAATACATAAGATAAATAAATACATAAGATAGATAAATACATAAGATAAATACATAAGATAAATACATTAGCTAAATACATAAGATAAATAAATTAGATAAATACATTAGATAAATACATTAGATAAATACATATGATAAATACATTAGATAAATACATTAGATAAATACATTAGATAAATACATAAGATAAATAAATTAGATAAATACATTAGATAAATACATAAGATAAATACATAAGATAAATACATTAGATAAATACATAAGATAAATACATAAGATAAATAAATTAGATAAATACATAAGATAAATACATAAGATAAATACATAAGATAAATACATTAGATAAATACATTAGATAAATACATAAGATAAATACATTAGATAAATACATAAGATAAATACATAAGATAAATACATTAGATAAATACATAAGATAAATACATAAGATAAATACATAAGATAAATAAATTAGATAAATACATAAGATAAATACATTAGATAAATACATAAGATAAATACATAAGATAAATACATAAGATAAATACATTAGATAAATACATTAGATAAATACATTAGATAAATACATAAGATAAATACATTAGATAAATACATAACATAAATACATTAGATAAATACATTAGATACATACATAAGATAAATACATAAGATAAATACATTAGATAAATACATAAGATAAATACATTAGATAAATAACTTAGATAAATACATTAGATAAATACATAAGATAAATACATAAGATAAATACATAAGATAAATACATTAGATAAATACATAAGATAAATACATTAGATAAATACATAAGATAAATACATTAGATAAATACATAAGATAAATACATTAGATAAATACATAAGATAAATAAATTAGATAAATACATTAGATAAATACATTAGATAAATACATAAGATAAATAAATTAGATAAATAAATTAGATAAATACATTAGATAAATACATAAGATAAATAAATTAGATAAATACATAAGATAAATACATAAGATAAATACATAAGATAAATACATAAGATAAATACATAAGATAAATACATAAGATAAATAAATTAGATAAATACATTAGATAAATACATAAGATAAATACATAAGATAAATACATTAGATAAATACATTAGATAAATACATTAGATAAATACATAAGATAAATACATAAGATAAATACATTAGATAAATACATAAGATAAATACATAAGATAAATACATAAGATAAATAAATTAGATAAATACATAAGATAAATACATTAGATAAATACATAAGATAAATACATAAGATAAATACATAAGATAAATACATTAGATAAATACATTAGATAAATACATTAGATAAATACATAAGATAAATACATTAGATAAATACATAACATAAATACATTAGATAAATACATTAGATACATACATAAGATAAATACATAAGATAAATACATAAGATAAATACATAAGATAAATACATTAGATAAATACATAAGATAAATACATTAGATAAATACATAAGATAAATACATTAGATAAATACATAAGATAAATAAATTAGATAAATACATTAGATAAATACATTAGATAAATACATAAGATAAATAAATTAGATAAATAAATTAGATAAATACATTAGATAAATACATAAGATAAATAAATTAGATAAATACATAAGATAAATACATAAGATAAATACATAAGATAAATACATAAGATAAATACATAAGATAAATACATTAGATAAATACATAAGATAAATAAATTAGATAAATACATTAGATAAATACATAAGATAAATACATAAGATAAATACATTAGATAAATACATTAGATAAATACATTAGATAAATACATAAGATAAATACATTAGATAAATACATAAGATAAATACATTAGATAAATACATTAGATACATACATAAGATAAATACATAAGATAAATACATAAGATAAATACATAAGATAAATAAATTAGATAAATACATTAGATAAATACATAAGATAAATTAATTAGATAAATACATTAGATAAATACATTAGATAAATACATAAGATAAATACATTAGATAAATATATTAGATAAATACATAAGATAAATTAATTAGATAAATACATTAGATAAATACATTAGATAAATACATAAGATAAATAAATTAGATAAATACATAAGATAAATACATAAGATAAATACATAAGATAAATACATTAGATAAATACATAAGATAAATACATAAGATAAATACATAAGATAAGTACATAAGATAAATACATTAGATAAATACATAAGATAAATACATTAGATAAATACATTAGATAAATACATAAGATAAATACATAAGATAAATACATAAGATAAATACATTAGATAAATACATAAGATAAATACATTAGATAAATACATAAGATAAATACATTAGATAAATACATTAGATAAATACATAAGATAAATAAATTAGATAAATAAATTACATAAATACATAAGATAAATACATTAGATAAATACATATCTTATAAAAACATTTTATTTGTTTATTATTTTTGAAATTTTTGAAATCCTTTGAGATAAGGCTTCATAATTTGTGCATTCATTCTTTTTTGCGGCCTTTATCCTCATCTTTATAGTTGTTGCGGTGTCAACACCTTGCGGCCAACTCATCCTCAGGCGTTTTTCAGGTTAATAACCGTGACAGAATTGGAATGCTGAATCTTTTAATTTATCCCCAGTTATTTATTTCCTTCCACAGTTATTGTCTCGTTACGTTTTGACCAACTAATCCTCTAGCCTGCTTTGGGTAGGATTCAAACCGCTATCTTCAGACAATGCTCACCTAGAACCTCTCTATCCACTGTGCTACGGTCCACGAACGGCGATCAAAGTTTGATTTTATAGTTTTATAAATCCAATTTATATGTTCTTATCTGGTACGGTTCCAGGTGAGTATTTTTTAAGGAAGCGGTTTCAATCGTACTTATATAGGTCAAAGGACTGGTTGGCCAAAACTTAATAAGACAACAACTATGGAATGCAGTAATTACGAGATTCAGTATTCCTCTCCTGTCGCGGTTAATCACCTGAAGAAGGCCTGAGGGATGTCCGAAACGCGCTTTAACAAAAACAACAATTATGAAGATGAAAATAACAATCAACAAAAAAGAATGAGTGCAAAAATTACGAAGCCTCATCTAAAGGGATTCAAAAAATTTAAAAATTAAATATAAATAAAATAATAACATGTTTTGAAAGATTCATGTCTCTCAAAAACTATGCAGATAAAAATAGCAGTCCGCAAAAATAAATGAATGCACAAAACTTTTTACTCTTCAAGTTCACGAGTTGACTGCGCCAAACAAACTACTGAACCCTTTCTCTCACGGTTCTTTCAGAAATTTGACGTCACATCCGTTTCTATCACTTTCCACAGCAAAGAAACAACTAACCTTGAGTTCAACGAGTTGACCTCGACTTAACTTTCATTTCCTGTTATTTCCAGCTAAACAATTTATATATTCGCTCGCTCAATATTTAACAAAAACACAACTTAATCATCTGCCTTGAAAATGAAATGCTAAAAGTTATGACTAATTGAGCTTTTCTTTTGTTAATAAATTCTTTTTTTATCTAATTGCATTAATCATTAATTAATACAATTAATTTTTTATTTGATTGTATAAAAATTAATTAATACAATTAATAATTGATCGTAATAATTATTATTATTGTTATAGTAATTATAATAAAACAGCCGCCTACAATTTATTTCTCGCTGACAACGACCATTGGTTTTCATTAAAATTTTGACGATAATAGGTCTCCTTAAGGCACCCGTCTCTTTTTTGCCTTGTTTCAGTGGAGGCCTGATTATTGCTCTCTTTCCTAGGTCTTTCCGTCCTCCTTGACTCTTCACGGCTATTTTGTGTGGTATCAGCCCAGATTGATGCTTTTTTTTTTAATTTATGTGTTTATCTTTTATATTTTATTTATTATATCTTTCATCCAAGGATTTATTTATGTTCTATTTATTGATTGCTTATTGTCCCACCTACAAAAGGATGGTGAACCTGTAAATTAACCCTTGTCTTCGTCCGTTCGTCTGTCCGCATTTTTTCAATAACTATGCCTTGGAATCTTTTGCACAAGCAATAAACATGATACGAGTAAAAATGTAACAGAACGGATTTTCCGGGAAAACTGGTTACCCCCCATAGGAATGTTTTTCGTGTTAAAATCGCTAACATTGACACTTGTGTGCTTATTACAAAAAATTGATGCCTTGGATTTTTATAAAAATTTCTGAAATGTTTCTGATTTCTATATAATTTTGTTTGTCTATACTTCGCGATAACTCTTGATTCACAGGAATTAGTATTTAGCGACTATTGACGAGATTGTTGGCCAAAATCAGGTCATCATGTAATCGTCGACGGTCAAGGAAAAAAGGGTTAAGCTTTTTGAGTTGGCTTTCATGAGTCAGATCCGATAGACCCTGCACCGTTCTTTTACGGCTAATAAAAACACTCCATTTGGGGACTATTTTACCATATTTGTACACAATTTTCTATGTATGTCTATTTAGCAGTTTTGCATGGTGCTGAACTCAAATTTATATATGTTAATGGTTTCGGTACTTTTGGGGCTAAGTGGGGGAGGGGGCAAATGCTAAACTTAGTCATTTTTTATGCATCGTTCAATGTGCACTCACTTGTTTTATAAAAGACTTGCTCCACTTGTTTTATAAAAGACTCGCAGGGAGACCCGTTGTTACCCGGGATTGAATGATGATCATCCAATGTTTCACACTCTTATATTTTTATTGTCATTAAAACCGCTGAAATCGCGCATTTTTCAATCAAATAGCTTGATTGCCTCCTCCAGTTGGGGACCCATCTCGGTGCATTGGGAAGAAGTGTCCGACGTTGACTTAGTTTAAAATATATTGTAGTCTAAATTGTACTGTAGAGAACCTACCGTTGGTTTTATAAACTTACTTTTTATATATAATGGCTTAAATTAAATTTTAAAATGCAAAATTCAAGCATCATCGTTCACTTGTGCTCTAAACAGAAACATTCATTTCTAACGCGCCTACTGTTGATTTTATATGCCTGGCCTTTCTGTGTGTGCGATAATAATGGCTTGAAGTTAAGTTTAAAATGAAAAAGTCAAGTATCATTGTTAAGTTGTACTTTAAACAAAAACATTCACGCCCCTGTCATATCAAAGAACCTATGGTTGATTTTATACGTCGGGCATTTCTGCTTGTGTAGTAATAAAACTTCTTAAATGCACTTGTGATGTTGGGCTGTGTAAGGTGTTATTTTGGGTCAAAATTTGCTGTTCCGTTTTTCATCGGATTTTTTTTTTTTTTTTTTTTTTGGATTATCGACACTTATCGAAGACATTCCGGTAGAAAACCTACTTAAGAACACTACCAGATACAGTAAAGTTGTGTGAAATTCCATAAAAATCGGCCCCGCCATTATTCTCTCTCTCTCTCTCTCTCTCTCTCTCTCTCTCTCTCTTTCTCTCTCTGACACACACACAGACAAAGTACTATATTATATAATAGTATATAAATATATCAGTTTCGGTTTCCTTGGGATCATGCGGTGTCTTTCTGCCATTTTGTTTTACTTCTGTTAATTTACTTGTGGTTTGTTAATGTTCATAGTTATGTGGGTTGGTTGCCGCATCTAAGGATTTTCCTTAAGATGTAAGCTATTTTTATTAGTGTCGGTCGTTGTTTGGTCGCAGTCTTCCTTATGATTCCAATTCCTCCTAGTCTTTTTTCCAGGCTTTTGTAGATTGTTTTCAGTGCTATTATAACTACTGGGATTCAATTTAGTTCAATTTATTTGACAAAAACTAAAACAATTATATTTCAATGCCATATAGGAAAAAGGGGATAAACATTTACATAAAATAAGGCACAGTAGTTCAGCACCTACCTAAATTTACCTTAAATTGTTGCGTAGTTTGGTGCATATATTACTTTGCTTGGAAGTTTATTGCAAGAACCAGGGATTTTGATTGAGAACTCGGCCCTCTTCGGTTCAGTCAAAATCGGTGTGTCCGCATAGTCCTCTTTTTTTCTATTTTTTTTTACAAAGGATTCACCACTTATTAAAGCCCAAAGGCTATTCGAGGATAAGCGTTAATAAGTCTACAGTAGTCAATTGGAAAATGTCGTAGTAATCGTTAGTAGTGGAAATTTGGTAAATTGAATTACTTAAGAACTTGTCAAGAACTTGTTTACGTTGGACTTGAAAACACCCATATTGTAGTCAGTTAGAAAGCATGAAAATGGAACAGAGTTCCACAGACGTGCAGTTCTAAGAAAAAAACTTTGTTCATGGAATCTAGGTTTAGGTTTAGGCACAGATAAGGAGTGAGGGAAATTATTGATAATGGTTTCAGATAAACGAGTTTTTTTCTTTTTAGTGCAGCAGTGGATAAAATGTTCTTAGGTATATCATAACGACTATTGACGAGATTGTTGGCCAAAATCAGATCATCATGTAATCGTCGACGGTCAAGGAAAAAAGGTTAAGCTTTTTGAGTTGGCTTTCATGAGTCAGATCCGATAGACCCTGCACCGTTCAAGTAGCCAGTGTTTGAACTCTATCGAAATGCTAAATATCTCGTGTTAGATACGAGGAAGAAGCTTGGATACCATACTCTAATAGAGGTCTGACAAAGAGAGACATAAAGAAGAAATGTTTCAAGAGCGAGTTTGTCGAAAGAACGTCGTATGAGAAAGAGTATACTCCTTGCTTTGTTAACAGCCTGAATGCTATATTTACATTGCTTGAAAGATGAGTCGAACTTTTTGATTCGTTCAGTTTCCAGAGCAGAGTAGTGTCATCAGTGAAGGTAAGAGCCCAATCGGAAGGAGAACATATAGCAATATGGCCGCGTTTAACGAAATTAACGTCTAAATTTCACAAATCAATTCAATTATACTTACTCTTTTCCATGTTCGATATTCCTTTCTGTTCTTTGGGAAGCTCCGTGCATTTGCTTCTTCAAAATCTACAATTTCCTTATGATGACATCCGGTCTTCTCGCTTAGATGAATTTATCTGTTTGTACCTACGTGTCTTAGAGAAGTTTGTAGATTACAGCTGTTTTCACAATTAGTATCCATTGTATCGTCTCAGCCTTTCTTCTGATCCCAAATTCTCTCATTCTTTTTCCAACATTTTTCGGGATGCCTCTTGGTGTTATCTTGACGTTCTTTATGTTCCATATCCTTTTCTGTTCACTAACAAGTTCTGTGTTTTGGTTTTGCTTCTATGATTCACTCTGAACCGGAGTGGTAGTACCTGTTAGGGTCTCAACTATGGGTTAAATAGAAACCGACTTGAAAACAACAAATATATTCTATTAAAAAAAATGTTCTTCCGAATCTTTGGATTCGGCATTAAATAACCTGAAAATGGTTGATATGCCGTAAAACAAAAACCAATCAAAAACCAACCAACCTTGTTTCAATCAAATTATCACATTGGATATTCATATCCAACAATAATTTTATATTATCACTCTCCATCACCTCTTCTGGAACTTGTTCATGCCATTTTCACTGCATTCAAACCATCTCTTCTTGCATGTATCCCAATCGACCTTCTTCTTTTTATTATTATTATTATTATTATTATTATTATTATTGGCTCACAAGGAGATTTCACACAGGTCATCAAAGATCTCTCCTTGAAAACAACCTGTGGTGTTCCCTGGAAGCTAAGTGACAACAAATCTCCCCAGATCTCTACCTCTTTCGATAACAGTTGCAAATAAATTTGCGCTATCGCAACAGTTTCTTACCATTGATTTCTCGCCGGCAACGGTCACTGGTCTCAACTGGAATAGGAGTGGCAATAATCCTCCCCCAAAGTCCCAGTTCTCTTCGTACTTGTCTATTCTCCTTGACCCTGCTCGACTATTTGGCCTATCTCTTGGGGGGCGATGATGGAGCAAGGGAGGGGATTGGTGAGGGATAGAGAACTGGTAGATATGCAGATTCAATGTTCTTGGTATCGTATAACGCTTCTTCATGTTTTTCCTCTGAAGCAGTTTGTCTGGCCCGCGCATGTTGCTCATGTGTATTAGTTTCTGCACTCAAGGGTTTTCCTTAATATTTCAGTTATTTTCATTATTGTTATTTGTTGTATCTTTCCAGCCATTCCTTTGATTCCAATTTCTCCCATACTTTTTTCAAAGTTTTTCGGAATTGTTCCTACTATTATAAGTATTATCTTGATAGTTATTATTATTATTATTATTATTATTATTGTTGTTGTTGCTATTGTTATTATTATTATTGTTATTGTTGTTATTATTAATCTTATTGTAATTGTTATTATTATTATTATTGTTGTTATTGTTGTTGTTATTATTATTATTATGATTGTTATTATTATTGTTGTTATTGTTATTATTATTGTTGTTATCAGTAATGTTATTGTAATTGTTATTATTATTATTATTGTTATTAATGTTATTATTATTATTTATGTTATTGTTATTATTAATGTTATTATTAATGTTATTGTTATTATTATTATTACTGTTATTCTTATTATTATTAATGTTATTCTTCTTCTTAATGTTATTATTATTATTATTATTATTATTATTATTATTATTATTATTACCATCGGTTTTAACGCAATGCGTATCAATTAAATTTTAGCCGAGATTAATCTTTGTGTGAATATGGGTCCTTTTCTCTGAAACTAATTTCTTGTAAATTTTTGACCCCTTTCGTTTATTGATATCAATTCTTGTAGCATTGGATGAAGCGGCGTGAAATGTCATATGTTTCGTTCTGAATAGAAATGTTCTCTCCATTCAACGAGAAATGCATTCGAATGGTTCTTATTTAAATGCCAGATCAGATTCGAACGGCTAAAAGACCCGCGTTAACCCTTACGGAACCCGTCCAGTAAATAAAACTGGAAGACGACACGATCCGGTTAACCCAGCGACTGGCGCGCCATGGAATCTCGCCAAATTTCAGACATGGCCGTCGATGTAACTGCTACGCTCCATTGACGTTTAGCTGTTAATCGATTGGCGGCGAGCACAAAAAGGCAAATGTAATGGCGTCTTCTACGCTGGCCAATGATCTTTGCTTTCGGGATGCGCGATTCCATCGACATTCGAGCGTGTTTCCCTTCGCGAACGGTTGATACGTGAACTTATTTGAATTAATAACAAGACACTTTGCAATCTCGGCTATGCCTCAAAAGACGACGATGGAAACGTTAGGGAAGCAGGGAGAAAGAGCTTAAAAGAGAGAGAGAGATAAATGATGATGAAGGCAGACAGCGGGAAATGGAGTATAGTAAAAATCTAGGGGATAATTCCATAAAAACATATATTAATAGATGGATAGAAACATAGAGAAAGAATTGCGGATAAAGTCATAGAACGAATGGGGATGCACACTTAATCACAAAACTCAATGCACTTTTTTTTTAGCTAGTTTCTCCGCTCTTGAAAAAGCCCACGAAACAGTTGAACGAAACGTTGAATAATTGGGACTTATTTTTGGTGCCCCCCCCGACAAAAGGAAGGTGGACCTATAAATTCACTCTTGTCCCTTTGTCTGTTCGTCTGTCCGCACTTTTCTCAAAAACTACGCCTTGGAACTTTTTTTAAATTTTGCACAAACATTAAACATGGTATGAGTAAAAAAAAAGTAACAGAACAGATTTTCCGGGAAAACTCCGATTGTCCCCCCCCTCTAAGGGTGCCGTTCGAATTAAAACTGCTAAAATTGATACTTTTTTGGCTTATTAAAAAAATGATGCCTTGAATTTTTTTATAAAACTTTCTGAAAAGTCGTAACTAACTGATTTCTATATAATTTTGTTTGTCTATACTTCGCCATAACTTTTGGGTGGACCTCAAGGGCTACTTTTAGGACAAATAAAAACACTCCATTTTTGGGACTATTTTACCATATTTGTCCAAAATTTTCTGTGTATGTCTATTTAGCAGTTTTACATGGTGCAGAACTACAATATAAATATGTTAAGACCTAAAACTGCTCCGTTCAACAAAGGATTTGACGTCCTCTGGGGACTTTTGGGGCTAAATGGGGGGCGGCAAATTGAACTTAGTCATTTTTTATGACTCGTTTACTGTGCATTCACGGGTGGCCATGCATGCTTCACTTGTTTATTTTTAATTCAAATAAGAAACAATAAATTATAATTAATAATTAAAAGAAAAACTCACAATTCTGCAATGCGTTTCACAGTGGTGCTTGCTTTGCATCTTGTACAGCCTAAACCTAAACCTAACTCACAATCTGGTCCTGGATATGACCTTAAACTATATCCGATGGTGAGGCCCCAGCTTGCGGGCTTTGGGAACTGGGGAGCCATCCTTTAATTGCCATTGCTCCCAGGTCCACTCTGACCCGGAGTGATAGTACCTGTTAGGGTCCCAACTGTGGGTTAAATAGAAACCGACTTGAAAAAAAATATATTTTATAAAAAAAAAAAATTCTTCAAAATCACTGGATTTGGCATTAAATAACCTGGAAAGGTTTGATATGCCGTAAAACAAAAACAACCAACCATACAAAAATTGGTGGGAAAAATGGGTCGCCATCTTGCATGTCAGTCTTCGTAGTAACTGGACTGCATGAATTTATAATTGCAACCTAACCCTAACCTAAACCACAGTCTAACCTAACCCTATCCAACCATAATTTCAACGTAACCATAACATGATGCTAATTCAAAATCCCAAGCGTAAACCTAAACTCTACAAACCCAAATATTAAAAAGGAATGCTCGGGTCGTTGCAAAGGTAAGGCTTCCTATTTTTTAACTAAAAAAATGTTAACGAACTACGAAGACAAGAGAGATATTATTAAAACGAGCGACCTTTTTTGTTGCAGAATTTAGTTTTCTACATATTCACCAGAATTCTCGGTGCACTTTTCACAGCGATGACTGGTGCCTCGGTCGTAAAAGTCTGGAGTGCGCTTTGTCACTCACATCTCTGGAGCCACTTTGAAATCGGCCAACCCATTTCCTAACTATGCTGGCATCGAATGCACCGGTTTCGTAAACGTTCAATAGGCGCCGGTGAATGTTGATCGATTGAATTTTTCTGCATTAAGGAATTCAATGACGCATTCCTGCTTCTGACACACATCCATAAAAGGAGTTAGTTTATTAGATCTCACATCGTGAATATATACATATGACAGAACTGTAAGCGCTAGTAGCAGCAGTAGCCGTATGGCCGTGCCAATGCGCGAAGTGACGTCACAGCGAAATAAGAAAAAGGGAAATAAAAGAGAAAAAAAACACGTGGAAAGAAATAAAAAAATGAATCCACGTGAGCGGAAAAGGAACGGAAAAGTGCGTGTGACGTAAGATGAACATGTGGCTCCTAGAGGCGAGACTTTTAAGCGTGTGTCGAGATGGCAGGGTTTTATAAATTGCATAGCAGGCGAGATGACTTTTTTTTAAGAGACTTCTAAAACAAGAGGCAATGCATTATTTTTAAAGAACCATGAATAAATGTATTTTATTTCAACTAAATAGAAGCCGAGTCGAATTTCTTTTCTTTTAGGCTCCATTGCGACTGTCTCAGGTACAACGTGTGGGTCCGAGTTTTAAAATGTAATGACACCGTTGAAGAATAATAACCACGTTACATACAATAGAGCGATGCAATTTTTAAGTCATGAATTAATAGGTTCAGTCATCATAACTATGCAATTTTCAATCCTCTGTCATCCTTTCGGGCGGAATAAAAATTATAGGAGGCATTTATCTCATGTAGAAATCAAATGTTGGCCCTAGGAATTCGGGTCTCTTTAGTTCTAAGACCTAAGTTAAGTGGCGAGCTTGACCTTGGGACTGAAATCAAAGTGTAGTATCTGTTCTTCGGATGCTGCACTTCAATTTCTTGTTCTCTCTCAGTGGAGAAATCCTTCACAACTGAGACAATTGTTCATTTTCGTTCCTTTTTCTCCGGATTAAAAAACGACCCTGGTGTCTAATTTTTCCGTCGTGAACTCTAGATAAGAAGAATGTGGGAGAGTTCTCCACTACAACTGTAATATAATGTGCGGCGACGTCGCGTAGACAACAGTCCTGCAGTGAAATAGAGAGAAGAGCAGTAGGAGGCAGCAGGACTGGTGACGTCACGCGGATATAGCAGCAGAGTAGTAAGACAGAGAGAGTGGAGTGAGAAAGACGTGACGGCATCGACAGTAGGAGCAGAGAGCAGACTGTCCTGTATAAATTTGGTCTGTAGAATCGAAAGCACAGACGGGAAATGAAAGTGTCTTTAAATATTTTTTTAAAAAATGAGTTGAAAGTATTTCATTTATTCATTTGGCACTTCGATGGGGTTGACAGACGGGAGGAAGAACGAAATGAAAACGTCTTCTATAACGTTACACGATGCCCATTTAACGAATACATCGCTTACCTTTTTTTTTACTTTTTAATTTTTTTTATTATTTTTGTGAATAAACAGTGAAAGTTATTGTGAATAGAGATGTGAATGAGGCTTACTTCAAAGTTAAGAAACAAGCCATAGACACGATAATCAATAAAAATGAAGTCTTTTAAGTTTCTGTTGGACATGTTGTATAATATTGACATTTTAAGCTTTATTGACAGATTGTCGACTATAATAATGTTATTATAACCAGCCGTTGTGTACTCGATGGTCCGAAAAGTAAGGCTTCCCCAATCACGTTTCGATTTTACCTCACTTTTTCTGGAGTTGTCAGGTTCATTCCGGGAAATTTGCAAACTATATTTGATCGGAATTATTTCGTTTGCTTTCTTAAACTAAAAATGTCTTTAAAAAAAAATTCTTCATAAGGCAATGTTTGAAATCTTGTTTAAAGCTGTAAACAACTCTCATCAATTGAGCCATGTGTCCATGTGGACGATTCTATTAGAAAATCTAAGAGCCTTTAAATGAATTTTGTACATTTATTCATAAGATAAAAGCTGTGGTGTTATTTAGTGAATAATTTACGAGGAAGACACGGTAGCAATTAAATAAATATGTAATAAAAATAAATAAGGTTATTGAGCAATATTTTTGCTCACTGCTGGACTAGTGGTGGCAACCATACTCTCTGTGTGTCTGTCTCCGATCCTTTTAGTAAACCGGTTCTCATTGCAAAATTAGGTCAACCTTTAAAAATAGACAGTTTCGTTTTTTATAAAATGGGCAGTTGCGTTTTTTTTTAAACTGAAAGTTTAATTTGCTTAAAAGTGAATAGTTATATATAGAATTTAGGTTAATTCTTTCTTGTCTTTACACAGCAATGTTCTTTTTTATTATTTCTTTTTAATTAAAAATTGTAAAAATAAAAAGTTCAAACTACTAACGGTTTATAACAAAATGTTGCATTTTTTTCCTTTTCCAGGACAAAAATTACTTTTTATTTATTTATTTATTTATTTATTTTTTGCACAACTAGCAAAAAAAAACAAAAAAAAACAAAAGCGGTGCTGATTCACTTACTGATCCGCGCTATTTTTTAAATCGTATTTCCAAGTTTAATTAAAGTTTTATGATATGTTTTTATTCAATTGTAAGATTAAAGTACAGAATAGGTACAAAACACTCTCCCCTCCCCATGTTAAGAATGGCTTTTTAAATAATAACGTTATTATTTCAGCACGGATCAATCAGTGCATGAGTACCTAAAAAACATTACCAAAACGCCTGCTTTTACTTACGACTTTATTCAACTTTCTCACATTAAGCAACCTGAGCTTACTTCCATTCTTTTCTTTTTCTTTTTTCTATAAAGAGTCCTCACGTAAACCATTTCAAATAGTCACTGACAAGTTATTTTGTGAAAAGCCGAATTATTTCGTCGCCAAAGTGTTTTTTCTTAGTTTGGCTTCTCGCGTAAGTTTAAAATCCTCACTCATCAGTGTTGTGGCGTTATTTATTTGAATAATTGACGAAGAAGACACAGTAACAATTAAATAAATATGCATTAACAAAAATACATAAAGAACGTAATTGAGCAATGTCTTTGCTCACTGCTGGACTAGTGGTGACAACCATTAGCAGTATCAGAATTTTTGTAGGAATTTTTGACACCCCTAACACGAAACTGCGAATACAATATAAAAATCTCGTAATTTCTCTGTTAAAAGTGGGTTATTTATTTTCTTTATGGATTATACTTCCAAAATAAACTATTACAGTTGTTTTAAAAGTAATAAAAATATTTTTTTTTTTTTAAACAGTAATGAATTTTCCGAACTCAATATTTTTCAATTTTTAAACTCAATATTTTTAAATTTTAAAAATCTATCAAAATTTTTCTATTGATTCTATTTTTACGATATTTACAGGGTCAATGTGAAATTTTATGTTCTTTCCAATAAACCGAATATAATATTTTAGACAAACGTTTTTTTTAAATTCACGCCCCCCCCATTTTCACGCCCCCCCATTTTCACGCCCCCCCCCCATTTTGAAATGTCTATTAAAAAGTAAATAATTAATTTATGTTTAATAGGTTTATATATCACAAATTGAAGAGAAAAGGTCAATAAATAATATATTCAAATTTAAAACAAAAAAAAAATCAGTTTTTTAGAAATTTACCTGTAAAGTCCGAAGTTTAAAACCTTATTTTATAAGAACACATTTTTTCTTTTTGTCTTTTTTTTTTTTTTTTTAATGAAACCTTGGTCCTTGCTCCTTTAATTGAAAAAAAAATTAGGGCTTGAATTACATTTTTCGAGGAGTTATAAGCTTAGAAAGATAGGGGGTCGAATAATTTACGCCTCTCATTTTGAAATGTCTATTAAAAAGTAAATAATTAATTTATGTTTAATAGGTTTATATATCACAAATTGAAGAGAAAAGGTCAATAAATAATATATTCAAATTTAAAACAAAAAAAAAATCAGTTTTTTAGAAATTTACCTGTAAAGTCCGAAGTTTAAAACCTTTTAAAAAAAAAAAAAACACATTGTTTTGTTTTGTTTTTTTTTTAAATAAAACCTTGGTCCTTACTCCTTTAATTGAAAAAAAAAATTAGGGCTTGAATTACATTTTTCGAGGAGTTATAAGCTTGGAAAGATGGGGTGGAATTATTCACTATTTTCACGAAATTTCTGACACTGCTAGACAACCATACTCTCCGCGTATCGTCTTGTAGACAGGTTTCCGATACTCGGAAGTGACGTCATGGACGGAGGTTACGTCATGGAATAGTTCATTATTCAAAATAGTGGGGGTGCATCCCTGGCAATAAATAAATAAATAAATAAATAAAATATACCCATGAAACAAAAAAATATTGTGTTATTTAATGACGTTTGCCATAATCTATATTATATTTTACTTAGTATGTCTGTCTGTTTTTTGTCTGTTATCTGTAAAATATTTAACAAACATATTTTCTATTCTGAAATATTTAATATGTTTCGATGACCAATAATAGTAATAATAATAATAATAATAATAATAATAATAATAATAATAATAAACACTGAAGCTATATATCAACAAGCTCTACATACCCATCACGCATCCTCTCCCATTGTTCCATCACCGACCCCCACCCAAAAAAAATGTGTGATACCAAATAGACGAGGAGGGTCAAGGAGGATGGAAAGACCGAGGAGAGAGCGCTGACCAGACCTCCGCTGGACAAGCGCGAAGAGAACTGGGTTAGTGCCACTCAAATACCAGTATAGACCAATGGCCGCTGCCAGCGAGAAATCAATGGTAAGAGGCTGTTGCGATAACGCAAATTTATTTGAAAATGCTATTGAAGGAGGCGGAGAGTGCTGGACGTCTGGGGAGACGTGTTGTCACTCAGCTTCCAGCGAACACCACAGGTTTTCAATCAGATATTTGATGACCTGTGTTAAAGCTCCAGGTGAGCCAATAAAAAGTTTAAAGAAGAAGAAGAAGAAGAAGAAGAAGAAGAAGAAGAAGAAGAAGAACCGAGAAGAGACAGCATTAGAAAGACCTCCGCTGGATGAATGCAAAAGGACTGGGACCATGTGGAGGTTTTTTTACACCCAAATGAGTTATAATCGAAACCGAAACCAAAACTTATGAAAAATTATTGGTAAAATTATTTATAACAGGAAATGAAAGTACATAACAATTAAACGACCCGGGGATAAGCGTGACACAGAAAATAACACACACGTTATCGTATTAATATATAGATTTATTAGGTCACTTCGCGTTGCCAGGCAGTGCTACAATATAACAATATTAGGGCTGGCATCCTAAGAAGGGCGTGGTGCAGCGACATATGTTTTTATACTTCAACTTCTTCATATAAGGACACTCAGAGAAACAGAGAACAGACGGGGAATGAAACTTATTAATCATCTTGTCCATGGGTTTAAACTTTTTATTAGGTTTTTATTAAATACTTTAGTTTCTAAGAGTTTTCTTGTTCTTCTGTAGATATCCCTTTCCAAATTTTTCTCTTATTGCCGATGCTTTGATGGTGTCTACTTAAGCGGAATGATGCTATTATGGTGAAAAGTCCTCTGACATCTAAGGGCATTTTCTATACATTATATATATATATATATATATATATATATATATATATATATATATATATATATATATAAAAGTCTCGTAGTTTCACGTTTCAGCAAAAAAAAAAAAATTAAAAAAAACACGTTAAAAATTAAATATTGATAAAATATTCTCGAGACGTCCTGACACTATAAAACCTAATTCACCACAACTTCATAAAACATTCCATTAAACAAACAAGCAACTCCTTAATTAATTAAATCTCTTGTTTGTAGTTAATTAATTAAATCTCTTGTTTGTAATGTAACATTGGAACACAGTGTAGTATCTGTTCTGATGATATAATCAGTCTATTTTGTCCTCGGTTAATAAAGGAGAAATCTTTTTTTAAATTTTTATTTTTGTTTCAATCCAGTTCCTCCTTTGGGAGAGTTGGTTGTCCCTACATTAATAATCGACTTTGTGTTTAACTTTTCCCACGTGGGGAGACAAGTAAATACTAAGATTATTAGAGGAATTACGATGTAAATAACATTAATATAAAAGTATATATAGAAAGCGCAACATGCTGTTATGCATACCTATTTATAAACGTATAATGTTAAGACTTTTGTCCAACATTGATATTAAAAGCCCATATTTCCTATTTAAAAATTATAAAAACCAACTTCTTAATATACGCAGTCATGGATATGCAAACTACTTCATAACGGTTAACTAATTTGCATATTGTTTTACAAAACGAACTTTCATGAATTAATTATTCAGTTTTTTTATGGTTTCTTATTGGATGATTGGCTTCGTTTAATTATTACGTTCAGTTCTAGTTATGCATATTTTCTACATTGGGTATAATTGCGCAGTATTTAGGATGAAAACGTTAGAGCACGCGCATATGTATTCCTCTTTATGTCTGTCTGCCTGTCTCTCCATCTCCAGCTCTCTCTCTCTCTCTCTCTCTCTCTCTCTCTCTCTCTCTCTCTCTCTTTATATATATATGTGTGTGTGTGTGTGTGTGTGTGTGTGTGTGTGTGTGTGTGTGTGTGTGTGTGTGTGTGTGTGAGACGATGTCTCCGTGTGGGCGGAACGAGCCGGTAAAATAGCTGCTAAAAAATTAAGATAATAAAAAACAATTTAACTAAAAAGGAGTTGGTCGAAAAACCCTGTTAATTCTGCGCGTGCGCATATATACATTTATATGCTGAAATCGCTTAATTTCGTTTTCTTATCCATCTATCGATAGCTCAGATAATATCGACTAAGTCTGAAGTGGTGAATGTTTTGGTGTCTATTCTAGCTGATAGCACCTAAGTCGGGTTTTTTTTTACCTTTGAAATCATTACTGTATTTGGGTACAATATAATAATCAGTAAAGAATTGGCTCTATAATAATCAAGATGAAATCTGCATGAATGAAAATATATTTAAGGGTATTTTACGACTGAGTCATGTTGATAAAATATAATAATAATTAGAGGATTAGCTCTACAGTAATTAATACGAAATCTGCGGAAATTAAAATATTATATTTAAGCATATTTTACGACCGGGCAACATCGGGCGGCTTGCTAGTTTATAATATTTTTACACAGAGTACGATATGTTAAAATATAGCAGTTTTCTGGAGATTTTTGTCTCGATCTATTTGATTTTGATCATTTTAATTGACAACACTAGTCACTGGTCCACCTGTTGTCTAAAAGAATCTCCTTGTTTAAAGCCACGTGTATTTTTTCCCACGTTTTTCTTTCTTTGTCTCAAACACTGTTTTCGCTTTTATGCCGTTTTGTGTGTGTGTGTGTGTGTGTGTGTGTGTGTGTGTGTGTGTGTGTGTGTGTGTGTGTTCCTGTTTATTACATTTAGACGCGCCAACCTCACGAATTGTCGATTCCCTGCTTCCTGACAGACATTTTTGTTTTCTTCTATTTGAGCCAAAGCACTGCCTCTCTCTCGTGACGGTGACTGAAAGCTGACCTCGTCAGGTTCCATTTTGCAAGGCGTGAAGGAATCTCGGTGCTGCCATCACGTTTAGGGTCAGAGAAGGCTGCCCTCTCCCAGCTTCCCTGAAAGGTTCAATGTGGAAGCGCAGGATGATGGGGAATGATTTCGACTTGGAGATAAGTGATAAGCTGTCAAGCACAGCGTGTAGAGATGAAGAAATCGGAACGTGGAGTTGGGGGTAAAAGACGACTGGGAGGGGTGGGACTGGGAGCTGAGGTTTCAGAAACAAGGGACCTATGCTGATGATTGCGAGATACTGCTGTCCGCTTGAAGGAAAGTTTCTCGCCAAACGTCTGGGTTCAAAAGGGTCACTATTTAAGGCTTGTCAACGACATTGAGAAAGAGGATGGATGGATGGGGTGTGATTTAGCAGAGATGGGGGTCATCAGTGGAGGTAGTTTCTAATAGTCCGAACAGTTGTTGGACGGAGAGAGTACCTATTTATTTGCCTCCCCACGGGACAGAGTTAGACACCAGGGTCGTTTTTTAAACGCGAAGAAAAGGAACAAAAATTTAAAATTGTCTCAGTCGTGAAGGATTGCTCCTCCACTGACAGAGAACATGAAATTGGAGTATAGCATCAGAACAGATACTACAGTTTGAGCTATATATATATTTTTTTATTTACTCTGAAAAGTTTACAGAAAAAACAGAAATAAAAAAAAATTAGGCACAAGGCCACTCAAAAATTGGGGACGGGGTGTCTATAGTCATCCTCGTTACTGTACCTTGTCTATGCTTGGTCAACCTAGCTAAAGTTCTCATTCACGACAATACCTCAAGCACGCCGGAGAGGGGGGCGTCCTACCTAAGATTTCCAAATTATATCGTGTGTGTGTGTGTGTGTGTGTGTGTGTGTGTGTGTGTGTGTGTGTGTGTGTGTGTGCATGCATGTTTTAATTTTTATTTCATATTTGATTTTATTTTATTTTTCATTTTTATTTTTTATTTTATTTTATTTTTCTTGCCCCAAAAGACAATAAGTCTGCTCTTATGGGTTTGGACGGAGAGAATAATGGAGCTTTAACAATACTATGCAGTGCATACTTTCCAGTGTATGTCTACCATTAACAACTGAACTAGCAAGGCTATCCGGTGTTGTCCGTGTATTCTATCCAAATAATATAATTTTTAAAAATTCAGGTTTGTATTACTACACACACAGAATCGAAAAAGTTGTCAAAAAAAACAAATATATAACAAATAAATGTCATCAAAGGCAAGAAAAGATACTTTTCTATCTAATTGTATATTTTTTTAGTGCTTTTATTTAATGTAAAATATTTATTCGGCTCGATAAACGTACAGTATTTATCGATGTATTTGAAATATACAAATGGCGGCGGACTCTCTATTGAACAAATTAAGTTTAGGAAAATGAGTTAAAACTAACAAAACCTATACAAGATACTGCTAGGAACCCACCGAATATATGTTAACCTATGTCACGGTAATATATATTGAGTGAGTTTATAACAGTATTTTGTATAATTTTTTTAGTTTTAATACACTTTTCCAAACTTAGTGTGTTCGACAGAAAGTTCGCCGCCATTTTTATTTTTCAAATACTTCGATAAACATTGTATGTTCTTTTTTCGAGCTGAATAAATATTTTACATTAAATAAAAACACTAAAAAATGATCCAGTTAAGTAAAAGAAAAAGGTAATTTCTCTTGCCTTTGATAACATTTACTTGTTATATATTTGTTTTTGCCAACTTTATCGAATCTATGTGTATAGTAATACAACCCCAAAAATTGTATTTATTAACATCCGCATCAAAAACTTGTCTAGCTACAAAAGTTTAAATGCATCGTGAACAAACATCTTGCTGCTCAACTCCCTACTCAGAGTGTCCCTGTATACATAGTCCCTAATTAAGTGCTGCTTCGGACGTCTCAGTCGCAATTTGCCTTATTTGATGTAAATATGAGTCAAAAAACATTCGAGAAAAGGCGTCGGTGATGAAATTTTTTTACGTTATTTTATTTATAGTTATTACGGTGTTATCAAAGTGCTATTATAGTGTTATTACGGTGTTATTACAGTTTTGTTACAGTGTTATTACGGTATTATAACAATGTTATTACATTGTTATTACGGTGTTATTACAGTGTTGTTATTACGGCATTATTACAGTGTTATTACAATATTGTTACTAAGTTATGAGTGTTATTACAGTGTTATTAAAGTGTTATTACAATCTTATTACACTATTGTTACAGTGTTATTAAGGTGTTTACAGTGTTATTACGGTGTTATTACAGTGTTGTTTGTGATTCTTGCGGTGGTATTACAATGTTATTACAGAGTTATTACGGTGTTATTACAGTGTTATTTCCGTGTTATTACGGTCTTATTACGGTGCTATTATAGTGTATTTACGCTGTTGGCTATACTGGAGTTCTTTCTGAAGTTCTCAGACTCATTGTGATTTAAAGAAAAAACAAATTTTTGTTTGTACTCTCTTTTTAATAAGATATTTAATTTTCTTTTTAATTGTGGGAAAATGTTTCTTCTCGACTAGAATACTTAGTAATCGATCTTCAGACTCAAGTACATTTTGGCTGTAAATTAGAAGGTATCATTTGATGCTACGAATGTAACGTTGCCCAACACGTTGTAGCCCCAGTCGCAAAATAGACAAAGAAAAGAAAATAACTTCAACCTTTTTTTTTTTTTGTACAACGACATTTATTTCATCATTCTCTCCTTACTGCTGTGACGTTTCACACGTGACTGTCTTCTTGAACGTCATCCATGGCTCTAACAAGATCTCGAACGTTATCCACGCCTCTAACGTGATCCTCTTTTTTAAAGTCCTTTTTCCCCCTACCGGTGACGTCATTTCGTATGCATTTGCATACGCGCGTCCACGCTATGTCACACTAACATCGAGCTTCTTTCCTTTAACAATTACAAAAAAAAAAAAATCATTCTCAACAACGATTTGTCATAACAAATGACACTCTACCCGAGAGCTCATCGTTCAAACTCTTCGGCTTACATTTGCAAGCAACATGAGTTGAAGCAAATATAGTGAAGACATTGCCAAGGTTGCTGCAAAGAAGTTGGGGTTTTTCTACGATGTTAGAAAATCACTCACACCTGGAAGTATCCTATACGCCTACAAAGTCACCATTCGCCCATGCATGGAGTATTATTGTCATATATTGGCTTGTGCGTTTACTGCTAGTCTCTTCCTCTTCGGTACGGTCCAAAACGAATCTTAAATCTATTAAGTCTCGCACAATCGCACAAGCTCGAACCTCTGGCCCATCACCGCAACGTAGCATACATATGCCTGTTTTACAAGTACTTAAACGGAATATGCTCTGATGAACTCATAGCACTTGTTCCCTCTCGATGTACATACTCCCAAACCAGTGTTTTTCAACCTTTTTGCTGGGGCGGAACTCCATAAAAACATTTCACGTAGTTATGGGACCCCTATGCAATAATTAAGTCGTCTTATGCAAAAAAAGCGTTTAATAAATAAAATGAAATGAAAATACGCATGTTCAAAGTATTGTACAGGTTTGTTGTACATGAAATGAAAAATTGTACATATTTGAATAGATTATATTTATTCTTATTAAAAATAAACTCAATGGGAAAGTCGAGTTTGGTGTTTTTTGCACAACTCTTTAAGATTGGGTCGTGTTTTTGACAGGTACACACGAAGTTCATCTTCGGCAGACAGCAATTGTGCTCGTTTCTTGTGCTTAATAGTTGTCAGAGACCCTTTTAGCGTTGATTGTTAAGCAGCTGCTTATTCTGTCTTGACAGAGTTCAAAATAGACTTCGTGCCTTTTTCTCTTCCCTGCAACCTCTTTCCCACAGAAGAGATGTTGCGAGCTTATCTCTGCTTTATCGTTATTTTCAAGTGCTCATCTGAACTACAATCTATATTCCCCCCTCGCCAGACTTTCACGAAAAACACCAAAACCACTATCAACAATTTCCCCCACTCTTTATCTGTGCCTAAACCTAAACGTAGATTCCATGAACCAAGTTTGTTTCTTAGAACTGCACGCTTCTGGCATTTTCTTCCGTTTGCCTGCTTTCCAGCTGACTACAATCTTCAAGTCCAACGTAAACAAGTTCTTGATGAACCATCCCCCCTAAGTAATCCAATTTACAAAATTTCCCCCTACTTATGTTTACTACGCTATAATCACATTGACTAATGTATACCCATTAACCCTTATCCTCGAGTGGCCTACGGGCCTTGATAAGTGGTGATTCCTATGTAGAAAAACAAAGAAAATAGTGGAATGATAAATTAATTTTTCAAATGTAACGAGTTTAATTATGTAAAATTTAGCATAGTCAAACAATATTTTGTTTAAAAATGCATATACAGTGTAACCCAGATACAAGAGATTTCTTCCTCTATCACTACAGCTCTCTTATATCCGGGAGTACACTTATATCCTGTTTCTTATATCCGGGTTACGCTGTACATTAGCACAGGCTCTAATTTGGGACCAGATAACATCTCTCTTATACTAGGGTTTTCTATATGGCTCTTATATCCGGGTTACATTATAATATGTATATATATATATATATATATATATATATATATATATATATATATATATATATATATATATATATAATTCTGTGTCCTTGTGTTTGGTATATACTACGAGACCTGCTTTTCCGTCTTTTCGCAAGGATAGTTTGCCTTACATCCAAAATAGCAGTAATGTATATCAATTTAAATGCCAGTGCGATGCTGGTTATGTTGGGCGAACATCCTTGCACCTTTTGACTCGTATAAACCAGCATGTTCCATCGAAGATCAGACAAGGGAGGATGGGGTCTGGTGGTCTCCCTCCTTCTGCAGCCTTGGACTATGCTATTGGGCAGCATTTGGTTGACAACCCGTGCTGCGCCGATAGATATAAAATAGATTGGTTCGAGGTGCTACATAGAGCGGACTCCAAAAACCATTTAAAGATTTTGGAGTCTGTCTCTATTGCGGTGCGTCAACCTTCTTTGTGCCGGCGAAAGGAAACATCAAACGCATTGTTTCTCTTTGGGGAACTTTGAATCTTTTCTCCCGCTTTTTTTTTTTTTTTTCCTCCCTCGTTGTGCGAATATTTTAATCGTTTTTAAACGTTAATAAATGTATTTTAGTGTCGCCGTACTTTTGGCATATTTAATAAGTTCCCCATTAGAACTCTTTATTTTCGACACAATATTATTTTGTACGCTATCGATTTTCTCCTGATGAGATGATAGCCGAAAGGGCTCTCGAGAAACTTCCGCTTATTATTTTCAAAACTATATATATATATATATATATATATATATATATATATAGCGCCAGGATGTGTTGAAAAGAAATCCATAAAGTGCTCAATCACAAATGTGAGAGCTAAAATACAAACTATTTATACAAAAACTGTTACAAATTTCAGACATGGTTTCATGCCAATTTGCAAAACACACATTTTGTCTTAGTAAATATTATATTCCAGATATTTCTTCAAGAGGCTTCCCCAGTGAATTTTTATCTCCAAGTGAAGAAAATGTAAAATAAATAAAGGAAATTTATGTTTTGAAATAAGCAGAAATGATAGCATGATTGAATATGCTTTCAAAAAAGTAAATTTGGAACATTTATTCAAGTATATATTTTGAGCTCTAGTAATATCGGCACTATTGAGCTATTAACCCAGTTTATGCTTGAATTTAAAGGAATTCATATAATATATGTATGTGGGTGTGCGTGTTTTGAGGTCTTAAATGGACAAGTTGAGGTTCTGGTCAGAGCCACTACAGTATTCAACTGAAAAAAGGTATAATCACTCGACTGAATGAGGCTTGTAGTTCTGTGGAGGTTGCATAGACCAAAACTTACGTTTGTACATCAAAATACAGTGTAACCCAGATATGAGAGACTCTGTGTGTGTGTGTGTGTAATTTCTCTTATATCCGGGGTTCCTATATCCGAGTTACACTGTACATTAACACAGCCTCTAATTTTGGACCCAGATAAAATCTCTCTTATATCCGGTTTTTATATTCTGGTCTCTTATATCCGGGTTACATTGTAATAATAAAATAGATTTTCAAAATTGAATTTAACATTCTGTTTATTTGTTTCTTGTTCTACTTTAGAAATTGCGGAACCCCTGGACTGTACTGGCTGAACCCTAAGGTTCCGCGGAACCCTGGTTGAAAAGCACTGCTCCAGCTTAACCAGACAACCGGCGAAATTTACTGTTGGGGTCCCTAGATACCGGAAAGCCTTCTACTCTATTAGTTTCTTCCTTAGACTGCTATACGGCATAATCACCATTGACACACCAGTTCCGGTTAGATCACTGAAGTTAAACAACGATTAGCCTGGCCAATACCAGATGGGTGACTATATGTGCCCTCTGCTTATCTCTGCATTGTTTCAAATCGTCCTGGACTTCTTGCCACTAAACTCAAGTAGTGCCGATTCGGGAGAGGTGTAGGTGAAGATTGCGCAACACTTGCCACACGATTACACGCGCAGCTGCCCTTACTGGGGATATCATTTGTCTTTCAGGACTAAATAGAGGCATCGTAGACTACTACACTTTGGAATTTCGGGTTTGTTTTACTATATATATATAGATTCGATAAAGTTGTCAAAAAAACAAATATATAACAAATAAATGTTATCAAATGCAAGATAAGTAACTTTTTTTTACCTAACTAGATAATTTTTTAGCGTTTTTATTTAATGTAACGTGTTTATTCGGCTAAAAAAAATACAGTGTTTACCGATGTATTTGAAAAATACAAATGGCGGTATGCCCGCTGTTGAACACGGTAAGTTTGGGAAAACGAGTTTAAACAAATAAATTATACAAATACTGTTAGAAACTCACTCAATATATATGGTACCGTGACATAGGCGGATATATATTCGGTGGGTTTCTAACAGTATTTTGTATAATTTTTTTGTTTGAACTCATTTCCCCAAACTTACCGTGTTTAACAGCGAGCATGCCGCCGTTTTCTTTTTAAAATATATCGATAAACACTGTATGATTTTCGAACCGATTACACGTTTTAAAGTGAGTAAAACCACTCAAAACATTTCCAGATAGGTAGAAGAGTAACTTATCTTGCCTTTGATAATATTTATTTGTTATTGATTTTTTTTTAACAATTTTTTTTTTCGAATCTATGTGTACAGTAATACAAAGCCGGAATTTGTTCTTTGTTTCTTGCTTCCGACACGATATCACCATTATAGTAAGTATTAAATGTCAGTTTACGACGTGTTACACTGATCTTTTCGTATTGACTTTTTTGTTTTATTTCAGTATGTTAGATGGGTAGTATCTCTCTTTACCCTTGTCCCATGTGTATTAATTTAAAGCGCGCAAGATAGGTCAGTAGCAAATAAATAAATGAGCCGATGTTATCTTTAGCAAGTTGGGACTTTGCTGATCTTTGCTTCGTCTTTATCGCTGATTTTAATCGCAGCCTTCTAAATCGAATAGCAGACTTCTCTTAAGATAGGAAGCGTAAAAGAGAACTAGAGAAGCGCCCGATAATGCGACTGGAAAAAGGCGATTTGTTAACTATTCTCCGACATAGAAAAATATTAGAAAAGTAAAAACAAATAACTGTTACCAAAGACAAGAATTTTTTTTTTAAATACAATTAAAAAAATAACAGTTACCAAAGGCAAGAAAATGTACTGTCATACCTACCAGTCTATTTTTTTGTGCTATAAGCTATTTTAAACCCTTTTATTTACATGTTTTATTCATACCTGCCGAGTTTTGTAAACCCGTCGTATTCAAAATGGCACTGGTTCTTACCATTTACTTGCCTCCCCACGAGGGCAGAGTTGGACACGAGGGCAGAGTTGGACACGAGGTCGTTTTTTTTAATGTGGGGAAAATCCAGCTCCCCCAAAAAGTAGCATTCTGGATAGGAACAAAAATAAAAAAAAATGTCTCAGTCATGAAGGATTTCTCCTCCACTGACCGAGGACAGAAAAGATGAAGTGTAGCACCAGAACAGATACTACACTGTGATCTTGGCCCGGATGATTCTGGATATTACTCGAAATTAAAGTTCAAGATCGTAGAACAACAAAAACAATAAAAAAAATCAAACAGAACTATGGATAATAACTGTCACCAATTGGGACAAAAGTTTATTTTAAACCAGTATCTATGTTTTTACATATTTACAAAAAGGTTTCTTGCTTCTGCTGCATCTTCATCTCTTCAAGGCCGTCCATTTTTGACCTACGAATACTGTTGAATGCAGTTTTAAAAAAAAACGGTTTCTTGTTTCTGCTGTTGCTTGTAAACTGAAAAAAATCGAATGATTATATTGGCATTTGATTTCTCCGATATTTTTGGTTAGAATCTGTTCTAGTAGAAAGGCATGGAGCATTTACGGAAAGGATAACGAGAAATACACCGTCATCCCCCAAGCAAAAGTGTTTCTGCTGGTTCGTGAATTAAAAAAAAAAATTCTGCGGGATCTGCAATAACTGATTTTTGTCTCCACTTGACTCGATCACAGACTTGGTCCGGGAAAATAACGATTTTACAGAATTTTTTTGTGCCGGGTGTAAGGCTATCTCATCAACAGCCCTCCTTTCGGTAACTTCTAGGCAATTTTTAACGCAAAGTTTTGAGACCGTACCCCAGCTTGGCCATCGGCATATGTTGAAACGATCTGAGTCGCCATTATTCACTTTTGAAAATCACTTTTCTTTTCATTTCTTTTTTTTTTTTTTTTTGTAAAACACACTAAGGTTTTCTTTAGGTTTGTGCTATTTTTGGGGAGGGAGGATATGTTTACAAGGTTTTCTTTAGTATTGCTTAAGAAGAAATAACCTTTACCTTTAAATTGGATTTACAAACCGCAAATTTTAAATATCGGCCTACATATCTATATAAAGTCATATATAAATATATATATATATATATATATATATATATATATATATATATATATATATATATATATATATATATATATATATGAATGATGATTTGTGATACAGGAAAACAGTACTGTATGTGGATGACAATTAAAGCCCCCTCTTTGGGTTGAGCACTTTGTAAATATATTTTCACCCGACGCATATTTAATCTATTAAGTGAAGCCCACTATTAATTTGTTTGTAAACAAACTGATGGTTAGAGCACTGTTGTGACGGGCAGGTGTGGATTTAATACACACTCGAGATGAAATATTTACGGCACTGATTCGTGATCTGATGGTAAGAGCTGCCAACTGTCAATTCGACAGTTGTAAGTTCGATCCACGGTTGGGGAAAGGTGCATGTCTAGCCGCACTGATGAGTTGTGATACAACGAAACAGTACCGTATGTGGATGGCAATATATATATATATATATATATATATATATATATATATATATGAAATTAAACCAGATGATAATTGACCATCCCTCTTGGAAATGCACGCATAAGACGGGCGAAACGTCGAGGCTCTATGTCTCTCTGCCTCCGGTTTAATTTCATATTGTCGGATTTTAATTATCATTATCTGCAGCTTCTCTTCCAATTTTAGGATTTTTACCATGTCAAATCACATTTTAATTCCTTTTGACGGATTGATCGTTGCTATTTCTTCTGATGAGTTAAGGGTATAATAGATTCACTGATTGATATAATACTTAAGTGATTGGTTTTGCGCTACGAAACAGATACTGTCAAGAATTATATAAGTCGACTGAATTAAAGGAAAGGGAGATCCGGATTTAAAGGAGTCTATTGTTTGTTAAGCCCTTTAAGATTGCTTTTCCTACAATCAGAACCCCACCACCACCTTCACATACACACGCAGGGTTTTTTTCTTTCTTTTTCGTTACGGTAAAAAGAAAAAAAAATCAACTCCCAAGCAGTGCACTCTCAGCGTGGGTTGTCGTTTTCCCATATTTGTCTGTCGGATCTAATTTGTTATTTTGTTGATTTGTACATACGTCCATAGACGTCCGCACACATACATACTATGCCCCTTATGTATTGCACAGTGTGCATTGCGCACACAAATATACGCATTCACACATGTAGATGATGTAGAGAGTAGCAATTCTGACTGTTGACAAAATAGACGGGTTCGATCTCAACTTGGAGAACACGCTGTGCTACAACGAAACAGTCCCTTTATTGTATTTATTTGCTTCCCCACCGAAGCAAATTAGGCACAAGGCCGTTTTTAATGTGGGGTAAAAACCAGCTCCCCAAAAATAGGCAAAAAGGGGGCACTCTGGTTACCATAAATAAGAATTGTATAAGTCAACTGAATTAAAGGAATAAATCATAAGATGGTCAACATCATGAATTTTGGAATATAACTTTTTGTCATTTATTCTCTCTCTCTCTCTCTCTCTCTCTCTCTCTCTTTATATGTATATATATATATATATATATATAGAGAGAGAGAGAGAGAAAGAGAGAGAGCGGGAGAGATAGATAGATAGATAGATAGATAGATAGATAGACATAATGAATAAAAAGCTAGAAATGTAAAAATAAGAAATGAAAAATCGATCGAATGAATCTACCTTCCCTATAAAAAAAATATCGTATTGTTTTGAGCAAAAATCGCCATTTTGTTTTTGTTAATTTTAGTTTCGTTTAATTCATTTTTAACTATTTTAAAATTATCGATTTTCTTCAAAACAAAGCATCGTTTTGCACTGAACACTCTTTGAACTCTTACATATTAGATAAACTGAGACCCACGTTAATAGTGTGCAAACAATTACGCAGCAAATATTTGCAGATATCTAACGGGAAACGATAAAATAGATGTATATGTACAGCATATATATATATATATATATATATATATATATATATATATATATATATATATATATATATATATTAGTAGAATAATTATCTGAGAACAGGTAAAAGCAATAAATGACATCATTAACTTTAAAACTTTATACTTTTTCTTTCTTTTTTTAGTGAGGGCATATGGTAGGATTTGGGTTACATACTCCAAAAGTAAACATTTTGCATAATAATAATAATAATAATAATAATAATAATAATAATAATAATAATAATAATAATAATAATAAAATTCCTGGTTACTTACCATGTTCTCTACAATACATATTCCATAATTCGTAATAATAATAATTCAGCAATTTACGAAGCACGCACATATTTTGGATTATTTGAAGTATTCAGACATTTTGATAGGTATACGTACACGGTTTTGGTTGATGTAACCTCCGACCTTCTTTAGATGTAGCTTGTCGAACTCGGAATATTTTTCTGTAGAACTCGGGAATCTGTACTGACTTTCGAACGGAACCCATTTTTTTTTTATTCACGAGGGTAGCATGTTCTCGTTCCGTCAACCATAACCGGGTAGAAGTCTTAAGTAATTGTGTGCAGATTCATGACTTCGACAGAAAGATTCTCGAGTTCGATAAAATACACCTGAAGAACACCGAAACGTTTTGCGAATAACACTCCATATGAAAGCAGTAGTTTGAATGATCAAAATAATCCAAATTATCCTCATCAACAAAATACAGAAATGCATATTCTTGCACGTGAATAGTGAAGTTTATGAACAAAATAATGTGCTTATATTACCCACTGGGTTACCGAGAATATCGTTTTGTCTTTATGCATTGATCCTAAGCTATGACGGGGTTTACAATAATTGATGTTTTTCTTCACTGGGCACGATCAAAGGCTTGGTCAGGGTGAAGGGGCGTCCTAGTAATTCTAAAGCAAAAGTAAGATTGGCAAACCGTTTGAGCACCATTTGCTTATCTCGTCTTTGATCTGCGCGATGTGATTGTGCCTTCGGCTGTTATACTCTTTCTTTGTTACACCTCTCCACGGAAAAAAATGTAACAAAAAAGGAAATAGTTGATCAGCAGAACAACGATGCAGCAACTGTTGCTAGTAGAAATACAACGGAAGTTGAAGGCAGGTTGTGGCTCAGGTCAGATGGGGAGATGAATTAATCAACGGACTAACGAGCATGACCTCAATAGACGACTAAAATGTGGAAGCATGACAGTAACTAGAATAAAAGACAGAACATGTAAGTCAATATATTAACGTTAGTTTATGCAGTTTCAGGAATAAAGGTGAGTTTTTCCATAGTTTACGACAGCGAGAGGCAGTTTACGGCCAGGCTTTAGTTTGCGATGGTTGAAAACAGTTGAATGCAGGTTGTGGATCGGGGCAGATGGGGAGATGAATTAATCAACGGACTGACGAACATGCCTTCAACAGACGACTAAAATGTGGAAGTTAGTGTTTGGAGGGTCGTTTTGCGCGATGGTGTCACACACGCCCCCAGAGCCCAACTGAATGTGTCTGAGTTTGTGATTTGTTTTATTTTATGTCCATGCTTGCGAACCTGTACTCGACTCTTCGGCAATCATGCTTGTGAGAAATGACAATACGGACAGAACAAGAATTGACGATAGATGAAACTGAAAGAAACCACAGTAACAGTGGTTGAGTCGGGTATTATTGTCGAGTGGGTGAACGGAATGCATGGTTGAACACGTGCGTCCTTATCGCAGATGTAGTTCGGCAGTGTAATTCCAGAAATCGGAGCATTTTTTTTTTTTTTGTCCAGAACGCCAACTCTTCATTCCATAGTTGTCTCAATGCATTCGGACTTATAAAAAAATATAACGGGACTCATATCAGACCGTTAGATCTTTGACTTTAGAGGGTCGCTGGTCTTGGGATGTTGGTGATGGTTCTCCACTTGAGCCACGTCGCACAGACATACGTAGCAATTGCGGTGAAGCTGTTGCTATAATCGCTAAGTGTCGAATCGAGATAGGTGAAAATAAACGGAAGGTCATGTCTGTCAAATTGGATCATGCCATGTTCGTTTTTTTTTATCGGTGGTTAAATATTATATTTCCCAGATGTTCAGCTGCAGGCCAAAATGCTCCAGCTTGTTATTCCAGAACTGAACTTGTTTAAGGTTAGATTTACTCTTTGAGACGGGCAGAACATCATTTGTATACATGTTCAGAATGTGAAGCAATGCAGCTGTTTATCGATGAAGTTCATAAACAAAAAATGAAGACTAACGGGGAAAAGACTGACCCTAGCGTATTCTAACCATGATGGGAAAGTCTTTTAACATAACACCAGCGGTTCGCATCAGACTATTCGATGAGTTCAGAGTAATCGTACCTCGCTAAACAGCTCCTCGATGACTCCATAGTATCGCACCGCACACCAGATTACAGATCACATCGTGTGGTACACTAGGTGTGTCAGAAATTTCGTGAAAAATAGTGAATAATTCCACCCCATCTTTCCAAGCTTATAACGCCTCGAAAAATGTAATTCAAGCCCTAATTGTTTTTTTCAATTAAAGGAGCAAGGACCAAGGTTTCATTTTAAAAAGGTTTAAAACTTCGGACTTTACAGGTAAATTTCTAAAAAAAAACACTACTTTTTTGTTTTAAATTTACATATATTATTTATTGACCTTTTCTCTTCAATTTGTGATATATAACACTTTGGTGAGTAAATTAATTATTTACTTTTTAATAGACATTTCAAGATGGGAGGCGTGAATTATTCGACCCCCTGTCTTTCCAAACTTATAACTCCTCGAAAAATGTAATTCAAGCCCTAATTTTTTTTCAATTAAAGGAGCAAAGACCAAGGTTTCATAAAAAAAGAAAAAACAAATAACGTGGTTTAAATAAAAGGTTTTAAACTTCGAACTTTACAGGTAAATTTCTAAAAAAACACTACTTTTTTGTTTTAAATTTGAATATATTATTTATTGACCTTTTCTCTTCAATTTGTGATATATAACACTTTGGTGAGTAAATTGATTATTTACTTTTTAATAGACACTTGAAAATGGGGGGGCGAATTAAAAAAAAACGTTTGTCTAAAATATTATATTCGGTTTATTGGAAAGGGCATAAAATTTCACATTGACCCTGAAAATATCGTAAAAATAGAATCAATAGAAAAGTTTTGATAGATTTTTGAAGTTTAAAAATTGAAAAATATTGAGTTCGTAAAATTCATTACTGTTTTTTTTTTTAAATAAAAAACAATTTTTCTATTACTTTTAAAACAACTTTAATAGTTTATTTTGGAAGTATAATCCATAAAGAAAATAAACAACCCACTTTTAAAAGAGAAATTACGAGTTTTTTTTTATATTTTATTCGCAGTTTCGTGTTAGGCGTGTCAAAAATTCCTACAAAAATTCTGATACACCTAGTGGTACACGGCTGACTAAAAACTAATGTTTTTTTTTTTTTTGGTAAACGAAACGATTTGTAAAGTAGACGATTATCAAGGGTGCTTATAGCAGCTATGTTTATTTTTTGTTTTAGATGAATAGAGTTAACACCCGTTTATTTTAAACCAAAAAAAAACGCTTTGAAATAAGTTAAAACGCAAAAAAAATATTCGAGTAAATAGAAGAGTTGCTTATCTGTCCTTTGGTAATATTTATTCGTTGCATGTGTGCGCTTTTAACTCTTGTTTGATCTGTTAAGTAAAGTGAGACTCAATATCTTCTCGTTCCGACATATACATTTAAAAAACACTCACGCATTTATTATGGGTGAGGAACGAAAATACTTTGTTTACGAAAAACTAGTGTTATTTAATGCGATTTTTTTTTATTTATTATTATTTAATCTATTTATTTTATTTTTATTAACCATGTCCCTGAAATTAATCGCTTGCACACAAATAAAAATATTATGAACAATTAAGAAATACACATTCATCTACGCATGACTTAATGTATACACTGATATAGAAAAAATGTGGAGAGGGGAAAATGAAGAGAGAAAAGGAGGAGGGGAGAAATAGATAGATACATAAAGAAAGAATTAGAGATAGAGAGATAAGAGAGAAAGAAATAAAAAGAGAAAAACACAGAGTAAGATAAAAGAGATGGATGGGCAAATGGAGAGAGACAAAGACAGAGAGGTGGGGGGGGACTGAGAAAAAGAGATTGAAAACGAGAAACAGTTAGACAGGAGGAAATAAATCGATAGATACAAAGTGGAACGATAACATTGTCGCCCTAGAAAAGACGACATGATTTCATTTCCGTTTCATGAATTTTTTTTTTTCAAACCTAGTGACGTTATCACTGAACCAACGCGGTACGCATATAAACCGATTAAAAATCCAAAATAAACTAAGATGAATGTACAAAATGTTTAACGATTTTTTTTTTTTCCGATTTTGACTCATTTTTGACTCCTTAAAAAGATTTTAACGGCTAAAGACCCAAAAAAAGAACGGCCCGTAAAAACTCCAATCATTTCAGGCCCCTAGCGCCGCTCTGCGACTTTTAGTTTCAGGGGAGATAGGGTTGAAAATATGGAAACAGACTGACAGACATATAGCTGTTTATATATTAAATTTTCAATATTTACTCCAACCACTTCCCCATGAGCAGCAAATTAATTATAGAATCGATGTTATAAGTATATAGAATTAGAAGTCAGTTCACGATTTTAATGAAGTGACCCTGACAAATCGATAATTCAGAGCCTATTCTTCCTGTCCCTTCTTGAATAGTGCATGATCCGGGATATGATCTTAAACTGTATCCGATGGTGAGGCCCAAGCTTGCGGGCATTGAGAGGTGTGGAGCCACCCCTTAATTGCAATTGCTCCCAGGTCCACTCTGATCCGGAGTAGTAGTACCTGTTAGGGTCCTAACTATGTGTTAAATAGAAACTGACTTGAAAATATATATATATATATATATATATATATATATATATATATATATATATATATATATATATATATATATATATATATACACTATTAAAAACTTTTTTCTTTAAAATCACTGGATTCGGCATTAAATAAGCTGAAAATTGTTGATATGCCGCAAAACAAATACAACTAACCAAAAAATTGAATAGTGCGTGAAAATGCCCTAAACAATTCGTATTGTATGGTTAATTGAATACAAGGTGCTACTTTATCTGTAGCTTGACGGTCATCACCTGTTTGTAGATTTCCGAAAAGTATTGAAGCTTAAATGACTATTTCCATATGTCGCGATGGTATTCATTACGCGAATCACGCATCCCCAGCCTCCTTTAATCGCCGTGGATGAGGATATGTTGTTTTAAGAATCGTGATATTTATTCAAGTTTTTCTCGCTGGTCTTAAAAAATATTCGGTTGCTTGAGAGAAGGTCATATCTGCAAAGCCACTTAGAATTGCTTTGGAAGATATCGTTAATAATTGCTAGTTTGAAACGGACTATGATGTCTCGTGTAGATAATGACACCGAGGAAAATACGACGCTTGATTTAAACGAAATGAATCTGTTTGAAATTCATACACAAATACACACGCACACTCTCCCCTCTCTCTCCCTCTCAATATATATATATATATATATATATATATATATATATATATATATATAAATTCATACACAAATACACACGTATATATATATATATATATATATATATATACGTGTGTATTTGTGTATGAATTTATATATATATATACATATATATATATATATATACATATATATACATATATATATATATATATATATACATATATATATACATATATATATACATATATATATATGTATATATATATATACATATATATATATACATATATATATATACATATATATATATACATATATATATATACATATATATATACATATATATATACATATATATATATATATATATACATATATATATATATATATATACACATATATATATATATATATATATATATATATATATATATATATATATATATATATATATATATATGGCGATGAAAAAATTGTTACGCGTGTAGCCCTGAAATGCTGGAAGCATGTTATAATTGATCTGCTATCATTCTATATATGTATAGGTGTATGTATGTATGTATGTATGTATGTATGTATGTATGTATGTATGTACGTGTGTATGTATGTATGTATGTATGTTAATATATGTACTAGTGTATGTATGCTTTTTAATCGGTTTGGGTCGAACATTTTTGTTGGCAATATATAAATATATGTGTGTATATATGTTTGCATGTCTGCCTAAAACTTTCGACAAAGGCGAGAGATTTTTATAATATCAGTATCTCTATTAAGTTCGACATTTCAGACGACAAATATCGAAAAATTAGCTAAAAACATTAATATCTCCACCTTTAACTGAGCACTTTTCTACAAGGGGTGCCGCTTTTTTCGCCGATTTTCCGAAATGTATCATCTCCTTTCGATTTTCTAGCCTTAATTAAAACTTATGTCACTTCCGGTTTGCCGGTGGTCGTTACAGCAAAGACGTCAGGGGTTTTTTCACGTTCTTTCCTCCTTTGCGATATGGCTTCGAGCCTGCCTTCCTACTACCCTTTATTTTTGCTCAACGTACACCTCTGAACACCCGGCTAACGCCGGGCCCCACGCTAGTATATCTATAACAGTGTAAGTGTGTGTGTACATTTCCCTACGCAATAACTCTGTCAATTTTAAGCCTACAGACTCGAAATTTGATATACAGGGTACAGTATATGTACTGGGAAAATCGATGTGATTGGTTTTCGGGCAGAAATTTTGCGATTAAGGGGTCAAAGTTCAACGATTTCACCTTTGAGAACTCTACAAAACACCTCTTACAATTTTGGGTGTAAACACTTGAAATTTTGGTTATAGATTCCTTGGACATGGATCTAACTTAATAACTTGATATGAGCCTAAAACAATAAATTTTTAGGGGTCATAATAGGGTTCAAAGTTTTTAAGAAATTGACATTTTATTTTGCGTTTTTTTCTCAGCATATACCTCAAAACACACGGGCAACGCCGGGCACTCATGCTAGTATATATATATATATATATATATATATATATATATATATATATATATATATATATATATATATATATATATATAAATTGTTAGATTTTCACCCCAAACAAGGCACATTGCCACTTTGGTGTAGGGGGCTACTATCAGGGCCAACTGCTACTGGGGTACTATGTAGGGAGTTGAGCAGCAAGATGTCGATTCACGTTAAACTTGAACTTCCGCATGTCAGTATAATTGCAGAAGCAGCGACCTGAAATGGAATTCCAAATTATAGCGGTTCTGAGTAAGAAACTACTGGAGTAGAAAGCTCTTTTTGCATATAGGGATCTCTAGTCTGATGGTGGGATTTAGCTGCCTGTCGTGTTTGTCGAAGGTGTTTACGTCGTGAGGGGCATAAGTGCTTGCTGTTCATGAGAGCATTCACCATTAAAATACTTTCAGAACAGGCAGAGGGATGCAACATTTATGTCTATATATATATATATATATATATATATATATATATATATATATATATATATATATATATATATATATATATGTATCTATATATACAGTGATGATCATATTTATTGGCACGGTAAAATAAAAGTTAAATTTTGTCTAATAAATTCTAAAAAAGGGATTAAATTAAAGAAAATAACAAAGTATATTATGTATTTTTAACTGGCCTTTCCGATGCAGCAATCGGATTTTAGAAAAAATAAATAACAAAGGAACAACAAACATAATTGCAAAAAAACCTTGTTCAAAATTATTGGCACGATTTATTTAATAATCAATTGTATAGCCTTTGGCCTTGATTACCTTCCTCAGTCGCTTTTCATAGTTTACAACCAAGTTGTTGCACTCTTCAGTAGTAATTTTAGCCCACTCTTCCTGACAATAATCCTCCAATTGAATAAGATTCTTAGGCTTCCTTTGCATTACCCTCAATTTTAATGTTCTCCATAAATTTTCAATTGGATTAAGGTCTGGGCTTTGTGATGGCCACTCCAAAACATTAATATGATTGTCCTCAAGCCATTTCTTAGTCAGTTTAGCCGAATGCTTTGGGTCATTATCTTGCATGAACCACCAACGACGACCAAGTGAGAGCTCTTTAGCAGAGTCTTTCAGGTTTTCATCCAATATTTTAACATAATCTTCCTTTTTTATGCTACCTGTGACCTTAACAAGTCGCCCTGGTCCAGAGGCAGCAAAGGATCCCCAAAACATCAAACTGCCTCCACCGTGCTTCCCTGTGGGTATGGTGTTCTTAGGCAGGAAAGCTTCGCCAGATTTTCTGTAAATATAAGACACTTTATTATGGCCAAATAACTCTATTTTCGTTTCGTCAGTCCATAGAACACGTTTCCAGAATGCAACATCTTTATCAATATGACGTTTTGCAAAGGCTAGCCTTGCTTTCAGGTGCATAGGCTTCAACAAGGGAGTCTTTCTCGGACGACATGCTTTTAAACCAGCTCTCTTCAAAACTCTACCAACTGTATGTCGAGATACATTCACTCCAGAGGTGCTCTGTTCATCAACAATCTCCCCAACAGAGATCCTTGGGTTTTGTTTTACTTGTCGAACAATTTTCCGTTCATCTCTTGGGGAAAGAATCCTTTTTCTCCCTCTACCCTCTAAACTCATAACGTGGCCTTGCGATTTGAACTTGTTTATTATGGCTCTAACAGTGGATTTGGGAAGGTTTAGCTTCTTTGAAATCTTATCATAGCCCTCCCCATTGGTATGACATGCTACAAGCTTCCTGACGTCTTCGCTGTGTTCCTTAGTTTTAACCATGGCGATTGAAAATTATAATTTAGTCACTTATAATAGTTTAAATAAATCGCTATCTAAAAATTATCTGAAAAAAATTATTCACTGAATTAGCGTTAAACAAGCATAATATGGCTATAAAAAAGTTCAGAAAGCACGTAAACCGGAAATTGATTGATATTATACTGATACTAAAAGAAAAACAAAGCCGTGCCAATAATTTTGAACAAGGGTTTTTTGCAATTATGTTTGTTGTTCCTTTGTTATTTAATTTTTCTAAAATCCGATTGCTGCATCGGAAAGGCCAGTTAAAAATACATAATATACTTTGTTATTTTCTTTAATTTAATCCCTTTTTTAGAATTTATTAGACAAAATTTAACTTTTATTTTACCGTGCCAATAAATATGATCATCACTGTATATATGTATACGTATATATGTATATATGTATATACATGTATATGTACCTATTTACTATGCCTCCCCACGGGGCAGAGTTAGACACCAGGATCGTTTTTTAACGTGGAGAAAAGGTACAAAAATAAAAATTGTCTCAGTCGTGAAGGATTTCTCCTCCACCGAAAGAGAACAAGAAAATTAAGTCCAGCATCTGAAGAACAGATGGTATTTATTTGCTCCCCCACCGAGCAAATTAGGCACAAGGCCGATTTTTAATGTGAGGAGTGAAGGGAGGGGGAAGGGGAAAGGGGACCAGCTCCCGAGAGGTGGGAAATGGGAGCTGGTTAAAGGTCAGGCATGTGGGGTTGCACCCACATCTGGTCTTTGCTAGTCATAGCTAGTCATAGCTAATCATAGCCTGCAGCATCTGTCGGAACAGATACTACACTTTGAGATATTAAATCTTTTATTCATGTTAAAAAATACAGAAAAAAAAATCAACGATGAACAAAAAACTTAGGCACATGGCCAACTCAAAAGGGGGGATTTTGGGGGTCGTTGGTCATCCTTGTCACACCAGAACTAAACAAAGTCAAAAGTTTCTCCCAGCTAGTATCTTCTTTCACCATAATACCGCATTCACCCTTTCATATTGGGGGACGTCCTAGTAACTCCCAATTTTTAAAACATTTTTTATTGACATGTAAAAACAAAAAAATATAACAATAAAATGGTACAATAATTCATTTGTGTCGAGGGCGGGGGAAGAAAAAACAAAAGGTGATTAGTAGGACCCTCCCAACCCCGTCTAGTTGATAGACTGCCCGTTCCACTAGGTTTGTAAAAGGAACCTCGCTTCTGCGGGTCAGTCTCTAGGTGGGGATGCCCTCTAGATGGGGGTGAATGGAGAAAAGAAAATTTTTGTTGGTAAGGGATGGAGGTTAGTTTGTATTTCTTTTTCTCCAAGATGGGTAAAATTTAGAGGAAGGGGTGAAAACAAAAATTGCAGGTAAGAGGGGATGGGGATCTTGGAGGCTTCCTAATCGGGGAGGGATGGAGCACACACTTAGCTAGCTGAGAGACTACTTGTTTAATTTTACTTTACAGAACTGCGCGTTCCACACCTAGGCGGGGAACACGTATTCAAATTTGGCTCCTCTTCGTACACACAGACTTGCCACATGTATCCATCTTCTGTCAAATCCCGCGCGATGCAGCCTTCTTCTATCACATCTGATCTTCACCCGTAGTTGGTGTTTAAAGAAAGCGATCAGATCTTGATCAGAAAAAGACAACACCCCCCGGCAACCTTGCAGACGCGACGTCCAAATCACCATTCTCGCCACGGCCAGGATCGTAACGTAGACCATTTGTCTTTCCCTGTCCCACGGCGGCCTTACGTTGTCCACAACATTGGATACAGTAATTGGGCGAGGATGCTCAGGATCGATGCGAGCCGTCACTCCGCTGACATACGACCAGTACTGTACTGGCGGAGTTCGCGGCAATCAAAGAAAGCGTGATCCGTAGTTTCTACGGCCATTGTCCCACAACGGGGACAATCAGGCGACTCCAAAAACCCGGAACTGCATTGTATGTTGTTGAGTGGAAGTGCATTTCGGGCCAATCGCCAGGTCAGAGAGAACTCCGAATTGTTCAGATGACTCGAACCTGGCGCCCAGCTCAACGCGGAGCGGATCTCACTCTGCTGTCACCCCAAACGCGCGTATAGCGGGTCGTCAGCGGCCCCCTTCACTAGATCCCTGTGGAGTTCCCTACGGGTAGCAGTCACAAGGTCACTGGACCTTGGTAGTCGTTTTAGCGCGGCTCGGCACTCTTTCATGTAGGCAGATTCTCCCCGCGGCCTGCGACGGCTCTCGATGGAAGGGTCGAGAACGAGGCTGGGGAAGGCGGCAGTAACCACGGGGTGCCACGGTTGGTCATCCTGCATATAGTGGCTCAGGAAGGCCAGCCTCTCAGCATCTCGATGACACTTCAAGTCCGGCATTCCCAAGCCTCCCTCACACGGACGTTGAATACAGACCTGTCTGCTCACCCAGTGTCTTCCTCTGTCCCAGAGGAGCGAGGACAAGAGTTTGACAAGAGCTTTTAGGTGTTGTGCAGGCAGGGGAAGTACGGCCAGTCGGTAAAGGATGAGAGGAAAGACGTAAGTGGCGCACGCCTCAGCTCTACCCTTTAAGGAAAGTTTCCTAGGAAGCCACGAATTGACTGCAGCCTCCACCTTTGACCGTACCTCCAACCAATTCTTGTCAAGCTGGAGACCCGGTCCGAACCACACGCCGAGGATCCGGACCGGGCAATCTGTCCAGCTGAAGGGCGCAGGGAGGTTTGCGTTGCCACTCCATGCGCCCAACCGCAGTCCTACCGACTTGTTGCGGTTTATCTTGGCCCCCGTGATTCTTTCGTACTGTGTGAGTGCCTCCGACACGACCTCAATGTCTCTGAAGCCCGACACGAAGATCGTGACATCATCGGCGAACGCGGATACCTTGGCAGCTGAGCCGCCAGGCAGAGCCATTCCGCGCAGGGCCGAATTTGCCTCCCCATGTCTCAGCTTGCGGAGAAGAGGCTCCAAAGCCAGGACATAAAGCAGGGGCGACAGTGGACAACCCTGACGAACCGACCGAGAGATAACAAAGGGTTTTGAGCGCTTTCCGTTGACTTGCACGACAGCCATGGGCTGTCGATACGTTATGGAGATCCACTTGCAAAAGTCCGGTTTAAAACCGGCGGCCTCTAAGACAGATGCCAGGAAACGATGGTCGACCCTATCGAAAGCTTTGGACTGATCTAAGTTTATCACCGTGGCTTCCGTGTCGTCATCTATTCCCCCCTCTAGGATCGTGCGGATCAGGTGCAAGTTGTTCTGAATCGATCTCCCCTTCACAGCGTAGTTCTGTTCCGGTTCAACCAACTCGTCGATAACAACCTGCAGCCGATTCGACAGGACCTTGGCCAAAATCTTCAACTCTGTGTTTAGCAGAGTTATGGGCCTGTAGTCTACTAACTCTTCCCCTCCATGCCCGTCACCTGTCTTCAGCAATGTGATCACTCCCTTGGTCACCTGCCCTGGGATGGATCCCTGAGCAAAACAATGGTTGAACATATCCGTCAGAAGAGGCAGAAACATGGGCGACAGCCTCAGGTACAGTTCGTATAGCAGACCATCAAGTCCTGGCGATCTGTCACAGCTGACCTGCTTCAGCGCAGTAAAGACCTCCCGCTCCGTCACCCGGCCCTCGCAACCAGCCGCTCTAGCCGCCTCGAGGCGGGGAGATTCTGCCAAATAGTCGCTAAACTCAAGGACCGAAAGATTGGGCTGCTGCGTAAAACGCTTCTCAAAATGTTCTCGAAACCCCTCGCAGATCTCCCGAGTCGATTCCAGGGTGCGTCCATCCGGATGTTTGACTTTCGCAATATATTTGTCCGAGCCACGCCTAGAAACCTCACGGTGCACGTCTGCATCAGAATTGACTGCTTCGTTGCCTATCTTTCTAAGTCTAGCTCTAACTACTTGGCCTTCGTAACGCTCGCTAGTCTCGCGTAGAAGGTCCTGCTTAGCTAGTTCCTGACTAACCCTATCACCCTCCCCCGTAGCCTGGGCTAGTTTCTGCTCTAGCTGCTTCTTCGTCTTGGCCATATCTAGTGCGAGGCGCTGGGCATACTTGACGGAGAAGCTTCTGATCTTGGCTTTGAGACCTAACCACTACTTACTCCCGGTAACCGCCCCCACTAGTGCCTTTTTAATCAATTCTCTTAACTGATCTTGGAAGTCTTGTATCTCCAGAAGGGAGGTGTTTAACTTCCAGTACCCCGCTAACTTAGGCCTATTTCCTAGCTTCAGCCGGGCCATAACTAATTTATGGTCCGTCTGGCCTAGCCAAGTGAACGTGGGACAAGATAAGAAGTCTACTTCGCCTCTCCTAACTAACATCCTGTCCAAATAGGTATTTGGATAGGAGGAAACGCTATTGGTCCACGTCCACATCTCCTGCCCCGGATGCTCGAACCGAAACCTGTCGACCAGACCGCATCTAGCCATCAGATCAGCCAGGCTGGACTCGCACCTCTCCGATCCTCTAGCATCGCCTCCTACCTTATCTATCTAGGGGTCTAAGATGGCGTTCCAATCTCCTATTAGCACTACCTGCTTCCGACAATCTACAAACGCGTCAAGCTGACTGAAGAATGAGACCCTCTCACGAGCGGTGCTTGGCGCATGAACCGCAATCACCCGAAACACAGAATCTTTTACGGCAACATCTGCCACGACCAGCCTGCCCTCCGCATCCCTATGGACAACATCGACCGTCGCGGAAACAGTACGTTTAACTAGCAAGGATACTCCCTTCCCCCACGGGCTGCCATATGCTGAGAAAACCTCAAAGTCTCGGGCCAGCACCTGACAGTCCACAGAGGAAATGAAATGCGTCTCCTGAATCGCAGCAGCATCCACTCCCAGGGACAAGAGGTCGTGCCGGAGGCGAGCCGCCCAGCCCGATGATCTCAAGCCCCTCGCATTCAGACTAGCCAAATTCAAAGCCATGGTACCTACCTTAAGGTGTGTTACACTCAGCTCCGAAGTCAGCCGGGGAAAGGACACCGACGTTGTGTGCAATGCTCAAGGTGGTCAGGTTTTTCATGTCCTGACCTTCTCTCACAATGCCGCCGACATCCAAAGGGTAAGTCAATTTAAGGGCCCTATAGAGTGACGGATGGACCAACACTGGGACCCTTCCCTTGCATTGTTTTGCAAGTTCCTCAAGGGAAGGGTCATTTTCCCTAATCAGTTCAATTCCCAGACCAGCCCCTTCAGCGGCCTCCAGCATTGTCCACACGTTGGTTTTGCAGGCCTCAGGAAGCCTGACGAAAGTTGTTAGCCGTGGGGCGTCCGGGAAATTAGAGGGGACATTAACGTCTTTTCCCCCTATCTGTTGGCAGTCCAGCAGAGGTTTTAAATTTTTTCTCTGCCGGTGTGGTAAGCCCATTGCCACAGACAGGGGGTCTACAAAACAAAGTTCCTCTCTCGTTTCGAGGGCGAGAGTCCTTGTTGGAGTGAGTCCATAAGTGGGAGAATCTGAAGGGTCTCTCCCCCTCCCGGGTTCATTCTTTTCTTTCTGGTATGGCGGCTCAATTTGCATTGGTGTGGGGACGAGTGTCTGTGTGGTGTCTGGTGTTGGTGTTGGTGCGGTATCTGGTGTTGGTGTGGTGTCTGGTGTTGGTGTGGTGTCTGGTGTTGGTGTTGGTGCAGTGTCTGGTGTTGGTGCAGTGTCTGGGATTGGTGCGGTGTTTGATGTTGGTGTTGGTGTTGGTGCGGTGTCTAGTGTTGGTGCAGTATGTGGTATGGGGGTGGAAGTGGGTTGTGTTGTTGTTAGAGGTGGTGTATGCTCACAGGGAGTGGGGGCTGCCTTTTCTTCCCCTTTCCTTTTCTTTTTTATTCTTTTGAATGAACCGGGGAGTGGTGAGGTTGAGTTCCTCTCCCTCTCACTAGCAGATTCATCCTCAGAGGAGCAGTGTTTTCTTCGCTTGATCCCCGTCTCAATTGGTGTGGGGACCGTTGGTTGTTGCTGCTCCTCTAATTGCTGTTTCTCCGGTTGATGCTGTTGCTGTTCTGGTTGCTGCAGCCGTTTTTGTTGCTGCTGCTGCTGTTCTGGCTGTTGCTGCTGCTGCTGTTTTTGTTGTTGCCGCTGTTTTCGTGGCATTGGTTGTGGAATTGGCCACGGCAGCTGATGTTGTTGCTGCGGCTGGTTCAACGGCTGGTTTGGCTGCTGCTGCTGTGTCTGCTGCCATGGCTGTTGCTGCGGCTGTTGTGGAGGCTGCTGTTGTTGTTGCTGCCTCGGTTGTTTGGTTGGTTGTGGGACGGTGGCAGATGGGATTGTGGGCTTCCATTTCCGCCTCATTACCGTGATCCATTCCTCCCCCTTGGCCTCCTGCATAGTTTTGGGTTTCCTCGGTGCTGGGGTTGGTGCTCCGGTTGCAGGAGTTGTGACAGCCTGTTTGGACACTGGTGCTGTCTCAGAGGTTGGGACCGCCTTTAGTGTCACTTGAGTAGGAGTTGACCTTTGAGGGCAGCTCTTGGCCATGTGACCCTGTTTTTGGCAGAACCAGCAGTGCGGACGACGCCCCTCCACTACTACTGTCATAGTTGCCTCCTTAAATGTCAGCTGTGCTGGTATCGCCTGGAAGCCTTCTTTCTTTAGCCTCATGGCCACAGTGTAGCTGCCCAAGTGCATGCCGGTTTTTGACCGCACTGGGGTTATTTTTTCCACCTCGCCGAACTGTGTGAAGAAGGATCCCAGGATTTCTGCTGATATTTGCATAGGTACATTGAATACCTGCACCCGGGTCCTTGTCCTGCCCTGGTATTCAGGCTTTAGTTTTGTTCTCCCATACTTAATTTCCTGTAGGGAGAGTCTCTCCGCATCTTCCTTGGTGGGTAGGAGGATGTCCCACATGGCGTAGCTCCTCTGGTACAGGTATAATACCGGGATGTTTAGCTTGTGTAGGAGCCCTGCCATGTCTTCCTTTTTCATCCCTAGGAGGCGGTTTTCCGGCATATCCGAGATGATGAGGGAGAGCACTTTGTCTTCGATTGCCTCCCAAGCGCCTGGCACTGGTTTAATTTCTGCCCCCTCTATGTATTGTCTGTACTTGGTCAAGTACAAGTCTCTATACTCTTGAGGGGACAGTTGCTTCTCTACAGTCTTCCCCCATGCCGACCCTCTTGTTGGTGTTGGATCTTTGGTGAGGTTGGACTGTTTTTGCTGTTCTTTGGCGGAAGGGTTGCTATTTTGAGGCGCATTTCCCTTTCCGCTTTCCTTTAGGACCGACTCTCCCTGCTCTATACTTCTTCCAGGAAATACCTCCCTTTTTGGGGAGTCGGCCTCCTGGGGAGCATTGTCCTCTTTATTGTCCTTGGGAGCTTTTGCCCCTTTTGTTTTGGGGAGGTCTAGGCTGTATGCCCCCTCGTTTTCTTGATTTGCTCCCCTTTTGGGGCAGTAGCCCTCCTTGGGAGCACTGTCTCTCTTATCGTCCTTTGGGGCTACTGCCTCTTGATTTTTGTTGTCAGAGCGGGATGCCCTGTCCAGCATTGTTTTTTCTCCCCTTTGTGGGGAGTCGCCCTCTTGGGGAGCACTGTCTCCCTTATCGTCCTTTGGGGCTACTGCCTCTTGATTTTTGTTGTCGGAACGGGATGCCCCGTCCAACATTGTTTTTTCTCCCCTTTGTGGGGAGTCGCCCTCTTGGGGTACTGCTGGTGAGTTTTCTCCCTTCTGGGGGGCGTCCTTCGGTTTAGTGTCCGGGCGGTATGCCCCGTTGCTTTTTGCTTCCCCTGTTGGGGAGTCGTCCTCTTGGGGAGCAGTTTTTTTTGTGGTAGCCCCCTGGCTGGGGGTATCTGTATTGGTGGTCCCCGGGCTGGGGGTGTCCATTTTTTAAAAAAGCTCTCTCTTCCCTGTATAAATTCACCAAAATGAGTGACGTGGAGTCGGCGTCCAAAGTGGGAGCCGACTTTGGCGCCAAAAAGAAGTGGCGCCAAAGGCGGCAAGAGGGGAGATAGAACTGAGAGAGGGAGTGGGAAGTTAGTGGAGGGAAGAGAGAAAGTGTTTCCGACCCTCCCTCGCGGGAAGGTCGTAAATTATCAGCTCGGATCCCCCCGTGAGGGGGGAGAGCAGAGAAAGACAGACCAAGTGGGGGTGCGGACAGAACGCTACCCAACAAGCTCGTCAGGTGTTCCGGGCACGAGAATGTGTCGCCAGAACAACACTGCCTATCGCTGTGTATGTATCAGAGAACAGATACTACACTTTGAGATATTAAATCTTTTATTCATGTTAAAAAATACAGAAAAAATCAACGATGAACAAAAAACTTAGGCACATCTTGGCCAAAAGGCCAAGAACGGGGATATGTCTATATATATAGATATATATATATATATATATATATATATATATATATATATATATATATATATATATATATATATATGTATATGTATATATGTTTTGTATATATATATACATATACATATATATATATATTTATTTACCAGTGGTGAAAAAAAATTCTGGACTCACAGTAATAAATTTCCCACATATATATATATATATATATATATATATATATATATCTTGTAGCATTAATATGCACGCTCTTTGTATTGGTTCACGTTACTCTACGTAGGTCTTAAATTTTGAGATAAGAACTAGGAAGCGTAACCTTATAGATGACTTTTTTATGACGAAGCTTTCTCTGGTAACTCATACAAAGCCATCATTAATAACTGGCCAACGTGTTTTGAGAATGATAGTAATTAGTTAGAAAAATAAATTTCTTGGGCGAGAAAGGTTGCTCGTTTTAATGGTACTACTCTAGACTTCGAATCTATTTATCTTTTTTTAGTGAACAAAATAAGTCGCTTTACTTTCAAAACGATGCTCGTATTATAGAATACATATCTGCCGTCAACTAAAAGAAGCGGATGTTAGTTCTTGTCATGCCTCTTACTTTCATTTCGCTCCGCTTTGTTTTGATTAAAAATATAAGTACACTTTGTAAAGATAAACACGCTCACCAGCAACAAACAAGATAAAAATGTCGAGTAGAACAGTACAATTTTCCATACATGCATTCGAAAACATGAATAAGATTAGGTGAGTTAGTGAACGAGCAAGTGAGAAACATACTAAATTTGATGACGACATTGCAAACAATGCAGAAATGAAGTTAGATTCAATAAAATGTTTTGTAATGAAAACATTGAGATTGAAACCGTCGAAAAAAGAAAATGATAACATTTTAATCAGATTGACACGCAGTATTAAAAAAAGCATATGATTGATTGTAGTCACACGTTATTTTCTCATACGTCGAAACAAAACTTGCCTCCTTACTTGTGTGCTACTTGAGAGTATATATATATATATATATATATATATATATATATATATATATATATATATATATTTATATATATATATATATATATATATATATATATATATATATATATATATATATATATATATATATAATTATTTTGTGTATCCACATAATATTTTATCTATTTACTAGCGGGGCGGTGGAGGAGCTCGACTTCGCCCAGGCGTAAAATAAACTTAAATATAGTATTTACATTTTTTCCAGATTTCGTATATATTATTATAGTCGTGATTTCAATTTTTAAAAAAAGTGTTTAAGGTGATATATATATATATATATATATATATATATATATATATATATATATATATATATATAGAGAGAGAGAGAGAGAGAGAGAGAGAGAGAGAGAGGGAGAGAGAGAGAGATACAGACAGACAGGCAGACAGACAGATACAGAGAGGGAAAGAGATAGAGAAAGAAAGAGATAGACGAATAGGGTAGGGTAACCTGTGAAATATAATGAGGTAAATACAAGAGTGCACAATACCAAAGTAGAGCAAGTTACACTTTTAATTTGTCTTTACATAAGCAGTAATGTGTGGCTACACAATCATTAGCATGTTTCGGTTTTCTAGTATTTAGTAACGAGAGACTTCTTCAGGCAGCAACACTTATATTCAAAAGCGGAATTCTGAAATCTTTAAGAAGTCCGTTTTTGAATATAAGCGTTGTTGCCTGAAGAGGTCTCTAGTTACTAAATGCTAGAAGACCGAAACGTGCTCATGACTGTGTAGCAACAGATTACTACTTATGTGAAGACAAATTGAAAGTACATATATATATATATGTATATATATATACACACACACACACACACACATATATATATATATATATATATATATATATATATATATATATATCTCACCACGTTTAAAGTGTTCGATCTGTTTATTTACAAACAAGGAGCTTTACATTACGCTAAGAAGCGAACGATGTTATTAAAAAAATATGTTCTTCTTAAGAAGAAGGTTGACTGTTTTCCTGCATCACGGGTCTTTGGAATGGGTGTTAGTTGATAGTCGGCAAAATTACTCACTGATCTATAGGATTGGGATGAGGAAGCAAAGTTTACAATGAAAGTTCAGTCGTTGTTTGTTGTTTTTATTTTGTTTTTGGTTTTTGTTTGATTTTTTTTTTCGCAGCATGTAATAAGTCAATTTATTCGAAATCTAGGATACATCGACGTCATATTCTTTTTTTTTTTTTTAGAAATCTTTGTTTATATGCGTAATAAGCAACGCACATGTCAAAAATTGTGCGATTTGCTAAATGCAATGATCACGCTAAACGAGATTTCGAAGATGGTTTGATGCGTCCGCAAACCTGCTTGAAATGTAAATAATAACATCACTATAAACAAAATTATATAAGCGTCTGTTCTCGACTTCACCTTAATTTTATTACACATCGAATTACAGATCCTTTCATTTGGTCTTGATGGAGTATAACTTCATTGACGTTTGATCCTTTACTTGGACATTTTAATCTTCTTTTAAATTTCCGTTGATTGAAAATGTCTTTTAGTTACTCAAAAATTTATATATATATATATATATATATATATATATATATATATATATATATATATATATATATATATAGTTAGTGGAAATGGTAATTAATAAAAACTGAAGAAAGTGCTCAATACTGTTGTAGAACAAATATGCTTTTTATTGTTTATTACGGTATCTTTCTGTTAAACAGAATGTAACTTAACAGAAAGATACGGTAATAAAAAAAATAAAATGTGTGTATATATATATATATATATTAGTGATGGGACGATTACAATATTTTTCCCAATTTCGATACAATTACCGATTCTGATTCCGATTCTTTATAAATCTCTAAATATATAGTTGTATTTTTTCTCCGATCACCGTAAAAACACACACATGTTAAATGTACAAATACTTTCGGAAACGTAAAAAATGTACTCGTGGGGTGGGGCGATCTATGGATTTTAGCTTCACTAGTGATTTAAAATCAATAAATATTTATTATTTTATCATTACTACCAGCAATGGATAATTTTGCTTTAAACAAAATCAAATGAATAAAAAAAAACAATTAAAAGTATCGTTTTTTGCATCGAAAAATAGGTACAATTTTTATCCGATCCGATATTGATTCCGATACCTTCAAATAATTATTATATATATATATATATATATATATATATATATATATATATATATATTAATTTATTTTTACGAGTAATATTTGTTTGCATGCTCTGATGATAAAAAAGATCATCTTTGAAAAATCCATAGATTAACTATCAAGATATTTAATTCTTAATTGTAATTCCTTTTTATTTAAATATTGTAATTTATTTAGTTTTTATTGTGGTTACCATTCAACTTTGACCTCTTAAACACAATTTTAATCATCTAAAGACCCATAAAAGAACGGCCGGTAAAAAAAAAAAACAATCATCTGAAACTCCTAGCACGGCTCTGCAACTGTTAGTTTCGGAGGTGATGAAGTTTGAAAATATGTATACAGACAGATGGATAGACAGACATATAGCTGTTTATATATAAGATTTTTAGTATGTAATTCGAAAGTGCTTAAAAGTTGACTACAGCTAGATTATAATGTTGAAAATATTTATGGCAATTAAGCTACACAGAATTTTCCGCACTTAATCGCAATTAGGATTCATTAGGTTAGGATAACATTAATGTTACCGTGTGATTTTTATATGTTTTTTATGAGGTGCTGAGTTTGCTAGTTAGCCCAATCAGATTCTTTGTTATTCACACACCTATTTTTCGCAGCTGATGTTCGCGCGTTTATCAGGCAGAGGTTCACTTGACCTCTACTTTAGCCCGGCTAATCCTCACAAAGACTCAACGTGACAAATTCTGTGTAGATCAATTGTCATATATATTTGCAAAAATTACTATATGTCTGTATGTGCGTATGTATATATGTATGTGTGTATGTTTGCATATGTGTGTATGTATGTGTATTCATGTGTATGAATGCGTGCATGTATGCATGTGTTTCTGTGCATGTATATCTGTATGTATTTGTGTATATTTGTGTGTATGTAAGTTTATATGTGTGTATGCATGTGTGTATGTATGTGTATGTGTGTATGTATGTGTGTATGTACGCGTGCATGTGTTTATGTATGTGTGTGTATTTGTATGCATGTATGTATGTATGTATGTATGTGTGTGTATGTGTGTGTATGTATGTGCTGTGTATTTCGGATTGTTTTACTCTTTTATTCATGTTGAATTCACCTATTCGTAACAACTATTATCAGCTGATCTGCAGTTTGACTTGTTGCTGGCTATCTTGCTCATGCTCGTTGATGGATCTCAACATTTTGAACCGAAAGAGAGACTTAACTGTCGTACAAAGCTAAGACTCTGTAACATCACCTTTGTATAGATACTTCCTCAGGCATTCGTCTATAAAAAATTGTCCGTGGCGATGGAAAAATTGTTACGCGTGTAGCCCTGAAATGCTGGAAGCATGTTATAATTGATCTGCCATCATTCTATATATGTATAGGTGTATGTATGTATTGTATGTATGTATGTATGTATGTATGTTAATATATGTACTAGTGTATGTATGTGTATGTATACCTATTTGTATATGTATGTATACATGTATGTGTGCATATATTTTTATTTATTTATTTATTGTGTATATATGTTTATGTGTGTTTGTATGTATATACGTATATATATATATATTTGTGTGTATGTATGTATATGTATTTATGCATATATATGTATGCGTATATGTGCATATATATGTATGTGTAGGTATATGTAAGTAACTTTATGTGTATGTATATGTGCATACATGTGTACGTATATGTATATTAATATGTATGTATATGTGTGTACGTATTTGTATATGTTTGTATATATGTGCACGCATATGTATGTAAATGTGTGTGCATGTGTGTATGTATATGTTTTTTTTTTTTTTTTTACACAGTGATCACCACTTATCAAGACCCGGAAGCCACTCAGGGATAAGGGTTATTGCAAGTACATCACGTTAGTGAGGAGATTTTATGAAGTGTTTAATTAGGGGGGGCGGTTCATTAGGAATTTGTTAACATTAGACTTGAAGACATCCAAGTTGTAGTCCGGAGGGAAGCAGGCAGACGGAACAGAGTTCCACAGGCGTGCAGTTCTAAGAAAGAAGCTTTGCTCATGGAATCCACGTTTTGATTTAGGCACAGATATAGAGTGGGGGAAATTTTTCACAGTGGATTCAGCTAGACGGGTGTTTTTCGTGAAAGTTTGGCGAGGGGGGACCAGGGATTGGAGTTCAGACGAGCACCTGCCATGAAAATAACGATAAAACAAGGATAGGCTCGCAACGTCTCTTCTGTGGGAGAGGGGTTGCAGGGTAGAGAAAAGGGCATCCCCCACTAAACCACGAAGTCTATTTTGTACTCTGTCAAGGCATGATAGGCTGTTTTTGGCAGCTCCTGCCCAGATATTGTATGTATGTGTTACATGTATTGTGTATGTATGTATGTATGTGTGTATGGATGGATGGATGATGTGTGCATGTGTGTATGTTTATGGGTATGTATGTGTATGTATGTGTGTATATGTATATATATGTATGTATGCCAAGGACCGTCTTCAATGTCATGCCTGCTTGAGCGTGTGAATTCGCTGGCAGGAATAAAAAAAAAAAAAAAGGTCATCTTCGGGCTCATGGACTTTCAGTGACTGAGGGAGTGGCACCCGTATGACAAGACGTTGCAATCATCATCATGTATGTATGTATGTATGTATGTATGTATGTATGTATGTGTGTGTGTGTGTGTGTTCATAGCCGTTGAAAGACAATGGTCCGTAACTCTTCGGTGCGACTGAACTAGCATCCATCCTAAGCCAGGAATCGAATCAGCAACCATAAGTTCTTCTCACTGGTGCTCTTGTAGAACAATAGAAATTTTTTGTAAATGATATCATATGCATATATGTGTGTGTGTGTGTGTGTGTGTGTGCATATATATATATATATATATATATATATATATATATATATATATATATATATATATACTTGTGCAAATGGAAATTCAATTAACTTTCTTGAAGTTATATATTTGCATTTTACCGTCACTGGATTATTTATCTTCCACCAGACTATCCATTCATGTGTAATCATATTTTTCTTCACCATATTCCCTCTGCTTCAGCTTTTTTGTTATCAAGTAAGATCTTTGACTTACTTGTTGTTTCATCAAATATTTTGCATGCAAAATCCGATCCCGCATTTTGCTAATTCCTACCCTCTAATGAGAAGGAAAGTATTTCTTCGAAACTCCGCGGGTTAAGTACTAACCACTTATCTAGTGTTTCTTTTTCAGATTAAATATGTTTTTAACTCACTCCAAAGTGTTTTTTTAACATGTTTTATTAACTGTTTGCTCGTATTAAAACCTCTATCTCCTATTTGGTTTTATCGATCTTTTATATCCGGCTGAGATAACTTTATGAATATTAATTCTTTAATATTTATAATATACTTTAATTTTACCATCTTGGATCATTTTGGTAAATTTAATTGTAATTTGTATCTTATATATATATATATATATATATATATATATATATATATATATATATATATATATATATATATGTATGTATATATATATCAATTTAAGCTAACGAGTAATACTGATTTGTATGCTCTCGTGATAAAAAGATCGTCTTTGAAAATCCATAGATTAAATATCAAGATATTTAATTCTTAATTGTAATTCCTTTTTCTTTATTTGTGAATATATAATGGAATAAATAATATAATTTATTCAGTCTTTATTGCAGTCACCATTTTGGGTATTTAATTTCTCTAAGGTAAGTCTATTTGAACATATCAATATATATCATAAGATATATTGATATAACCCTTAAGGAATAAATGAGAAAAAAAATGGCAATTGGACAAGATCCTCAGAAATGCAATAATATGTGACTCGAAGTAAAGATCTTACACAAGAACACGAAAATAATTGTTGCCAACGGTTATTTCAGATGGAAAATTCTTCACCGTTAACGCTATTTCGAATTGCAGAAAAGATTTATTGCAAAATCGACAGCTGGGGTTAAAGGGTACATCTAGAACAAAGCATCCTGCGCAAATATGGCTTTTGATGTTGTAGCTGACGATGGAAAGAAAATGGTTATAAAATTCTACAAAGCTGCTGACAAAAATCAATGTCAATACTTAACACAAAACTGTGATATCAAGTATTGTTAAGGATTAAAGCAAACTACTCAGCCGGTAAGTAATGTATGAACACATAATGGTGTTTTTTTTTTTTACATACCAGTCACCACTTATCAAGGCCCGAAGGCTACCCGAGGATAAGGATTAATAAGTGTACAGTATCCAATGGGACAATATCGTAGTAATCGTTAGTAGTGTAAGTTTGGTAATTTGGATTACTTAAGGGGAACGGCTCATCAAGAATTTGTTTACATTGGACTTGAAGACGAGCAAATTTTAGTCAGCTGGAAACAGGAAAACGGAACACACGCGTGCAGTTCTAAAAAAAAGAAACCGTTGTTTATGAGATCTACGTTTAGGTTTAGGCACAGATAAAGAGTGGAGGAAATTATTGCTTGTGGTTTCAGCTAGACGAGTGTTTCTCGTGAAATATTGGAGCTCAGACGAGCACTTGCCATGAAAATAACGATAAAGCAGAGATAGACTCGCAACGTCTCTTCTGTGAGAAAGAGGTTGCAGGGAAGAGAAAAGAGAATCCATCACTTGTTTACGAAGTTTATTTTGAACTCTGTCAAGGAAAGTAAGGTCTTTCTAGCAGCTCCTTCCAAGATGTGGCGACAGTACTCTATCTTTGGATGTACCTGGCTCTTATATAGATAGAGAATTGTATCAGCAGTGAGATATCTACTGAAGCGGTAGAAGGATCCCATAATTTTTTCAGCGACCTTGGCAACGGATTTGATGTACGTGTTCCATTTCAAATCAGGAATAAACGTCATACCCAGAAGTTTGTCGAAACATGGAGCCTCCCCAAGACGGGGATCAGGTCGTTGATGATGTAAAGATAGAAACTTTGTAGAACAATAAAAGATTTCTGTAAATACATATTTAGCAATTTATATATATATATATATATATATATATATATTTAAGTACATCCCTCAACTTTCTGAATTATGCTATTTGTTTGAAAGTGTTTCATCAACAGAACATCACACAGCAATATAGATAGGCTTGAAATGTTCAATTTTACCGTATTTTCTCGTTATAAACTCACGTCTATGAAAGTATGCAGAACTATGTATGCATTAAAATACGTAGATACCATGCGTTTAAAACAGTTTAGGGGGAAACAAATAAGATCGTTTAAGGTGGTATATTATTGTTCAGACCTGAGACGAACTGAAGTTAATAGTTGATAATAGAGTCAAAAATATTGATACTAAGAGGAATATTATTTTATAAATAATTAATTTCTGATTTATAAGATAATGTTTAGACTGCTGGGGAGGTGTTTTTATAATGTCTACAATTTAAGGAGGTTTCTTGTTTTTATTGAGCAATTTATCCCTATCTTTAAATCACATAATATATAATTTTTCAGTAAGATATAAGTAACAAGGTGAGTTAAAGGAGGAACATATTTCAGCTTTTTCAGGATACTTCATTTATCACCTGGTGCTAATGTTTGTTTGTTTTTAATTAGTTCATTATAACATATATTTTTGTATTTTGCTTCTTTTTTTTCTTTCTTCTTCCTTTTCCTTTCTCTGTTCTTTTATGCTTTCATGTATTTTAATCTATTCCTCTCATACATCTCTATTATTAACTATTTCTTACTTCACACCTAGATCGTATCTAGTCTATCTGTCTCTCACTTCTTTTTTTCTCCTTTTTTTCACTCTTTCTCTCCTAAATATTTTCAATATTTCTTAATGTGTTTTTGGTTTTCTTTTTTTATAATTTCCTTTTTATTCTGCGTTTTTCTTTGTGTAAATCGCTTGAAACAAAGCATGGAGCCACTTGTGTGAAGCTAACAAGAACGAAAGCTAATTATTACAAAGACAAGAGATACCTATTGACCTTAGTATTAAAAAGATTAAGCCTGTAAGTAGAAGAAAAGAGTAAACAGAAAAGGATGGCTTTCCATGTGATATGTATATCCCCAAAGGAGGCCTTAAATTATCCTATATGTGCTTCCGGGTAGCACTTGCTCACACCACTGCGTTTATTTTTGTCATTAATCGTCCCACAACAGCGGAGTTACAATCTTTAAGAGCATATTTGTGAAAATTGACGACATCCTGTCTGCTCATTCTTTGGCTAACATTCACGTATGTGGAGATTCTTATGTAAACACTCAAACAAGACAGATGACGAGGAGTTGTTCTGTTAGGATTTCTTGCAGTCATTGAAAAGAAGCTACTGTAATAGGAAGTTACATTATAACGAGGTATTAAAACAGCGAATTGATGGAGACTTTTAGACCAACGAGTCAATCCAGCTGTAACAAAGGAAGCAGACAACAGGCCACATAATTCTGAGGAACACATGCAATTATAGTGGTTGTAGAAAATGCTGAGACTAGCAACATCACGTCTGTGTGTGTGAAAGAGAGAGAGAGAGAGGTTGCAGTTAAGAAGAAAATGTAGGGCCAATACAATTTCAGATACGTTTCTACAATTTATTAAAACCCTTCAAATAAAAAACAGATTCAGCAACCCATATATGATAACAGTACTCCACACATTTCATGTAAAAAAAAGAATGCAGATTTTAAATTATTACATTTTAATTTTCTCTTGAACGTCTTTTTTCTGCTTGCAGGAGGCGCTTCTAAAAGCAAGAAATTTATTCATGAATTGATTTCTTACGACAGTTTTGAATATTTTATTATTAATTGACGTTCTTGACTTCACTCAAATTACATCACACCTAGAATTGCACATGCTTTCTTTACTCTAGCATTTTAATTTGCTTACATTTCTGTTTACTGAAATTACCATTTAAATTCAGCAAAATGTTTTTTTTACATATATTTTCGACTTTATACTAACCAGTAATAATTTTTATTAATTTTCATCCGCTTGTGTTTTGAAAATCCATGTGTTAAAGATTAAGAATTTCTAATATTTAATTTGATTCCTTGTGTGAATATTTGATAGATTAATAAATATTTTAATTTATTCAATTTTTATTTTCATCGTCAAATTTATTGATTTTAAATTGATCTATTAAGTATAAAGAGAATAGTTATTTTAATGTTCATCTTTACTTATATATGTATCCAATATATGTATGTATGTAATGTATGTATGCATGTATGTTATATGTATGTATGTAATGTATGTATGCATGTATGTATGTGTCTTATCTGTGTATATTTTGACAGCAAGTAATAATTTAAACGTCTGATTGAACACGACAGAGTTTTCCATTTTTCCGGTTTTGTTGAATATCTTTTCAATTCGCCGAACGTTTTTTTTTATTTTTTCGGCTGGCATGTTGTATATTATGGCGCCCAAAAGTTATTGTTCGACCATATTCGTCTAAAACGCTTGCTATATTTGATCTATCTATCTATTTATCTATCTATCTATATATATATATATATATATATATATATATATATATATATATATAGAGAGAGAGAGAGAGAGAGAGAGATAAACTATTTTTTCAATATGTATTTGTTATCTATCATTTTTTTTTTATTAAATGGCTCTTGAACTTCTATTTTTTCTATCTTTTTCTCCCAGATATTTTCATGGTGTTTCTTAATTATTACTTATTTTTTACTTTTTTATTATTTATTTTTTATTTTTTATTATTTTTTTTTATTATTTATTTTTTACTTTTTTATTATTTATTTTTTCACTTTTTTATTATTTATTTTTTATTTTCTTATTATTTATTTTTTACTTTTTTATTATTTATTTTTTATTTTTTTTATTATTTATTTTTTATTTTTTTATTATTTATTTTTTCCTTTTTATTACTTATTTTTTATTTTTTTATTATTTATTTTTTATTTTTTTATTATTTATTTTTTCCTTTTTATTACTTATTTTTTATTTTTTTATTATTTATTTTTATTTTTCCTGTAAGAAAAGAATCTAGCAATATATATTTTCCGTACGATTATCAATTACCAATTTTTATTTTCTGATAAAATGTCATATATATATATATATGAGTGTGTGGTGTGTGTGTGTGTGTGTGTGTGTGTGTGTGTGTGTGTGTGTGTGTGTGTGTGTATGCGTGTGCGTGAGTGCGCGTGTGTGTGTCTGCGCATATATATATGCATGTCTACATATATTATATGGAAGCCTGCTCTATTTAAAGAAACGCGGAATTAGGGTGCCAATGTTCAAATCAATCCGACTAGCCTGCCTTGTCATGTGTTGTTCGTTAGTGATAACTAAGGTTATCGTTTTTTATTGCTTTTTTTTTTCTTTTTTTTTTCCTCCCTTAATGTCCATTCCTTCAGGAATGGGTGGTTCTTATTTACGACCGAAGACGGTATTTTTCACGACAATTGTGACTTCTTAATTATGAAACTATTGTTCATCACCCGTCTCCCATCGCTGAATCATTCGAGCGGACATCGCGGCTCATTAAAGTGAAAAGTACGTCCGTGATTGTTAATTGACCAAAACCAATGACAACTTTGGCAGGTGGTTTGAAAAATACAAGGTGTTCGTAATTGTCGAAAGAAGGAGATGCGCTTTCTAAAACATGCACGTTCAGTATCTAACGTGGATACGAGCATACAACTAAATGAGAAAGATTAATATAGATTATCAGAATGATGCTGTGTAGTTCCTCCCCTCCACTGTAAAGAACTAAGACACCAGGGTGAGAAAATGAGATTGAGAAGTCAGCAACCCAAAGGATGGGAAACTCTTACCTGCAAAAGTGCCTGAGCAGCCCTATTGACATTCCTGCTAAGGGCATCTCAGGCGGTTAGCAATAAACTAACCACCCTTCTCAAAAGGAGAAGGTAAAGCCTGGGAGAATAGACTTGGGAAATCTTTGTAATCCGCTTTTGGCCAGAAACTTGGCTGTTAAGGGGTCAAAGTTCAACGATTTGACTTTTGAGAACTCTACTAAACTCCTCCAACAATTTTGGGTCTAAACACTTGAAATTTTAGATATAGGTTCCTTGGACATGGATCTAACTTAATAACTTTATTTGAGCCCAAAACAATAAATCTTAAGGGGTCATAATAGGGATCAAAGTTTTAAAAATGTTTACCTCTGCGGTCTCTACCAAATTACTCAGACAATTTCGGGTCTAAACATTTGAAATTTTACATAAAGAGTATTCAGAGATAGGGCAAGCTTTTTAATCGGTTTGGGTCGGAAATTTTTAGTTACCAATATATAAATGTATGTATGTATGTATGTATGTATGTATGTATGCATGTTTGCATGTCTGCCTAAAACTTTCGACAGAGGCAACTGATTTTTACAAGATCAGTATCGTTTTGAAGTTCCACCCTTCAGACGACAATTATATAAAAATTGGCTTGAAACATTAATATCTTCACCTTTAAGTGGGCACTTTTCTACAGGGGGTCGCTTTTTTCGCCGATATTTTCGAAGGCCATCCTCTCCTTTCCATTGTCTAGCCTTAATTAAAATCTACGTCACTTCCGGTTTGCCGATGGTCGTAACAGCAAAGAAGTCAGGTTTTTCTCCCAGTTGTTTTCCTCAATTTTTTTTTTTTTTGCTCAACATACACCTCTAAACATCCGGGCAACGCCGGGCTGAAATGCTAGTATATATATATATATATATATATATATATATATATATATATATATATATATATATATATATATATGTGTGTGTGTGTGTGTGTGTGTGTGTGTGTGTGTGTGTGTGTGTGTGTGTGTTTAATAGCTTACGATACAGACGTTATAAAAAAAAATACATTTTTTTATTTTTTGTTCGGCGAGCCGACTCTAATTTCTTTGAAATCATCAAGTCGGCATCAGCGGAAATCTAAAAAGATGTCAAGATCAACACCTACTTCAAAAAATTCACAAGTATTACAAATAAATTTGATAAAAACATTTTCTACATATCCCAATGATTTATGTTTCAGAGGTCGCTTTCTTTCATCACTACGTACATGATTTATATTAAAACTGGCCATGTTTAATCAACAAGGTTACGTTATATGTAGATTTCAAAAGAATATTTCCTTTACTTTTATGTTTACATATGACATGCATAATATATATATATATATATATATATATAATATATATATATATATATATATATATATATATATATATATATATATATATATATGCCAACATCAATATATTACATACGAATGAGTCCCCTGTGGAATTTCCACATGTCCCGCTAGTTATTATTATTATTATTATTATTATAAGAACGTTTAATAATAGTATTATTTTTACCGTTCAACACATTTGCTTCAGTTTCTAAACATTTATTATCCATATTGAAATCAATTGCGTCCTGTACATTTCCGGTTAAAATGAACGCTAATAGTTACGCATTTTATAATTATGAATTTTATAAAATATTGGTGTATGAACATTACCGAATTGTAATACATAAAAAATGTTGGTGAAAAAAATATTAATAATATATATATATATATATATATATATATATATATATATATATAAGGCTATATGTCTGTCTGATTGCATATTTCAACTCTTCCAAAACAAAAAGTCGCAGAGCGGCGCAAGAAGACCCTTCATTTATGGATCTTTAACCGGTATAAATAGTTTTTAAAGGGGTCTAAAATAAGTACAAATTGAAAATATCGTTATTGATTTCGTGCATTCATCTTTGTTTATTTTTGATTTCTAATCAGTTCCTAAGCATGCCACGGTTCAATGCTACAGTTTTGCTTTCGGTTTCGATTCTAGCTGATGGCACATAACATTTTATTTTTTTCTTTTTAACTTTTTTACTTTTGAAGTCACGACTCTATATACGAAATCTGAACGAATTAAAATATGATACTTAAGCGTATTTTAGGACCGGGTAAAGCCAGGCGTCTTCCCCCGCCTCGCTAGTATATATATATATATATATATATATATATATATATATATATATATATATATATATATATATGTGTGTGTGTGTGTGTGTGTGTGTGGGTGTGTGTGTGTGTGTGATGCAGAAAGCATTATCTCTACAATTTTATAAATGCAACTTTGTCTGTGTGAGTTCGTTCCTTATAGACTCCGAAACGGCTTAACATACTTTCTTTAAAATTTACAGAACTTTAGGGTATAAGTCTGGCAGTGATCTTAGTTAAGTTTAGTCTCAGAATACCCCCGATAATTATCGATAATCGATAATCGAAACCGTTATTTTAACTTATCTATCATTGATAAAGCATTTTTTCCATGTTGTCGCTTAGCGACAATGATAAAACAACGGGTTGTGAAAATTCTACTGTAGTTAAGTTGATAGCGTGCGTTTTTTTGTTTATTTTTTTTTGTTTGTTTTTTGTATGATGTAGTCTGTAGGTTCAAACTCCGTAGTAAGTTTCTTTTTTTTTTCCATTAACTGCAAAGAATTTTATAAGATTTGAAAATTTACGTGTGTGTGTGTTATTTATTTATTTTTATTTTTATTTTTATTTATCTATTTATTTATTTATTTATTTATTTTTATTTCTATTTTTATTTATTTATTTCTTTATTTATTTATTTTTGCATGACGTCGTCTGTAGGTCTAAACGCATCACGTAAATTCCTTAATGTTTTTTTTTTCGTTAACTGGAAAGAAGTTTATATAAAATAATTTTATAAAAGTAACAGTAGGTTCTCTACAGTGAAGTATAAAATAACATATATTTTGGACTAAGTTATTGCATGGAGGCATGTGAATCTTTCTCCCGGGATTTCGATGACAATAAATATATAGGAGCGTGAAATATTCCTTGATCATCATTCAATCCCTTGCAACGTCTGGTCTCCCTGCTAGTTTTCTATAATTGTGATTGTTAGACCACTATTCACATTTTGACCGATGTAATTTCCGATTTTCTTCATGTGTATCATGTCGAACTCCAGGATCTGTTATAAAATTTCGAACGAAACCCTTTATCTATTTATTTATTTTTTTTTTTACACGGTGGTCACCACTTATCAAGGCCCGGAAGCCACTCAGGGATAAGGGTTATTGCAAGTACAGTACGTTAGTGTGGAGATTTGATGAAGTGTTTACTTAAGGGGGCGGCTCATTAGGAATTTGTTGACGTTGGACATCCAAGTTGTAGTCAGGTGGGAAGCAGGCAGATGGAACAGAGTTCCACGGCAGTATTGCATCCTTTATTCAATCCATTGTGACAGCATACTCTCCTTCCGTCAGCCATGGCCGGGTAGACATCTTGAGTAATCTATAATTGTATTTATTGTATCGCCAGCACTGAGGATTGAACTGTCACGTAGACCTTGATTTACTTAGTACTTTATGCGTTACGTAATGCATCCTACGTACGACCTAATCACGTTGACACACTAGTTCTCATTAAATCAATGAAGTTAAGCACTTAAGTTAAGCATCGATATCAGATGGGTGACCATTTTAAGAATACTAAATGGGTCACCAATTTTGGAATACCAAGCGCTGTATGTAGGAAGACTTCGACATAAGTTGCAAAAAAAAACTAACGTCGTATTCTCCCCTAATGAGGATATACATGCGATTTGAGACCTCTTGTGAATTTCATGCTCCCATGAAGCTTTCTCTTTCAGGAGAAGGAGGCTAAACCCTATCTAGGGTTAGTAACGTAGTGTTATTTTTTATTTCATTTCTAACTCTCAAATATTTAGTTAATAAAGCAGTACATAATGATATTTCAGTGTCCTAATTGGACACTGAATCGTGTTACAGTTCATCTTTATTGTGTGTGTGTGTGCGTGTGTGTGTGTGTGTGTGTGCGTGTGTGTGTGTGTGTGTGTGTGTGTGTGTGTGTGTGTGTGTGTGTGTGTGTGTGTGTGTGTGTGCGTGTGTGCGTGTGTGTGCTTCTGAATTCTGTTGGATTCTAGAAAATGAATTCTTCTAGTCTGGTGGACTATCTTGTTCAGTAATATTACTGAAAGTATAATCACTTAGAGAAGGTGCACCGCTCCTCGGATGTGCCACTGTATAGTAATGGCGAAGTTACAAGATGAAAAATGCTACCGAAAATTTAATCAAATCTCATGATAAATTTATTTCAACTTAATAGGGCCTTCTCAAATGAATAAGCTAGTTTAAATCTGTGAACCGACTACAAAACAAAAATTAAAAAAAACACACACACACACATACATAGCGATTTATCACTAAGAAGGGACGAAATTACTGCATCTTTTACAGACTCAACATCCTCTCTCACTTTCACTCTGTTTCTCTTTCTATCTATCTCTTTCTTTATGTCTATATACATGTACGTATATTGTGTATATAAAAAGTTAGACTGCAGGGGAACGTCCTCAGAATATGTGGATTTGTTCCTTGCTAATAGGGTCAGAGATGGTTTCGTTGCCGGGTTCAAATCTCCCGACAGGCAGTAATCGTGACACCCTGCACTGATGATTCCCGAAAGGATGAAACACTAGAGTCTGTAGGTATTTAATAATTATTATAGTAAATAATTATGCCAGCTCCTTTAAGAAACTCGTTTCATCGTTGAGCACTTTACTGTTGAAATGAAGTCGGTCACTTTAACTCGCATGCGAAGATCATGATATTATAATCATTAGATGACTGACAGACGTTAAAACGTTTAAAAATGAATGTTGAAATTGTAACGATACTTTTTACGGTTGACGGTGGCCGTGTGGATTTGTTCCTTGCTAATGGAGTTAGAGATGGCTTTGTTACCGGGTTCAAATCTTCCGACCGGCGGTAATCGTGACACCCCCGCACTGATGAAACACTAGTATCTATAATTATTATAGTAAATAATTATATATATATTTATTTATTATAGTATATATATATATATATATATATATATATATATATATATATATATATATATATATATAAAATGATGTATTCTATTGTGACCTTAGAAAAAGTTGATGAAGAGGACACATATTGAAATTCATATATTAAAAAAGGAATATAAAAATATTTCCTAATCGTCTCTGAAGCGGCCGTACGCCAGGCCATGGTTGGTCTTGAATTCCTACAATAAATCATTTTGTAAAACTATTTATTTATCACTATTTCTTCTCTATATATATACATCCGTGTGTATCGGTCTGTCTGTACGTGAAAGAGAAAGTGTGTGTATATTCGTGTGCGTGAATATGTATCCTCCCTTCAATAATTACAACCAAATTGTACTTATTTGTATATTTATTTGTGTAGAAATCAATAAAAGGTCATTTCATCCGGTCCAAAGTTAGCGAATAAAACATGTAGTCTGAGATGGGTATATATGCTGATGACACTACACTCTATGGCAGGCACGACAAGAAGACGAATGAACACATTTCTAAAGAAATGGCAGAAACAATCTGTAGTGGAATGGGGACAAAAGTGGTTGGTCGCGTTCAATGCTGCCAAGACTAAACTAGTTTCATTCAATAATTACAAGAAACCCTCTCTACCACCCATAGCAATGGCCAACGACTCTTTATATGAGAGTCCATCTTTCAAACTCCTTGGCCTAACGTTCACAGGAAACATGAGTTGGAACAATTACATTGAAGGCATTGCCAGGGCCGCTGCAAGAAAGGTAGGCTCTCTCTACCGTGCTAAAAAACTACTAACACCCGAAAGTATCCTGTACCTCTATAAGGCCACCATTCGCCCATGTATGGAGTATTGCTGCCATATTTGGGCTGGTGCATCTGCTACTAGTCTCTCGCTCCTTGACAAGGTTCAAAAGAGAGTCGCAAACCTGATAGGCCCTGAACTGGCATCTAAGCTTCAGCCTCTGTCCCATCGACGAAATGTTGCATCCCTCTGCCTTTTCTACAAGTATTTTAGTGGTGAATGCTCTGACGAACTGCAATCACTTGTGCCCCCACGACGCGAGCACCCTCGACAAACCCGACAGGCTACTAGATCCCACCCCCACACTGTAGAGATCCCTAGATGTAAAAGATTTTTTTACTCCAATAGTTTCTTCCCCAGAACCGCAAGACTCTGGAATTCCATTCCAGGTCCCTGCTTCCCCAACAGTACTGACGTGCAGAAGTTCAAGTGTAACGTGAACCGACACCTTGCTGCCCAAATCCCTACATAGTACCCCAGTAGTTGTTTCCCCTGATAGTAGCCCCCTACACCAAAGTGGCAATTTGCCTTGTTTGGGGTGAAAATGTAATAAAAAAAAAATTAAAAAAAAAGTCTCCGGATGAAACCACGTCAAGTTATGAGAAAAATCATGAAAGCAAACGCCAAGTCAGACTCATCCCGCGCCTGATATGAATTCAGAAAGCAATCCTCCGATCTAATAAAAAGTCAACGGGGCGTGTTCTTTTCCCTAAGCAACAAATAATAAACACAACCATCCTTTGAACGGAGTTGGTAATGCATGGGAAGAGGGCCGCTCGTTACTTCAGCAACTCTGATAAATACTAACACGTTTCTTTATAGTGTGGAGATTCATCCATGCACTAAAACTGAACTCTTCTGAATTGAAGAAATACACCGAGAGGTACGACTCAGTGTGCCAGTATACTATCGTCGTACACTTAAGTCGAGGTTCCGGCCTCGACAATCAGTCTGACAGAAAGTGGGTCATTTCGATATCTTTTTGCTCTCGGACTGATGGAAAATGTTCTGTGTAGTCCTAGGAGGTCCACCCTCCTAGGCCTTGCCCCCTCCCCCAGTTTTTGGAAGCAGCAAGTTAATCGCTTGTTGTTTGATGTGCCCTGACCGGGAAATGCCGACCGGGCTATTCAGGCATATTTTTGCTGGGCCGAAGTGCTTCTGTCTCAAGCACTGACTTATTTTTCCAATTTCCGATCTTGTGTCACATCCTATTGCAGTGGAAGAAAAGTAAATATCGGTCTGTGTACTTTCACAGTATGCGTAAGTGGAGGTTCCAACCTCGATAATCAGTTCGACATAATGCCAACTCAGACATATTTTTTAAGGGCCGAAGTTCTCATCCTCTTGGTGCACTGACTTATTTTTCCACCTTCCGACATTTTGTTACGTCCTCACGCAGGTGAAGAGGGGTAAATATCGGTCAGTGTAGTTTTGTAGACCGCCATATTGGTGGTACTTCTACTACGGTTTCTCTTATATATGTTGCTTTTTGTTTCAATTTAGTTTATCTTTTCTAACTCATCTTCGTGCCCGTGTTTGCATTAGTGACCCAGATCCACAACACTTTATAACCACGTTTTGCAAGAGTGTGACATTTATTTAATTACAGATCTTTATACTTTGATATGTAATCAGTGGTGCTAGACAATTCAAACGTGTACAGAATATGGAATGTAAAGACTTCGATGTGGGTTGTAGATTAAAATTCATTTGGTTAGATATAGATAACACATCAGAGACTAGTGTTCTCTTAAAAAATATTTTAGAAACTGATTAAAAGATAAATGGATGAACATAGCGAACAGATATACAAGAGGGACATTTCGCTCTTAATGATTATTAAAGTTTTCCTTTTCTTATTAGAGCATTATTAGCGATATATTCCGCGCGATTCCCATAGACAGGTTGATTGAAAAATTACTTTCTTTGTCAAGCCGTGACGTCATGCCATGTCGGCTGATATCTTTTTGTTTTTCTCTGCCTTTGATCTCTTTAGCGACGTATAACATTTATCCATGTCTCTTTCGTGGGAACTCATTTATTTCTCAAACTTTGTGTCACCTCGATTTGTACTTAGTTCGATCCCTGTCACGATTAACACTTGCTGATGCAATCGCTACCTGACATAAGACTATCCATTCTATAACAACGTTACATTTCAATCCAGATACATCTGGTGGTTATTTGATGATATTTTGGCTCATATTTCAATCCCTTAAAGTGAGCCTATAAGTCGGTCATTGGCGTGTTACATTAAATGTCATGGAAACCGTACCATACTGTGACAATTGGCCAATCAATTGTATGTGTCGGTTATACGTCTTTTTGTATAGGTGAAGAGTAAAAGCAACCTGGGATGTTGGGGGTGGCCGGCTCCTTCATTCTCTCAGGATCACGTCTTATTCTGGTGCTATTCTGACTGGGATCGTCTTCAGATTCGTTTTGACATTCAAAGGCAGGCACAAAAACAACGCATGACACAATAGCAATATATTTCCCCCCTCGCCAAACTTTCACAAGAAACACGCGTCTAGCAGAAAACACTATCAATACCTTCCCCCACTCTTTATGTGTCTAAACCTAACCGTAGATTCCATGAACAAAGCTTCTTTCTTAGAACAGCAGGCCTATGGAACTGTCTTTGTTTTCCTGCTTTCAAGCTGACTACAATATGGATGTCTTCAAGTCTAACGTACACAAGTTTTTGATGTGCCGTTCCATATAAGTTAACAAATTTAACCTTTATCCTCGAGTGGCTTCTTGGCCTCCATAATGGTGATGCCTTTTTAAAAAAGTATGAGAAATTGTTATTTTATTTTACAAAAATATTACACTATATTACAATAAAAAGATAATTCATAATAATTACACTTTTAAGTACTTAGCTATTCTAAACACTCTTAACTAGTGCTGAAGGAGGGAAGGCCCCCCCGCTCCTATTTACAGAGAGACAAAGATATAAGTCTTACCCCTGGCTGACAGAAATGAAAAGACGTTGAGGGAATGTGGTTTCCTTTCCTATTGTATTACTCCGCGCGATACCCAATCTCCTCCCGGCAATGCTAGGAGGTGAGGAGAGGCCACGATGGCACGTGGCACTATCAAAACACATTGCCACATATATCAAAGGCTACTCGATTCTTCCAAAAATTGGGAAAATTCGAAATTCCGATTCTTCCAAAAATTAGGAAAATTCGAAATAATTTGTGTAGCTGTATTACCATATATATATATATATATATATATATATATATATATATATATATATATATATATATATGGCAATTAAGCTGCACAGATTATCTCGAATTTTGCAATATGCTATGCAATATATTATATAATTATATATATATTTGCAATTTGCAATATATATATATATATATATATATATATATATATATATATATATATATATACACACATACATACGGTGGCGTATAAGTCACTTTACCATTTTAAAATGAAATACTCTTTTCAATAAATTAATTTTGATTTATGCAATATCATCGACCTGCATGAATTAAAATAAAATCAATACTCTCAGCAAACACTCAGAAACCTTTAGAATTTTTTTTTTGCATAGTATTTGCTTACTCCTTTCATCTTCGTTTGTAATCGTGTCAGTTATCGTCAAGTTTGATAAGTAAAAAAAAAAAAAAAAAAAACCTACTAAACGCAAATAACACCGACTTCTTTTCCATGTGTCACCTTAATAATCTCAATTGCGAACAGATTAGGAAAAGTGTACGCTTCCCGGTTGCAAGAGGGCGGCGGATAAGTGCTCATCGTAATATATATGCTAGCTGCCCCGGAGAATTTGTGCAGAATTAGGCTAATGAGAGCAATAGAGAGAGTGTGCCGCTGTCAAACCGATTACGTTTGTAGCCTATACTTACCGATATCTGGTGAATAAGAACGTAGCCCCCATACACACACGCGCATACGTCTGACCTACGTAGACCCGTGTCTATAAATAAAGGTTTGCATGAAGATTGATGCGTGCGACTCATAAACGAATAAGTGCTAAAGTTGTTGCCGACGTCATGGGTGTCCGCTTTTTGCGCCTTCACTCTTCTCTGCTCGAAAAATAGATATAAAATCAGCCGTAATCAAGAGGAATGATCGCCAAAAAAAAAAAAAGAAAAGAAAATATGCGTAAATAATTTATCAGTTATGTTCTGTACACGTAAAAATTACAAATTTTAAACAAATGCGCAAATGTAATTTTCTTTAATTAACAAATATATTCTTATTTTAAATCAAATTTGATATTTTGATCCATAGCAGAATATTCATCGAGGAACAATATCTAATAGAGAGACGTGTAAGGCATTACCTCCACCAATATCAGGGTACGTAAAAAACAACTTATATTCTTTGATGAAGCGTCTGTTAGGGATCAAAATATCGAATTTGATTTTGATAAAATCTGTTTGCTTATTAAAATAAAAATCTGCACTTGTTTTATTTTTAAACCGTTACATTTCGAATTTCATATTAACGGTGCTTTTCTACTTAATCGGACATTACCCTCAACCAACATCACCTGATAGAGACGTGCCAGGCATTATCTCCACCAACGCCATGGTACAGTAAAAAAACAAGCGAAAAAGGAAAAATGACTTATATTCCTTGGTGAATATTCTGATATGGATCTAATTAGATTTAAATAAAATAATATTTTTTTATTAAAAACTAAATTCTACACTTGTTTTGTCTTTATCTGTAAATTGTTGTCAGCTAAATGAACGTGTCGGAAATCTAGTGATCAAAACAACATAACACCCCCCTACCAACTATCACTTTCACTCTTTCTCTTCAGACACAGACACATGTATCTATATATATATATATATATATATATATATATATATATATATATATATATATATATATACACACACAGGAATGGGTATGTTTGATCTGGCAGAATGGTGGTTCATTAAAATTGTGGGGTCTGCATTCGCGCCTGATCCAAAAAGTATGAAAATAAAAAATTGCCTATTAATTTTTTCGGTTTTCTTATGGGATGATCATCTTTAGTTTACTCTTACGTGTAATGATATTTATGTATGCATATATATATATATATATATATATATATATATATAAGCGAAAATGTATGTATGTATGTGTGTATGTTTGTGTGTCTGCTAAAAACTTTCCACAGACATGACAAAAATTCAAAAACTCGGTATCATATCGAAGCTCCATCCTTCGCTCGAAAAATATCGAAAATTTGGCCAAAAACGTTCATTTTTTCACCCCGAAATCGACAATTTTCGACAGGGGGGGTCAACAAAAACGGCCCTCTCAACCGATTCTACGCATGCGTCAGATGACGTCATGGCCTGATTTACTTTAAATAGTTGAAAAGCTGAACAAATTTTGTGTACGTCACGTTAGGTCAGTTGATTAGCGCGTTGGTTCATTATCTAAACGTTTTGGAGTGAGATGTCTTTTTTTTCGATTTTTTTAATTTAAATATTGAACAAGTGTTATTTAAGCCATTTTTCACGTAACGTTCGTTTTTGTTTTACTTCGCATATCCACCTCCGACCACACCTCCAAAAACATCCGGTTACCTACCAAAATTTTAAATTTTAATATCAAAACAGGCTTATTTAAGCCATTTTTCAAGTGTCCGTTTTTCTGTTTTCATCGTTCGTTTGCCTTACGTGTTTTTTTTGTGTTCCCCCCCCCCGCTTAAGTTCTAACGTTGTTTTCTTTTTTTACTTCGCTTATAACAAACAAACCTGGTCATTGATGTTGTCGTCGCCGTAACGCCTTCCGGGCGCGCACCTGTCAATTTGGTTCTTACTTAAATAAATTCAAACATCTTTCACTAACTCATTCTGGCTGGCCGATTTTATTTTCAAACTTCGCCTCTCTAAAATTTTTTTAGTGTCTTTTAATAACTCCTATATTCCTAAGTAATAACCTGTACATTTAAGTTGACCTCTTTTTTTAGCCCAATATTTTGGCGCCTTTTAACGTCATTTTGTGTGAGTCGTTTTGACATTTACTTTACTATTTTATATTTTATTCAATCACCATTCAATCTTTTTTTTTCTTCTTCTTCTTCTTCACTCATTTTTTCTCTCTTCTTCTTCGCTCATTTTTCTTAATTACACCTTGTCTCGGCAGCCGAGTTTAATGCATATCTTATTTTTCTTTTAATAATATTATTGGAATTCTTTCCTCTTTTCCTTGTACCTATTTGTGAATTATTCCACGGATTTGGCCTTTTGGATTATTTTGGATTTTACTTTCTTGGATTTACATTTTTGGATTTTACCGTCATTGGATACTTTACCTTTCACCAGACTATCCATTCACGTGAAATCACCTCTTTCCTCACCCTATTCCCTCTGCTTCACTTTTTGTTATTAAGTAAGATCTTTGACTTACTTGCAGTTTCATCAAATACTTTTGCAAGCAAAATCCGATCCCGCATTTTGCTAATTCCTACCCTCTGATGAGAAGGAAATTATTTCTTCGAAACTCCGTGGATTAAGGACTATCCACTAATTTAGTCTTTCCTTTTCAAATTAAATATATTTAAACTCTTTTTCAAAGTGTTTTAACATGTTTTATGAACTATTTGCTCTCTCTCTCTCTCTCTCTCTCTCTCTATCTCTATCTATCTATCTCTCTTTCTCTCTCTCTCTCTCTCTCTATATATATATATATATATATATATATATATGTATACTAGAAAAAGTACCCGTCGTTGACTGGGTTCAAAAACAGCCTACAGAAAATGGACTCTGATTTATGAAAGTATGATAGGTTATGAAAAGGAAGGGTTGTAAAGAGATAGCTTCGAATTTGGGGGTATCAAAAACAAAGCAAAATATGATGAAAGTAAAAATAAAATAGATAAACTCCATAATTTATTATACCATACCTGTTCACACTGAAACACTTATCACAATATTTTGTGGATCTATATTAAAAAACCTTGTTAAACTTTGTGACATATTTCTATTCTATGGAGGTCAAGCGCCAACGAACACCCCATAATTTTATTATACCATATTTCTTCAAACTGAAACATAATTATCAAAGTATATTTACGCAGATAGATATGAAAAGTCATTATTAATGTTTGTGCCACAATTTTATTATACCATCCCTATTTAAGTTGAAACATACTTATCAAAGTATTCGTATGTACATCTATATCAAAAACACTTGTAAACGTTTGTTTGTTTTTTTTAATTTTTAATTTTTTTTATTTCCTACTTTGGTGACCAGGCGCGAACGCACATCCCACAATTTTAATGAACCACCGTTCTGCAGGATCAAACATAGCCATTCCGGTGTCTCGATACATCTTCTACCATTATATGTAATTAGTTTTTTAAAATGTTCAACCATATAGGACCCTATTCGTGACCAGACACACACACACATACACACACACGCACAGACATTCAGCTTTATATTATAGATATATATGGGCTAGTGCATTAACCGCTAGTCTTTTTCTCTTTGTCCGATAACGCATCTACAATCTAATAGTTTCTGCATTATCGACCAATCTCTAACCTCTGTCCCATCGTTGTATGCCTGTGCCTGTTTTCCAAGTACTTTAATGAAACCACAGTACTTGTTTCTTCTCAACTATTACTCGAATACTCCCGACTAACCCGGCAAGCAGCAAAACCTCACTTTTACTGTTGAGGTCCCCACGTGCCGGAAAGCCAACTACTTTAATAGTTTCTTCCATCGGATTGTTAGACTTTGGAATTCCCTTCTTGTTTCCTGCTTTCCTGACTGTACTGAAGTTTAAATATAATTTTAATAGACATATCGCTCCCCCTACTCTCGCCAATCCTATGTTAGTAAACTATTTGCAACCAAGTGGCAACATGTCTTGTTTGGGATGAAATAGAGTAAAAAAAAAAGAAGTTTAGGGTAAGGAAGTAAAAGAGAAAGAAGCCAGCTATGGAACACGTTTCCATGAGACTGCTTCCGTTGAGAAAACAACATGGTCATCAAGTCTAAAATGAACAATTATTCTCTACAGTAATCCAATTTCTTCCATTTCGGCCATCGCGCACAATTACCTCATAGTATTATTTCATCGCTTAACTGACGATATTATTAACATCTGACCTCGAGTAGCTGTTAGCCTCATTAAGTGTTGACTCATTGGTATCTCTATCTCTATTATTATATAAAATGGAACTTTGTGTGTGTGTGTCTGTGCCTGTGTGTGAGAGATATCGTTCCCCATGGACTCGAAAACGGCTAGGTCGGTTTTTATGAAATTTCACACAAACGTACTTTATGTACCTGGCAGTGTTCTTAGATAGGCTTTGTATCGGAATATCTTGGGTATATATCGATAATCGATAATTGAAATAATCCGCTGAAAGGAGTAACAAGCGATTTTGACAAAAGTTAACGCTTTACATAGCCTAACGTCACAAGTGCGTTTGAGAAGTTTTATTATTACAAGCTGAAAGCCGAACATATCAAATTAACAGTAGCTTCTTTGATATGACAAGGACGCGTTTGAAATGAATGTTTCTGTTTAAAACACACTGCACCATGGTACTTTACTTTTTTTTATTTTAAACTCAAATTGAAGCCATTATCACCGGGCAACGAATAAGGCCAGGCGTATAAAATCAGCAGTGAGTTCTTCTATATGACAGAGACGCGTTCGTAATGAATTTTCATGTATTAAAACAATTGAAGCGTGATACTATTAAACTTTAATGAAAGCCATTATATATTTAAAAAAATTATTCCATAAAATCAACATTAGATTCTCTACAGTGCAATGTAAACTACAATATATTAAAAACTAAGTCCCCGCGAGGGGCATTTGAAGCTCCCTACTGGTGCAACGCAATGGGTTCCCAATTAGAGCAGGCAATCAACCGATTTGATTGAAGAATGTGTGATTTTATCGATTTCAATGAAAATAAAATTATGGGAGTGTAAAACATTTGTTGATCATCATTCAATACCGGGCAACGTTGTGTCACCCTGCTAGTAAATAAATAAAGAAAAGTAAAAGAAATAATGTATCAACGCACACGCAACACATAACGGATCGCCCACCTGTAATTTAAAACGTAAATAGATGCTCATTAAATATGATCTTATGCCAGAACTGATTTAATTCGGTAAATATCGATTCCTACCCAGGATAAATACATATTTGACCGATTTGATAAGTTTCGTTCGTGACTTGAAATATTTTATCGACTTTTTGTTCAAACGAAGAAAATCGAATTTCTTTATTAGATTCGTGAAAGTATCAATAGCCTTTTCACGCTTTTGTAATGGCGTCTTTAAATGGTCATCCACCCCACGCCGACTCTGATTCCGAAAGGTGGAACACAGTAATGCTGGAGACGAATGAGATGGTTTCGACAGTTTCTACGGGTGTTAGATATTGCTTATTAGTAAAAAATTATTTAATATATTACCCCAAATTATTAGCGAAAAACAGTTACCCGACGTGCCTTAAATCTGTTCCCAGACTGTTTTGTGTGTGTGTGTGTGTGTGTGTGTGTGTGTGTGTGTGTGTGTGTGTGCACCTTTATTGATAGTATACACATAAAACTGTAGCCCCCTTTGAAGTAATCTCTCCCGGTTGCAATGCACTTGTTGTGCCATTCCAATAACTCTTGGGATGTTCAATAGAAATCCTCTTGTGTTTTCTCTAAGCTTACGGAATAACCAAAAGTCACGGAGGACAAGGTCTGGACTATAGGGAGGGGAATAAATTTTCGTGATGCCCATCTTGGCCAAATAGTCTCTGACAAGAACGGATACCCTTGGGACAAACTTCGCGCAAATTTTCCGCATCTTCAGTTCTTCACGAATAATTGTATGTGAAGTTCCCACACTGACATCAAACTGTGCACTTATTGTCTTGATAGACGCAGGACGGTCTGTATCCATGAAATTCCTTATTTGACCAATCGACTCTAGTCTCATGACTTTCTTACTCCTCCCACACCTCTCATCATCTCTCAAAGACTTCCTGCCTTTCTTGAATCTCTTATGTCACTGAAAAACTGATGCTCGATTCATGCAAGATGGCCCAAGAGGAGTCTGAAGCATTCCATACGTTTCTTTCATCATTTTCCCAAGTTTAAAACAGAATTTTCTTGCATATCGTTCTTCTAAAGTCCTCGCATCCAGATTGCATTTTCGAAATTCACCAGCAGGTTTAAGTAGGATGTATTCCAATTTCTGCTATAACTGTTCATTTGAACCTAAAAGCATAAAAATTGGTCACTCACTTCATAAGATGTATAGCAATAACATACTGAATTCTCAGGTGTCTACTATAATTTAAAATGTCTGTACAAAAAAGGCTGAAAACTTATTTTAGACACCTCGTATTTACATCGATCAGATTCAGCTTAGTTTTCTCTAACGCATACCTTCAAACTACATATATTAAGAAGATTTCATTATTATGGAAATTTCAATAATCACAACGTTGAATAGTTAATCCACCCAAGCAAAATAGATGACGAAGGAAAGGTCAGTCATGATTTAAACATTTCTTATGACCTAACACAGATGGTTAATGAATCCCTTCAGGTACCCGATTCTGAGATAATGACTCATAAAATTTGCAGGTCTTCAAGATGTTTAACTAACAACAAGTTCGGGACAAGATCAAAGTGTAGTATCTGTTCTTCAGATGCACCTGGCCTTCGGGCCAAGATCAAAGTGTAGTATCTGTTCCGGCAGATACTGCAAGCTATGACTAGCTATGACTAGCAAAGACCAGATGTGGGGGCAACCCCACATGCCTGACCATTAACCAGCTCCCATTTCCCACCTCTTGGGAGCTGGTCCCCTTTTTCCCTTCCCCCTCCCTTCACTCCTCACATTAAAAATCGGCCTTGTGCCTAATTTGCTCAGTGGGGGAGCAAATAAATACCATCTGTTCCGGCAGATGCTGCACTTAAGATAATTTGTACCAGTCAATGGAGGGGAAACCCTCTATACTGGGACAATTATTATTTTTGGTAACCAGAGTGCCCCCTTTTTGCCTACTTTTAGGGGAGCTGGTTTTTACCTCACATTAAAAACGGCCTTGTGCCTAATTTGCTCAGTGGGGGAGCAAATAAATACCATCTGTTCTTCAGATGCACCTGGCCTTCGGGCCAAGATCAAAGTGTAGTATCTGTTCCGGCAGATGCTGCACTTAAGATAATTTGTACCAGTCAATGGAGGGGAAACCCTCTATACTGGGACAATTATTATTTTTGGTAACCAGAGTGCCCCCTTTTTGCCTACTTTTAGGGGAGCTGGTTTTTACCTCACATTAAAAACGGCCTTGTGCCTAATTTGCTCAGTGGGGGAGCAAATAAACACCATCTGTTCCGGGAGATACTGCAAGCTATGACTTGCTATGACTAGCAAAGACCAGATGTGGGGGCAACACCACATGCCTGACCTTTAACCAGCTCCCACCTCTCGGGAGCTGGTCCCCTTTTTCCCTTCCCCCTCCCTTCACTCCTCACATTAAAAATCGGCCTTGTGCCTAATTTGCTCGGTGGGGGAGCAAATAAATACCATCTGTTCTTCAGATGTTGCACTTCAATGTCTTGTTCTCTGTCAGTGGAGGAGGAATCCTTCACGACTGAGACAATTTTTTTATTTTTGTTCCTTTTCTCCACGTTAAAAAACGACCCTAGTGTCTAACTCTGTCCCGTGGGGAGGCATAGTAAATAGGGACTTAAGGGGGGACGGCTCATCAAGAACTCATTCTCAGTTCTCTTTCCACTAGGATTTTCTGATCATCCAGTTGTTTCAATAAAGATAAAAACAAAGCACAATAAACCCACAAATAACCATTTCCATCAAACAGTGTATCGATACTCGATTGATGACTGTGACATATCGGAAATACAACTACGCTCTATGTTAAAAAATACGTCTACTATATCATCCGACTTTATTGGTTAACCGTCGATATAGTCAACTACATATCCTCAAAGAATTTCCAACCGATACCGAACAGACAGGCATAATACACTCCTGAATGTGCTGCCACCATTGCTGATAAAAATCATTTCTTCGATTGATTTAAGCGAAATAGATATCTCTCATTTCCATCGTCTTTCAGGACGCTTCACCACCGAATCTATACGACTTCTCCAGTTCTGTCGATTTCGCATGACAGTTTGCAAGTCCCGAACACTTTCAAATCCTGTGTCATGTAGCAGGTTGTTAATGTAGATTATTATTCTTCTACCACAGTTTGGGTGTCCATCTGTTGGTAACCAGAGACCTATCTTGCTGGCTTCCTCTTCGCTGTGTCTCATGCAGTGGCCGGCTACTCCCATCCTCTTCTGCTGTACTTTCAATGATACCGGTGATAGGTCACCATAAAGCTGTTGGTTTGCTGCGTGATTCCTGCATGGTGTATTGAGGGTCATCCTGAGCATCCGTGTGTAACAGCCATCCAGTCTCCTCTTCAACGCATTTGTAAGAGTCCATACCTCAGCACCACAGAGAAGCTCTCTTTCTACTGTGGCAACAAAGCGTCTCGTTTTTAACTTTTCTTAGAGAGTGGACGACCATATCTTCCTTAACTTGTGACATGCACTCCATGTCAGTGCTTTTCTCACTTCAAAATATTTTTCAGTGCTCTCTAACCATGCTCCAAGGTGCTTGAAGTTTCCGACAATCTTGAGCAATGATAGATGTTTTGATATTAAAGTCAATTTCATGACTGCAAGCAATCACTGCAAAAGGATTATAAAAATGCAAAAAATTCATATGCTCAGTCCATTAAAGATAAAGTAGAGAAAAAGACTCTTGGCTCCCATGAATTCTGACGATTAACAAACAAGGTCCTGAACCTCTATCCCCACTATTGTTAATGTCCTCTTTCATCATCGGGCCTGTGGTGATTTCCTCAGAACCTGATGAAGCCAAACACTTTGTCGAAAGCATTGCATCAAACCCAATCCATACGATGAAGGCAAAAAGCCCGAAAAATAATCTTAGTGATATTCACATATGTTCAGATATTGCCATACTCATCAATAAATTTGATGCTAATAAAGCAACTGGTTCTGATAATATTCAAGTCATAGTGCTCAAAAAGCTGCAACAGAAACTAGCATTCATTCTAGCAAAGTTGTTCAATCAGTGCCTCAAGAAGAACTGCTTCCCAACACTTTTGAAAATCTCGTTAGTCTACGCTGTATTTACAAATACTGGACATCGGTCTTCTGCATCTCAGTACAGACCAATTGGTCTTCTATATATCACGAGTAAGTTATTTGAATCAGTGAAAAACAGAGAAGTTGTCAACCATCTCATAAAAAAAACAACTTTCTCAGTGACAAGCAATATGTTTTCTGTCTTGCGAGATCTACAACTCATGTCCATTCCATCGCCCTTGAAGGGACATAGGCTATCTACAACTTTTGTAGATGTTTTGTAGCGAGGAGTTCTTTTTTGCAGGGCAAGGGTGCTGACCCCACGCCCAACCTTCCCAGAAGGTACATACAGCGCCTAGCCTTCCCACATGGTCACCCATCTGGTACTGGCCAGGCTCAACGTTGCTTAACTTCGGTGATCTTGCGAGAACCGGTGTGTCAACGTGATTGCGCCGTACAACTCATGTACTGACTGTAATTTTACATAGAATCAGTGAACCTATCGACGGTTTTTTTTTCTCTAGAGGACTAGCTCTAGACATATCAAAGGCATTTGATAGTTTTGGCATAAAAGTCGACTTCACAAGATTTCCATCTATGGAATATCTGGAAATGTTTTCTCAACCAGCAACTCCTTTCTCTCTGATAGTTTTATACAAGTAGTCGTCGATCGGTTGAAATCCAAAACTTAAAGCATCAACGCTAATTTTCTTCCTTATCTTCATCAATTCTAAATTCATTCGTTTACATATACACAGACGAAACTACCATCTATAGATGGTAGTGTCAGTCTATATAAAAAAAAACATATAAGATATGTACTGAAGAGTCAAAACAATGAAAAGAATATGCTGTTGTTACAGCCCTAGTGATAACATTTCTGAGTGAAGGAGCAGTAAAATTAACGCTCACGTGAAATAAACTCTCAACCAATAAATTGGATTTTTCGATGAGAAGGAGTTCAAATAATGGAAAATACTCGTGTTTGGCTAAATAAAATTACAAATAACAAATGCATAGATCTAAAACAGTAAAAAGCACGTAAAACATAAAATTTATTATTATTTTTTTTGTTTTTATATTTTAAAGATAAACGTTGGGGGCAATATTATTTAGAACTACGCCGCCATCTTGGTTACTGATCTGAACTACGCCGTCATCTTTATTCAACATAATATCTCAGAACTTAAGAGGTTAACTACGCCACAGACCGCATTTGATTCTTGGTCGCCATCTTGGTTACTGATCTGAACTACGCCGGCATCTTTGTTCAACACAATGTCTCAAAACTCAACAGGTGCAATTTTAGAACCCCGTTCTTAATATGGAAGAAGTGGAACTTTCTTAACTATTCAGTACTTTCACATAACAATTTAAGTAACAAAAGATACGGTAAAAATTGAATTTAACTCGAAAATACTATCCAAAAAATAGCGCAGTTCGTAAACTACAGAAGTACTAAACAGATAAAAATGTGAAGGTGTAATCGCCCTAAAAAGGAAGGATCTGCATTTAAGGGGTAACAGTATGGTCCCTAACTGATTTGTATGTTAAATTATTTTTAAAGCATGAACAAACGCATATGGGATGATTTAAAATACCCCCTAAAAATATGGTCAACTAAATTAACCTAACCATAAAATCAAAAAATAAATATGAAAACTTCAACTGATAGAAAATTCATTAAAACATTAAAAAGAAAACGTAATAATAATTTAGAGACATTATTTTTTTTTTACAGAGTGATCACCACTTATCAAGGCCCGGAAGCCACTCAGGGATAAGGGTTATTGCAAGTACATTACGTTAGTGTGGAGATTTGATGAAGTGTTTACTTAAGGGGCGGTTCATTAGGAATTTGTTAACGTTGGACTTGAAGACAACCAAGTTGTAGTCAGGTGGGAAGCAGGCAAACGGAACAGAGTTCCACATGCGTGCAGTTCTAAGAAAGAAGCTTTGTTCATGGAATCCGCGTTTTGATTTAGGCACAGATATAGAGTGGGGGAAATTTTTCACAGTGGATTCAGCTAGACGGGTGTTTTTCGTGAAAGATTGGCGAGGGAGTATATTTAGTATGATTTCAAATTATTATTATGTGTGTGTGTATGTGTGTGTATGTGTGTGTATGTGTGTGTGTAAATGAAATTCCGACAGCCAAGTAAAAATTGACGAATTATTTTTGTTGTCTGTAATTTCTACAGACAACAAAAATAATTCGTCAATTTTTAAAATTATTCGCACGAATACAATCAACATTTAATAAATGCTGCCTCAGTTTAGAAAGATTTCTCCTAGGACTTTTTTTGCATAAATTATGTTCATGTATTTACTAATAATAGAATTTTAGAAATAAAAAATTTCCGAGAGAATTCATTCTGCGCAGAAGGATTAAATGCAAGCAGAAGTAAAATTAATATTTTGTTTATTTTTGCTTATTTTTTATAGCGTCAGTTGTTGTTGTTGTTGTTGTTGTTGCCGCTTTTAGATAAATAAAGATTACTTCCGTTTTTTTTATTTGGCAAATAATTAAATATGAACCCAAAATAAATTACAAATAAACTTTAAATATTCTTCCGAAAAAAAAAAAAAAGAAAATGAATCCATTACTATGAATCGTAAATTATAGTTAAATATAAATATTATAATTAAATATTAATATTATAGTTAAATATTGTTATTATAGTTAAATATTTAATGTAATATGCAAATTAGGTTAGCTTTGTAATGTAGATTTCTTTTTAATAAATAATACGTAGTGCTGATGAAATGAAAAGGTATGAAGCCCGTTTTCAATACAATAAATAATTTGTTCAAAACAGTGAAATTTTCAGTAAAATAAATAATTTGTTTTCGTATGTATTAATCAACTTGTGAACACTTTTATTATGATATATATATATGTGTGTGTGTATATATAAATATATACAAATATACATATAGATATAAAAATACAATTTCATAAAAAACGAGGTGAAAAAGGAATTCATTATTTTGAATTACATATCATCAGAACAAAATATCGCTGATGTATTCACGAAACCCGCAACAAGAATAAAGTTACAGCGTTTTTCTCAAAACTTGTTGGGGGATTCGACTGAATAATTTTTTTTCACGGCCCTGTATGTATATAAATTTCTATATATCAAAAGAAAAAAAATATAGTCCTGGACAAGACGTTAAACTGTATTCATTTTATTTGTATTAACACTTTAACCTACTAAGGTGTAACTAATACTTTTGCTGAAATAAAAAAAATTTTTTTGAAAAAGTCACTTAAAAAAAAAACTCTTTGTAATTTTCCTTTTCGACAAAATACTTTTTGCATATTTTAAGGCGCGCAGAAATTACAATTGACTTTTATTTTTTGTGTGCACATTAGTCTTCTTTCTTATTTTTCAAAAATGTCCTATCTTTTTTTTTGCATTGTTTTCATTAACAAAAAAACTCTTTAAACGGGTACATATTGCATGTATGTTTATTTTTATGTATATTTATTTATATGTATGCGTTTTTTCTTTTCTTTTCTTTTTTTACAAAACTGCATAATCAAATTTAAGAAATGGCTTCTTTTTTCACATACCCACCACTTCCCTATTTTAAGGTTAAAATACCTTCCATTTCTTTTGTTTCTATTCTCTGTACATATATATATCTGTTTTGACATTTGAACACAATTAAAAATGACGTCTTTTTACATGCTAAAATTCTAAGATCCAAATAATTTCTAATTTTTGTTATGTATAATTGAATATAAAAATATATATTTATTTTTTAGCAGAACGAGCACAAGGGACGTCCCCATTATAAAAAATAGGGAGGATGTTTCAATATTTTGAACGTATAATGGGGGATGATCCCACACAGTCGGGAGATTCTATTTATAAACGATGCTGCTAGGAACTGACGAATCGAATTAATTCACGTTCTGCTACCAACCAATCAGAAACTAGAATTTCTCCATAAATATTAAACCTTTTCTGTAGCAATTTCACATGTTTTTTCCGTCTCGACACGGTAGGAATATTTTGCTCTGTGGAACTGTCTACTGCAAACCAGTCACCTCTCAAAACTTGTTTAGAACAACGAACGATCAGAAACTGTTTTGTCTACTGCAAACCAGTCACTTCTCAAGACTTGAGAACAACGAACCATCTGAAACTGTTCTGAAACTAAACATGGCTTACACTTTTAGCGTATGATAGCTTCTTGTAGCAGCTCCTACTTAGATTTGGCAACAGTACTCCATCCTTGGACTATTTTTGCTCTTATGCAGGTAGAGAATTGCGTCAGCAGTGAAATATCTACTGCACCGGTAGAACGATCCCATCATTTTTTCAGCAGCCTTGGCAACGGATAAATAGCATTATAGACAAGACAAAGTCATATATTTGTATACATAGATTTACTTGTCCGTGTAATAAGGGAAAACTATATGGTGATGATATTTACACCAAGGCATTTCGAAGCCTAATGCTTTTAATCAGAAGAGGAGCTAGATGGTTAGATTGGGGTTTTTTTTCAACGTGATACAAAGCCCCACCTTATAGTTTTATCTATGTGTACTAATACAAGGCGTTGTCTTGTCTGTAATACAATTATATATATATATATATATATATATATATATATATATTAATATAAATCTTACGTTGTACTGGCTTTCCCTTACATCGACAGATAAATCTATAAATATATAACAATATATGAGTTTGTCTTGTTTATTATGCTATATATATATATATATATGTATATATATATATATATATATATATATATATATATATAGTGTGTGTGTGTGTGTTTCTGGCCTTTTAAAATTACAGAGTTTATTCAAATTTAAACAAGGCTTACATCGGGAGAAAACTCTACTTTTTCAAATCACGCGATCACGTGAGTTTTCCCTAATTTAACGTTTGAACATCTCATCGTTATAACAACATACTGATTTTACCTCTCTGTGTCTACACGCTACAATAAATGGCGAAGAAAATGAAAAAAAAAATTACTCTATCATTGAAACAAGGTATATAAACACGGAAAATTTGATTATAAACAAATAACTGATTGAAAAGAGTTGTGTTTGAAGGTTATGATTATGCAGTCTTGTAATAAAACACCGTGTAGTAAGAAACAAAGAAATAAAAGGATAAAAGAATTTTTTAAAAATTATTTATGTATATATTTGAAATCTTGCATTTTAGTGGTTTTTGGAATTTACAGATTTTTTTCTAAATTTAAACAACGCTTACACAGGGAAATATTATTCATATCAATCTATCTATCTCCATTTTTTTTCGCATTCTCTCTCTCCCTCTGTCTCTGTCTCTGTCTCTCTCTGTCTCTCTCTGTCTCTCTCTCTCTCTCTCTGTATATATATATATATATATATATATATATATACGTGTGTGTGTATATGTGTGTGTGCATGCGTGTAGACAATCCAGACAAACAGCCTGTCCTTTGACCCCGTCTCGCACCTAGAACCATAATAAATTTATAAGTCCAAGCTTTTCGTGAAGAGATTCCACTTAGCTTATCGCCTACATCTGCTTATCAATCTCCAGGTGTATATGTACGTACGCCTATAAACCTGTGTATGTATGGAACGTGAAGAAGCATATGTGGTAGTGTCGGGTGTATATAGATGTATGCTCACATATGCGAGGGTGTTCGTGGGATGCGTGGGTGTCCAATTCAAAGTTTTATGAAAGACTTGGTTTTGAATGGAGGCCACACATTTGCTGATCATTCCAAGTCAAAGATGTGAGAAGGGTCATATTCAACTAGATCTTAACTTATTGACTATACTCGCGCCCCTCTTACTGCTAACTCTGCCCGCCCTAGACCCATGTTTCCCTCATTTACACTGAGGAAGATCTAAGGATCGGTCGAAAATATGTGCTTTTGAAAGAAACATTCTTGTTTTGTTTTCAAGACTTTTTGGATTCCTACACGTCAACATATAGGAAATAAATACAGAAAAATATAAACATTTATATATTTTTATATATTTCTGTATTGATTTTTTTATTCATACATATTTACATATATATAGATTATATATATATATATATATATATATATATATATATATATATATATATATATAGTCTTATTTTTAGTATTCCGAATTTTACTGGGTTTATATAATTCAGTAATCGTCTATATACCAATAAATTTTAAGCCAAAAAGTGATGACTTAAACTGTAAGCTACAAAATTATCATATTTCATAATTGAGGATTTATATACTATTTTAACAAAAACCATGAATTCAAAGATTGGGTTGATAACAACAAATAGTGTATTTCATTGTTAGTTACAATTGTTTCAAGACACTTCAGACAAATCCAAACGTTATGTCGTTTGAAAATCTTTACAAGAACAGCCTTTCCTCAGACTTATTGAATAAAACACTTTAATAATAATACATTATGGAAAACATAAGAACACACAAAAGAATACACTATTTGTTGCTATCAACCCATTCTTTCAAATCTTGGATTTTGTTAAAACAGGATATATATATATGTGTATATATATATATATATATATATATATATGTATGTGTGTGTGTGTGTGTGTGTGTGTGTGTGTGTCAAAGATCATATTTAAGCATATTTTACGACCGGTTGTGAAATATGCTTAAATACGATCTTTTAATTTACGCAGATTTCATATTTATCATTATAGATTCAATTATTTAATGTTATATTGTACCTAATATATAGTCATGATTTTAAAAGTAGAGCAAAATATTATTGAGTACATTCAGCTAGAACTGAAACTGAAACCCCACGTTTGATAGTAATTAGAAAAATCAAAAACACGCTTTCCTGGAATTTGTTCAGTTTCAAACCGTATTTTGACTCGAGCAGTTTCCTTTTAAGATTAATAAATATAATATCCGAAGACTTCTGTTTTCCTTTTATATTGCTGGCAAAGAACAATTGCCTTTTGGTGTCACTTCCACTGGCGAACGTCTCTTATGGGCCAACGCGTTAAAGAGGGAAATAATTAATATTATTTCGCCGTAGTCGACCAGGACCATGCTGAAAGCGGTCTTCGTTAGTGATGATTATAAAAAGGGTCTATTTACTTCTGGCATGTTACCATAAGTAAAAATATGCATTGTTTAAACAAATATTTTACCCTGTGCGTGTGAAAGTATGATTTATGTTTTAATAAAGTATTCATTTACTGGCAAATAAGAACAAGTAAAACGAAGATTTACACGCATGAATCAAATATGTATTACGAATCAGACAACTGACTGAAATGCATAACGGTTAGAATGTGAAAATAAGTAAAATATTCGTTGTTTTAAAATGTCAAATCCGCTAATGGATAAATGTGTAAATAAGTAATTAAATAACTACATGATTCCATAAAGGTATTCTACATCTCTCACCCATTTTCTCACTGTCTCTATATCGAGTTATATATATATATATATATATATATATATCAAGAATGAGAGTCCAATAGAAACGTTGTTTTAATTTTAATAAAATAAAATACGCTTCAAGTGCGCTTGAAAGCCAAAGCACAACGTAATATTAGGCAAATAAACAAATATTTTACTTGTTTGAAATTATCACAAATATGTTTCGGAGTTCGACTCCATCTTCAGTGTGCTGTTTTGTTTCTTTTTTCCTCCTTTTCTTCTTCCTTGCCATGTTGTAAATTTGGAGAAGTCTGTTTGTATAGAGCCGCGCGTTGTATCTGACATTGTATTTTGAAATGTTTGAACTGTTTGGTAACGCGAGAATAACGTCATGAATGAGGGTTCAATAGAAACGTTGTTTAAATTTTAATAAAATAAAATGCGCATCAAGTGCGCTTTAAACCAAATCACAACGTAATATTAGGCAAATAAACAAATATTTTACTTGTTTGAAATTATCACAAATATATTTCTTCAGTGTATTAATATATATATATATATATATATATATATATATATATATATATAAATGAAGTCGGTCAATTTGGCTCGTTTCCGCAGATCATTATATAATGATTAGATAACTCTGACAGATGTTAAAAACATTTAAAAACATTTAACAAAAATAAATGTTTAAATTTCAACAATATTTCTCGTGGTTAACGGTGGCCGAATGGATTTGGTCTTTGCTAAGGAAGTCAGAGATTGCTTCGTGCCGGGTTCGAATCTCTCGACCGGTGTTAATCGTGACACCCAGCATTGATGATTCCCGACGAGATGAAACACTAGCATCTGTAGGTATTCAATGATAATTAAAGAAAATAATCTATATGCCTATAAAAGTGAAAATGTCTGTCTGTGTGTTAGTGTGTGTGTCTCCGTGTACATTTCCCTACCAATTAACTTGTTAATTTGATTTGAGCCCAAAGAAATAAATGTTAAGGCGTCAAAATTGGGGTCAAAGTTTTAAAAAATGACCTCTGCTGTCTCTTCCAAATTACTCAGCCAATTCCTAGTCTAAATATTTGAAATGTTACATAAAGGATATTCAGATAGGGCAAAATTTTTAATCAGTTTGGGGCGAAAAATCGGCTTCTAATAGGTCAAAGTTGAAAGAGTTGACCTTTGCAGACTCTGCTAAATTCTTCCGCGAATCTTTGATATAAAGACTTGAACTTTTAGATCTACATAACTTGGAGATGGTAAAACATTGCATTTTGATTTGAGGCCAAAATACTAAATGTTAAGGGGGCAAACTTGGGTTCAAACTTTTTAAAAATTGACCTCTGCGGTCTCTACGAAATTAATAAGGCAAATTTTGGTCTATAAATTTGAAATCGGGCCCTAAGTGTGTTCACACGTAGGGAAAGTTATGCAAAGTTGGTCAGAAATACACTACTAGTTATATATATATATATATATATATATATATATATATATATATATATATATATATATACATATATATATATATATGAACCTGTGTGTCAACGTGATCATGCCGTATATATATATATATATATATATATATATAATATATATATATATATATAATATATATATATATATATATATATATATATATATATATATATATATGTATGTATTTAAAGTGATGGTTGTGTAGTTTCGACGAGAAAAAAAATGTATATTTAAAAGAGTGTATCCATCAACAATTGTGGGTTTTTTTTTAAAGGTTTTCCTCCTATTTTTATTTTAAAATATTTTTATTACGCTAGATTTGTGTATTTTAGGCAGTCCGTAGAAGTTGTTGGTCTTTGTAATGAAATTTGTGAGGAAGTCCTTTTCTTTCTTTTTTAATATTTTGTTGTGTGTTGTACAAAGTTTTGTGATTTTTGAGATGGTGGTGTTATCTATGTTGGTACTAATGGGTTTATAGTAGTGTTTGTCATCCAGTAATTCTGTAATTTTTGTTTCATAATACGTTTTGTCCATGATTACTACGGCACTGCCTTTGTCTGCTTCTTTTATTATTATGTCATTATTATTACGGATCTTTTCGAGTGCTTGTTTTTGCTTATGTGTGAGTTTTTTTGTTTTGTTTTTTTTTACAAAGGCATCACCACATTATCAAGGCCCAGCGGCCACTCAAGGATAAGGGTTAAAGAGTATACAGTAGAAATTGGACAATATAGTAATCATTAGTAATGAAAATTTGGTAAATTTGATAACTTATATGGAACGGCTCATCAAGAACTTATTTACTTTATACTTGAACACAACCATATTGTAGTCAGCCGGAAAGCAGGAAATTGGAAGACAATTCCACAGGCGTGCAGTTCTAAGAAAGAAGCTTTGTTCATGGAATCTACGTTTAGGTTTAGGCACAGATAAAGAGTGGGGGGAATTATTGATTGTGTTTACAGCTAGACGAGTGTTTCTTGTGAAAGTTTGGCGAGGGGGGACCATAGATTGAAGCTCAGTCGAACACTTTCCATGAAAATAACGATACATCAGAGACAAACTCGCAACATCTCTTCTGTGAGATAGAGGTTGCAAGGAGGAGAAAAGGACATCTCCTACGAGGCTACAAAGTCTATTTTGAACTCTATCAAGGCAGGCCAAGTCCTTTCTAGCAGCTCCTGCCCAGATGTGGCAACAGTATTCCATCCTTGGACGTACCTGGCTCTTATATGGATAGAGAATAGCATCAGCAGTTAGATATCTACCGGATCGATAGAAAGATCCCACCATTTTTCCAGCGGCCTTGGCAACAGATTTGATGTACGTGTTCCATTTAAGATCAGGAGTAATGGTCAAGCTCAGAAGCTTGTCAAAACTTGAGGCCTCATGAAGACGAGAGCCATTCATTTCAATTGATGCCAAATGTGGATTAGAATGTTGATGATGTAAAGAGAGAAGCTTGGTTTTAGATGCATTAAAAGTAACCAGCCACTCCTTTCCCCGTTGTACTACGTGATCAAGATCAGAGGAGAGAGAATTGGAGAGAACTTGGTCGTTTACTGTCTTAGATGTGCTACCATAAATGGTTGCTTGTGGTTTTGTCTTTTTTTGGGAGGTTAAGGTTGCAGAGATTTTCGAAGTAGCTGTTTAGTTCTTTTGTGTTCTGTTTGTTAGGGAAATATGTTGATTTGTTTCTTACTAAAGAATCATCTTTGTCCCCTTTGTTATCTAGTGTTTCTATTAGTCTAAATTTTTCCAAGTTAAAACAAGAGATGTATTGCATATCGTTTGTTCTCGCGTCCAGATTGCATTTTTGAAATTCACTAGGCTTTAGTGGGGCGTATTCCAGTTCCTGCTGGAGCTGTTCATTTGAATCCAAAACCATCAGAATTGGTCAGTCATCTCATAAGATGTATAGCAATAACAGACTGAATTTTAAAAAGTCTACGACAATTTAAAATGCCTGTAAAAAAAAAAGGCTAAAAACGTATTGAAAGCACCTCGTAAGAGTTTTTTTTTTATTCTCCAGACAGACATCCCTCACGTTTATCAAATATATCAAAGATTACCGCATATCAAGGCCCGGCGGCCACTCGAGAATAAGGATTAATATGTGCAGTGTAGTCATTGGGATAGTTGCATAATAATCGTTTGTAGTGATAATTTGGTATAATGAGATCATTTACGAGGACCATTCAATAAAAACCCTTTATGTTGGTTGGTTGGTTGTTTTACGGCATATCAACCCATTTTATGTCATTTTATGCCGAATTCAGTGATTTTGAAGAAAAAGTTTTTAGTAGAATATATTTGTTTTTTGCTTCTTTTTTTTTTTTTTTCAAGTCAGTTTCTATTTAATCCATAGTCGGTACCCTAACAGGTACTACCACTCCGGGTCAGAGTGGATCTGGGAGCAATGGCAATTAAGGGGTGGCTCCACACTTCCCAAAGCCCGCAAACTGGGGCCTCACCATCGGATATAGTTTAAGGTCATATCCAGGACCATTTATGTTGGACTCGAAGACAACGATATTGTAGTCAACTGAAAAGTAGACCAGCAGAACAGAGCTCCCAGGGCGGGCAGTTTTAGGAAAGAAGCTGTGTTGATGGAATCTGTGTTTAAGGTTTAGGCACCGATAGAGATTTGGGGAATTTATTAATAGTGATTTGTGCTAGACGAGTGCTTTTTGAAGAATGATCATAGATTGGAGCTCAGTCGAACACTTGCCATTAAAATTGCGATAGTGCCGAATCAGGCTCGCAACGTCTCTAGGGTGGGGAAGAGGTCGCAGAGAAAAGGGCATCGCCTACTAAATTACGAAGTCTGTTTTAAACTCTGCCAGGACAGGATAGGATGCAGCAACAGTACACCATGTTTGGAATGTATGTTTTATACACGAACTGCGAAATAGAATAACGTACATTCTAACAGTTGAAACCGAATAATAAAAAAAAAAGAAATTAACTCCTATGTATTTTCACGGGTGTAACGGGTTATTTTCATTTGCGCGGGAAAAATGGAATGGCAACCATGCAGAACGCGCCATCTGTCAATATCACTTCATTAATCACTTGTATGGAAAAAAGAAAGAAACTGGCAGCTGCCTTCTATCGAGTTTCAAAACAATACAAATCTGGCGAACATCTTGTGTTAGGAAAAAGAAAATCTGTTTTCTCGTGAAAGTCATTCGACATCGTTCGCTTCGAATTTATTTTCGGATACCATAGAATCGGATCGCCTTGAGGGGAGAAAGGTGACATATTCGGTCGTGACGAATATTTTGAAATGTTCAAATCTTTTATTATGCGCATAGAAATGATGAGAGCCGAAAATGGCAAGAGAATAAAGAAAGAGTGTTCTTTTCGTTGGAGAATGACACAATTCGGTTCGCGATAAGTGGTCGCTCGGAGGGACGGAACTAATGAAGCTCGCAGATACGACATGTAAGAATGTGGGGGGATATAATAGGCGCAGAGGCTCGGAGGTCATACAACCATAATAGAAACACCTGAATTGTTTTAATCCTCGTAGCAATAAAAATAAAAGATTATATTAACTGTTGAATATCTTGTCTTATCAGCATTGTTAATCTTTCTTGCTCGCTCTCTATTTCTATTCCTCTCTCTCTCTCTCTCTCTCTCTCTCTCTCTCTTTCTCTCTCTCTCTCCCTCCCTCTCTCTCTCTCTCTCTCTCTCTCTAAATATATATATATTTATTATATATATACACTCATATGTAATCAAACACAAACACACATACACACATATACACACATACACATATACGCACACTCAATATATATATATATATATATATATATATATATATATATATATATATATATATATATATATATAACACCTCACCCTTTTGTTAACCAAGTAAGATCTGTGACTTACTTGTAGTTTCACTAAATACTTTTACATGCAAAATCCGATTCCGCATTTTGCTAATTCCTGCCCTCTGATGAGGAGAGTATTTCTTCGAAACTCCGCGGATTAAGGACTATCCACTTATCTTGTGCTTCTTTTTTAAAATTAAATATGTTTTTAACTCTTTTTCAAGATGTCTTTTAACATGTTTTATTAATCATTTGTTCATATATATATATATATATATATATATATATATATATATATATATATACATATATTGAGTCTGTGTATGCGTGTAATACGAATATATATACTGAGTCTGTGTATGTGTGTATGTATGTAATATGTATATATATATTATATATATATATATTTTATATATATATATATATCTTGCTCGCTCACACTTTCTCTCTCTCCCTCTCAATATACATATACACTCATATGTAATCAAATACACATACACACACATACACACAGATATATATATAACTACTTCATAAATTATATATGCGAAAGTATAGATTTATACGTAAATTTAAGTATTTATTTCAACAGTGCTCAATACGTAGGTAGAGCTAGATAGTAATTTATAAAATATATATATCAGAATAGTCTGCGTTTCATCCACGCTAGGATACATCAGGCTTATGAATCCTAGCGTGGATGAAACGCAAAATATTCTGTGTAGCTTAATCGTCTTATATATTTTATAACTTACTATATATATATATATATATATATATATATATATATATATATATATATATATATATATATATATATATATATATATAGTAAGTTATAAGATATATATGGCGATTAAGCTACACAGAATATATATATATCTATATATATATATATATATATATATATATATATATAGTCAACTAGCGTTTACGCATTGTTCATGACTTTCGCTCGTTCGAACACACTAGATTGTCTATTGTCTGCGCATGCGTTGTGCATTTATTCGTTGTTAATTATCTTCATCTTCGTGAAAATTGTTTGGTGTCCCTGAACTAAAGGCTTAGCAAATGGAGTTGAAGATGCCTTAGTGGCTGGGTTCGACTCCCCGAGTGGCAGGAATTGGCAACTCCTATGCTGATGATTGCGTAAGCATAATACACTAGTGTATGTGGTATAAAAATAATTGCTATTTAATTATATGCATATATCCGTAGAAGAGTCTACGTAGATCAACGAACGTTTTGACGTTAACACTTCTTCTCGGGGCTCTCGTCGGGGTTGAAGTTGAAACGTTTATTGATCAGAATACACACTTTCTAAAGTTTATTATAATTTTATTTATAAAAGCCCTACTATTAAGCAATTTTCAAAATAGTGTTTTTAGTGCGTGTTATCAATATTTAAACTTTATTATATATCTATATCTAAAATGTAAAGCTGAATGTGTGTGTGTGTGTGTGTGTGTGTGTGTGTGTGTGTGTGTGTGTGTGTGTGTGTGTGTGTGTGTGTCTGGTCACGAATAGGCTCCTATATGGTTGACTATTTTAAAAAACTGACTACATATAATGATAGAAGATTATCGAGACACGGGAATGGGTATGTTTGATCTGGAAGAACGGTGGTTCATTAAAATTGTGGAGTCTCCGTTCGCGCCTGGTCCACAAAGTATGGAAATAAAAAAAATTAAAAATTAAAAAAAAAAAACGTTTACAAGTATTTTTGATATAGAGGTACATAAGAACACTTTGATAATTATGTTTTAACTTAAATGGGGATGATATAATAAAATTGTGTGGTCTGCGTTCGCGCCTGACCTCCATAGAATGGAAATAGGCACAAACATTAATAAAGACTTTTCATATCTATCTGCATAAGTATACTTTGATAATTATGTTTCAGTTTGAAGAAATATGGTATAATTAAATATTTGTTCGCGCCTGATCTCCATAGAATGGAAATATGTCACAAAGTTTAACAAGTTTTTTTTTAATATAGATCCACAGAATATTGTGATAAGTGTTTCAGTGTGAACAGGTATGGCATGATAAATTATGGGGTTTATCTATTTTATTTTTACTTTCATCATATTTTGCTTTGGTTTTGATACCCCCAAATTCGAAGCTGTCGCTTTACAACCCTTCCTTTTCATAACCTATCATACTTTCATAAATCAGAGTTCATTTTCTGTAGGCTGTTTTTTTAACTCAGTCAACGACGGGTACTTTTGCTAGTATATATATATATATATATATATACTATATATATATTTTTTTTTTGCAAGTTTTTAAAGGGAGATAATTGTCATGGCTTTATTTATTATTTGATTTACGAGTCTAAGGCTCATGTAAAATTAAAAATGTTATCTATAGCTGCACAGTATCAAAAACTCCAAATATACAAGAACCTATCAACAGCCATAACTCAACTACCAGATTAAATAATAACACCAACTTAAATCAATCTACCGATCAATTATTAACCAACCCACCACATTATAATCCAACAATAGACCTAACGGAAAATAATCATAATAATCAAGAGGTAATATATATTGGTTCCACATCTGGCCCAATAAAACATAGAATTTCAACGCACAAACATTCTTTTAAAAATAACTCTCTATCAAACCAAACTACTCTATCCAACTATATTTGGCAACTAAAAAATAGCAATATTTCTTTCAACTTAAAATGGCAAATAATTGAGACTTGCAAATCATATAAACCAGGAGATAAATTTTGTACATTATGTACAAAAGAAACCCTAAAAATTTTAAAATATGAAGATATAAAAAGCACAACCAAACTAGTAAATTCAAGACACGAGCTTCTATCGTGTAATCATAAACGTTGGTTTAAATTTAATAAATATAAACCACCTTAAATCATTAAAAATTACTCATTAGTAAAAATAGATTTTTTTTTTTTTAATAAATTAAGTTAAACCAATTACCGCCCTTAGACTCGTAAATCAAATAATAAATAAAGCCATGACAATTATCTCCCTTTAAAAACTTGCAAAAAAAAAACAAAAAAACTCTCTCTCTATAGATATTAACTGTAGCGTCTCTAAATCAAAATACGCTAACGGAAACAATTTACTGCACGAGCGTCGCCCTTTTAAAATTCATCATTCAATAAAATAAAAGGCTATAGCAAACATCTAAATGACTACTTTAAATACAGTTCCTGATTTCAAAAAAAGAAAAACCAAAAGGTAATTATATATCTATATATTTTTAAATCAAATTTATTATGTAAATTCAAAAATATATATATTTTTTCTACTCATTTCTATCTCTAACCTATACCAATTTTCTTATTAATTTTCTTATAAATTTTATATCCAAACCTTTTACTTCAATTTTTCAGATTCATCTGCCTTACTTTTAATGCTAGGTTTATTTTTGGTGTCTTTTCAATTCAATAGAAATCCTCCTAAATTTGCTGATGAGGAGACCGTGCTTACCAAAAAAACTATGTATAATTATTCTACGTGACTTCATGTATACCACAAATAAAAAGCACGGATTTCCGAAACGATCGTACAGATAATTGACTTTGTTGTTGTTCCTTCTTATGAAACTGATTTTTAATTTAATTAAATTTTGATTTTTAAATTTTAAAAATTTTAAAACTTTTAAATTATAAATCACATTACTTAATATTGAATTAGCTCTAGGACATTTAACTATCGAGCTTATTATATATCTAAATTACAACGAGCATTTCCTGTATTTTAATTAAACTAGTAATTTCACTATTACATTAAAATACACTTAGCTCTTTAGACTATTATTCTAATCTCCTTTAAATTATATATATATATATATATATATAAGTAGTAGTAATAGTAGTAGTAGTCGAATACTCAAATATAAATGAATATAGCAATATTTTTTTAATTTTAATGTTCGTTTTAAGGAAGTATGGTACGGTATTCCCTGGTAGGGATCCTCAAACAATCTGTAATTTTACAATTCTTTGTGTGTGTGTGTGTGTGTGTGTGTGTGTGTGTATTCATATTCATATTAAAAACCTTTTTCCTATTTGCAATTTTTCCTATAATAATGTTGTATTTTCCCCAAAAATACGACATTGTTATATAGATGGGTCGTGGAATTGCATTCACCTGCAAACGGTCTAACTAATTTGCTTATTCTTTTAAACATTCATTTTAATTAATTCCTTATCAGAGTTTTCAGTTTTTCTTAGGAGATGATCATCTTTAGCTAATTATTATGTGTAATTATATTCATGCAGATATTCTAAATTATTTGTACTTCCGTAATATTTGCGTAAAAAGTTTATAATAAATACAAATCTCTTTCTATATATATTTATGTACGCGTATATATATTTGTTTCTTACCAAATTCCTCTGCCAGTTTTTGGTTTACAGACATGAAACTTCATATACAGGGCATTGGAACTCATACAAAACAATCCAAAAAACATTCATTTTGAACGCCTGCCAGTCTTATCAAAGAATCAACTATTTATTTTATGAAATTATTTTTACATAATCACCTGAATTAAAATATTTTTACATAATCACTTGAATTAAAATTATTTTTACATAATCACTTGTATAAAATTATTTTTACATAATCAGCTGAATTAAAATTATTTTTACATAATCACTTGAATGTAAATTATTTTATATAATCACCTGAATTTAAATTATTTTACATAATCACCTGAATTAATATTATTTTTACATAATCACTTGAATTAAAAGTATTTTTACATAATCACTTGAATTAAAATTATTTTTACATAATCACCTGAATTAAAATTAAGCGTACAAAATTCAAGTACTATGGTTACATTCTGCTCTAAAAGAAACATTCATTTCGAACGCCTTATTGCCTTAAAAGGATATAGAGTTGATATCATAGGCTGGGCCTTTCTGCTTGTGCGGTGATAAAAGTTCTCAAATGTACTTGTGATATTGTGATATTAGGATTTATTAACGTGTTAACTTTGATCAAAATTAGAATTCCTTCCTTTATCTTTATCGATTTTCGATACTTATCAGGCGCATTCCGACACAAAACCTACGTTAGAACATTCCCAGTTTCATCAAGTACCTTCGTGTGACACTTTTAAAAATCGGCAAAGTCGTTTTTATAATTAATTAGATAACAAACTCACACACACATACACAAAGTTATTTGTCTATAATAATGTAGATACATGCTCATACAAATCTGTGTGTATTATAACTAATTAATTACATAAAATTTATTTGATTACGACATTAATAAGGCAATCATGTGAACTGTAACGAAAATTCGTTAGACCATGGTATTTCGAAGCTTAATGCTTCTAATAAAAAACTTATATACATATAAAAGTATTCAAATATTAGCCTATAAATAAAATTATACTACATTTATATAGAAGCTTTAAAGAATAGAGATAAATAGAAGTAATATATACTATATATATGTGGAAATTCCACAGGGGACTCATTCATATGTAATAAATTGATGTTGACATTCTGTAGATGTTCAGCGTAAATGGAGACGCTCTGATATTATTGTAGCTCTTTTGTTAAATCTGCAAATTATTCATCTAAGTTAGCAGGAACGCCCGGCGTAATGTACGGTCTAAAGTACGCTTAAATAGGATATTTCTTGCAGATTTCGTTTATATTTTTATAGAGTATACGTTCCATCGATTTTTATATATTATAAAGTTCCGATTTCATAAATAAAAAATATATCTATATTATTTGGGTGCATCAACTTGAATTGAAACCGAAACTAAAACTTATATATATATATATATATATATATATATATATATATATATATGTGTGTGTGTGTGTGTGTGTGTGTGTGTGTGTGTGTGTGTGTGTTCATAATAAAAATATATTAATTTTCATATAAATATACAACTTAAGTTCCTACAGCTCAAATCGAAAACGAAACCAAAACTTATGAAAAATTCTTTATAAAGGTATTTCTAAAAAAACGTAGATTACTGGAGTGCAATCAGGTATAATCGAAACCGAAACCAAAAATTCTTGGTAAAATTATTTATTACACGAAATGGAAGTCCATAACAATAAAACAACAGTCACTCATACGTAAGCGGGGCACAAAAAATAAAGAACACACACGCTGTCCTATTAATATACTTATAAGGATAGAAATTTATATATAAAACTTAGGAGGGAAAGATAAAATAATAATAGACGAAAATAAAATTAATTTCTTATGTTATTTTCTTTAACCACTCGTGTAGAGCTTTCAGCATCTATATATATATATATGTGTGTGTGTGTGTGTGTGCGTGTGTGTGTGTGTGTGTGTGTTTTATTACCGTTTTATCTGTTTGGTTACATATGTTTCAGATGTTGGACCGTGCTTATGATCTAACAGCCTCGTCAGACCTTATAGAAATGGTTGGTTAGTATTAGGAAGAATTGTATTAGTATTAGAAAAACAATTCTTCCTAATATATGGGTCTGACGGGGCTGTTAGATCGTAAACACGGTCCAACATCCGAAACATATGTAACCAATGAGATAAAACGGTAATAAAAAATAAAACACATATTTGCTCTGCGATTGTATTGAGCACTCTCTTCAGGTTTTTACTAATTACCAGTTTTACCATGTATATATATATATATATATATATATATATATATATATATATATATATATATATATATATATATATATTACAAACAAAACAAAAAAAAAAGCCATTTTTAAGATCGGATTTTTTTTTTTGTAGCACAGGAATCACCACTCATCAAGGCCCGGAGGCCACTCGAGGAGAATGGTTAATGAGTATACATTAGTCAATGTGATTATAGCGTAGTGAATATAAGTAGTCGGATTTTTGTAAATTTGATTACTTAGGGGAACGGTTCATCAAGAACTTGTTTACGTTGGACTTGAAGACAATCAGGTTTTAGTCAGCTGGAAACAGGCAATCGAATATTCACGGGTCGAATTTGTGGTTATTATATTATATAAACTAACTAGCGAGCAGCCCGGTGTTACCCGGTCATACAATACGCTTAAACATGATATTTTAATTCATAAAGATTTATGTATTATTAAAGAAAGAATACTCTATTGAATGTTATATTTTATGAGGAATAATTTGTATGGTGGACTAATTCACACGAAAAAATAAAAAAAATAATAATGATAATGTAGTTCATCAAATTCCGTCTGTTTAAAATATCACGTCAGCTGATATTTGGGCTTTATGATGAATGCTTTAAAAAAGTAATTATTTATTAGTATTTAGTTTTAAAATAAGAACAAATGATTTGCGGATATTTTAAATGGTATCTTTTCTTTTATCATAAATTGAACTCATTAATAAGAAAAAAATAAAATAAAATGGCGAGGTACCTCCGGGCTTTAACAGGGAAATCGTTTCATCTGTAGTCGAATACTCTACCACTAAGCTATATATCCAGATTATGATAAATCTGTGTTTTAAGGGGAAATGATTTGCTGAAATTGCCTTATCTCCCTTTCCAGTGCAACGTAAAATATCCCCCTGTAAAAATTATTCTTTTTATCTATAATAGAGAAAAGCCATTTTTAAGATCGGATTATTTTGATTTTCGATATTTATTGGATAAATTTCGATACAAAACATGTCTAAGAACACTGCCACATATATAAATTAGCTTTGTGTTAAATTTGTAAACTTCTGAGGAAGGAACTCACACACACACACACACACACACACAAAGTGACTTTTATATAATATTAGATAGATAGATAATTAGTTCCATACTTGACAGAGTGAATGATGAAAAAATAAAATAAGACGCAATGGATAAAAATGAAAATTCTTTAAAAAATAATGCATAAACACCAAAATTCACACAATTTAAAACAGCGATGATAAGATAAAAAAATAAAAGGAACACCGGAAATAGACAAACAACGATGGTCAAACAGAAATTAAAGTATGAACACCGGAAGTAAACATATAATGATAGCGAGAAGAATTAAGAGGAACACCGGAAGTAAACAAACAACGATGATAAAAATAAAGTATGAACACCGCAAGTAAATACATAATAATGGCGAGAAGAATAAAGAGGAACACCGGAAGTTAACAAACAACGATGATAAAAAATACAGTATGAACACCGGAAGTAAACATATAATACTGGCGAGAAGAATAAAGAGGAACCACGGAAGTTAACAAACAACGATGATAACAAAATAAAGTATGAACATCGGAAGTAAACATATAATAGTGGCGAGAAGAATAAAGAGGAACACCGGAAGTTAACAAACAACGATGATAACAAAATAAAGTATGAACACCGGAAGTAAACATATAATGATAGCGAGAAGAATAAAGAGGAACACCGGAAGTTAACAAACAACGATGATAACAAAATAAAGTATGAACACCGGAAGTAAACATATAATAGTGGCGAGAAGAATAAAGAGGAACACCGGAAGTAAACAAACAACGATGATAACAAAATAAAGTATGAACACCGGAAGTAAACATATAATAGTGGCGAGAAGAATAAAGAGGAACACCGCAAGTAAACAAACAGCGATGATAACAAAATAAAGTATGAACACCGGAAGTAAACATATAATAGAGGCGAGAAGAATAAAGAGGAACACCGGAAGTAAACAAACAACGATGATAAAAAATAAAGTATGAACACCGGAAGTAAACATATAATAGTGGCGAGAAGAATAAAGAACACCGGAAGTTAACAACCAGCGATAACAAAATAAAGTATTAACACCGGAAGTAAACGTATAATAGCGGCGAGAAGAATAAAGAGGAACACCGGAAGTAAACAAACAACGATGATAAAAGAGGAAGTAAAAAATGAATATGGCAAGTAGACTAAGAAGAGGAGAAAACTATAACGAAGAGATTGAAAAAAGCAATAAGAAAAACTGATATGAACAAAAAAGGTCTGAAGTTTACAAAAGGTTGGATAAGGATAGTTAACAAAGAATAGTGATGGCAGGAAGAAGTGAAGAAAACAAAATGAAGAAAGAAAACAAAACGAAGAAAGAAAACAAAATGAAGAAAGAAAGGACTGAAAAAGTTGAAGAAACAAAGAAAAGTGTGATGGAAGCAAGAGCTACAAAATGAAAGAAAGAAAGAATTAAAGACAGAAAGAAATATAAATATAATTAAAAGAGACATTAGCAAAAGTATGTAACGTGGTAGTTACATCTTAACATTGACCTGACATTTTGTATGAAAATCTCGCAAAGAAAGAAAAGAAAACATTTCAGCACAAGTTTTTTTTTTCTTTTAAGTTGAAATAAGAAATTTATTACCGGTCATTTCTACACCCAGTCGCATGACATGTATTTTCCAAGCCAACAATTAACAGTTAATTAGTCTGCAACTATAATAATAAACATAAAATTATGTGTGTAAATCATGTGACGATTCACGGTCTCTTGCAAAGGTTCGAAAAATTAACAAAACTTGCATTTTGTTCATTCGCCCCAACGCGCACTTTCTTTCCTCTTTTTATCCTCTCTTCTTTATCACATCCCGATGTCACCATATCCATGTAATTATGTGACGTCGCACTCGCTCCACGGCTTGGTCATTTGTCCACCTGTCAGTAACTTAAGGAATGATAAGGAAAAAAAAAGTTTGAACTATGGAAAAGAGGAAAGCCGGAAGTAAAGAAAGAAAAGAAAATATGAAAGAAATAAATATGAAAAGAAGAAAACGAAAAATTAGCTGAATGATAGAAAGAGGGTTAAAAGTAAAATAAACAAAGGAGAATGGTGAAAGGAAAAGGTTAAGAAAGAAAGAAAGAAAGAAAGAAAGAAAGAAGGGAAAAGAAGGAACTGGCAGGAAGAAAGAAAGAAAGAAAGAAATATCTAGGAAAATGTTTTAAAAGTTGAAGAAAACAGATATGTGTGATCAAAAGACGAGTTGAATAGATAAAGAAAGAAAGTACAATAAAAGGATGATTGAATAAAATATATAATATTATAACGTGCATATGATATGTGCGTAAATAATCATATCCGACAAGACAGAACTAATAGGCTTGATTTTATAGATTCAGTAATATGTATAGGGCGCTAAAACAGTTTCAGGAGAAACGATAATTTAAAAATTGGGGCGAGTTTCTCAAAGTTCATTCGTCTTGTCTGTTAGTTTGTAGCTGTCAATTATTATTGAAGTAATCGTGGATAAACAGAAGGCAGAAGCACATCGTATCAACGCCTACGTGCCTCAAGGAGCCATTCTGAGCCCAACTATCTTAATATTCATCAATGATCTCCCAAATCCCATTACAAGAGCATCATTTCAAATATATGCACATATATCAACTTCAAAGGGTCATTAATCACCAGATCTTTCCGATTCTCTTACTCTTATCTTAATCTATATATTAATACGCTAGCGTTTGTGTTAGTTTGTACGTCACGCTTACATCCGGGTCGTTTAATTGTTATGTACTTACATTTCTTGTAATAAATAATTTTACAAAGAATTCTTCATAAGTTTTGGTCTGTTTCTATTATAGCTGATGACACTAAAGTCATATTTTTTTTTTTATAAATAATTTTACTAAGAATTCTTCATAATTGTAGTTTCGGTTTCGACTATAGCTGATGGCACTTAAATCATCTATTTTTTTATAAAAAAAATATTACTGAGAATTCCTCATAAGTTTTGGTTTCGGTTTCGATTATAGCTAATGGCACTCTATTAATCTTCTTTTTTTTTAAATAATTTTATCAAAAATTCTTCATAAGTCTTGGTTTCGGTTTCGATTTTGGGATTCGGTTTTGATTCAAGCTGATGAACCCAAGTCATATGAATGAAGGAAATGCGTAAGGGTATATCCCGACAAAGTAATTGATTATAATTAAAGCGGAGAAGAGAAAAACGTGAAGTAAGAATACCGAAAAACGTATGTGTATTGACTTATCTTAGATAAAGTGTCCTGGCAGAGACCGGGCTAAAGAGTCTATTACCTGCAAGACTAAAGATAAATAAGATATCTACTATACGGAAGCAAAACAGACAGTTAAAATATATTATGGAGAGGATTGTGATTGAGGGTCTGTGTTTTGGGGGTTGTTTGTTTGTTTGTTTGTTTGTTTGTTTGTTTTTCTGTGAGTAAAGGTTAAAATATATCTTGGTAAAAACGTGAATAAATAAAATAAAAATGGGATATTAATATGTGGAATGGAAAGAAAATATTGAATTAGGATTTTCACAAAAGAGAACGTTAAAGAACTACAGAAAGAACAGTGAAATTAAAAAAAAGAAAAATCGTAGTAAAAATACGAGGAAGGACGGAAGAAAAAAAAAAGCGAAAGAAGAAAGAAAAGCAATGGAAAAAGAAAAAAAGAAACCAAAAGGAATGATAGAAGAAAAAACTGGTAAAAAGGAGAAATGAAGAAATAAAGCGTTATATGATTAAAGAAATCAAAAATGCTTTCAGGGCACAACATAGAATTAAATAGGAAATCCATTAAAACTAACAAGAAACTATCAATACGCAGAAAAATATAAACATCAATTTCTTTGCAAGCTAAATGGACATGTAATTACACAGTACGACATTTTTATTGGAGTTACATCACAATCTCTGTTCATCAGCAACAAAAACGAAATCTTCTCAATTACCCTACAGCCTAGTCTGCGAATTGTCGAACAATTAAAATTTGTAGCGCGAAATTCGCCGTGCGTCTAGTTTCAATGTAAGTAAATTATGACAGTATTCGCTCTCAAAAAAGTATACAGCATCAATGAGGAGCTTCAGATAATGCCATAATTATACTCCTTTAATGTTTGACAGACTATCCATACCCACGAAGGGGTGCCTGCGCGTGAAATCTTTGTGACAGGAGATGCGCAATCCCCAACCACACCTCTCCTGAGTCGACATTGTTAAATACAAGTGCCAAGTAAGCGAAAAGCACATACAGCGCCTAGAATTCTCAAATGGTCACCCATCTGGTACTAGCCAGGCTCAACGTGGCTTAACTTCGGTGATCTGACGAGAACCGGTATGCCAACGTGATTATGCGAGTACAAGTCTCCATACCATGACTTAAATCACCATGTTAATATATTTTTCTTCATCACTTGTAAGAAATTTCCAAGTTGGTATTTGGATGCGCATTAATTCACTAGTAGGGATGCATCCCTAGTCTTAGTTGAGACATACCTCTAGAATAAGGTAACTCTGATGACGTCGCCAGCAGGACGTTGGATGGCCATAGAGGATGATGAATCTCTAGAAGATCAAAAATTCTATGGTAATAAGAGTTACGTTAATCGAGTGTAGCTATGGACATCTGGATCTAAGGACAACGAATAAGCGCAAACAGGCGAGTCAGATGCCATTACGCTGGGGAAGTTAATAGCAACCCACCCCATGTTTTCGGTCAAGTGAAGTGTCCGTACAGGACGACTGGAAACAAATACCGAGATAAGTGGAGGGCACATACAGCGTCTAGAATTCCCAAACGGTCACCCATCTGGTACTAACCAGGCTCGACGTTGCTTAACTTCGTTGACCCGACGTGAACCGGTGTGTCAGCGCGATTATGCCGTATATATGTTATAATAATATTTATATAAAAGATTTAAATTAGCAACAGCACGTCTGTGAAACAGACTTAAGTTAACCAACCAACCACATCGCATAGTCCCACAGACCTCCTCTTTGTTCGGGCCCTGATTATAAAGTTACCTATAATCTTTTATTATTCGTGGTAATAACATTCCGGTTCACCAGGTAAAAGGTCGCTAGTTTTTCTTGGAAGAACACATTTAATGCTAGAAATAGAAATAGATCGCAAGTGTTAATTCCTTTGTTCCTACGTACATCTGTATAAGACATTGGGCTTCAGATCTGAATGGAATATAGGATTATATGCGCTTGTGCGAAAATGCCAAACAGCATTCGACCGCCCCGACCAAGCACACGCAAGTTTTTTTTTCTTTTTGTGTGTGTGTGTGTGTGTGTGTGTGTGTGTGTGTGTGTGTGTGTGTGTGTGTGTGTGTGTGTTCAGAACGTAGATTCTTTTCTTAGCATATCTACCGTCTTGGTCCCGTGGGGACACCCACCATCTTATCCGCCCATCAAGCACCCTACTGACACCACCGTTTCCTCTGCACACAGGCAATGGAAGCGGTTTTAGTAAAGACACTCTTGATGGATCGAGTTTCGTTCTGCGGCTCTTTGCCCCAAAGCACGCAAGGACCTTTTCGGCTGTAAGATTTTAATGCCAAAAGGTGTTATATCGAGAATTCTTCTACACCTCCCCACATCTTTCTCACTTCTCCTCCTTTCCCATTTCCTCCTCCTCCTCCTCCTTCTTCTTCTTCTTCTTCTTCTTCTTCTTCGTCTTCTTCTAATTCTTCTAATTCTTCTTCTTCGTCTCTCTCTCTCTCTCTCTCTCTCTCTCTCTCTGTCTCTCTCTTTCGGTTTCCTCTCTTCTTTCTCTATTTTCTTTCTCTTTCTTTTCCTGTTATTTCCCCATCTTCTATTTTTTTTATCTGACTCTCTCTCTCTCTCTCTCTCTCTCACACACACACACACACACACACACACACACACTCACTCACTCACTCACTCTCATACTGTTATTCCTACTATTATTTTCATTCTCTCGCACTTCTGCTTCTCTTTCTCTTCTGTCAACCTTCTTCTTTTATGTTCTTACTCTCATTGTTCTTGTCTTTTTCTTTCTCTTGCTCTTCTTCTTCTTTTTCTTCTTTACTTTTTTCTTCTGCTTCTCCGCCTATCACTTTCACTTTTCTTTTTCTTTTCTTGCTCTTCTTCTTCTTCTTCTTCTTCTTTTAGCTACCCATGTTCTTTCTTTTATTTGTCCGCTCGACAAAGGAGAGATTAGACTTAGTAATTCACTCCCGTTTGTCCATTCGTCTGTTCGTTTGTCAGCACTTTTCTCAATAACCACGTCTTGAATTTTTTTTTTTTTAATTTTTGTACAAACGTTAGTTATGATGAAAGTAAATTTTTTCCGAAACAAATTTTCCGGGATAAGTCTGGTTGCTCTCCTAAGAGCCATTATAGGGGCAAAAATTACCCTCAGAATCGTTCGTCCGTTCATTTGTTTACGCTTTTCTCAATAACAACTCTAATACACAAACATTAGTCATGATGAAAGTAAATTTTTGTCAGAACAGATTTTCCGGGATAACTCTGGTTGTCCCCCACCACATAATAGAGGTATATCTAAAATAAATAATATTGCTAAGGAAGCAGTAATAATATTGTAAAATGCTTGGCGTAATATGATTTTATCCTGTGATGCTAATGTTGCCACACGGAATAAACATCTTTTCTGAACAATATGAAGAGGTTATTCTGGTGTCTAACCGTCTACAAACGCCCACTTCGCAGCTGCTTTTAGAGATTCTCTTTTTTATTCGTGTTTTTTTGTTCATTTGAGTTTTCACCTAATGATTCGACGAAGAACCGAAAACACTCTTAATATCAATGACACTTATTTTGTTTTATTTTAACACAGAAAAGATCATGACAAAAGTAGAAAAAAAAGTAACATAAGGTGGGAGCTAGCTACTATTTTAACAATGATTATATATATATATATATATATATATATATATATATATATATATATATATATATATATATATATATGAGAGCAGATGTCCACCCTGTATAATAAAAGGAAAAAAATGTAAATGTTTTTAAAAAGTTGAAAATTTAAATTAAAGACTTGAAGTATACGGTGTCAAATGTTACGAGAATAGCAGCAAAATTCCACCCCTTCATTGTCGTCAACTATCGGAATATTATTATACAAACAAACAATCAAAGACAGTATTATGAATCGTCATATCATCTATTTATTTGTCGATAGATCTTTTGCATATCCAATCAGTAAATGTAAGATACACTGCTAGATATTAATAAAATATCTGAATTGGTAGAACACCTTTCAATAATTTCAGTAAAAAAATCTGCTTTCGAGAAAAAAAAAAAAAAAGAGAATACAAAAGAGGAACGATCAAGTGGAATGCAAAATAAAGATGGCTGCCTCTGAAAATTATAGGATTCGCAGACAGACACTGCTATTACTACTATTTATTTAGTTCATTATTTTTATATTCTTTTTAATATTTAAAGGTGAGAACATAATTTATTCAATTAATATTAAGCAGTTATCCAATAATATTAAACATATTTCCACATGTTTTCATTTGTACTTAAGTATTAAATATTGTCTGGAAACGCCGGGAAGAAAAACCATCAATAGGTTGCACACACGCAAATGGATTACAATACCAAGAATTCGGTATTTCCATCACTGTCTAACGGAACGCATAATTCAACCCAGAAATATTTGAGCAGATGTCGGTCAAAGATTTAGACAATAGGCTAAGGAAATATTAGAGATACCAATGGAAACGAATGTGATCGTCACAGAGAAAAAAGTGTCAGTCAGAGAGTGGGGGGCTGCGGCACGTGTCACAATTTCTTCACTGCTCGACAACCGTCTAACAACGCACCCCAACGCGCTTCCAGTATACGATAAAACAAAGATTAACAATTTGTCACAGAAAAGCTGATTGTCGGAGTGAAATAAAAACAACATATATTTTCGTAGATCAACTGTGTTGTGACTTTTACTTCGCTGTCAGTGGGTGCATATACTTTGTGCCTACGACAAATGTACATGTAAAAATTATATAGACTTGACAAAGGCATTTTGAACAACCGGTCACAGCTATTACGTAACATAAGTTCCACAATTAGTAATATTTTCATAGGAATGAGGAGAAAGAAGAAATATTTAATTTGAAATACAATTGCCTTGAATTTATTCTACATCTCATTGCAATACCGCGACGACTTTACAGTTTGTAACAAAAGCTGACGATGGCTTCAACACCAAGGCGAGCTAAGACCATGTATAATTACGTGTATACTATATAATTAAATACATATATACATATGTAATTACGGAAAAATCTTCCTTTGATAATGGCCAAAGATTTTTTGTTTTTAAATATTTGAATTTCAAACATAGTTTCTAAGAATTATTTTGCATTTATTTAAAATGTTCTTATTGTTTCAGAGTATATACATATACACACATGTATATATATATATATATATATATATATATATATATATATATATATGTATATGTATATATAAACCTCATTCAGTCTTAATTTCCAATCTCTGAGTACATGTCAAGAATTACCTCTACTATAATACGAAAGAATAAACAAAACTGTCTGTATTTCCTGAGGAAGAATATTTTAGTATTCAAAACTTTAAAAAAATTGTTCAATTTAAATTTAATAAATATATATGTTTATTAAAATCAATTTTGTACTGGTTTGGTCTTTTTAGCCGTTAAATCTTAAATTCTTAATGTCGACTGCTTTTTAAACAACAGATTTCCTATTAATAATTTCCACAGCCAAACAACGTCGCAGCCTACAAGAGGCCATAAAGCCAAAGAACCGGATGTCCAAGACTTGAGTTTCGCCCGCATTTAGATACACCCGAACTTGGGATTCGCAACCCGAGTCTTTTGCGTGCGGGGCAGGCAAGTATTCTGCAAATTGAACAAACGCCCCACCCACAAGAAATTCTATTAACTAACAGAACAAGCAAACCGTGACGAAATACGACTGTTGAATGGACCTACTTCATTTTGAGAAGGGACGCGGTCATGCAACCAGCTAATAACCTCAAGCTGATGTCTCACAAGTAGGAATTTTCAACTCGCGTGGACGGTGCCATCCAGCAATGCTAATCTAGCGAGCAATTAGTAGTAGAATGTTCAGAATGTGAGAGATTATGTATCATTATTTTCACAGCCGAACAGTTTATATATATATATATATATATATATATATATATATATATATATATATAGTCCTGGTCCAAATCATAGACCACTTAAAAAAGTAAGCGTTTACGCATATTATCGATTTTTTAATCAAACAAATGGTTGAAACCATTGCCAAAAGGGAAAAATATGATGAAAAAAAATGAAATCTACTTTATCCGAAACCTTAACCCTGATCTAATAATTATTTTTTAAAAACAACATTTCCACCTGGTCAAAATAATAAGACCACTGATAATTTATCTAACAAAAGGCAATTATAAATTACTAAAAAGGGTCTCAGTATTTAGTAATAGCCTCCATTATTACGAAGTACTTCAAAAATTCTCTTCGGCATGCTTGCGACTAAGTTTTTTTATCAGTTGCAAAGGAATTTTATCCCATGTACTGAAAACTGAATCAGAAAGTTCCTTTATCGAATCATACTGGGTTCCATCCTTGAAGACTTCTTTTGTCATCCATCCCCAAAGATTTTCAATGGGATTGAGGCCCGGAGAACATGCTGGATGATCTAACAATTCTATATCATTTGAAGAAAAGTATTCTCGTGCTTGTCTAGAAGTGTGTATCGCAGCATTGTCTTACTGGAAAATCCAATTTCTTCCACGCAGACGTGGACCTTCAGTCCTAATAGAAGCATTTTCAAGCATTGAAATGTACTTCAATGATGTTTGCCAGCTTTTCACTACTTGCAACTGACGAGAAAGCACCCCAGATCATTAAAGACCCTCCTCCACTATGTCGAGTTGAAAGTCTCTTTGGGCAAATTTTTATCATGCCAAAAATGTTGAAATCCATCTGGACCATCTAGATTAAACTTATTCTCATTGGAGAAATTACATTTTCCCACTTCTCTTCATCCCAAGTCTGGTATTTGGCGGCATATTTAAGTCGGTTAGTTTTGTGCTGCTCAAGAAGACGTGGTTTCTGCAGTCGCTTTAAATGATTGAAGCCCTTCATTTTCAAATGGCTTCTGATGGTTTTAGGACTACATTCTGCTGCTGTTTGGCTTTTCAATCGACTTGAGCTTATACTGGAGTTTTTTTTTAAATTTCTTCTAATACGGCGATCCAGTGATGGGGTTATTTTTTTTTTGGTCGACCTGGAATCTTTTTGTGGCCATATTGATCTGGATTTCTTAAACAAAATGGTGAGGGCCGTTTTGCTCCGATTTACTTCGTTTGCAATGGATCTATCGGAGAGTCCACCTCTATTAAGCTCAAAGATCCTTCCTCTCTCAAACTCTGATAATGGTTTCCCTTTTGCCATTTATAATTTAGTAAGATGTTTTTTTATCCACTAACAAGTTGCTTTTAGTAACATAGAAAGCTTTTCATATTAATTTTTTCAAAACTAACCGATTTTATTAAAGTGGTCTTATCATTTTGACCAGGTGAAAATGTTTGTCTTTTAAAAATAATTATTTGATCAGGGTTAAGGTTTCGAATAAAGCAGATTTCATTTTTTTTTTTTCATCCTATTTTCCCTTTTGGCAATGGTTCCAACCATTTGTTCGATTAAAAATTCGATATTATGCGTAAACGCTTACTTTCTTAAGTGGTCTTATGATTTGGACCAGGACTGTATATATATATATATATATATATATATATATATATATATATATATATATATATATATATATATATATATATATAATTATTTACTATAATAATTAAATATCTACAGACAATAGTGTTTCATCCTTTCGGGAATCATCAGTGCAAGGTGTCACAATTAACGCCAGTCGAGAGATTCGAACCCTGACAACAGAACTCATGTCTTGCTCCTTTAACAAGGACCCGAACCATTCGGCTAGCGACAACCGCGAGAGATATAGTTGAAAGTTTACATTTATTCTTTTTAAATGCTTTGAACGTCAGTCAGAGTTATCTAGTCATTATATGACAATTTATGAATACGAGCTAAGTTGACCGACTTTATTACAACTGAAAGTGCTCAACGATAAGAAACAAGTTTCTTAAAGGGGGTCGAATTAATATTTACTACAAAAATTATTAAATACCTACAGACACTAGTGTTTCATCCTTTCGGGAATCATCAGTGCAGGGTGTCCCGATTAACGATATATTTAAGCACGTCTGATTAAATAGGGCAGTTATATATTTTCTCATTTTTTGGATATTTTTTTTCAATTCGACGAGCGGTCTTTTTTATTTTCATTTCAGCTGGCATGTTGCATATTATGGCGCCCAAATGTTGCTGTTCAGCCATATTCTTCTCAAGACTAAAATTACTACAAGACATACTACTAAAAAAATACACACTTTTATTAACCGGATCTCATTTAATACCGAGACAAATATACTAACTGTACTCAATAACTAACAAGACACTAAATAATCAAAATATAAAAGCAGAAACCCGAAATTAAAAAAATATAAAAATAATTCGCACCTACTAATCCTGTCTCCACCTTTATAATCAATAAAAAAAACTAACTATAAATACACTAAGCCTCAAAAAGAAAAAGAAAATGACGACAACAATCGTTCCTGAAGACGATCAGATGTACTGATAGAAAGCGCTTGAAAAGAATGTGGCTAAACAACAAATTTTGGGCGCCATAATATACAATATGCCAGCTTAAATTTTGGATGCTAGTAAAAATAAAAAGATCGCTCGGCGAATTAAAAAGTTATCCAAAAAATTCAGAAAAAAGAATAACTCTGTGGTCGATCAGAGGTGCTTTAATATATATATATATATATATATATATATATATATATATTGAGGACTGTTTTCTTCTGTGGCAAGCAACCATTTATTAAGTCGCCTAACCAGGATTGGTTTTAATCGAACATTTGTCCAAAACATTAGGATGTTCAGGATCCATGTAAATTTGTTTATATTAATAGATCACTCTTAATAATCTCGTTAATTTCATTAGTTATCACTTTTTAATACCTTTAACCTCAATATATTTGTGCGTGTTTTTATGGGAAAATATCCTTATTCAACTGTAACATGACCGTGTTGATGGAGCGATTTGCTCCCCATTGGGGACGTTGAGACGCCCTGGGACCTGAGGAAGACCGTGCAAATGTGCTAAGATTGTCTAATTGAATCCCGGACAACGGTGGGTATTAAAATTGATATGCTTGTACTTGAAAAAAAAAACAGATATATTTTATTGTTGAATGAGATTTGTACTGGTTTACCTGGATAACACCCGTTCAGACTATCTCTCTGAATGATATGTTTTGATCCCTTGAGGTCGTGTAAAAATGATTTTATTTTTATTCTCAGATTACAAAACTATGGTAACGTTGCTGCATTGCACACACGCAATTCGAGTCTGGGGATTCCCAAGAAACATATTGAACGCTGATTGGTTGAATGGATCGACCGACCCACCCTGTGACCCCTCTATAAAAAGCCAATACCCGGTTAAAATCACCAGATTGCACCGAATCTCGAGAAGAAATAAGCCCTCAAAAACCAACGCTCTACGCCCCTCTCCATCTAACCTGACTAGCCATCCAATGAGCAGCCATCCAATGAGCAGAAGAATAAGATATTTGTATTAAGGACTGTTTTCTTCTGTGGCAAGCAACCATTTATTAAGTCGCCTAACCAGGATTGGTTTTAATCGAACATTTGTCTGAAACATTAGGATGTTCAGGATCCATGTAAACTTGTTTATATTAATAGATCACTCTTAATACCCTCGTTAATTTCATTAGTTATCACTTCTTAATACCTTTAACCTCAATATATGTATGCGTGTTTTTATGGAAGTGAGCAGAAGAATCAGATTTGTGGGACTTAAAATGTTTTTAGTAACTGTCTTTGGTAATTAAAATATCATATTTGAGCGTATTTGCCGTACATATGTAAAAATCTATAACTTTTATGGAATTAACTTTTAGAAGCTAGAAACCCTGATTTTGTCTGTCTTGTCTTTCCGGCGCAAGCAAGCTTTACTTTTGCTTTTCAGCAGAATTCAACACAGAGACGCTGAGAATTCATGTGAGGTCTCCCGATAGACGATCACGACCAAAGCCAGAGGTCAGTTGTTTACCTGAGTAATGGGAGACCCGCCACAAACTATAATGCGCCCTTTTTATGCCAATCATTTAATTTATGAAGCTCGATGTAATGTACATATACAAATATTTATCAAAAAGATTACATTCCAAATTTCAAGATGCTGTCCATCTTACCGTTTATTTCTTTAAGCATGTTAAACTGCCAATTCTTGGCAGAACCTGTTTCGTAGCGCAGAATCATTGATGTAATTATTATGTCAATGTTTTAATTTAATCCTCTTTAACTCATCAGAAGAAGAGGAACTTATCAACTTTAAAAGAAAATAAAGGAATATGTGCAGGATTAAAGAATCCGAAAATCGAAAATGAAGTTGGAATTGTGTTTTCTTTAGTTATGCCATTTTCAAATTCCAAAATTGATATAACAATTACATGAATGATCCTGCGCTACGAAACAGGTGCTGTCTAGAATTGAAAATTTTAACATCCTTAAAGAAATAAACGGTAAAATAGACAATATCTTGAAATTTGGAATATAGACATTTATAATTTATTTATCTTATTTCGAAGTTTCATTTCTCGTCAGTATTGCAAAATTATTGAGACTCGAACACACCACCGTTCGATACGTAGCATGATATCTCGTGGTGCGGTGTTAAGATATTAGGCTATGTATCGAGTGGTGGAGAGTTCGAGTCTCAATAAGTTTAGCTATACTGACGAGAAGTGAAACTTGGAAACATGTCATGTCTATAGGTAACTTTATTTTATGCACGTAGAAAATATTTAAATAAATATTTGAATAATAAATTAATTGCAAATAATACGTCCCAAAAATGTGGGGGCGACTAGAATACAAACAAAGGGCAGATAACCTCTCCCTTTAAAGCACTCAAGGAGTGAAAAAAAACACCACTGAATCGCTTATAAAAGTAAATAAACAATCTTATATATATATATATATATATACATATATATATATATATACATATATATATATATATATATATATATATATATATATATATATATACGTTTTATTTTTTATTACCGTATCTTTCTGTTAAGTTACATTATTGTTTCAGGTACCCGGCCTCCTCAGACTTTTACAGAAATGTTCGTTATTATGGGCACGAACATTTCTGTAAAAGTCTGAGGAAGCTACAGACGGCCAAAAAACGACCGGGTGGCTGAAACAATAATGTAACTTAACAGAAAGATACGGTAATAAAAAATAAAACGCATATTTGCTCTACAACAGTATTGAGCACTTTCTTCAGTTTTTATTAATTACCATTTCTACTAAATATATATATATATATATATATATATATATATATATATATATATATATATATAATTTGAGGTTGCTATTTCCAAAGGTAGGTTAACCAGTGAAATATAACGAGGTTCATGCGAGAGTGCTCAATACAGAAGTAGAGCAAGTTACATTTGTCTTTACATAAGCAGTAGTTTGTTGCTACACGGTCATGAGCATGTTGCGGTCTAACAGTATTTACTAACTACAGACCTCATCAGGCAATAACCCTTATTTCCGAAAACGTAAATAAGAGACCTCATCAGGCAACAACCCTTATTTCTGAAAACGGAAATAAGGGTTGTTGTCTGATGAGGTCTCTAGTTGGTAAATACTGGTAGACCGAAACATGCTCATGACTGTGTAGCAACAAACTACTGCTTATGTAAAGACAAATATATATATATATATATATATATATATATATATATATATATATATATATAAATTATTGCACACAAATAAAGATCTAAGTGCATAATAATAGAATATAGCTCTTATTTCAATTCATGAAATCTGAGCTTGGGTTTAATATAACAGATGTCTTACTTCGATAATGTTCTAAACTGCTATCAAGCTGAAATAACTATAAAGTTTCTTCCACGGTCGACATTTTTTTTGTGCTAAAAAAAGTTTTGTATTTTCGTTAACCTTTTCCTCATCATACAAGCATGGGAAACATTGTCTTAGACGTTTCTCACCATTATGATGATGATATTCGCCATATTTAGACCGTTATATTCTCTGGGCTTCTTTTTTCTGTGTGTCTTCTGTTGTAATCAGTAATTGATAGAGATTTTTAACTGAGCCATGTTTTTTTATATCTATTATATAAAGCTGAATGTGTGTATGTACGCGCGTGCGCGCGCGCCTCTGTGTGTGTGTGTGTGTGTGTGTGTGTGTGTGTGTGTGTGTGTGTGTGTGTGGTCACGAATAGGCTCCGATATGGTTGACTATTTAAAAAAAACTGATTGCATATAATGATAGAAGATGTATCGAGACACAGAAATGGGTATGTTTGATCTGGAAGAACGGTGGTTCATTACAATTGTGGGGTCTGCGTTCGCGCCTGGTCCACAAAGTATGGAAATAAAAAAAATTAAAAATTAAAAAAAACGTTTACAAGTGTTTTTGATATACATGTACATAATAATATTTGATAAGTATTTTTTAACTTAAATAGGGATGGTATAATAAAATTGTGGGGTCTGCGTTCGCGCCTGGCCTCCATAGAATGGAAATAGGCACAAGCTTTAATAAAGACTTTTCATATCTACCTGCGTAAGTATACTTTGATAATTATGTTTCAGTTTGAAGAAATATGGTATAATAAAATTATGAGGTGTTCGTTCGAACCTGACCTCCATAGAATGGAAATATGTCACAAAGTTTAACAAGGTTTTTTAATATAGATCCACAGAATATTGTGATAAGTGTTTCAGTGTGAACAGGTATGGTATAATAAATTATGGGGTTTATCTATTTTATTTTTACTTTCATCATATTTTGCTTTGGTTTTGATACCCCCAAATTCGAAGCTATCTCTTTACAACCCTTCCTTTTCATAACCTATCATACTTTCATAAATCAGAGTCCATTTTTAGTAGGCTGTTTTTTAACCCAGTCAACGACGGGTACTTTTGCTAGTATATATATATATATATATATATATATATATATATATATATATATATATATATATATATATATATATATATATATATATAATCAACTCACGTGAACTTCTTTTATGCGATTGTTTATCTATTTTGCTTCATGGACTGATTCACGTACTGATCAACAACGAATTTCTTTTTGTAGGTTTGTTCAAATGAAAAGAGGAAATAATTTCAAAGTTACAGCAAAAAAAAAAATTATCTGAGTCTCTATTCAATATACGATATAATTACGTTGACACACTGATTTTCGTTAGCTCACGGGAATTAAGCAACGTTGAGCCTGGTCAATATGAAATAGATGACCAGACGCTATCATGAGCTGAATCAAGTACTGATCAATGACGAATTTTTTAAACCTTTCATTTCTTTTTCTAGGTTTGTTCAAATTCAAAGAGGAAATAATTCAAAGGTTTCTGGCATTCAAACATGGCAGTTTTAGTCATTTATAACTGCTTTAAATCTTCACCGCTCACTTATTTTCGACCAAATTTCAAACAATTATTACAGTTTATAGATCATCTTCTCTACTGATCAATATCAGATAGGTGATCAGACGCTCTATATAGAGTGACGTCGACAACTCCTTGCGAGACCTAACGCTGCCATATCCCTTGATCAGGATGTGCATGCGATTGTGAACTCCCTGTAGATTTGATATTCCCTAGAAATCTACTGCTTCGGAACAAGCCGGGTCTGTCCATTTTTTTAGCACATGTCCGAATGTCACTTCGTTCGTTTTTCGTTCGTGATATTCGAACCTTGGAAGATGATTTAAAATGTAGGATCTGAAGGCGAACACGTTATCTACACCACAAACGAAAATATGCTGTTTAAAAATATGTGAAACAACGGAAAGTATTGATCGGAAGGAGTCTTATTTTGTTTGTTATCGACGATCAGTCTACTGAAAGTAAAACTAAAAAAAAAAAACAGTCAAAAAAAGAATATATATATATATATATATATATATATATATATATATATATATATATATATGACAGGCGGTAATCGTGGCACGCTGTACTGATGATTCCCAAAAAGATGAAACACTAGTGTCTTTAGGTATTAAATAAAATTATAGAAATTATATATATATATATAGAGAGAGAGAGAGAGACAGATAAATAGAGAGAGAGAAAGAGAGATAGAAGGACACATACAGAGAATGAGAAAGAGAAAAATAAACAGAACTAATTTCTAAACCAGTTTCAAACAAAGGGCATAAATATAATAATTATGTTTACTTACACCTGTTTCAAGATTGTTTATCTTAAGTCATAAATTAATGATAAACAAGTGAAGCATGTATGGTCCCCTGTGAGTGCACAGTGAACGAGGCATAAAAAAATGACTACATTCAGCATCCCCCTCCCCATTTAGCCCCCAAATTCCCAAGGGGACGTCAAATCCTGGTGAAAATGAACAAACGGTGCAGTTTTATGCCTTAATATATGTAAATTTGAGTTCTGCACCATGCAAAAAAGAAAGGACTAAGTCAATCATTTGCCCCCCGCCCATTTAGCCCAAAAAGTCCCCAAGGCCTAAACATATTTTAATTTGAGTTCAGCACCATGCAAAACTGCTAAATAAACATACACAGAAAATTTTGGATAAATATGGTAAAATAGTCCCAAAAATGGAGTGTTTTTATTAGCCCTAAAAGAGCTCCTGGGGCACGCCCAAGAGTTATCGCGAAGTATAGACAAACAAAATTATATAGAAGTCAGTTAGTTACAACTTTTCAGAAATGTTTTATAAAAATCAAACGCAACAATTTTTTTTAATAAGCACAAAAGTGTCAATTTTAGCCATTTTAACCCAAAAGGAACTCCTAAGGGGGGGCGTTTTCCCGGAAAACCTGTTCTGTTTTTGCTTTACTCATATCATGTTTAATGTTTGTGCCAAATTTTAAAAAATTCCACGGCGTAGTTATTGAGAAAAGTGCGGACAGACGAACGGGCGAACGAACAAGGGAGAATTTACAGGTCCAGCCTTCTTTTGTCGGAGGATCTATAAACCTTATTAGTTTTCTTTTAATAGAGAGCATAAAATAAGTTACAGGATGTGTTTGAATTGAATTGGTTAAGTGGCAGTTTTAGTCATTTAGAACTGCTTTAAAGCTTCACCTCTCACTCATCTAATCCACCTTAATCTATTTCATTGTAGCTAATATATTGTAATGGTTTCAATCACTCCTACTACCTTGTAATAGCTTAGATATTATTCGTAGGGTATAAGTCGCTATTTTAGTTGGGTTTTTTTTGGGGGGGGGGTTAAACAGGCATCACCACATTATCAAGGCTAAGAGGCAACTCAAGGATAAGGGTTAAAGAGTGTACAGCAGAAATTGGACAATATACTAATCATTAATAATGAAAATTCGGTAAATTTGATAACTTATATGGAACGGCTCATCAAGAACTTATTTACGTTAGACTTGAACACAACCATATTGTAGTCAGCCGGAAACCAGGAAAACGGAAGACAACTCCACAGGCGTGCAGTTCTAAGAAAGAAGCTTTGTTTATGGAAACTACGTTTAGGTGTAGGCACGGATAAAGAATGGGGGGAATTATTGATAGTGTTTTCAGCAAGACGAGTGTTTCTTGTGAAAGTTTGGCGAGGGGGGACCATAGACTTATGTAATACTTAAAATTCTCTGTTTCCATTCTCCGTTCATAACAAGAATACATGCAGAACAATAAGTCTATGTGCCCGTGTGTATCACAGGTGAGCAAGGTTAATTGCAAAATACTTAGACTTGTCGTCTTTAGAAATTATTGAATATTTCATTATTGAATGCATTCAATGTATTTGTAAAGGTTTCTCGACGTGAGTCTAAAGCAGAAAGATAATTTAATAGAAAATAAGAAACAGGTGCTCGCGATGTAATTTGCATGGCGTCATTGTGCGACAGAACCGCAGCGTACAACGTTTCTTTCTTTTATTTAATGATACAAATTAATCAGTGATCTATTGATTTCATTTTGACGTATACGTCGTCAGTGAGATCAAATTAATAAAACAGCTTACCATTATACTGGTTCCGCTCAGAGCACGTTTCATTGCTGTGAAAGAGTACAAAATCGACTACGCAGTCTAGTGGGGATGGCCTAGTAAATTCAATTAGGAAAAATAAAATGAATGTGCAATTTTTTAGTTTTAATTTGAAGAGTCGTACCTAAAAACTTTTCCCTGTAGCTCTTTTCTCACTGAAGAGACGGTGCTTGCCTTTCTTTACGTTATCAGTATTTCTCTAGAGGTATTTTATAGGATTTTTGCTCCGAAACAAACAATGAATCGTACTATAACATTACTCTGATCCGTCAGAATTTCTGCAAGGGCGAATCAACAGGAAATAGCAGAAAATCTTCGAATACCCTTTTCTACTCCGAATAGAGTGATCGTAAAATTCATAAAGAAGGACAATGAGTGCACAAAACGTCTTTCAGGTCACCCTGGGCCCTCTGAAAGAGCCTTATGTCTTGTAAAAAGAAATATTGAAGAGAATCCTCGGTGCAAAGTCTCTCACATTGTATCACAAGCTGGTTTCAGAAACAGAAAAGCTGCGTGACAGAAAACCTCTTCTTCGTCCAGACAATATCAAGTGCTAAAAAGGTTGGGCTCGTAAGATAGTGAAGAGACCTATGACCTTTTCATCCAATGTAATTTTCTCTGATAGAATCATGATTTGCATAATTTCCCGACAGTGGAAGAATATGGTCTGGAGGCTTCCTCAGCAAAAGTTTGAATAAAAAGATTGCAGCCAATGCTGAAAAATGAGGTTTCTCAGTTATGGTATTGCGGTGCAATTTGGAGTAATCGTCGCTCAGACATGGTGGAGTGTCTAGATAACATCAATTCTACTTAATATATTTCAATATTGCATGAAGGACCCCCTATCAATATTCTCCATGTATAAAATAAACTAAGTTAACTCCCTATTTATTGAAAACTGAGCTCCATGTCACTCTACTAGGGTGACACAACATTGGTTGGGCCAAAATGGGATTAATAAACTTCTATGGTAAAGTCACTCTACGAATATGAACCAAATTGAAACCTTTGGGGCATATTAGATCGGAACCTTCGCAAAAAGACAAGGAAGCCATCTTCTAAGTCTGAACTTTAAGCATTATTACGTCAGACATACCAAGAAATTCCCTAAAATAATATTCGTCAACTGATCAATGCCATATCTTTATAGATATGGCATTGATCAGTTGACGAATATTATATACACTTGTGCCCGATATTATTCATACCCCTCGGATCTTTGAGATTTCTATAAGAATATTGCTCAAACCAGAAGGTAGACAATATTAAAGGGATTTCAAACAATAAATCAAGCATAAGCAGTTAATTTAAACTCAACAAATGAATAAATTATGCAAGTTTGAAACATTATACAAAGAAAAACAATAATGGCACTAGTTCAAAATTATTCATACCTCTCTTACTAATAGTCAATAGCATGCCTTTTATTCTTAATAACTGCCTGTAACCGTTTTGGATATTTATCAACAAGGTTTTTACAAGCATCAACACTGATTTTTGACCATTCTTCAATGCAATAGTTCTCCAAATCCCTCAAATTTCTAGGTTTCCGCTTTTTAACCTCAGTTTTCAATATGTGCCAGAGGTTTTCGATAGGGTTCAGGTCGGGACTCTGGCTAGGCCATTCCAAAACATTAATTTGATTATCCTCAAACCATTTCTTGACTATTTTGGCAGTATGTTTTGGATCATTATCCTGTTGAAGGACCCAGTTTGGTCCTAAATGGAGCTTCTCCGCATCCTGTCTAATGTTTTTCTGGAGTATCTCCAAATATTGCTCCTTCTTCATGGTTCCATCTATCTTGACCAAACTACCTGGACCACTAGCCGAAAAGGAGCCCCAAAACATTAGGCTACCACCACCATATTTCACCGTGGGTATGGTGTTCTTTGGGTTGTAAGCTTCTCCTTTCTTCCTCCAAACGTAAGAAGCATCCATATGGCCAAACAATTCAATTTTTGTTTCGTCAGTCCACAAAATACTTGAGAAAACGGACTCTGGAGAATTCACATGGGTCCTAGCAAACTTTAGACGTGCTGCAAGGTGTTTTCCGGTGTGCAATGGAGTCCTTCTTGGTCTTCTTCCTTTCAGACCATTTTCATGCAGAGTCCTTTGCAATGTTTGCCTTGATATTTTTATGCCAGAAGACTCCAGATTTTCTAAAATGTCCTTAGTAGTGGTGGTTGGATTTACATTAACACTTCTTACAATATTCCTGGTGGCTCTAGCAGACAGTTTCCTTTTCCTTCCTCTACCAATCAAGTTGTTTGTTGTGTGGTGGCTCTGGAATTTTTTGATGATGCTCTGTACTGTTGCTGTAGGGACCTCAAATTTCTTGGAAATTGACTTGTAACCTAAACCATCCTTATGTGAATTCACAATTTTAGTCCTAAGATCATTACTAAGCTCTTTTTTCTTCCCTATTCTAATAATTTTTATTCTTTTATTGGTTTTCAGTTGATATCATTTTAATTTCTGAAAAATGCAAAAAACGAAATGAAATTAATCAAAGGTTGTATAAAAGATTTCAAAATTAGAATCAAACAGGAAACAAACAGTCAGAAACTCGATTAATAATGAAAAAATAAGGAGGTATGATTATTTTTGAACATTGCAGATTTTATGAATAGCTGTATATTTTTTTATTACAAGTATCGCGAGATTTTAAAATGACGAAAATGATCAGAAGAGGTTTATTAAGAATATGTATCAATATGGACGTAAACAATAAATTCTTACAAAGTTACACCTAATAAACTCAATTTTCAAGGGGGGGTATGAATAATATCGGGCACAAGTGTATATATAGCTCCTAGCATTAAAAATAGCAAAGGAAATTTCAACCAAGTATTAGTTATTAAATTTGTGGCAATTTATTTTGCCATATAAATTATGTTTAATGAAATAAACTGTTTCTATGGGTGTCTATTCTTTTCTGTCATATATATATATATATATATATATATATATATATATATATATATATATATGCCGCCGACATTGCTCGGTCGTAAAATACGCTTAAATATGATATTTTAATTAATGTATATTTGGTATTTATTATTATATTATATTGGACCCAATATATAGTAATGATTTTAAAAGTTTACAAAAAATAACTCATGCACCACCACCGAGAATCGAAACCAAAACGTTTAGCTTACAATTTATTTTTTCCAGGAGTTATCTTTCTGACAGATTGGGACGAATTGCTGTTTCTATTTCAGATTTGTTTTGAAGTAATTATATTTATTTTTTAAGTTCTTACACCAAGTCTCTGGAGCAATTTCCTTTAAAAAAAAATAAGCATATCTTAATGATCTGTTAAATAGTTTAAGAATAAAAACTGCAAATGCAAAAGCATACCAAACTATATGAAAATAGAGATATATTTCTGACGCTTGTTTTTGCCTTCCTTCAGTGGGTAACATCTCCTCTTTTTAACCCCTTTGGTGTGCGTGGAATTCCATGCGGCCAATAAAAAGAGATAAACTGAGGAAAAAAAATAAAACTAGATAATTGAAAAAGTGGGAATTTGCAAAAAATTTGGCGTTTCAGCATTGAAGATAAAAACGTTCTCTTACTCCGACCTCTTCTGTATAAATAATACATGAAGAGACGGCACACACGGAGAGATAGCTGCTGCGTTGTCTGCATTCCTCCGTACGAATATATAACATTCCACCGTACGTCCTCAAACTTCCTTATTACAGATAAATTTGTTCAACACACATGTTCGTTCGTTCGTTCGTTCTCTCTCTCTCTCTCTCTCTCTCTCTCGTTCTCTCTCTTTATCTCCTTATATATATATAGAGATAGATAGATTATTATTATTATTATTTTTTATTTATTTCTTATATATTATTTATGTTTTTTATATGCTTTATTTTTTGTTTATTTTTATTTTATTTATATTTTGGATTTTTATTTTCATGACTGGAAATTTAAATATGCCTTATGATTAAGAAAATATAACGTAATTATCCCTGCATAAGGTTTTTTTAGTTTTTTTTTAATTAGATTAGTAGATTCTTATGTTTAAACACACAATCACACACACACACACACACACACACACACATATATATATGTCTGTGTATATAAATATATATATACGCACATGTATGCATGCGTGTGTGTGTACGTTCGGCTAAGTTACTGATACGCATGTGTGTGTGTGTGTGTGTGTGTGTGTGTGTGTGTGTGTGTGTGTGTGTGCCTGACTGGAAATCCTATGTGTTTCTATCCATCCCCATCCCCATCCCACTTGAGCTGATCTCTTTCCTTTCTTAAAATTTCCTCTGCGGTAGAAAAACCCAGGTTTTTGTACACTGTTCGTCCCAACACCTTATTCATAGATGATTTCAAATATGTTCGGCGCCCTCTCATTTCTTATGACAATGTAATCACGCTAAACCTTTTTCCTTCTTCCGTTTCTCTATTCTTTCCTATTTCTTTTTCTTGTTTTATTTTGTTTTCGTTTGCCTTTTCTTTTCCTTTTTATTCCTCCTTTTATCTTGTTAAATCTTGACGTTCCCTCTCCCCTTATATATATATATATATATATATATATATATATATATATATAATAGTTTTACTTTCTATTTTCATACACACGATTAAATGATAAATATTTATAGATTTTTAGCTAATCAGTAAAGTTAAAATTATCAGATAAAATTCCACAAATGCATATTTGGGTTTGAGAAAATATATCTACATGCGTTTTTCACGGTAAAATTGCAACTGCAATTTACGGCTAAATATATAGAGATTTAAAAAAAAATTCGAATCGGAATCGGTAATTGTATTTGAATCGAGATTAGAACGAACAGAATCGATAATTGAATTTAATATTAGAATCACCTCACTAATCTAATTTATAAAACTCACTATATCTGTATGTCTGTCTGACTGCCAGCAAACATTGTAAAAGAGTAATTTAAAATGCAAGGGATTTGTATAAGTTTAAAGTAGTTGAACACCAGTTTGGCGCCCCTAAGTTTTGACGAATAACAAACAGGATCCTGGACAGAATCGTCTCCTCTATCCTTACCATCATCAATGGACCTGAGGTAATCTCGACAGCATCTAGCAAAGCAAAACTCCTTGCCAAGAACTTCGCAGCAAATTTTACCCTTTGCGACCAGGGTAACCCCTGTATTCCCTCCTGTGACTGAAAACATACAAATTTCTGCACGTTATATGTCCAAGCTTATCAAAGCCTTGATTCTAGTAAAGCAACTGGCCCCGACGGCATTTCAGTTAGAGTGGCCAGAAAGTTTCAAGCGGAACTAGCTCCCATACTTACAAAGCTGTTTAAACGTTGCCTTAAGGAGAAAGGCTTCCCAACAACTTGGCAAACTTCAGCATTTAAAAATTCTGGTGATTGGTCATCTTCCTTTCAATACAGACTCTTGTGCGTCTATGACAATGTTCGTTTGCCAGAGCGTGTTACTTTGTTGATCAAACGGTAGGCACCAAATTATAGCCCATCCGTTTGTCGGCGGGTTGTTACCTGACCGCCTTTTCTGCTCCACTAGTGTCAACAAATAATCGTTTACCGGTGAGGGTTACATGTGAACGACTTCAGACCTCGCCGGTGTTAAAAAACATTATTCTAAAAACAATAGGACATACGTCAGTGGTGTAACATGCTTCTGGTTGGCTGATGTCCAGTTCAGCTCAGTGTTTCTAGTGTTGATCTGGCTATGATGTCTGTTTTGGTTTTGATTTAATGCTGTATTGTCTACTTAGGTGGTGACAAATAACACGCAACACAGTTTTGTAGAAACAAGATCTTATTTTATAATATTATACATTAATATTAATAATAAACTTATTTTACAATGTTTTACATTAATAAAATAATCACAACTGTCTTCTTTTACCCTAGCTAGGCTACCTTAGAGACACCAAAATATGCGTATTCACTGCATGTTAGTCAAAAAAGAAAGAGAGAGAGAGAAAGAGAGAGTTGTAAGAATGGGATTATGGGAAAATATGGCCTACATCAGAAACCCATCGTATTAACGCTGGCGTCTCGCGGGCTTCGAACCTGGGCCCAACCCTGTTCCTTATATTTATTAATGATCTCCCAAATCACATTCTTAGGTCATTCCTACACATTTATGTAGACGACACGAAAATTTATGGCGACAATTCAAGGGCCAGCAATGAAAAAGATCTTTCTGGTTCCCTCTCTTTTCATCTTGGGAACGTGGTTACATTGGAAAAAGTGGCTGCCTGATTTGCATGCATCGAAAACCAACCTTCTCATAATCGCTCTGATCCTCACCACGCCAATTGAAATGAATCCCCATCACGCCAATTAAAATGAATATCGTCTTGACAAGGACTGAAATTAAACGCGTACATATATTCTGTTGCTAAGATCGATAGTTGCATGTAATATTAGAAAATTACATGTAGTATTAGTAAAAATGTTAGTTTACTCTACCGCTCCAGCAGGTATCTCATTGCCGATGCAATCCTCTATCTGTATAAAAACCAGGTGCACCCTAAAATGGAGTGCTGTTGCCACATCTGGCCAGGAGATGCTGAGCAGGCTTTATCCTGCTTTTATAGAGTTCAAAACTGGCTTCGAAACCTAATAGGCGCAACGTATGCATTGGCTAGTGAAAAAGGACACCACATGGTAAAGAAGAGAAGAAAAGAGCTCCAGGGCAAGCTGGACGTGTGAAAGTTGAAGGCTAGAAATGGCTAGCTGTGGGAAGTGTGAGGTCGTGGGGAGAGATTTTCTTAATGCAAGTGTGTGTGCGAATAGACTGTGGTAAATAATGAAATGTGTTGTTTTGCAAGAACCACGAATAAATGTATTTCATTTGCACTAAAAAAAAAATGCCGAGTTGGATTTTTATTTCCTTCCTTTTTATGTTTTGTTTGTTTGCTTGTTTGTTTGTTCAGGTCATGTTACGGGTTGACGTTTGACCGAAGCCAATTATTACAGCAACAAAAATATTTCAACAAAAATATTGCTCACATTAGACTTAAAAACGACAAACGGCCCGCGATATTCTCATGACAGTTACATTTAGTTTTAACAATTGCTGTAGCTAGACGAGTTCTTGTGAACATTTTATAGGAGAAAGGGGACATACATTGAAACTTATTCGAGCATCTATCATGAAAGCAACGATAGAGTAAAACGTATAGTAAGGAGGCGGAGATTACGTCGCTCTTTAGATTATGAAGTCGGTTTCGTACCCTGTCAAGGTTTGATAGTTCGGTCTAAGACAGGGTTTCGCAAACTTCACTACACCATGGAGCTCCTGATCAGGGCAAAGGTTTTTCACGAATGCACTAACAAGATAATTTACTAAAATTAATATGAAAAACATTAATTTCACATTTGAACACAAACTAATGATAATGTTTAAAAAAAAACACTTTTTGTTTTTGATTAATCAAAAATTGTTGTATTTTTTGTTAATTTATTTATTTATTTTATTTTTTATTTATTTATTTATTTTTTTTTTCATGAACAATCCTGGATCTCTTTATGTGTAGTTATGCATTATACATCTTTCCAGTAAAAAAAAGAGCAATAATTAAATGATTTAACAATATGACGAATTTGACCCTCTTAAAAAATGGGCTTCTGGAGCCCCTAACCCTCACTCACTGAGCCCCAGGGTTCCCTGGAGCCCTCTTTGAGAAACCCTACTCCAAGCACGGTGTCTTCAGATATGGCAGCATTATTAAATATTATGACGTATTTGGTTCTTATGCAGGTAAAGCATTGAGTCAGGAGATTCTGTTTGTTTTTGTTGTTGTTGTTGTTGTTGTTGTGGTGGTGGTGGTGGTGGTGGTGGTGGTGGTGGTGGTGGTATGGTGGTTAGAACTCACGCAGATCAGGCCTCAGGATTTCGGGATCCGCATGAAGTCCTCCTCGCTGTTCGTAACTATTCGTTTACTTGCAAGATGGGAGTTGTTATTTTTGTTTTCGTTTTTTGTTTTCTTTTCATACGCGACACGGAAAACAGTGAGGTATACGATGCCGGGGGAAGGTTCGATCCTTACACACAAAGACATGGCGCTGCAGCTGATTTGCTATTCCGCGCTTCACAAGTCTTTGTGTGCTGCAAAAAGATGCCGAGACGACCAGAGTACAACGGATCCTCATGTCAATCCACCTTTAATTGTCACAAAAGCCCTGTCCGTCTTTCTTTTTTTATATACTGCCAAGTTAGCACTCTCCCCCATCCCCGTTACCACGGCGAGGAGTGGTTGGATTCGAAAGGATGGTGTTGTTTTTCTGATTCTCTCATTCAACTGGGTCATACGATAATGTTTGCACTAAACGACCCATAAATCGAACTCGGTGATTTTATACAACAATAAACAGTGCGTGTCACTGGTTATCTGTCATATTCTGCAAGCTGTAAGAATGGATATGCTCGGTCGAAAAACACTAACACATATTTGTATACATTTTGTTTAGCAATTTTTTTTTTTATCTGCTTAAAGAAATAATATTTTTATCGCACAGGAACGATGGTGTGGTTTTTAGCCGGCATAATGGCGCCGGAATTCACGTGATCAGGAAATGGGTCCAAATACTTCTTTCATCAAACTTCCTCTTTTGATCGGCACTGCTATCGCATATGCCAGGCGCATGCATTAGGGTCGACCTGCTTCATATCATACTTCCTCAGTGTTTGTATATATATATATATATATATATATATATATATATATATATATATATATATATATATATATATACTAGCAGGCGACAAAAATTAATTGTAGTTACAAATGGTTATTTTGTTTATTTGAAGCTTCGCCTTCGGGCCAAGATCAAAGTGTAGTATCTGTTCTGGCAGATACTAGAAGCAAAGACCATATGTGGAGGAAACCCCACATATAAGACCTTGGTCAATGTAGGGGCAATCCGTCATACTAATTGTCACTATCCAGCTCCCCTACACCCCGGGGAGTTGGTCCCCATTTCCCCTTCACTCCTCACATTAAAAATCGACCTTGTGCCTAATTTGCTCGGTGGGGGAGCAAATAAATACCTGGCCTTCTGGACAAGATCAAAGTGTAGTATCTGTTCTTCAGATGCTGCACTTCGATTTCTTGTTCTCTGTCAGTGAAGGAGAAATCCTTCACGACTGAGACAATTTTTATTTTTGTTCCTTTTCTCGACGCACGTCCATGACAGGTGTTATTTCCCTCGGAGTCGCACATCGTCAATATCTGCAACAGAAAGATGAAACTTTTAGGTCATGATCCTAATTTAAAACATGAAATTTGCGATCCTCTCCAATATATTCGAACGGAATATTAGAATAGAAGACATTACTTTTGGAACACACACACACAGAAACAGGAGAGTAAGTACATAAGTGACTAACGCTTTTTTTTATTTTGCATAACTTTTTTTGTATATAAATATTTTTTACTGCGATTTTGCCAATATGACATGTTAGCGTAACGGTTAGAGTACCGGGGGTTGGTGGAAAGATTTTAGGTTCAATCCAATGTATCGGTTTTTTTTATAATTAAAAAACCGAACTTTTTTTTAATAACTAATTTTTTTTAACTCTCCTTATGATTTTATAGCAAAAAATGGTGAATTTATCGACTAAAAATATTAGTGAATTCTATGATATACATATTCTTTGAATGAACTCAAATATTTCGTTATCACATTTGATGAAAAATGTAGTCCCATTTTGGCAATGCGTCTAACCAATGATGCTTTTGAACCCGCGACCAGCACTGCGATGTCATCAGCAGCAGACTGGGCATAAATATTCCTATTTTTAAACTCCTTTAAAAGAGGGTTCAGCATACAGTTCCATAGTAAAGGTGATAAAATCCCACTTTGGGGGTTTCATTTAACTACTTCCCTTTTAACAGTTGCCCTCAGTAGTTCTACTTGAACTGTTCTGTGCCTCACCATATACTCAATCCATCGGATGAGTACTGGTGGCACATTGAGTTCTCGTAGCGACTTGAACATACTACTGAAGGGTATGTTGTCAAAAGCTCCAACGATATATAAAAAGACACCGAGTGCCATCTTCTTTTTTGTTAGTTTACGCTCTATACAGATCACGAATTCATGAACCGCAGTTTCGGTAGAGACCCTGTCTCGGAACTACTGTGATTGAATGATAAATATTGCATAAATGTGTGTTTGAGAGCAAATTTTTTTTGCCAATCATTAATAAATATTATTAAGTTATATATTAATACAATAGCAATGCCTGGAAAAATCATGGATTATATGGAAAAATGCGCGCATGAAAAGTAATATTCTTAAGATTTAATTAAACCTGGAAAAGTAAAGGACAAGAAATTCAACCTGGAAAAGTAAAGAACAAGATATTCTAGTAAAGTAAAAAATAAGAATTTTTTAGACTTAAAATATTGCAGCTAAAAATAATTAATAATTTTATTATATCATAATTAGGATCATTTAATTCATTTTTATGTAAATTATAAAATTATTAATTCCATCTACTAACTAACTAACTAACTAATGAATTAATTTTATTCAAACAATTTTCACTGCATAAATATATGCAAATAATAGGGGGGAAATAAGTTCAATCCAGCGACGGACACCCCTTCTAACCCAACAATAAACAACAACATATGCAAATAATAAATAAAATATTCATCAATATTCAAATTTTATTTTTAGCTGCAATATTTTAAGTCTAAAAAATTCTTATTTTTTACTTTACTAGAATATCTTGTTCTTTACTTTAAAAAACGACCCTGGTGTCTAACTCTGTTCTGTGGGGAGGCATTGTAAATAGGAATAATCGACGGCTCATTATTTTGAATACTACAAACAACTTCGTTGACATTTAATGTGTTTTACTTTTGGGAATTTTTAACCTGAGATATATATATATATATATATATATATATATATATATATATATATATATATATATATATATATATATATTAATAATTATATATATATTAATAATTATATATATGTATTAATAATTATATATATATATATGTATTAATAATTATATATATATGTATTAATAATTATATATATATATATATATATAAGGTAAAATTAAAAGCCAAGAACAATGCGAGATTTTTTTTATATAGAGTAAAATTAAATGAAAACAAAAGAAATAAATTTCTTTTTTTTGTTGTTTGTTTTTTCTTTTTCACACAAATTTTTACTCTAAACAACAGTCATTTTTTTTCTGTTGTATTCAATGGTGTTATAAATCTCAATATATTTCAGACCTATTAGTCCTTTTTCAAGAGAAGACAGCGGAAGAGTGTTCAAAATTGGAAAAGCAGCCGCAGAGTTTGCCACGTGATACCGCGAAATATAGAACAAAAAATGACGTTAAAATTTGTGTGAAAAAGAAAAAACAAACAACAAAAAAAAGAAATGTATTTCTTTTGTTTTCATTTGATTTTACTCTATAAAAAAAAAATCTCGCATTGTTCTTGGCTTTTAATTTTACCTTATAATTTTCTTCAACAATGCTTCAAGCAAACTACAATCTACTTATATATATATATATATATATATATATATATATATATATATATATATATATATACATTAATAAAAAAAATCAGGATGTTAGAGAATATATAATTATTTCTACAGCCAGACAACATCGCAGCCTACAAGGGTCATGAAAGCCAACAAACCAGAAGTCTAAGACTCAAGTTTCGCCCTCATTTGGGCTCATCATATAGACACATCCGAACTGGGGATTCGAAACACGGGCCCCTTCCATGCGAAGTAAGCACTCTATCAACTGAGCGAATACATATATATATATATATATGTATATATATATGTGTGTGTGTGTGTGTGTGTGTGTGTGTGTGTGTGTGTGTGTGTGTGTGTGTGTGTGTGTGTGTGTGTGTGTGTGTGTGTGTTCCAAAAGTAATGTCTTCGATTCTAATATTCCGTTCGAATATATTGGAGAGGATCGCAAATTTCATGTTTTTGATGAATGAAATTAGGATCATGACCTGAAAGTTTCATCTTTCTGTTGCAGATATTGACGATGTGCGACTCCGAGGGAAACAACACCTGTCATGGACGTGCGTCAGAATGAGGGACGCGTCATTGAATTCCTTTATGCCGAAATGATTCAATCATCAACCTTAAACGTTTAAATACCTGATTTAAACACAGATAAGAGATGGGTTCGTCGATTTCAAAGTGGCGACAAAAAGGTTAGCGATAAAAAGGCATCAAGCATGGTGGTGTCTATGTAGAAATTCAAATTATGGAACTAAAAATTTCGCTCGTTTTAATGATACTACTCCCGTTTTTGTAACTTAGATTTAGTTTTAAAAAAATAGGAGGGTTTACTGTAGAAATGAGCTTAGGAGCGTTTTTAGTTGAACATATAAGACATGATAAGCAATTTAGTATGATCAAATTTAAATAATACTTAAATAATATATATATATATATATATATATATATATATATATATATATATATATATATATATATATGGCACTTATTCTCAGTGTCACCGTTGCTAACACACTCTACGGCATGGTCGGGTGGTGATTTGGCCATAAGCGTAGAGATACAAAGAAATGCAATCCCAGAATACCATTTCTAGATCGATCCTTTTTACGGCCGGACGACATGGGGTAAGCACGTGTGTTTCTGTCTCTCCGTGAACGAGGGGGACATCCCCTTTCCATCAGCACTAGTTAGGACTATCTATGTAGCTCAGTCTAATATTTTTAAAGTATAAGTATTAATTGCTTTTGATCCTTTTTGTAAAACATTGTAAAATATTGTAATATATTTATGTATAGAAATAAAATAGTTAAGATTTCTCATAAATATTACGATTGTGTCGTGTTGTGTGTTTTATTGAGTCTGCCGTGAATGCTTCTATCAAACGATGAAATGTTCCGGAGGGCGAAGAAAGAAAATTCCAACCAGAATGCCACCAGGGTGAAGAGGTCATCTTGAGTGAATAACGGAGCCACACCCACATCCAACATCTCAGGTATGGTTTCTTCTCGTAACACAGACCCTAATGACTGGCCATCTTCACATCTTCATGAGACCACTTCTAAGACATTTAGTGTAACATGTGAAGCCAGTCACACGCCAGTCACCGGCTGATCGTGTTATATATGTATATATATATATATATATATATATATATATATATATTATTAATATTTTTTTCACCAACATTTTTTATGTATTAAAATTCGGTAATGTTCATACACCAATATTTTATAAAATTCATAATTATAAAATGCGTCACTATTAGCGTTCATTTTAACCGGAAATGTACAGGACGCAATTGATTTCAATATGGATAATAAATGTTTAGAAACTGAAGCAAATCTGTTGAACGGTAAAAATAATACTATTATTAAAAGTTCTTATAATAATAATAATAACTAGCGGGACATGTGGAAATTCCACAGAGGACTCATTCATATGTAATATATTGATGTTGGCATTCTGTAGATGTTCAGTGTAAATGGAGACGCTCTGATATTATTGTAGCTTTTTTTGTTTAAACTGCAAAAGTATTTATCTAAGCTAGCACGGACGCCCGGTTCACAGCTGAACATTTTGCTAACTGCATTTCATTTCCTCTGATGATATGATCCATTATTGAAAATCCATGGATTAAGGAAATTAAAATAACCCTTACCATATATTCCTTTATCAAGCAATAAATTCTTAAATCGAATATATGCCGCTATATGTTGTTTTCTCAGAATTTAAAATTAAACTTTTCTTTTGGTGTTAATGACTGAGCTATAAACATGTTTGCTGCAAGGTTAAAAATTAAATCATAAACCAATATCTACTACGTTATGCATGCATATCCGTAATGCTGTCGTTCGATCTTTACCTGGCAAATTTCTTTTTTTTTTTTTAATATACACTTTTGTACCGATTTTCCCGGGCTAAACCCAAATATGAAGTTTAGCATAAATTCAAATATCTGTATATATGACGTCTCATGTCTGTAAACTAAGAATTCTAGGAGGAGTTTGATAGGCAAAATATTTGAAACAAAAATATATACGTACTAGCATAGGTGCCCGGCATTGCCGGGGTATTTTGAGATTATGTTGAGCAAAAAAAAAGTCAATTATTGAAACTTTGACCCCTATTATAACCCCTTATAATTTATTGTTTGGGCTAAAATTAAGTTATTAAGTTAGATTCATGTCCAATGATTCTATATCTAAAATTTGAAGTGTTTAGACCGAAAATTATCGGAGGAGTTTGGTAGAGTTCTCAAAGGTCAAATCGTTGAACTTTGACCAATTAATCCCGAAATTTGTGGCCGAAAACCGATCACATCGATTTTCCCAAATCTCAGTACCCTGTATATCAAATTTTGAGTCTGTAGACTAAAAATTGACAGATTTATTGTGTAAGGAAATGTACACACACAGACACACAGATACACAAATACACAGACAGACAGACACTTTCACTTATATATATATATATATATATATATATATATATATATAAACTTTCATATATATATATTCCATATGTGTATATATATATATACAAATATATATATATATATATATATATACAAATATATATATATATTCTATATATATATATATATTCTATATATATATATATATATTCTATATATATATATATATATATATATATATATATATATATATATATATATATATATATACCAGCATTTCAGCCCGGCGTTGTCCGGGTGTTTGGAGGTGTATGCTGAGCAAAAAAAAAACAAAAAAAAAACGGTAATTTTTTAAACTTTGACCCCTATTATGACCCCTTCAAATTTATTGTTTTCGGCTTTTATCGAGTTGTTAAGTTCCAAGGAACCTATATCTAAAATGTCAAGTGTTTAGACTCAAAATTGTAGGAGGAGTTTGGTAGCGTTCTCAAAGTTCGAATCGTTGAACTTTGACTCCTTAACAGCCAAATTTCTGGCCGAAAACCGATCACATCGATTTTCCCAAATCTCAGTAACCTGTATATTAAATTTCGAGTCTGTAGGCTAAAAATTGACAGAGCTATTACGTAGGGAAATGTACACAGACACACAGACAGACACGTTAACTTTTATAGATATACTAGCATTTCAGCCCGGCGCTGCCCGTGTGTTTGGATGGGTGTGTTGAGCAAAAAAAGAAAAAAAATGGTAGTAGGAAGGCAGGCTCGAACCCGTACAGCGAAAGAGGAAAAGAACGGAAAAACCCTGACGTCTTGTCTGTTACGACCACCGTCAATCAGGAAGTTACGTAGGTTTTAATTAAGGCTAGACAACCGAAAGCAGAGGATGACTTTACAAAATATCGGCGAAAAAAGCGACCCCCTCCCCCTGTAGAAAAGTGCCAAGTTGAAGGTGAAGATACAAATGTTTTTAGCCAATTTTTCGATATTTGTCGTCTGAAAGGTCGAACTTCAAAACGATACTAATCTTGTGAAAATCCGTTGCCTATGTCAAAATTTTTAGGCACACATGCAAACATACATACATACACAAATTTATATATTGGTAACTAAACATTTTCGATCCAAACCGATTAAAAAGCTTGCCCTAACTCTGAATACCCTTTATATAAATTTCAAATGTTTAGACCAAAAATTGTCTGAGTAATTTGGTAGAGACCGCAGCGGACAATTTTTTTTAACTTTGACCCCTATTATGACCCCTTAAAATTGATTGTTTTGGGCTCAAATAAAGTCATTAAGTTAGATCTATGTCCAAGGAACCTATATCTAAAATTTCAAGTGTTTAGACCTCAAATTCTAGAAGGAAGTTGGTAGAGTTCTCAAATGTCAAATCGTTGAACGTTGACAACTTACCAGCCTAATTTTTGGCCGAAACCCGATCACATCGAGTTTTCTTAATCTCAGGACCCTGTATATCAAATTTCAAGTCTGTAGACTTAAAATTGACAGAGTTATTGCATAGGGAAATGTACACAGACGGACGGACACACAGACACGTCCACTTATATATATATATATATATATATATATATATATATATATATATATATATATATAGATAGATAGATAGATAGATAGATAATTACTTCATTTACTCACATAAAATTAATATACGAAAGTATAAATTTACTTCAAAAGTGCTCAATACGTAGGTAGAGCTAGTAAGTAATTTATAAAATATACATGGCGATTATGCCTGAAGAGTCCTAGAGTGGATAAAACGCGGAATATTCAGTGCGGCTCAATCGCCATATATATTTTATAAATTACTATATATATATATATATATATATATATATATATATATATTAAATATATATATACAGGGTGACCCCCCCCCAAAAAAAAAGCTAAATGGAGGCCATCTAGAACATATGCTGTAGAACGGAGAAAAAAAGGCCAATGACCCTAGTTTTTTTATGTGATGTTTTGAATATAATAAACTAGTTATGACCAAAATTTCATATCATTTGGACAAAACACTAAGAAACGTGGCCTAATTAGAGTTGAGGCCCGTTTTTATTGAGTGGGGGTCACCCTATATATTGCTTATTATACGTGTTTCAAGCATGTTCCTCTTTAGATATTATTTAGATGAAAATTCATTTTGTGTATTCAATATATCTATATAGTGAATATATATGTATATATATATATATATATATATATATGAAATATATATACATATATATGGAATATATATGTATATATATATGAAATATATATATATATATGAAATATATATATATATATATATATATATATATATATATATATATATATATATAATAAATTCCACAGCCAAATAATATCGCAGCCCACAAGAGCCATGACAGTCAAAGATCCGGAAGTCCAAGATATGTATATATATATATATTTCATATATATATATATATATATATATATATATATATATATATATATATATATATATTCCATATATAGATATAGTGAATATACAAAATAAATTTTCATCTAAATAATATCTAAAGAGGGGCATGCTTGAAACACATATAATATGCATAAAAAATGAAAACTATTAACGAAAAAAACAAAAATTTAAGAAATGATAACTCTGTGCCCATCTTATACCCATAAATCTTTCGGGCCGTGATAAGTGGTGAGTCCCTTGTAAAAAAAAGAAAAAAAAAACTATGTAATCGCTTCCGACCATTCTCAGCCAGATGTGTCCATGTATTTTGATTCCAAACGCCTAACGGTAAAAACATATTCGTCTACGCAAAGATCTTCCTGAACTATTTTACAGATGCAAAAGGAAAAAAATCTCGGCTCAATTCCAAACGGCTATGATTTTATCGTCAATTTCTCGTTTATTTATATTTCTTTATATTTCTTTATTGTTCATTGCTTGGTTTTCTTTTTGGGTTTTTTTTGTCTCCTTTTTTTGTTTTGTTTTGTTTTTTTTGTTTTTTTGCAGACTTTTCTTCCCATTGTTTCGTAAGTGATATAACAGGAATTGTGGCCGTATTTTTTTGTTGTTGTTGTTTTGTTTTTTTGCCGCAGCCTGGAACTACAGTAAACTATGATCCTTTATCTTCAACGAATAATATTATTGCTGATATTTTGTTCATTTATTTGTTCGTATTCTACCGTATTTATTTTATGCTTTTCCATCCCTAATGCTTCTGCTACTACTACTACTACTACTACTAATAATAATAATAATAATAATAATAATAATAATAATAATAATAACTACTGGGACCTGTGGAAATTCCACGGGGAACTGGCTCATTCATCTATAATATAAATCTTACCTGTCTGTTTAAATGTATGTATGTATGTATGTCAGGTCATGTCATATGCTACTGGTACCATGTAACCCAGTACTACCTGCCTCATGGTCGGGTCACCGGCGACTAAACTGGTTCCCCCACCAGACTTGTTTGGTGAGGAGGGCGGCTAGTCTCCCTGAAGGATTAAAAACTAGACCTTCCAAAGGGCGAATGAACTCTTTTTCTGGGTCAACGGCCAACTAGCACCGTGTATATTTGTGTGTGTGTATATGTGTATTGGGGTGGAGAGGGCTCCCGTAAGCCGTGGTGAAGGCAACCTTTCTAAGAGAAGAAAATCTCTGATTTAAAAAACCATAAAGCGGAAGACCAGTACCCGCATTAAGCTGGTCTGCAGTTTAATTTGTTGCTGGCTATCTTGCTCTTGCTTGTTGCTGGATCTCAACATTTTGAACCGAGAGAGAGACTTAGCTGTCGTACAAAGCTAAGACTCTGTAACATCATCTTTGTATAGATACTCCCTCAGGTATTTGGGCTCATGGATTTTAAATGTCTGAGGGAGTGGCACTCGTCTGACAAAACGTTGCAATCATCACGTCTGTCTCAAACTTTCGACAGAGGCGACGGATTTTTACAAGATTGGTACCGTTTTGAAGCGGAACCCTTCGGACGACAAATATCGAAAAATTGGTTAAAGACATTAATTCTTTCATCCGCAACTGGGCACTTAGGGGGGGGCGCTTTTTTTCGCTGATATTTTCGAAAGTCATCCCCTCTTTTCGACTGTCTAGCCTTAATTTAAACCTTCGTCACTTCCAGTTTGGTGATGGACGTAACGGCAAAGACTCACGTTTTTCTTTTGTTTTTGTTTTTTGTTTTTTGTCACGTTCTTTTCCTACTCCGCCGTACGGGTTCGAGCCTCCCTGCCTACTACCACTTTTTTTTTTTTTTTGCTCAACACACATCTCCAAACACCCGGGCAACGCCGAGCACCCAAGCTAGTATGTAATATATTGATGGTCGCATTCTGTTGATGGTCGTAAATGAGGACGCTCTAATATAGTTTTAGCTCTTTTGTTAAAACTGCAAAAGTGTTTATCTAAGCAAGCAGGGACGCCAGGCGTACCCTCGTCGTAAAGTACGCTTAAATATGTGATTTTAATTCTTGCAGATTTCGTATATATTATTACAGAGCTAATGTTCTATCGATTTTTATATATTATAAATTTGCGATTTCAAAAATAAAAAATATATCCATATTAGTTTGCTGCATCAGCTATATCGAAACTGGAACCACAACTTATGAAGAATTCTTGATAAAATTATTTATTAAAAATATATTACTGGGGTGCCATCAGCTATAATTGAAACCGAAACCACAACTTATGAAGAATTCTTTGGTAAAATTATTTAATACAAGAAATTAAAGTCCATAACAATTAAACAACAGTCACTCGGATGTAAGTGTGACACATAAAATAAATAACACGCACGCTATCCTATTGATATACAAATAATAATAATAATAATAATAATAATAATAATAATAATAATAATAATAATAGAGGAGGGAGCACTGGCCAGACCTCCGCTGGAAAAGTGCAAAGAGAACTGGGATCTTGGGGAAGCTTAGTGCCACTCAAATTCCAGTATAAACCAATGGCCACTGCCACCGAGAAATCAATGGTAAGAGGCTGTTGCAATGATGCAAATTTATTTGCAAATGCTATCGAAGGAGGAGGAGAGAGCTGGACGTCTGGGGAGACTTGCTGTCACTCAGCTTCCAGAGAACACCACAGGTCTCCAATCAGATCGTTTGCTAACTCGTGTGAAAGCTCCAGGTGAGCCAATAATAATAATAATAATAATAATAATAATAATAATAATAATAATAATAATAATAATCTATATTATATTTCTTTTAGTCTGTCTGTCTGCCCGTTCCACTTTTTCTCGCAAACTACTGAGCCGCTCTGGCTGGCATTTTGTGTGCTCCTTTATTATGATAAGGTGCACCGTCCCGATATTATGGTAGCTCTTTTGTTAAAACTGCAAAAGTCTTTATCTAAGCTCTCAGGCACGCCTAGTCGTAAAATACATTTAAATATATTTTAATTTATTCAGATTTCGTATATATTTTTATAGAGCCAATTTTCTATCGATTCTTTTATATTATAAAGCTATGATTTCAAAAATAAAAAAGTATATCCATATGACTTGAGTGCACCAGTTTGAATCGAAACCGAAACCAAAATTTATGAATAAAACATATATATATATATATATATATATATATATATATATATATATATATATATAAATATATATATATATATATATATAAATATATATATATATATATATATATATAACTTGAGTTTCTTCAGCTATAATCGAAACCGAAACTAAAACTTTGGGAAAAATTATTTATTAAAAGACATGGAAGGTTATAACAATTAAACAACAGTCACTTGGAAGAAAATCGTATTAATCCATAGATAGTTGAGTTCGAAAAATATACAATTCAGTATTAATATATGTATATATATATATATATATATATATATATATATATATATATATATATATATATAGGTTCATTCTTTCATTCCACCATAAACGAACATTTCTGTAAAAGTCTGAGGTGGCTACATGACGACCAAAAAACGGTTGCGTAGCTGAAATGATAATGTAACTAAACAGAAAAATACGGTAATAAAAAATAAAACGCATATATATATATATATATATATATATATATATATATATATATATATATATTGAACTGAAAAGTAAATACAGTCAATAAATGTGTGGTTATACCTCAGACGTTGATGGATAAATCCCCAAATTTGAACATGCATTCAGTCTGTACCAAATAAATTGTTTGCGTTTCTTAATACATTTTCAATTTTTTGGTCATATCGTTGAAAGTAATGTTGCCACGTAATTTTGCAATATTTTTTTATGTAATGAGAGTATGATTAAAGAAAGTTGGAAGGTTCTACTTATAGACACAGGCGATAGGAACAGGCCAATCAAATGGAGCTAGGTTCTGCTAGCAACCAATTAGAAACCGGAATTGCTCCATTTTAGAATTTTCACACATAATTCTCCGTGTCCACACGAGAAAGATCTTTGGTCTTTGCGTGAAAAAAGTTTATAGTCCAAGAATTATACGGATACGCTACTCATGGAAAACTTTTCTGAAATTAAACCTGGCTTTCAATTCAATAAAATTTCATCCTGGAATTTAACTGTTTACCGATTTGGCAATTTAGTTACTTTTTTTTTGTTTGTTTATTCAACCGTTTCCATGTACGAAAATGGATTATGGACAAATCCGTTTATAAGTATTATTCTAATTTGACATTTTTATTCAGGATGTGTATCTATACGTACGTCTTTATATTTGTACTGTACTGTTCATCTATTCCTGTGGATTTAATCTGGGCTTTTTTATTCCTTTATTCGTTCTGTAATGTGAACTTTTATGCCCAATTTAATAGCAATCATACAGGTTTTAAAATGGTATGGAAAATCTCTAAACCAATGAGCTTGATTTTTATTAGGATGACATGTTTTTGTATGGGAGTGAAAATTGTTCTCTTTGGTTTAACTTGTTTTTGAAAGAGAGTTAGAGTATCTTCCTTATGTAAGCAATGCTCTACTCTTCAATATTTTATACTTATAAGCCTTCAGTGATTCCACTCTCCAAATATATATATATATATATATATATATATATATAGTAATTTATAAAATATATGTGGCGATAGTATATATATATTTGCACATATGTATATGTATATACATATATATGTATATATATATATATATGTGTGTATATATATGCGTATATACATGTGTATATATATGTGTATATATGTGTATGTGTATTCATATTTATATATTTGTACATATGTGTTTATATATGCATATGTATATATATACATGTATATATGTTTGTATATATATATATATATGTATATATGTGTATATATATATGTGTGTATATGTGTGTCTATATATATGTATATATATGCATGTATATGGATATATATTGTGCGTATATATGTGTATATATATGTATATATATGTATTTATACGTATGTATATATATTTATGTATATATGTGTGTGCGCGTGTATATATATATATATAATGCTCCGAAAGTGTAAATCCATTTTCATTGAGCTTAAAAACCTTTGTAATCTTAAGATAGCCTTTTTAAAGCATTCTTCCTATAATTTCTGCATCTTTGCGCGATTTTTTTTTTGTAGCCGTCCGTCTCGGGTGTAGCTAGATTTCGAATCAGAATTGTTTTGTTCTAGGTGAGCTATCTTCTAAAATTGATGAGTCCTACCTGCCCGAAGATTTTAAAGCGCCAGTTAACCATCATTTTCCCTTCTTCCAGTTAGTATAAACAGTTTTGCATGGCTTAGTAGCTAAAGATCAGGAGCTGGACTGGTTATCAGGGCTGTTCGAGACGCATAGCAATGAGGGCATTTTTCATGGAGATGGAGTTTATGGTGGAATTAAACCATTTCCAACTTTTGTGGAGTATAGAAGTTTTAGAGTTAAATAGTTTTGTTAGAAGTTTAACAGCTCTATCAAAAATCAAGTCGATTTTTAGCGTAAAATATATTCCACAAACGTGTTATGTTCGGTAGTTCCTTAATTACGGGAGAAGTAGACGATCTTTTTAAAGTCTGCCCATTTTTTTTCAATCTATTTTATATAGATCTTCATACCTTTTGACATATGTTAAAAAAAGGTTTATTGTTGTCTGGGGCATCAGGGAAATTGTGAATTGCGTTCCAAATAGCATTTTTTAAATGTATTGTCATTCTCATTTCTTATCCCTAATCGAAATGGTTTGTAATAATAATTTTTTAAAACTCTTGCTGTTTTTACGGTAGTTTTTCTTTGTTTCTTGTTGTTGTTTGTTGCTATTTTTCTTCGTTTTTCTCTTGTTGTTCAAGTGGACGATTTAGACATTTTTCCTCATTTCTAGTTAACTTTTTCGTTTCTTTATTGCTGATCCATTTGATGTATAACTTACATTCTTCCATGTTTACAGAGTGTCTATAAATTTCTAACTGTACGATACTAACAAAAAAAAACAAAGTAAAAAATATTTTGTCTTGTCAAGAAAAAATCATTTTTAGTATGTATTTGGCGCAAATATTTTTATGGTTGGATTTTAATCACCAGTAGGATAAAGGTTAATAATTTCGACGGTGACACTTTGTTTTTCTAAGACAAAAATGTGTATTACTTTCTTGTTAAGATTAACCAGAATAAAATTATATCCCGGACTTCTTGGAGAGAAAAGGAAAGGAATTCGCTATAAGAAAAATCCAACTTACATATCTTTTCCAAGCCAGCAGATAAAACGTGTTATTTTAGCAAACTTCGCCGTTATTTTTCCACATTTGTTCTTTTAAAAGTTCTTGAATAAACAGTGTTTAATAATCATTGTTGCGTTCTTCTTAAGGTCTTTTTTAGTAAAAGCTTTTAAAGAATTGTCCGTTGTTAGTTTCAATATTCATTGCTTATAGTCCAGGTTTTCGAATGGCTTGTTATCATTTTTTAG
>NC_136497.1:123370304-123395304 GCF_053919585.1 Euprymna scolopes | reverse complement strand
TTTTTTTTTTTTTTTTTTTTTTTTTTTGCTTTTTTTTGCTGAATACACACCTGCAAACACCCAGACAACGCCGGGAACCCAGTTTAGTATAATATAAAAATAAATATGAAATCTACATTAATCAAAATATCCTATTTAAGCGTATTTTACGACCGACCAATACCGGGCGACATGCTAGTATATTTATATATATATGTGTGTGTGTGTGTGTGTGTGTGTGTGTGTGTGTGTGTGTGTGTGTGTGTGTAAAAGACACAGGACGAAAGCAAATTAATAGATGGACTGAAAAGAAAAGAAATGCTTGTAGTTTCATGCAAAAAAAAATACCTGACCAAGTCAAGAAGTTTACCGAAAAAATATAGATAGAAATGTATATTTATTTCCTTCTTTATTCTGTAAGGAGCCTCTGTCAGGGACTCATAAACTAAAAGGAATATCGAAAAGTATACACACACACACACACATCCACACACACACACATATATATATATATATATATATAATTTAAAGGAGATTATTTTATATATATATATATATATATATATATATATATATATATATATATATAAAATAATCTTAGTAATGCGTACCTTTCTTTTATTTGCCCTATATTATATCATATATTGATCTGTTTGCGGGTTTTCGGTGTGACAGTTTATACGGGTGTGCATGTATGTGCGTGTGTAATAAAATGTGTAGGGTTCTATGCAGAAAGGGAAACTTTATACATGTTCCATGTATTGATTGCCATAAAGCTTTCATCAAATTATGGCTTTTGGGGGTCAAGCGTGATTCCAATCTGAAACACCATTACCGCGAACAACACCGGCAACATTTACACTTTCTGTCATGAAGAGGGAGTGTTGGTCTCTCGCTCATCCTGTTGAGGGTATCCAAGGTTGCTTAAAGGTGAATAATGCAATAGATATGTCTCCTTTATTTGTTTGGTTTAGTTGATTTGAATTGCGAAGAAGAAGAAGAAGAAGAAGAAGAAGAAGAAGAAGAAGAAAAAAAAAATGATAAGAGGAAGAAGTAGAAAAAAGAAGAAACAAAACAAGAATAGGAAGAAGAAGAAGAAGAAGAAGAAGAAGTACAATATAAATAAAAAGCCGAAAAATAAGAAGAAAAACAAGATGAATAATAGCAGGAAAAAAAGAAGAAGAAGAAAAAGAAAATGACAAATGATAAAAGAGAAGAAGTAGAAAAAGAAGAACAAAAAGAAGAAGTAGAAGATAAATGATAAGCAGAAGAAGGGGAGGAAGGGGAAGGAGAAGAAGGAGAAGGAAAAAAAGTAAAAGAAAAAGAAGATAAATAATCAGCAGAAAAGGAAAAGAAGAAGAAATAAAAGAAGAAAGTGAAGACGAGGAAGTAGAAAAAAAGAAGAAAAAAAGCAGTAGGAGGAAAAGAAGAAGATAAATAATAAGCAGAAAAATAAGGAGAAAAATAATAACATGAAGTAGTAGTAGTAGTAGTAGTAGTAGTAGTAGTAGTAGTAGTAGTAGTAGTAGTAGTAGCAAGAAGAGGAAGAAGAAGAAAAAGAAGAAAGAGAAGAAAAAGATGATTAATAAGCAAAAGAAAGAAAAAAGAAGATAAAATATAAGCAGAAAAAAAGAAGAGGAAGAAAAATAAAAAGAAGAAAAAAACGAAGAAGAAGTAGACCAAGAAGAAATAGTTAAATAATATGAAGAAAAGGAGAAAAAGAAATGTCTATTAAGAAAAATAAAAAGAAAGACAAGGAAAAAAACGAGAAAGAAAAAGAAAAAGAAACAGAAGAAGAGTTAAAAGAAATGGATATGAAGAAGAAGAAGAAGAAAAAGAAGAAAAGGGAATAAAATGATGTAAAGTAAAAGAAGGATATAAAGAAAGAGAAGAAAGAATAAAGAAAAAGGACGTGAAGAATCAGATAAAGGGAAAGACGAAGAAGAAGAAGAAGAAGAAGAAGAAGAAGAAGAAGAAGAAGAAAGAACGTGAACAATTACAATAAAAACAATAAGAAAAATCACTAGAAAAAAAAAGAAACAAAAATTGATTACCAAAGGCATTTCAGGAAAAATGAACCAATGCGTCTCGAACTCAAATGGCGCATTTTCTACTGATTTCAAAATGACACACTTTCTTCACGTACGCGTTGGCAGCTAATATGTATTAACAACAGCGCATATTTTCAAGTTTAATATTCTTTTTTGTGCTATTTTGGCGAACACGAGGGTGGAGAGAAGGAAGAGTAGCAGTATTATCAGCAGAAACAATATTAATACGATATATTAGTCTTCTTTACCTCTGGTCTCTATATGGCATAGGGAAGACGTCCTCCAAAATACGTTTGGTTCGTTCTGTAGAAAAAAAGCCAAGAGACTTAATCAATTTAGTAAGCAAAAATAGCCAAGTGCAACAAGCCACGTAAAAAGATAATCAGGAGATATTACATCTCTGTTGCATTTCTGCTGTTCTTAAAATAATGACGACAAACAATGATGTATGAAAATATAATGGTATATCTTTATTATTTCTGTCTGCTATACGTGTTACACATATACATGTACATCAAATCTGTTGCCAAGGCCGCTGCAAAAATGGTGGGATCCTTCTATCGATCGAGTAGATATCTCACTGCTGATGCAATTCTTTATCTATATAAGAGCCAGGTACGTTCAAGGATGGAGTACTGTTACCACATCTGGGCAGGAGCTGCTAGAAAGGACTTGTCCTACCTTGATAGAGTCCAAAATAGACTTTGTAACCTCGTAAGAGATGTCCTTTTCTTTTCTCTGCAACCTCTATCTTACAGAAGAGATGTTGCGAGTTTGTCTCTGCTTTGTCGTTATTTTCATGGCAAATGCTCGACTGAGCTTCAATCTATGCCCCCCTCGCCAAACTTTCACAAGAAACACTCGTCTAGCTGAAAACACTATCAATAGTTCCCCCCACTCTTTATCTGTGGCTAAACCTAAACGTAGATCCCATGAACAAAGCTTCTTTCTTAGAACTGCACGCATGTGGAATTGTCTTCTGTTTTCCTGCTTTCCAGCTGACTACAATATGGTTGTCTCCAAGTCCAACGTCAACAATTTCTTAATGCGTCGTTCCACTTAAGTTAACAAATTTACCGAATTTCGATTACTAATTGTCCAGTTGACTACTGTACACTCTTAACTCTTATCCTCGAGTGGTCTCTGGGTCTTGATAAGTGGTTATGACTATGTAAAGAAATATATACAAGTCAAATGCTGGCCTAAAAATTATCGGGCCACGGACGTTGTTTGGGTGTCACTGGCGATTGACCAGAAAACGAGGTTGGTGGGAAGCATTGGGGTGGCTAACGTTTATAAAGGCGAAGCAATTGCCATATCTTTATTGACGGTCACGGTAAACGAGTGCAGGTTAGTGAGGAAATGACAAAAGAGTTATCTTGAACCTGAGTGCCTATCGATCTCAATTTGGATTTAGTTTATTTAATGATTTGTGAAACCCACGCATCTGTCTGTAAATGCCGATTCTGGAATTTCGCCTTTGTTGTCAATTTAGTTTTTTTTTTTTTGTTTTTGTTTTTTTACAAGGTGGTCACCACTTATCAAGGCCCGGAAGCCACTCAGGGATAAGGGTTATTGTAAGTACAGTACGTTAGTGTGGATATTTAAAGTGTCTACTTAAGGGGGCGGTTCATCAGGAATTTGTTTACGTTGGACTTGAAGACATCCAAGTTGTAGTCAGGAGGGAAGCAGGCAGGTTCATCAGGAATTTGTTTACTGAGCTTCACTCTATGCCCCCCTCGCCAAACTTTCACAAGAAACACTCGTCTAGCTGAAAACACTATCAATAGTTCCCCCCCCCCAGTCTTTTTCTGTGGCTTGACCTAAACGTAGGTTCCGTGAACAAAGCTTCTTTCTTAAAACTACACCAGAGCATTTATTTAGCGACTGGGTTTGAAACTAATATCTTTTTGGATAGCGTAAGATGAAAAAAAAGACGATGTAACGGGAAAGCATACAGGTACTACACTACTACCAATAGCTAGGAAAATATTGGTATCATAACATAGAGACTAACACTTTGCCAAATATGTTTTACGCGAGTCAGACTGTAGCTGTAGGCCACCTTGGAGTATAACTGGCATGCTATTCAATGTTAGGCAGCTTCAGAAAAACTGACGAAAGCAGTTCCAACCTCTACATATGGTTTTAATCAATCCAACGAAGGCTTTCGATACTGTAAGCTGTGGACTTCCACTTGGTATATTTATCAACTACAGGGTAGATGGTGGAGTTTACAACGTTATGTATCTGAATTCTAGAACTTATAATTTCATTAGAAAAAAAAAATGACGCTCCGCATAAACAAACTATTAGTATGTGCATCTTATGTTAGTGTATCTGAATACTTTTTAGTTGTTTGGTCGTATATTATAGAAAGCTTTGGCCACTTCTTTCACCAGGACATTCATAATAGGCACATGATCAGTTCCACGTGACAGAGACATAGATAGATTTAATTATGGTTACATTTTCGTATTACATCATCTGCCAGATAAATTTACATTAACCACAACGCTAATCAGCAATTACACGGAAATTACTAATAAATTTCCAAAGTTACAATTCCATATCAAAAATAATATACAAATATTCACAATCTTTTTTTTGATGATGATATTCTTATAATATAGATAACAAAACGTCCCCTACAAATTATTGTTTTAAGCTCTATTCACACAGAAACAATGTTATGACATCTTCTTAGTCACGAGCATGTCATTTCGTATATTTGATCGACTTCAAAATCTTGCGCTAGACATGAACCAATTATAAGTGCGTGATTTTTTTCTACATGGTGAGAAGAGAGATGTCGCGTTTTGAATTAATAGTCAGACAGTCTTCACTCCGGCATCTCCCGGCTACTTAAGTAACCTGCCGGAAGATGCCGACACAAAGTTGTCGGATATTGGGCGGTAAACTTGATAAGTACCTCTGCCTTCTTTGTTTTTTGATAGCTATACATATATAGAAGACCTTATCTTTCTAGCATTCGAGAAGTTAATAAATTGTTTCATCCGCACCAGTGATTTTGACATGAGAGATAATCGAATTGGACTATCAAAATATAAGATGTTATTTTTATCGTTAAATGTTTTAGGTTCGCCATTTGTACAAAATAAGAAGATGTTTTATGTTTCGCAATTTTTTTAGATTAAGGTTTATTATTTGGACTATTTGAATTATTCGGACTACTGTTCTCAGCTTGAGTGTTATTCAGTCAACGTTTCGGGCAATGTAATTCCCGACCATCTTCAAGTTTACCTTATCTAACTTTGAAATACGGAAACCATTTACTATGAATAATAGTGTAGGTTCCATTAATATATATATATATATATATATATATATATATATATATATATATATTAATGGAACCTACGCTATATATGTATACATATATATATATATGTGTGTGTGTGTGTGTGTGTGTGTGTGTGTGTGTGTGTGTGTGTGTGTGTGTGTGTGTGTGTGTGTGTGTGTGTGTTGGGGAAGGTGTAGAACGCTCCTACAATGCAAGGAATGGAATGTTGTCGATGTTGAGGAACAAAGACCAAAAGCAAATTATATTAAATAAATCTGAATATATATATATGTGTGTGTGTGTGTGTGCGTGTGTGTGTACATATTTGTGTGTGCTTAAAAATGATGCTTACTTGAAAAGTCAAACTTCTATACATTGATATACAGTGTGTGACATTGTTCCGTAATATATTTCGAGGAAAGTTCTCTTTTTCAAATGGTGTTGTTTCAAATGTTTTTAAGTGTGAACAGGGTAGCAGTAAATGTAATAAACTTATTTATTTCTACATTCACAGTTGACTGTGAATTAGCATGTTTATTTTATTTAAACTTAATTTTTTATTTTCTTTAAATTATTATTGCCTTCTATATATAGTGAGAAAGAGACAGACAGACAGACAGACATAAACCGGGAGAGAGTTTATGTTGTAGTAAGATTGTGCATCTAAAAACCAACATAGGTTAAAGATCATATTGGTATTGTCCACAGATAAAGGACTACGTAAAATTCAGTTCTAACTAACATACTTCTGGAGTTTGAAGGTTCAATCCCCAGCGTGGACGATACTTACGTATTGCTTAACACATCTATTCAGTCATACCTGACGAAGCCGGATCATGTGACCCTTGAGGATACAATAAAGTTCCATTCGAAATTCCGTAGAGATTCTCCAGTTCAACAGAAAGATTGTCGAGTTCAACAGAAAGATTCCCGAGTTCAACAGAAAGATTCCCGAGTTCAACAGAAAGATTCTCGAGTTCAACAGAAAGATTCTCGAGTTCAACAGAAAGATTCCCGAGTTCAACAGAAAGATTCTCGAATTAAGCAGAAAGATTCTCGAGTTCAACAGAAAGATTCCCGAGTTCAACAGAAAGATTCCCGAGTTCAACAGAAAGATTATCGAATTAAGCAGAAAGATTCTCGAGTTCAACAGAAAGATTCCCGAGTTTAACAGAAAGATTCCCGAGTTCAACAGAAATAATAATAATAATAATAATAATAATAATAATAATAATAATAATAATAATAATAACAACAACAATGATGATGATGATGGTTTTAAAAAAGATCTCTAAATATTTTCTTACCGACTCATTCATCCTTCCCAACTGTTATTAGGCCTTCAGGTCAAGATCAAAGTGCAGTATCTGTTCTTCAGATACAGCACTTCAATTTCTTGTTCTCTGTCAGTGGAGGAGAAATCCTTCACGACCGAGACAATTTTCATTTTTGTTCCTTTTCTCACTGTTAAAAAAAAAACGACCCTGGTGTCTAACTCTGCCCCGTGGGGAGACATTGTAAATAGGAACATTGAGTAACACGAAGAATAATAACAAGACACATATATGAACTCCACCGTAATGTTACACTACATCGGCTGAAATTTAGAAACACAAATTAGAACAGTAGTCCGAATAATCCAAAAATTACAATATCTTTATTTTGTGTATAATTTATCTAATTCCAGGTGCAGGAAGAAGTGGGCTTTTTTGTTTTACTAGAAAGGAATCGCCATCAAGGCCAGATTCTATTCAAATATAAGGGTTAATGGACTAGAATGATTGTCAGGATCAAGCCCGAATATTTGTTGCGGTGTCGGTTCTTGATAAGAATGTGTTGACACTGGCCTTCAAGACAATCAAGTTGTAATCTTTGGAGAAGCAGTTCAGGGTAAATGTGGTCCACAGACGGAAAACTCCTACGACGAAGCGACTGAGAACCAATATCTGGTTCTCATCTGATAGACATTCATAAAAAGTGCTCTTCTAACTACAACCACTGTAAAAAATATGTTTTTCTCTGTGTACCTAAAACTAAAAGGAATTTCCATGAGCAAAGTTTCTTTCCAAGAACTGTCCATTTGTGAAATCCAATACAACGAGTCTACTTCCCGATCGACTGCAGTGTGATCGTTTTCAAGTCCAATTTCAACAATCTATATAATATTCTGCTTGTCCCTTGCTTATGTAGTCCGTTTGTTGGGCTTTAAACTAAAGGTCAAATACAATTTTTGCATGTTTTTCATTTCCCAATGCCTTAGTCAGATTGTGTTAAAATTACAGAAAGATATCATAAAAGTACAGAAAGATATCATATTTAAGTTCAAAATCATTCAGTACACTTTTTTGGACACCCTGTATAAACTTTGGAAACCTTATATAAACTCTCATAATAACAGTTCCTATTTACAATGCCTCCTCAGGGTCGTTTTTTAATGTGGAGAAAAGGAACAAAAATAAAAATTGTCTCAGTCGTGAAGGATTTCTCCTCCACTGACAGAGAACAAGAAATTGAAGTGCTATATCTGAAGAACAGATACTACACTTTGATCTTGACCTGAAGGCCTAATAACAATTGGGAAGGATGAATGAGTCGGTAAGAAAATATTTAAAGATTTTTTTTTAAATCATCATCATCATTATTATTATTATTATTATTATTATTATTATTATTATCATCATCATCATCATCATCATCATCTTATTTTTATTTTTATTTTTATTTTTTAAAACCATTTGGCAAAAACCTCATTTCTAGGCGAACTCAAGTAATAGGTCACCAGCAGTCAAGTGATGAGTGTTTGTGGAAGAATGCCCGGTTCTTGATAACGCACTTTGGAAATCTTTTGATAGAAGAAACGATATGATATCTATATTGTATCTCTTTGAGGGCGGGGATGAAGATAAGAAATTATGGGCAGAAGAAAACTGCTGTATTAAAACTGAAGAAACGTTAAGGTGTAGAGGATGAGAGTGGGTTGGAGACAAGAAAGTGAGAAAAAGGATGATGACGAGTGAAGCGGAGGAGAATGGGGGGGGTAGGAAATGAGTGAAAGATAAAGAGATAGAGCGACAGAAAGAGAGAGGAATATTTTGGAAAATAAAGGATGATATTATCTAGTAAAAAAAAAAAAGAAGGGAAAGGCAAAGAGTTGAAAGAGGGAGGATTTGGTGTCGTTGTTTTGTTTTACGGCGTATCAACCCTTTTCGACTTATTTAATGGCGAATACAGTAATTTGGAAAAAAAAAAAGAGGTAGGTTTTGTATTACTATACACATAGATTCGAAAAAGTTATCAAAAAACAAATATATATTATTTTTTTTATTTTATTACATTTTCACCCGAAACAAAGCACATTGCCACTTTGGTGTAGGGGGCTACTATCAGGGGCAACAACTACTGGGGTACTATGTTGGGATTTGGGCAGCAAGATGTCGGTTCACGTTACACTTGAACTTCTGCATGTCAGTACAGTTGGGGAAGCAGGGACCTGGAATGGAATTCCAGAGTCTAGCGGTTCTGGGGAAGAAACTAATGGAGTAGAAAGATCTTTTACAACTAGGGATATCTACTGTGTGGGTTGGGATTTAGCTGCCTGTCGGGTTTGTCGAGGGTATCTACGTCGTGGAAGCACAACTGTCTGCAGTTCGCCAGAGCATTCACCATTAAAATACTTGTAGAACAGGCAGAGGGATGCAACATTTCGTTGATGGGACAGAGGCTGAAGCTTAGATGCCAGTTCAGGGCCTATCAGATTGGCGACTCTCTTTTGAACCTTGTCTAGGAGCGCGAGACTAGTAGCAGATGCACCAACCCAAATGTGACAGCAATACTCCATACATGCGCGAATGGTGGCCTTGTAGAGGTACAGGATACTTTCGGGTGTTAGTAGTTTTCTAGCACGGTAGAGAGAGCCTACCTTCTTCGCAACGGCCCTGGCAATGCCTTCAATGTAATTGTTCCAACTCATGTTTCCTGTGAACGTTAGGCCAAGCAGGTTGAAAGATGTACTCTCAGATAAAGAGTCACTGGCCATTGCTATTGGTGGCAGAGAAGTTTTTTTTTTTAATTATTGGAGGAAACCAGTTTAGTCTTGGCAACCTTGAATGTGACCCGCCATTTTTGTCCCCATTCCACTACAGATTAGAGGTCATCCTCTAGAGTTTTTGCCATTTCTTTAGATATGTATTCATTTGTTTTCCTGACATGCCTGTTATAGAGTGTAGTGTCATCAGCATATATACCCATCTCAGAGGCAATTTTGTCGGGGAGGTCATTAATGAATATTAGGAACAATAGAGGTCTAAGGATAAACCCCTGAGGCACTCCCGCGTTTATATCATATTGTTTAGATGTACGACCGTCGAGGACAACCTGGATTTTTCTCTTATCTAAGAAGGATTTCATTATGTTAAGTATTCTACCAGTGATACCGTATAATCTAATTTTCCTGAGGGGACCCTCATGCCATACTCTGTCAAAAACCTTAGATATATCTAGAGCTTCTGCTCTGCCCTTCCCGCTTTGTCCAGTGAATGGTATATACGTTCAGAGATTACAGTGAGGATGTCTGCTGTGGAACTGGCTTGTCTAAATCCATATTGTTTGTCAGTCAGAAGTTTAGTATATGTAAGGTGATGGTTAATTATGGTCTCAAATATTTTGGCGAAAAGTTGGAGGAGGCTAATGGGGCGATAATTTGATGGGTCAGTTCTTTCGCCAGAATTCTTGAATACTGGTACCACAGAAGCAGCTTTCCAACAGCACGGAAAGCAAGATTCATTAAGGCATTTGTTGTAGAGTTTGGATAGAACTGGAGCTACTTCGGCTGAGCACTTTTTTAATAGCACAGCTGGAATGAGATCGGTTCCACATGCTTTTGAAATGTCAAGGTTTTTTATGATAGCATGCACCTGAGTAGGGATGATTTTTAGATTGTCTAGCGTGGCGTCTGTCCGCAAAGGAAAGTCAGGGGGTGGTTGGAAGGGTCCAGTGTTTGAGGCAAACAGTCTGGCAAGCATATTAGCCTTGTCGGTTGCTGAGCAAACAACTTCGTGATTGTTGGTTAGTGGGGGAATTGTTGATTGCCCATTATTTACTACACTGTTGTAGATTTTCCAGAAGTCACGCGTTCCGAATTTTTCTGCTTCGATGCGTTTTTTAGTGGTTTCAGTAAATTCTCTCTTAGCTGTCGCTATTTCTTTCTTAACGTTACTTCTAGCTTCTATATACTTCTGTTTGTTTGAACTGGACTTATGTCTGTTAAATCTGCGGTATGCATGCTGACTGAACAATGGCAGTTGCGCAAGTAGAAGTAAACCATTGGGGAGAGTGGGGCTTGCTATAAAATTTCCGCATAGGAACATGCGCTTCAATTGCCGTTTTGAACCATTCAGTGGTCTCATTTGCGCACTGTTCAGCAGGAAGAGAAAAAAATTTCCTCATGGGGCATCTTTGATAAGATCTCTGATGGCTTCCCAGTCAGCCTTTTTATAATATCTCGTTGTTTTGATCACTGGCTCTTCAGTTTTGTGTCTAGAGTTTAGGGCGATTTCGACCATTATCACTGCAAACTTTGTTTATTATGGTGCAGTCCTGGGTCGAGGGAGAGCGGTAGAGAAAATAAAAGTAGCTAATGTTATGTTGTATGTTTAGTATAAAGAACATAAAGGCTTGATCGTCCGATTCTAGGTTTGTTTCTCTAGTCAAGGGAGGGTGTTACGAATGTAGACTCCAAGTCCGTGCATATGTCTGTCAGAGTCCTTACGGCAGAGTGGGAGATAGCCAGGCATGTTAAAGTATTTAGAGGGGATGGAGGAGTGTAGGTTAGTCTCACTTAGTGCTAAAATATTCAGGGTGTTTGTTAGGAGAAATGCTTCGAGATCATTTAAATTAGTTCTAAGCCCACGGATGTTCGTAAATGCAAGCCTAAAGGGAGAAGGCAGGTTGGTTTTGTTTGAGTTTGGGCCTGGTTTTAGCGTAATTTTTCATTGTACTGTCATTTTTTAAGAGTTTCAGTTTAGGTAAGGGATGCTGAACAAGTGGTTATGCAGAATACCAGATATGCAACACAAACAGACCACCAGTTGTCCTGCCATCTACTAGGATTGTGGCCTCGGGATAGCCCACCCTTTCCATGCGCGACATGACACTACAAAAAATCCGATATTATACAACTGTTGATGGAGCAGCCGCTCTAATCGCTACGAAAGAGTTAGTATCCTGTACTAACAGTCGGGAACAGAAGCTAGGAACTGTTTATCCGGTACCCTCAATCCATCAGACAATGGTCAACCCAATCTACGTGTACTGGCATTATGGCATTCAAGCACTCCCAATTGCCCAGTTTTGAGAGGTGGGGTGTGTCGGGAGTGGGGAAAACGGCGTTCATTGTCCTAATCAGGTAACAAGATCGACCATTTCAGCTCTGCTCCCTGTGATTCGGCCTCTACGCCTTGCTAATAGGCAAAGAAGGAGTATGGAAGCCGAGCGATAGACAGTGTCTATCTACTCCTTAAGCAGTTTAGGTCTGCAGACCGGTGATTTGTTTGAGTCACCAGCTCTAGGAAGGTTGTCATCCAAGACTGAAAAGGCCTTCCTCCCCTTAGGTTTAGCTTCAGAGTTTTCCTTTTCCTAGACGGATGACTTAGGAAAATCTACGGATCCATCAGCACCGAGAGGGTTTTGCCCGCGCCTGGGTCCTAATCCAGGTATTTCTGCGCCCCCGTGTTTGTGGTTAATGTTAACGGGTAAGTTTAAAAGGGTTATATATCAACTGAAACATTATACTCCTCAAAGTGATTACAAGCATTGCTATTTCATTGATTGTTACTGGAGGAGGGGCTGGTTAAGAGTTCATGCAGTGGAAGCAGTTATATATGCAAACAGGCCTGTTGGAAGGAGTTAACATGGTTTGTTTTTTCCTTTATGTTAAAAAAAAAGTTTCCTTTTCTTATTTTTATGTTGGCTTAGGAATAGGATAATGCGTTGCAGAATGGTATGGTATTACGAATTAACTAGAAAAAATTGTACAAGCTCTGGATATTTTAGATAGCAGGAGGGTTAAGTTGTATATTCAATAGATACAAGTAACCTCATTTTTTGATATGAAGTACATTACAGTACAGGTATAATTTAGAGTAAATTATATTCTATGTCGTATACAGTATGTATAGTACAATAAATAGATATATGGGCATATTTCCATGCGAATATATGCAGATAGTAGGTATTAAGTAGGTTATCATTTCTATTGAAGATATCTTCAGCTTTCGTTTAAAAATCAGGAAGTTGTATTTTGCATTATAGAGTATCGATTCAGTTTTTTGTATTTAACATTGCTAAGCTAAGGAAGGGGCAGCTATGGCTATGTAGTATAGATAGTTGTATATCTAAGTACAGACTGTTGTTAGTGAGTATCCACCTGGATAAGAATAAACTAGCCTGCCTCAAAAGCAGCAGGGAATATCTAAGAGACGATAACATGACCAGAGAGAAATAGTAGGCTATTTCATTTCAAAAGAGAAATAATGCTTGCGGGGTGGGGTCTGATGATAAAGGTTATTTGGTACTTCCGCAATTTACGGACAACGCTATTTTTTTAGGATTTGCAAGTATGTTTTTGTTTATTTAATTGTAAGGTGAAAGTACAGAATAGTTATAAAACTCTCTCTCTTCCTCCCCATACAAAAACTGAGTTTCTAAATAAAAACGTTATTATTTCAGCACGGTTCGTATTCTGCATTGTATTTGATAAAAGTCGGAAAAGTGAGATTAAAGGAAGGTGGTATAATAATCACAGAACAGATACTACACTACGCTCGTCTGCCAACGCTTCTAGAGAAAGAGAATTCTGGCTTGCAAATAAAATATGTCTGCATTCCCTGATAAGGACGCATCATGCGATTAGCAATAAACTAAGCCCTTCTTAAAGGGAATAGTCAAAGCCTGAAAGGGTTGACTGCCTAGGACAGCAAATGACCAGTGCAGTTAATATAGGAAAAGACATTCCAAAAATGACCTAGACCGTGGCTACCGTAATATGATGGCCTAGCGACTACTATAATTTAGTCTGGTGATGTCATAAACATCGGTCAGTTGAAATTTGATCACGTGTCTCATGACTAAACCGGAAGTTGGTTTAAAGTTTTGGAGGGTTAAATAAATTTAAACATGCCGTCGAGATGTATAGTTCCAAAATGCTGAGGTAACTACGAAAATGGACCAAAAGTTACGGTGTTTTCATTTCCCCAAAAAATTTATCAGTGGATTAATGCAATAAAAGAAAGGATTTTACTCCATCTAAATATAGCAGAGTAAGTGTTAAAATGTTTGAGATATTTAAAAAAAAAACGCGCCTTTTTTATTTTTATTTATTCTTTTATAACGCATTTTAAAATAAAAATGAAAGTATGTATATAAAAAATGAATTTTACATGTAATTTAAGTTATGTGCTGAAATAATACATTATTATTTAGAAACTTATTTTAAATGGGAAGTATGGTGAAAATATTATGTGCTTTCACCTAACAATTTAATAAAAGCGATATCGTAAAAACGGAATTCCTTGTTTAAATAATTCTAAATAAGAAAAACCATTTATCTTTTTAGTTCAACTATTTTACTGTGCAATATTTATAGGATTCTTCAGGCTTAAAGTAGATATATATATATATATATATATATATATATATATATATATATATATATATATATATGTGTGTGTGGGGGGGGGTTCTAATGCAAAGCGATCCGTGGTATTTTTTAAATCGTAAATTTTTATGACGTGCCCCAGCGTATTATAATCACCCCAACCTTCCCATGTTAAGAAGGCTTTCAGAATAAACACACCAACCTCGAAAGCCGTTCTTAACATTGAGGGGTTCAGCGGGTGTTTATTCCGAAAGCCGTTCTTAATATGGGGAGGTTGGGGTGCTTATATTGCGCTGGGCCAGGTCGTAAAAAAATATCTTTTTTTTGTTGTATTTTTTTCCTTTTTTTTATTTTTGTTAATTTACAGAAATTTCCCAATTTTTTATGTTATTTTTTGCTTATTAAATTGTTAGATGAGAATAAAGTAAGCCACCCCTCTCCTATAATTAAGAATAGGTTTCTAAATAACTTTATTAGGCACTTCTGCAGTTTAACATTCGCAAGCAAATTTAAAAAGTTACTTTCGGCACATGGAGGAAGTAAGGCTTTGTTAACTTTTACGTTGCGCGGACGGAACTCTCCTAAAATGAAAACAATTTGTTTGTAGATGTTAAACTGCACTAATACCTGTTATTAGTTGCGTAAACTGCATAAATACCGATTTATTTATTTACCAAATTATATTGTTATATTGAAGTTTCCAGCTGTAAGATGGTTACCATTGAATAAAAGATTTATAACAATTTTGATTAATTCATAATTTAATGGCCAAACAAGTGCGTAGGCTATTAATAGTTAATGAAAGAAAAATAGGTAAATTTTTAGATTAGATCCACCTCCACAATTTTCTTTTAAATGACTACTTTTAAAGGTTTTCGACTAACCTGAATACGGAAATCGCATTGAAATCTTGCAGAAATAAGTAGTTATCGAGATATAAAAAGTTGTTTTATACATTGTATTCTTTGGCGGACATCTTTTTTACGTGCGTACTAATCAACTAATTTATTGTTCGTTTTTCAGTTAAACTAATCTATTGTTCGTTTTTCAGTTAAACTAATTTATTGTTCGTTTTTCAGTTAAACTAATTTATTGTTCGTATTTCAGTTAAACTAATTTATTGTTTGTTTTTCAGTTTTGATTTTTAAAATATTGTTTTTTTTATTTAAAAAATATTTATTGTTTATTTTATTTATTTCTATTGAATAAACTTCAGTTTTATACAAATCAAATCGTATTCCTTTTCTTTTTAAACTTTTTAACAACTTTTATCCCTTTCAATTCATTTTTTTATGATTAATATTGGATGAGTTTCAGTACAAAGTATCATGTTTATCTTTTTTAATCAAATTTTGAAGTTTTCTAACGCTTTCTGTAAAAAATGTCTGCTCATTATCGACAGTCTGTGTTCCACTTATCTTGCTTGCTAGGACCTATGGCGATGACGTCATTTTTCAGCTGACAAGCCATCTTATGACAATGGTCACGCCTAGACTCTGTAGGCTTTGGCACCGAGGAAAAAAAATGGCAGTGAATGTTAGACTAGGGAACTACTCTCTACTTATATATAAACTAGCAGTGTTACCCGATGTTGCTCGGGACCATATAAAGCAAAGGAAAAATGAAGTTGCTTTCGAACATACCTGTTATTCTTAGGATATTGAAGATTTTTTTATTATTATGTATCCTTTGCTATCCCGAGCAAAACAATATTCAATAATGCGCCTTCCCTAAGACGGGTAATTTACAGCACATATATGAAATATTTTCACGTTCCCTACGAACTCCAAAACAACTGGGCCGATTTTTTTTTAATTTCACACACGTACTTTATATGCTTTATGTTGTACCTGCGAGTGTGATAAGTATCGAAAATCGATAATCGGAGAAATCCTATTAAACGAGGAACGGATCTGCAACGTAACACACGTTACTAACGTTACACACGTTTACACATAGGACCCACAAAACATCCAAGGAGCAAGTAATAACTCGACTCCTTTTTTTAACAACGACATTTATGTCCTCGTTCTCCGCCACGCACGACTTCTCGGTACGACTGTGACGTCACCCACGTCGGTAACGTGATCGTCTTCTCTAACGTAATCTTATAGTGACGTCATTGCGCATTTCGTATACATTTGCGTACGCGCTCTATTACAGTCAAATTTTGACCAAAGTTAACACTTTTATATAGACTAACATCACAAGTGCATTTGAGAAGCGTTATCCCCGCATAACAGAAAAGCACAGCTTAAATAAAACCAACACTACGTTCTTTGATGAGATAGGGGCGCGTTCAAAGTGAATGCTTCTGGTTAGAGCACCATTGAGCTATTATACTTGACTTTTGCATTAAAATTTTTAATTCGAATATTTATATAAAAACAAAATAATTTCATAAAATTAACAGTAGGTTATCTAAAGTGTAATGTAGACATCTTTGACTTCTAGACTAATTCACTACGGTAAGGCATGTGAAGCTACGGTTGGTTTCTGAGTAGAGCAGGCAATCAATTGATTTGATCGACGAATGGGCAAATTCAGCAATGTCGATAACAATAATAACAGTATTGGAAGTGTGGAATATTCGGTGGTCCTAATTCAATTCTGAACAAAGTTGGGACTCCTTGCTAGTCTCATTAATAATTCTGAAGCTTATAAGATCAAAAAACAAGTATAGGCCTCAAATGAGTTTTCAAAAAACATTAAAAAAAAATAAACGAAATGTTTTCAAGTTGATTCTGTTTCGTCGTGCATTTTTAAATAGATATCCGACGACAAAAGTTTGACGATCACGATTTCCTTTTGATTTCGTTAAGCATGTCTCTTTTCACACTCTCTGCGTTCCGGAATTTTCGAGAGAGAGATAAAAAAGAAAGAAAAAAAAAAGATCTCAAAAAAAAAAATACATAAAAATAAAATAAATAAAAATAAGATAGAAGAAAAATAAAATAACTTCTCCATATCTTCGAAGTTACTTAACCTTCATTTCTTTTTCTTCCAAAACAGGGAAAAACGAAACATTTTTAAAATAATTACCATCACAGCGTTTTTTTTCCCCCTTTCTTTCTCCTTTTTAAATAACACATCAGTCATTATCATTGCTGCTTACTGAGTGCAATGAGGAGAAATATTAGGATTAACTATTTTCGTTTTTTTTTTTTATAGAATACTTACTGCTCAAATTCATTGCTGGAGCTGCAATTAGTAGTATTTAATCTCCATCCCTCTCTCTCTCTCTCTCTCTCTCTCTCTCTCTCTATATATATATATATATATATATATATATATATATATATATATATATATATATATATACCCCTTTTTCTTCCTCTCTCTAAGCCGCATATTGTGAGAGAAATATAAAAAGTTTCTAATAAAATAATATATATATATATAGAGAGAGAGAGAAAGAGAGACAGAGACAGAGACAGAGACAGACAGAGAGACAGAGAGTCTGTTTATTGTACAAACAATTGGTTACATATGTGCATATATGTTTCAGTGGAGTCTAAACTCAGGGACAGCACTTCAACAGACCAAAAAAGAATTTTTTTTTCAAGGTGGTCACCACTTATCAAGGCCCGGAAGCCACTCAGGGATAAGGGTTATTGTAAGTACAGTACGTTAGTGTGGATATTTAAAGTACCTACTTAAGGGGGCGGTTCATTAGGAATTTGTTTACGTTGGACTTGAAGATATCCAAGTTGTAGTCAGGAGTGAAGCAGGCAGACGGAATAGAGTTCCATAGGCGTGCAGTTCTAAGAGAGAAGCTTTGTTCATGGAATCTACGTTTTGATTTAGGCATAGATAAAGAGTGGGGAAAGTTTTTGACAGTGGATTCAGCTAGACGGGTGTTTTTTGTAAAAGATTGGGGAAGTGGGACCAGAGATTGGAGTTCAGACGAGCACCTGTCATGGAAATAACGATAAAACAAAGATAGGCTTGCAAAGTCTCTTCTGTGGGAGAGAGGTTGCAGGGAAGAGAAAAGGGCATCACCCACTAAGCCACGAAAGCAGCTCCTGCCCAGATATGGCAGCAGTATTCCATCCTTGAACGTACTTGGCTTTTATATAGATAGAGAATTGCATCAGTAGTGAGATATCTTCTTTCCACCATCTTTCCAGCGACCTTGGCAACAGGCTTGATGTACGTGTTCCATTTCAGATCAGGAGTGAAGGTCAAGCCCAGAACATCGGCTTCTCCTAGACGAGAGCCATCCGTTTCAATTGATGCCAGATGGGGATTAGAGCGTTGATGATGTAAAGATAGTTTGGTTTTAGATGCCTTAAAGATAACCAGCCACGTCTTCCCCCCCCACTAAACCAGACGCTCGAGATCAGAGGAGAGAGAATCAGAGAGAGCTTTGTCACTTACAGCCTTTGAGGTGTTGCCATAGATGGTCGTGTCATCAGCATAGATGTCAACGAATGATTTAAGTATGTGTTTCAGGAGATCATTGATGTAGATCAGGAAGAGAGTTGGGCCCAGGATGGACATTTTAGGGACTCCAGCATTAATACTGCAGGCCTCTTATTTTTGTCCATCAACCACTACTCTTATGAGCCTATCAAAGAGAAATGATTTAATGATAGAGAGAATATTTCCAGTTATACCATAGCTGGAGATCTTGTGAAGTAGGCCTTTATGTCATACCTTGTCGAAGGCCGTTGATATGTCAAGAGCAATCGCCCTGGAAAGGAAGCCTTTGTCAAGAGATTCACTAATCCTATGAGATATAACCGTTAGCACATCTGCGGTAGATCTTGCAGAACGGAAACCATATTGCGTGTCACTAAGAAGGTTATTTCTGCTGAGGTGGTTGACTATTTCTCTATTTAATATGGATTCCCGCAACTTACTCATAACACACAGGAGACTTATTAGTCTGTACTGAGAGGGAGATGACTTATCACCTGATTAATTAATTATGGATTTAACTGAAACATGTATGCACATATGTAATTTATAATGTTTTTACATTATACAGACTATATACTAGCTCTGCCTGCATTTAGCACTCGTCAATAACCACGCGAGTTTCATTAGATTTATATCTAGGAAACCAGCCAGTATATATATATATATATATATATATATATATATATATATATATATATATATATATATATATCATATAATTATTAGATTACTCTGACAGACGTGAAAAAACATTTAAAAGTAATTATTTTAATTTCAACAGTATTTCTCGCGGTTAATAGTTTCTGAATGGATTTAGTTCTTGCTAATAGAATCAGAGATTTTTGCTTTTCCATAATTCTCAGTGTTCTTTAGAAAGTTGCAAATAGCAGTTTTACTGCGATTTACCTAAGCTGTTATCGCTCGCTTTGACAAACCTTGCTTATGGAATCCTAGAATTCGAGAGCGCTCAACTTCGGTTAGTTTTCTTGCTTTAGGCATGGTAACAGCTTTACACAGGGATTGCTAATGTCTAACTGAACTAAAAAAAAAAACATTAGAATTACCATAGATCTAACAATTGGACTTATAATTTTGATCATGTGTAAAAAGCCTAATTTAATAAAAATGTGATTTTATTAAATAAAATTTTTGGAATGTAACTTTTTATTTCCATAACTTTTTAAATTGTAGTATTAGTAACCTTTAGTCGGAAGGGTTTAAAATCTATCCTTAAAAAAAAGATTTCTTTTGAAAGATTTTTAAGTGGTCTTCGATTTTGGATCTATCTATGCATTTGGCTTTATATTTGTCTGTATTTTATGTATATAAAGAGATTAAAACAAGTTATATAAATAAGAATATAAATATATCAATAAAATACTACTAACAAAAAAGAAGGTGATAAATATGTTAAGTGGATTGGCCCGAACCATATAAATGCAGTAGATTTATAAAAAAATAAAATTTATTTCTTTTTTGGGAGACAATGAGAAATAACACGGGTAAGAAAAAAAATTTAATACATGAATAAGTTAGCCTAATTAATCTGGAGTCCCAAGAAACTGGATCCAATATCTGGAAAATTTTGTTCGTTTGTTTAAGGGAGGTGGTGTTTTATCAACACTGGTGGGGAGCCGAGATATACTATACTGTTTTGTCTTATAATGCCGGAAACAACATTTCATGGTAAACAACTGCTGAGCCCTGGAAACTTATGACTACTGTGAGTTCGAGAAAGAAAGTTAACGCTGCGATTGAAGGAGATTAAATATTTTTCAAAATAATTTTCCAACACAGGAGTAAAAATCAAATTTAAGAAAAAATGATATAGTTTTCAATGTTAAAAAAGCTTCTAAGACTATATATATTTTTTTACATCGAAAAAATATAATCTTGGTCACATTTTTTTAAAAAGATTTTTGATTTTTTCACAAGTTATATTTAAAAAAAGAACGAATACGAAACGATTTTTTCACAAGTTATATTTAAAAAAAAAAAACGAATACGAAACGAATGTTGCATAACTTTTTAATGATTTTCTTTATTTTGAGACTTATTCATAGAAGACTCGTTTTTTTTCTCGATTTTAATTTGGTTATATATATATATATATATATATATATATATATTAACACATACACTCATTAGCAAAAAAAATGGGGCAAGAGTGAAGAAGGAAGAAATCGATTTTTCATTATTTTTCCATGAATTTTTTTTGTTAATTTTAACTGAAAATTTCTATTTTGCAGATCATTATTATCATAGCATATAATAATAAGTGAAAAAATTAATCCTAAAATGGTAAGACCGAATCTTGGCGAGGATATAAAAAACCGAATTGCAGGATTAAGGCAGTCCAAAATGACTTACAAGCAGATTTTGATATTTTAAGAAAAGAACATGTGAACACATCTCTTTCTGTAGTGAAGCGAATTGGTCAAAGGGTTGAAGTCGAACGCTTGAAAAAAAGGAAATCTGGATTTTGTCGCCCTAGATCATTCACTTTGAAAGACGATCACAGGCTAAAATTGACTGGTTTGAATGCTAAAGAGAAAATTTATGTTGACCATGGCAAAGAATTACAAAAACCGGCAGGGGCTGGAAATTCCCTTTATAGATATACAATATCTAGACGAATCAAAAAATGTTATCTCCCCCTAAAAGGCGTGCAAAGAAGCCATTTTTATCTAAGAAGAACATCAATTATAGAAAAATATTTTTCTCGTGTTATGGCAGGAAAGATACAGACTGGTTCAGGAATGTTTTCCGGATAGATAGAATCGATATTTTGTCTTGTTAGTGATGCTCCCGGTGCTCCTGAATGGCGCAATCGACGAACTGGAAGACGATTCTCGCCAAATTGCATAAAACGACAGTTAAACACGGGAATGGGGGGATAATGTTATGGGGAACTTTTATTTCAACAGAAGTTGGGGAACTTATTAGATGTGAGAAGTCAATCAATGCCGAGGAATACATTCGAATGTTATAAACAGGACTGTTACTAAGTATCCAGAAGCTGGGAATATCCCAGAAAATTATTTTTCAACATGATACAGCCCTGCACACACTGATAAACTCACAAAAAATGTTTTTCTGATAATTCAATTGATGCGATATTTTGGTCAGGTAAAATCCTGATTTAAACCCAATCGAGAATATTTGGTCCATAATATCTCGTGCATTGACCGGAAGAACTTATGAGAACAATGATAAACTGTAGGAGGCTGTGCAAAGCGAATGGAATAGCATCTCCTCTTCACAGTGTTCTATATTGATTGAGACCATGTCTAAAAGGATTGATCTTATAAAGAAATCAAAAGGAAATGCGATTCCATCCTAAGCATTTATTAAAGTAAATGCCTTGTTCTGTGTTATTAGTCTCGTTTAAGATTCCTTGTTCGATTGTTCTTTGTTCAATATAGCTTTTAATGCAATAAAATGTATAAAATTTGTTTTTCCCATTTTTTGCTCCTGAGTGTATATATGTATGTTTTATATGTATTAACATATATATGTATGTTTTATATATATATATATATATATATATATATAACATATATATGTTATATATGTCTATATATAGAGATATATTAACATATATGCTATACATATATATGTTATATATCTATATATATATATGTTGTATATATGTTATATATATATATATATATATATATATATGTATTAACATATATAGATATATATGCCATATATATGTTATATAAATTTATATATATATGCATTAACATAAATGTTATATATGCCTACATATATATATATATATATATATATATATATATATATATATATATATATATATATATATATGTTTGTTATATATGCCTATATACAGGGTGGTCAAAAAGTCAGGTAACATTTTAAAGAAAAACGATATTAGCAATACACGTATATTTAAGTACCATACATTGAAATATAAAATGAAACAAACATGAAATATGTTTATTTTGTTAATTGTCGTCCATTTCTCTCTATCAATCGCTGGAAGCGATTAACCACTGATTGTGTAACACGTGTAATCATGTCAGCTGATATCCGCGCAATCTCCTCTTCAATAAATAACTTTAAAGATGCTATTGTATCAGTCTTCTTGCCATAAACGCTATCCTTTACATAGCCCCAAAGCCAGAAATCAGGAGGGGGTAGTTTATATATTACACTCAAATATTTAAACAAATAATATTAAACGAATAGAGATTATAATGGATCATATTGTTTTTTCTACCTTTAACATGTTACCTGACTTTTTGGCCACCCTGTATATGTGTTATATATATTTATTAGCATATATATATTATATATATAGCTTTTCATTTAGTTATATATATATATATATATATATATATATATATATATATATATATATATATATACTTGATGCACCCTGCCACGCGTTGCTGTGGCTCAGTTTGGTGTAATGCATACCATCCCTATATCCTTTTGCATTTCCAATGCTTTTTTATTCTTGTATATATATGCATTAACATATATGTTATATATACCTACATATATATATATGTTTGTTATATATGCCTATATATATGTGTTATATATATATGTATTAGCATATATATATATTATATAGTTTTTCATTTAGTTATATATATATATATACATACATACATATATATATATATATATGTATATATATATATATATATATATATATATATATATATATATATACTTGATGTACCCTGCCACGCGTTGCTGTGGCTCAGTTTGGTGTAATGGATAAAAAGGGAAAATGCAAATCACCCCAAAAAGTGTAAAAAAGAAATACAAAAAAAAAGAAAACGGTACTCTTGGAGAATCTGATGCTTAGGTGTTTCCATCAGTCATTGCTTGGGGTTGACCAGCAGGCAATGGATAAAGCCGAACATTGCTAAAATGTTGGACTGGTTAATCGATTTTTTTTTGTGTTTTTTTTTAATCAAAAATCTTACTTTTCAATTAATATTTTGGTAAGGGGATACTATACACAGATTCGAAAAGTTGTGCAAAAACAAATAAATATACGCAAATAATTGTAATCAAACTGGATAATTTCTTTGTTTTTATTTAATGGAAATGGTTTAATCAGCTTGGAAAAGCACACATTATTCGAAAAAGACTAATGGTCGTGGACTCTGTTTAATATGTTAAGTTTGGGAAAATAAGTAAAAAAACTAAAAAACTATACATAAGAAACCCACCGAATATGTGACCGTGACATAGGCTGACATATTTGGTGAATTTCTGACTGTATAGTTTATTAGTTTTAACTCATTTTCCAAAACAGCGTAATCAACAGTGTCCGCCACCATTTGTATTTTTCAAGTACACTGATAAACACTGGTTTCGAGTCGACTAAACGTTACATTAAATCAAACGGGTTTGTATTACTGAACACAGATCCGAAAAAGTTATCGAAAAATAAATATATAAAAAATGTTATCTAAGGCAAGATAAGTTACTTTTCTACCTAACTGGATAAGCCAGTTTGGTAGAAAAGTAACTTATTTTGCCTTTGATAATATTTGTTATACATTTGTTTCTTGGCAACTTTTTCGAATCTATGTGTACAGTAATACAAACAAAAAAAAATACTACAAAATATCCAGTTAGGTAGAAAAGTAACTTATCCTGCCTTTGAGGTCCACCTACACAACTTGTTTTAAAATTACTGCTTTTAAACGTTTTCGACGATGCTGAATAGGAAAATATTATTTGCAGTTTGCAGAGGAAAGTAGTTTTCGAGATATAAAGACCTGTGCTATGCACTACAATTCACTGGCGGCTATGAATAAACACCCCCCAATCTCCCAATAACAACGGCTTTCAGAATAAATAAGGCCTACCCACCCATGTTAAAGAGTGTGGAGGTGGACCTAAAGTAAAAATTTACCTTTTTTTAAAATAAATTGTTAGTTAAAAGCACAACGCTATTGTGTACAACGGTTTTAGTTAAGGAAAAGCATTCATATTTTCTTATATAAAAACGACTACGAAAAAAAGCGTACTTTCAAGTTTGTTAGAATAAGTTTATCGAAAAAACAAAAACAAAGCATTTTTACTTATGCTTTATTTCTTAAATATAACAATTCCTGTTTTACGCTTTTAACGAACGTAAATTTCACGGTGTCTGCTTTTTTGTTTTGTTTTTGTTTTGTTTTTTTGTATTTTGTTACATTAGGTCCCCCTCCACGATTTGTTTTGAAATTACTACTCTTAAAGGTTCTCCACGATGCTGAATAATAAATGCATGTTTACAATTTGCAGAGGCAAGTAGTTTGCGAGATATAAAGACCTGTGCTATGCACTATAATTCACTGGCTGACATGAATAAACACCCCAACATCCCAATATTAAGAACCGCTTTTTGGAATGAAAACCGACAATCTCCCCATGTTAAGAACAGCTTTAGGAATAAACACCCTCAATATTCCCATGTTAAAAATGGCTTTTAGAATAAACGCCCCTCACTTCCTCGTGTAAAAAACGGCTTTTGAAATAAATACCTCCATCCTCACCTTGTTAATAACGGCTTGCAGAATAAACAACGCCTAACAACCAATGTTAAAAATT
>NC_136497.1:123237804-123365304 GCF_053919585.1 Euprymna scolopes | reverse complement strand
CCTCTTCGTCCAGACGTTTTTATTCAATTTTCACCCCAAACAAGGCACAGTGCTATTTTGAAGTAGGGGACTACTATCCGAGACATAAGTTGCAAGAGTATTATGAAGGGAGATGAGTAGCAAGATGTCTGTTCACATTACACTTCGACTTCTGCATATCAGAACAATTCAGATCCGGGAAGGGAGTTCCAAAGTCTAGCAATTCTGAGGAAGAAACTATTAGACTAGAAGGCTTTCTTACACCTTATTAAAAGGGTGGGATTTAGCTGCTTGTCGGGTTTGTCGGGAGTATTCACATCGAGGGGTACATATGTCTGTAGTTCGTCAAAGCATTCTCCACTAAAGTACTTGTAGAACAGGCAGAGGGATGCAACATTTCGTCGATGTGACAAAGGCTGAAGCTTAAATGACAGTTCAGGACCTATCAAGTTGGCGACTCTCTTTTGAACCCTGTGGAGGAGCAAGAGACAAGTAACAAATGCACCAGAACAAATGTGACAACAATACTCCATACATGGGTGAATTGTGGCTTAAAGAGGTACAGAATACTTTCAGGCGTAAGTAGTTTTCTAGCACGGTAGAGAGAGCCCACCTTCTTCGCAGCAGCATTTGTAATGTTCTCAATGTATCTATTCCAGTTCATGTTTCCTGTAAACGTGTGGCCGAGGGGTTTAAAGGAAGTACTTTCGGGTAATGTGTTCTTAGCCATTGATATTGGTGGTAGTGAAGGTTTCTTATAATTATTGAAGAAAACAAGCTTAGTCTTGGCAGCATTGAATGTGACCCTCTATTTTTGTACCCATTCCACTACAGATTGGAGGTCATCCTCTAGTGTTTCTGCCATTTCCTTTGATATGTGTTCATTTGTTTTCCCCTTCGTGACTGCTATAGAGCTTGGTGTCATCAGCAAATATAACTATCTCAGAAACAATTTCATCAGGGAAGTCATTTATGAATATCAAGAATAATAAATATGTGTTCATTTCTGTTTTGCTAAGATTAAATGTCACATTTCTGATTATGGTATACTAACACTGGGTTACGAAAGAGCGGGGTTCCTTGAGGGCGGAGTAAATTACTTTGTGATTCAAAATGTCACAAACGAGAAGGCTACTTCGAATGACACTCTTCACGGGCCGGCGCTAGTATTTCTCGCCTAATGTATATTTTTGTATCTATATATTCCGGCATGTGCCCTTGACGTAAATACCTCTTACTAACTCGACAAGCAGCAAAATTCGACTCTTTTACTGAAGAGCTCCCTTCTACTCTAATAATTTCTTCTCTCGAAGCGTTAGATATTGGAATCTCCTCATTATCTCCTGTTTCCCTGACTGTACTAACATGCAAGGATTTAAATGTAATGTGAACAGACATCTCGCTGCTCAACTCTCTACTTAGTGTGTCCCTGTGGACATGGTCTCAAATACTGGCAATCTGATTCGTTTGGGTGACTAAGAGTTTTAAAAAAATAATGCAAAAGTTAGCGAGTTAAAAACTGCCGAACGAAACCATTACAAGGAAAGAACAAAAGGAAATAGCAAGTCAGACAACCCACTACGGCCTGAAGTGAATTTGGAAAAAATTATTCATTTTATTTCCATAATTAAACGTTTTACTTCTACTTTTTGTATCTACTGATGCGTTTTTTGTTTGTTTGTTTATATATATATATATATATATATATATATATATATATATATATATACATATATATATATATATATATATATATATATATATATATATATATATATAAACTTTCCAGTCCGGTATTCTTTTAATTATTTTTAAACTTAACTAATTTATATTGATTTATTTTATACGAATATGTATATTAGTGCGAACGCTGGCGAAGCGTTTTATTTTTCGTAGTTTCTTGACGAAGGATTCACATTGGTCTAATAAAATGGGACCATTTTACCAGATACGTGACAGACCGACAAACAAACCCTTACAGTCTGGTGCTACCAGACCAGACTGAACATATTAGTTTCCTGACCTAAAATGCACAAGACATTGCTGTGATCATTTTTCTTTCCCTTTTAAAACCAAAGAAACCAAACCCCATGAATAAATATTTGAAGATATAAATAACTTGTAGTATAAACACATTTTCCAATATTACTGAATTTGGCATGAAATAATCCCAAAATGGGTTGATATGCCGTAAAATCAATCAACCAACCAAACGAAACTACATGAATAAATAATTTATTAAAAGAATACGAAAAGTGTTCATGCTTCAATAAACAGTTGTCGTATTATTTGGATTCATCGGACTACTGTTCTCATCTTGAGTGTGATTTTCACAACGTTTCGGTCGATCTAACCATCGACCTTCTTCAGGTGTATCTTGTCGAACTCGGGAATGTTTCTATCGAACTCGAGAATTTGGACGGAACCCTTTATTTGCTTCACAGGTGGTAGCGTGCTCTTGTTCCGTCAGACATCGCTGAGGTCCTAAGTAATTTGCAATTATGTTTTCCGGTTGCCCACTCTGAGGAAAAACACAATCGCAAATTACTTAGGATCTCAATTCAGTCATAGCTGACGGAACGAGAGCATGCTACCCCCATGAAGTATATTCCGTCCAAATTCCCGAGTTTGACAGAAACATTCCCGAGATCGACAAGATACACCTGAAGAAGGTCGGAGGTTATATCGACCGAAACGTTGTGAAAACCACACTCAACATGAGAACAGTAGTCCGATGAATCCAAATAATACGACTAACTAATCCTCATCTCAAAAATTCAGAAACGTCATAAACAATTTTAGTAAAATTACTTAATTTGGCATTAAATAACCCCAAAAGGGTTGGTGTGCCGAAATCAAACAATCAAACCAAACTCCGTGAATAAATATTTGAAGTTATAAAGGAACTTGAAACATAAAACCTTTTACCAAAATTACTGGATTCGACATTAGATAACCTGAAAAGGGGTTAATATGCCGTAAAACCAAACAGCCAAACCAAGATCTATGAAGATACGACAATGCTTTTAAGAAATGTTCGTGTTTCTTCATCGAACACAATACTTGAAGTTATCTTGAAAGGTAAGATTTAACATGCGCTTATTGTTCCTCTTCAATCGTATTGGGACGTTTCCATGGGACTTATCGTTTTGGAATCTCCCCAGGTTCAATCTCCGTTGTCAATAGCAGATGAAGGTGTCTGTGTTGTTGATTCCTAGAAGGACATCCGTATCCGTATCCTTAGAAACCGTAACGCATCTTCCCCTGTCTTCCCTTTCCCTCGCAAGTAACTCCTCTTTGGATAACCACTTAACAATACATTGATTGATCTCCTAACTCAATAGAGAGATTTATTGAACTTGCTCTGGTTGCCGCGCATCTTCCTTTAAGACGAGCAAGGACGCCATAATAGGCTTAGATATAAAAACAGAGAACAATCTAAACAGGTTATCGAAGCAGAGGAGAAATAAAGGCGAGAATCAAAGCAGACGCTTCTTGCTTATCTCCATTTGAGCCGGTGATTCGTTCATTTCGCCTTCGTACCTTACTGCGCATGCTTAATAGACTTTCATTTTGCACACGCACAAAAAAAAAAGCAAAAATAATAATAATCCACGTGAAATGTCCGGCTTTCCTTTTCCAGCAGAACAAACCTTAAATCCATTCCTTGTTCAGTGGTGTGGAACGGTTGCTTGGACACAAAGTAATCGCCCATTGCGCCATGTTTTTCGATTCCGATCGATTTCTTATGCTAGACAGACTCTCGGGTGAGGTGCCCGGCCGTGAAGAGCGTCATCCCAAGTCGCCTTCTCGCTTGTGACATTTTGAAGCACAAAGTCGTTTACTCCGCTCTCAAAGACCTCAGATCTTTTGTAACGCAGTGTTAGTATACCATACTCAGTAAGGTGATATTTAATGTTAGTTAAACGTTTCGGCGAAGGAGAGATCAATAAGATTGAAATCCTTAGATCGTTATTAATATTGTCCAAAATAATACATATATATATACACACATATATATATATATATATATATATATATATATATATATATATATATACACAGGGTGGTCAAAAAGTCAGGTAACATTTTAAAGAAAAACGATATTAGCAATACATGTATATTTAAGTACCATAAATCTAGATTTAAAATTTAAGTTTATATATTACACTCAAATATTTAAACAAATAATATTAAACGAATAGAGATTATAATGGATCATATTGTTTTTTCTACCTTTAACATGTTACCTGACTTTTTGACCACCCTGTATATATATATATATATATATATATATATATATATATATATATATATATATATATATATATATATATATATATATATATATAGTAAGTTATAAAATGTATATATGGCGATTAAGCTAAACTGAATATTCCGCGTTTCCTCCACTCTAGGATTCTTCAGGCTTATGCGCATAAGTCTGAAGAATCCTACAGTGGATGAAATGCGGAATATTCAGTGTAGCTTAATCGCCATATACATTTTATAACTTACTAACTAGCTCTACCTACGTATTGAGCACTTTTGAAGTAAATACTTAAAGTTTACGCATAAACTTATACTTTCGTATATTAATTTTATGTGAGTAAATGAAGTAGTTATATATATATATATATATATATATATATATATATACATATACCTATATATATATATATATATATATATATATATATATATATATATATATATGACGTTTCTGAATTTTTGAGATGAGGATTGGTTATTTGTATTATTATTAATTGGACTAATGTTCTCATCTTGAGTGCGATTTTTCACAACGTCTCGGGGAATAACCGATTGCTAAGTAGACATAGTATAGAATTCAATACGATATAGAAACAAATAATTATAAACAGTAGATAATATATACAAGTAATAAGTAAAGACATTAATATATACAATAAGTAAAGACATTAATATATACAAGTAATAAGTAAAGACATTAATATATACAATAAGTAAAGACATAAATATATACAAGTAATAAGTAAAGACATTAATATATACAAGTAATAAGTAAAGACATTAATATATACAATAAGTAAAGACATTAATATATACAAGTAATAAGTAAAGACATTAATATATACAATAAGTAAAGACATTAATATATACAAGTAATAAGTAAAGACATTAATATATACAATAAGTAAAGACATTAATATATACAAGTAATAAGTAAAGACATTAATATATACAATAAGTAAAGACATTAATATATACAAGTAATAAGTAAAGACATTAATATATACAAGTAATAAGTAAAGACATTAATATATACAATAAGTAAAGACATTAATATATACAAGTAATAAGTAAAGACATTAATATATACAATAAGTAAAGACATTAATATATACAAGTAATAAGTAAAGACATTAATATATACAATAAGTAAAGACATTAATATATACAAGTAATAAGTAAAGACATTAATATATACAAGTAATAAGTAAAGACATTAATATATACAAGTAATAAGTAAAGACATTAATATATACAAGTAATAAGTAAAGACATTAATATATATCAGTAATAAGTAAAGACATTAATATATACAAGTAATAAGTAAAGACATTAATATATACAAGTAATAAGTAAAGACATTAATATATACAAGTAATAAGTAAAGACATTAATATATACAAGTAATAAGTAAAGACATTAATATATACAATAAGTAAAAGACATTAATATATACAAGTAATAAGTAAAGACATTAATATATACAAGTAATAAGTAAAGACATTAATATATACAAGTAATAAGTAAAGACATTAATATATATAAGTAATAAGTAAAGACATTAATATATACAAGTAATAAGTAAAGACATTAATATATATAAGTAATAAGTAAAGACATTAATATATACAAGTAATAAGTAAAGACATTAATATATACAAGTAATAAGTAAAGACATTAATATATACAAGTAATAAGTAAAGACATTAATATATACAAGTAATAAGTAAAGACATTAATATATACAATAAGTAAAGACATTAATATATACAAGTAATAAGTAAAAACATTAATATATACAAGTAATAAGTAAAGACATTAATATATACAAGTAATAAGTAAAGAGATTAATATATACAAGTAATAAGTAAAGACATTAATATATACAAGTAATAAGTAAAGACATTAATATATACAAGTAATAAGTAAAGACATTAATATATACAAGTAATAAGTAAAGACATTAATATATACAAGTAATAAGTAAATACATTAATATATACAAGTAATAAGTAAAAACATTAATATATACAAGACAATAAGTAAAGAGATTAATATATACAAGTAATAAGTAAAGACATTAATATATACAAGCAATAAGTAAAGAGATTAATATATACAAGTAATAAGTAAAAACATTAATATATACAAGTAATAAGTAAAGAGATTAATATATACAAGTAATAAGTAAAGACATTAATATATACAAGTAATAAGTAAAGACATTAATATATACAAGTAATAAGTAAAGAGATTAATATATACAAGTAATAAGTAAAGACATTAATATATACAAGTAATAAGTAAAGACATTAATATATACAAGCAATAAGTAAAGAGATTAATATATACAAGTAATAAGTAAAGACATTAATATATACAAGCAATAAGTAAAAACATTAATATATACAAGTAATAAGTAAAGAGATTAATATATACAAGTAATAAGTAAAGAGATTAATATATACAAGTAATAAGTAAAGAGATTAATATATACAAGTAATAAGTAAAGACATTTATATATACAAGTAATAAGTAAAAACATTAATATATACAAGCAATAAGTAAAGAGATTAATATATACAAGTAATAAGTAAAGACATTAATATATACAAGTAATAAGTAAAGACATTAATATATACAAGCAATAAGTAAAGAGATTAATATATACAAGTAATAAGTAAAAACATTAATATATACAAGTAATGAGTAAAAACATTAATATATACAAGCAATAAGTAAAGAGATTAATATATACAAGTAATAAGTAAAAACATTAATATATACAAGTAATAAGTAAAGAGATTAATATATACAAGTAATAAGTAAAGAGATTAATATATACAAGTAATAAGTAAAGACATTGATATATACAAGTAATAAGTAAAGAGATTAATATATACAAGTAATAAGTAAAGAGATTAATATATACAAGTAATAAGTAAAGACATTAATATATACAAGCAATAAGTAAAGAGATTAATATATACAAGTAATAAGTAAAGACATTAATATATACAAGCAATAAGTAAAGAGATTAATATATACAAGTAATAAGTAAAGAGATTAATATATACAAGTAATAAGTAAAGAGATTAATATATACAAGTAATAAGTAAAGACATTAATATATACAAGTAATAAGTAAAGAGATTAATATATACAAGTAATAAGTAAAGACATTAATATATACAAGTAATAAGTAAAAACATTAATATATACAAGCAATAAGTAAAAACATTAATATATACAAGTAATAAGTAAAAACATTAATATATGCAAGTAATAAGTAAAGAGATTAATATATACAAGTAATAAGTAAAGAGATTAATATATACAAGTAATAAGTAAAGAGATTAATATATACAAGTAATAAGTAAAGACATTAATATATACAAGCAATAAGTAAAAACATTAATATATACAAGTAATAAGTAAAGACATTAATATATACAAGCAATAAGTAAAAACATTAATATATACAAGTAATAAGTAAAAACATTAATATATACAAGTAACAATTAAAAACATTAATATATACAAGTAATAAGTAAAAACATTAATATATACAAGTAATAAGTAAAAACATTAATATATACAAGTAATAAGTAAAAACATTAATATATACAAGTAATAAGTAAAGACATTAATATATACAAGTAATAAGTAAAAACATTAATATATACAAGTAATAATTAAAAACATTAATATATACAAGTAATAAGTAAAGAGATTAATATATACAAGTAATAAGTAAAAACATTAATATATACAAGTAATAAGTAAGGAGATTAATATATACAAGTAATAAGTAAAAACATTAATATATACAAGTAATAAGTAAAAACATTAATATATACAAGTAATAAGTAAAAACATTAATATATACAAGTAATAAGTAAAAACATTAATATATACAAGTAATAAGTAAAGAGATTAATATATACAAGTAATAAGTAAAGAGATTAATATATACAAGTAATAAGTAAAAACATTAATATATACAAGTAATAAGTAAAAACATTAATATATACAAGTAATAAGTAAAGAGATTAATATATACAAGTAATAAGTAAAAACATTAATATATACAAGTAATAAGTAAAGAGATTAATATATACAAGTAATAATTAAAAACATTAATATATACAAGTAATAAGTAAAAACATTAATATATACAAGTGATAAGTAAAGAGATTAATATATACAAGTAATAATTAAAAACATTAATATATACAAGTAATAAGTAAAAACATTAATATATACAAGTAATAAGTAAAAACATTAATATATACAAGTAATAATTAAAAACATTAATATATACAAGTAATAATTAAAAACATTAATATATACAAGTAATAAGTAAAGACATTAATATATACAAGTAATAAGTAAAAACATTAATATATACAAGTAATAATTAAAAACATTATTATATACAAGTAATAAGTAAAGAGATTAATATATACAAGTAATAAGTAAATACATTAATATATACAAGTAATAAGTAAAAACATTAATATATACAAGTAATAAGTAAAAACATTAATATATACAAGTAATAAGTAAAAACATTAATATATACAAGTAATAATTAAAAACATTAATATATACAAGTAATAAGTAAAAACATTAATATATACAAGTAATAAGTAAAAATATTAATATATACAAGTAATAATTAAAAACATTAATATATACAAGTAATAAGTAAAAACATTAATATATACAAGTAATAAGTAAAGAGATTAATATATACAAGTAATAAGTAAAAACATTAATATATACAAGTAATAAGTAAAGACATTAATATATACAAGTAATAAGTAAAAACATTAATATATACAAGTAATAAGTAAAGAGATTAATATATACAAGTAATAAGTTAAAACATTAATATATACAAGTAATAAGTAAAGAGATTAATATATACAAGTAATAAGTAAAGAGATTAATATATACAAGTAAAAAGTAAAGAGATTAATATATACAAGTAATAAGTAAAAACATTAATATATACAAGTAATAAGTAAAGACATTAATATATACAAGTAATAAGTAAAAACATTAATATATACAAGTAATAATTAAAGACATTAATATATACAAGTAATAAGTAAAAACATTAATATATACAAGTAATAAGTAAAGACATTAATATATACAAGTAATAAGTTAAAACATTAATATATACAAGTAATAAGTAAAGAGATTAATATATACAAGTAATAAGTAAAGAGATTAATATATACAAGTAATAATTAAAAACATTAATATATACAAGCAATAATTAAAAACATTAATATATACAAGCAATAATTAAAAACATTAATATATACAAGTAATAAGTAAAAACATTAATATATACAAGTAATAAGTAAAGACATTAATATATACAAGCAATAAGTAAAGACATTAATATATACAAGCAATAATTAAAAACATTAATATATACAAGTAATAAGTAAAAACATTAATATATACAAGTAATAAGTAAACCATTAATATATACAAGTAATAAGTAAAAACATTAATATATACAAGTAATAAGTAAAGAGATTAATATATACAAGTAATAAGTAACGACATTAATATATACAAGTAATAAGTAAAGACATTAATATATACAAGTAATAAGTAAAGACATTAATATATACAAGTAATAAGTAAAGACATTAATATATACAAGTAATAAGTAAAAACATTAATATATACAAGTAATAAGTAAACAGATTAATATATACAAGTAATAAGTAAAGAGATTAATATATACAAGTAATAAGTAAAGACATTAATATATACAAGTAATAAGTAAAAACATTAATATATACAAGTAATAAGTAAAGACATTAATATATACAAGTAATAAGTAAAGAGATTAATATATACAAGTAATAAGTAAAAACATTAATATATACAAGCAATAAGTGAAAACATTAATATATACGAGTAATAAGTAAAGAGATTAATATATACAAGTAATAAGTTAAGTCATTAATATATACAAGTAATAAGTAAAAACATTAATATATACAAGTAATAAGTAAAGAGATTAATATATACAAGTAATAAGTAAAAACATTAATATATACAAGTAATAAGTAAAGAGATTAATATATACAAGTAATAAATAAAAACATTAATATATACAAGTAATAAGTTAAGTCATTAATATATACAAGTAATAAGTAAAAACATTAATATATACAAGTAATAAGTAAAAACATTAATATATACAAGTAATAAGTAAAAACATTAATATATACAAGTAATAAGTAAAAACATTAATATATACAAGTAATAAGTAAAAACATTAATATATACAATTAATAAGTAAAAACATTAATATATACAAGTAATAAGTAAAGACATTAATATATACAAGTAATAAGTAAAGAGATTAATATATACAAGTAATAAGTAAAAACATTAATATATACAAGTAATAAGTAAAGACATTAATATATACAAGTAATAAGTAAAAAAATTAATATATAAAAGTTATAAGTAAAGACATTAATATATACAAGTAATAAGTAAAAACATTAATATATACAAGTAATAAGTAAAAATATTAATATATACAAGTAATAAGTAAAGACATTAATATATACAAGTAATAATTAAAGACATTAATATATACAAGTAATAAGTAAAGACATTAATATATACAAGTAATAAGTAAAGACATTAATATATACAAGTAATAAGTAAAAATATTAATATATACAAGTAATAAGTAAAGACATTAATATATACAAGTAATAATTAAAGACATTAATATATACAAGTAATAAGTAAAGACATTAATATATACAAGTAATAAGTAAAGACATTAATATATACAAGTAATAAGTAAAAATATTAATATATACAAGTAATAAGTAAAGAGATTAATATATACAAGAAATAAGTAAAAACATTAATATATACAAGTAATAAGTAAAGACATTGATATATACAAGTAATAAGTAAATACATTAATATATACAAGTAATAAGTAAAGACATTAATATATACAAGTAATAAGTAAATACATTAATATATACAAGTAATAATTAAAGACATTAATATATACAAGTAATAAGTAAAAACATTAATATATACAAGTAATAAGTAAAAATATTAATATATACAAGTAATAAGTAAAAACATTAATATATGCAAGTAATAAGTAAAGACATTAATATATACAAGTAATAAGTAAAGACATTAATATATACAAGTAATAATTAAAGACATTAATATATACACGTAATAAGTAAAGACATTAATATATACAAGTAATAAGTAAAGAGATGAATATATACAAGTAATAAGTAAAGACATTAATATATACAAGTAATAAGTAAAAACATTAATATATACAAGTAATAAGTAAAAAACGTTAATATATACAAGTAATAAGTAAAGACATTAATATATACAAGTAATAAGTAAAAAACATTAATATATACAAGTAATAAGTAAAAACATTAATATATACAAGTAATAAGTAAAGAGATTAATATATACAAGTAATAAGTAAAGAGATTAATGTATACAAGTAATAAGTAAAAACATTAATATATACAAGTAATAAGTAAAGACATTAATATATACAAGTAATAAGTAAAAACATTAATATATACAAGTAATAAGTAAAGAGATTAATATATACAAGTAATAAGTAAAAACATTAATATATACAAGTAATAATTAAAGACATTAATATATACAAGTAATAAGTAAAAACATTAATATATACAAGTAATAATTAAAGACATTAATATATACAAGTAATAAGTTAAAACATTAATATATACAAGTAATAAGTAAAGAGATTAATATATACAAGTAATAAGTAAAGAGATTAATATATACAAGCAATAAGTAAAGACATTAATATATACAAGCAATAATTAAAAACATTAATATATACAAGTAATAAGTAAAAACATTAATATATACAAGTAATAAGTAAAGAGATTAATATATACAAGTAATAAGTAAAGACATTTATATATACAAGTAATAAGTAAAGAGATTAATATATACAAGTAATAAGTAACGACATTAATATATACAAGTAATAAGTAAAGACATTAATATATACAAGTAATAAGTAAAGACATTAATATATACAAGTAATAAGTAAAAACATTAATATATACAAGTAATAAGTAAACAGATTAATATATACAAGTAATAAGTAAAGAGATTAATATATACAAGTAATAAGTAAAGACATTAATATATACAAGTAATAAGTAAAAACATTAATATATACAAGTAATAAGTAAAGATATTAATATATACAAGTAATAAGTAAAAACATTAATATATACAAGTAATAAGTAAAAACATTAATATATACAAGCAATAAGTGAAAACATTAATATATACGAGTAATAAGTAAAGAGATTTATATATACAAGTAATAAGTTAAGTCATTAATATATACAAGTAATAAGTAAAGACATTAATATATACAAGTAATAAGTAAAGAGATTAATATATACAAGTAATAAGTAAAAACATTAATATATACAAGTAATAAGTAAAGAGATTAATATATACAAGTAATAAGTAAAAACATTAATATATACAAGTAATAAGTTAAGTCATTAATATATACAAGTAATAAGTAAAAACATTAATATATACAAGTAATAAGTAAAAACATTAATATATACAAGTAATAAGTAAAAACATTAATATATACAAGTAATAAGTAAAAACATTAATATATACAAGTAATAAGTAAAAACATTAATATATACAATTAATAAGTAAAAACATTAATATATACAAGTAATAAGTAAAGACATTAATATATACAAGTAATAAGTAAAGACATTAATATATACAAGTAATAAGTAAAGAGATTAATATATACAAGTAATAAGTAAAAACATTAATATATACAAGTAATAAGTAAAGACATTAATATATACAAGTAATAAGTAAAAAAATTAATATATACAAGTAATAAGTAAAGACATTAATATATACAAGTAATAAGTAAAACATTAATATATACAAGTAATAAGTAAAAATATTAATATATACAAGTAATAAGTAAAGACATTAATATATACAAGTAATAATTAAAGACATTAATATATACAAGTAATAAGTAAAGACATTAATATATACAAGTAATAAGTAAATACATTAATATATACAAGTAATAAGTAAAGACATTAATATATACAATTAATAAGTATACAGATAGATAAACATTATACAGGGTGACCAAAAAAAAACGGGCTCCAACTCTAATTAGGCCCCGTTTCTTAGTGTTTTGTCCGAATGTAATGAAACTTTGGTCATAACTAGTTTATTATATTCAAAACATCACATCAAAACACTAGGGCCTTCGGTCTTTTTGTGTCCGTTGACTGTAAAATGCTCAGAAAAACAATTGAATGTCCTCTGTTTTTTTGTTTGGGGGGGGGTCACTCTGTATATAGTAATAATCAGTGATAAATAGTTATGTTTACAACCAAAAATAAAAAGAGATGTAAGGCTCCTGAAATTCGTACTAGAACTGTCCACAGTGGCGCAGTGGTTAGCGTACTGGGAAAAATCAATGTAAAAGTTATATTCTCCTGAAGGTTGAAGGTTCAATCCTCAGTGTGGGTGACCGAAAAATACATTTGCGAATTACTTAGGAACTCTATTCAGTTATGCCTGACGGAACAAGAGCACGCTATCCCCGAGAAGAAAATAAAGAGTTCCGCTCGAAATTCCGTCCAAATTCCCGAGTTCAAGGGAAACATTCCCGAGTTCGACAAGATACATTTGAAAAAGGTCGGGCGTTATATCGACCGAAACGTTGTGAAAATCACACTCAAGATGAGAACAGTAGTCCGATGAATAATATATATATATATATATATATATATATATATATATATATATATATGACCATGTTGTAATTAGATAATAAAATTATATATATAAATATTTACATATCGAAAACATGCAATAATATATAATAAGATTATATATGTAATACGTAGTAATAATATGTGATAAATGAAAAACAAATATATATAATTCAAACGATAGTGCTTGAATATATAGAGTTAAGTGATAGTTTTAGTCATTTAGAACTGCTTTAAAGCTTCACCGCTCACTCATGTTTCGACCAAATTTCAAACAATTATATGCAGTTTATAGATCACCTCCTCAGCTATATTGTGAAAAAAAAAATTTCAATTTTCGTTCAGTAAAGCAAAAATTATGATGAATTTTCTGGTGTTAAAAATTGTAAAAAAAAAATGTAAGGAGGTGAGCGACGCTTTTTATGACTTGTTTCCATAGCAACCACGTCGCACCACTACTACTATTGTTGCTACTAATTCACTACTGTCGCGAAAAGAGAAGGAACAAGTGAAACTGAGAGAAAAATGCATGAAAGGGAGATAATTGGGGGATTTTATTGAAAGCAGACTAGTGTCGTATATTGTTATTACATTTGTGGTTATGGGGGGGGGCAAAAAAATTAAAATGGAAATTAAACAAAGAACATGTGGATTCACTGGAAGCCTGGAAAATTTATGGATTACAATAGAAAAATGCGAGCATGAAAAGTAATATGGTTAAACTTAAACATGAGAGAGTAAAGGACTAGTTGTTACAACTGGAAAAGAAACGGACAAGACATTCTAGTAAAGAATACAATAAATTTATAACTTAAAAAATTGTAGCATTAATATTTTTTAATGCAATTTATAACATTATATAATCAATTTTTAATGTTGTAGTATAAAAAGTTATAAATCTATTATATTTTTTACTAAAATATATTGTTCTTTTCTTCCATATTAAGCTACTTTTCATGCTCGCATTTTTCTCTTGCAATGTATATATATATATATATATATATATATATATATATATATATATATATATATATATACATATATATACATATATATATACATATATATACATACATATATATACATATATATATATATATATTTTTTTTTTTTTTTTTACACAGTGATCACCACTTATCAAGGCCCGGAAGCCACTCAGGGATAAGGGTTATTTCAAGTACATTAATTTAGTGAGGAGATTTGCTGAAGTGTTTACTTAAGGGGGCGGTTCATTAGGAATTTGTTAACATTGGACTTGAAGACATCCAAGTTGTAGTCCGGAGGGAAGCAGGCAGACGGAACAGAGTTCCACAGACGTGCAGTTCTAGGAAAGAAGCTTTGTTCATAGAATCCGCGTTTTGATTTAGGCACAGATAAAGAGTGGGGGAAATTTTTCACAGTGGATTCAGCTAGACGGGTGTTTTTCGTGAAAGATTGGCGAGGGGGGACCAGAGATTGGAGTTCAGACGAGCATCTGCCATGGAAATAACGATAAAACAAGGACAGGCTCGCAATGTCTCTTCTGTGGGAGAGAGGTTGCAGGGTAGAGAAAAGGGCATCCCCCACTAAGCCACGAAGTCTATTTTGTACTCTGTCAAGGCAGGATAGGCTGTTTTTAGCAGCTCCTGCCCAGATATGGCAACAGTATTCCATCCTTGGACGTACTTGGCTTTTATATAGATAGAGAATTGCATCAGTAGTGAGATATCTTCTCGAGCCGTAGAAGGATCCCACCATCTTTCTACATATATATACATATATATATATATACATGTACATATATATATATATATATATATATATATATATATATATATATATATATATATGTTCGACGTATGAGCTTCTGCCACAACGACTAAGTTGCTCGGAAATCCACACAAAAGATTTGTTTATGGAGGTGAAGACTCTATGTAGAACCATCCACACTTTTTGGTATTACTGCTAACTTTTGTCGGTGCAGACGACTGCCACAGGATAGATTAGACAGTAAACCGCAGGTTTTTACATCAGAGTTTCCTTCCCCTAGATGCATGTCTTTTTGAAGGTGTATCTCTCCCAGTGAATGAATGCGCCCCCAGACACCAACCTGGAAATTTCTACGACTCGACGCGATACATACAGCGCCTAGTCTCTCCAAATAGTAACCCATCTGGTACTGACCAGTTTCAACGTTGCTTGACTTCGGTAGTCTGGCGAGAACCGGTGTGTCAACGTGATTGTGCCATATATATATATATATATATATATATATATATATATATATATATATATATATATATATATATATATATATATATAATGCGAAGCTCGCGGTTTACAAACAATCGTTTGAGCACTTTACAAGTAGCGGACGGATGTTTATTTAAATAGACATTAGGACGGATTAGTTGCGGCCACCGCTTCCGTGGTGAAGGGGTAGAACTGCCGACTGTCATCACGACGGTTCTAGGTTCGATCCTCAGCTTCGGATAGGTGCTAGTCTAGCGGCACTGATGAGTTGTGATACAACGAAACAGGAGTGTATGTCGATGACTACAAATATATTTTATATATATATATATATATATATATATATATATATATATATATATATATATATATATATATATGTTCCCGAATCATCTGATTTCTTTACGTGATAATATTCGTTGGCCAGCAAAATCGCCTGATCTATACCACTGCGTTTTTTATTTTTCTTCTTTTTTTTTTCTCTGGAGATCTTTGAAGTCCAAAGTTTTCAGCTACTGCCCTCGACCTCTTAAAGAATTAAAAACAGCTCTTCGTACTGAAATTGCTGCTATTTCACTAGAAATAAGCTATCGAGTTATTGAAAACTATCGTGAACGTCTACAATTGTGTGTTGGATGGCAAACATTTTGCCAGTTGAATATTTATGATTTTCTATAATAAAATGTACATTTTAAAAAATAAGAAAAAATAATTTCTTTATATAATTATTATTTAATCTCTTTAACCAACAAATGTGTCACATCATTCTGAACAGTCTGTATAATATGGAGTACTAAATAGTAAAATAATATATATTATATATATATATATATATATTTAATATAAAGCTGTGTGTGTGTGTGTGTGTGTGTGTGTGTGTGTGTGTGTGTGTGTGTGTGTGTGTGTGTGTGTGTGTGGTCAAGAATAGGCTCCTGTATGGTTGACTATTTTAAAAAACTGATTACATATAATAATAGAATATATATCGAGACACTGGAATGGGTATGTTTGATCTGGCAGAACGGTGGTTTATTAAAATTGTGGGGTCTGCGTTCGCGCCTGGTCCACAAAGTATGGAAATAAAAAATTAAAAAAAAAAACGTTTACAAGTGTTTTTGATATAGATGTGCATAATAAAATGGTATAATAAAATTGTGGGGTCTGCCACCATAGAATGGAAATAGGCACGAACCTTAATAAAAACTTTTCATACCTATCTGCGTAAGTATACTTTGATAATTATGTTTCAGTTTGAAGAAATATGGTATAATAAAATTATGGGGTGTTCGTTCGCGCCTGACCTCCATAGAATGGAAATATGTCATAAAGTTTAACAAGGCTTTTTTTTAATATAGATCCACAGAACATTGTGATAAGTATTTCAGTGTGAACAGGTATGGTATAATAAATTATGGGGGTTATCTATTTTATTTTTACTTTCATCATATTTTGCTTTGGTTTTGATGCCTCCAAATTCGAAGCTATCTCTTTACAACCCTTCCTTTTCATTACCTGTCATACTTTCATAAATCAGAGTCCAGTCAACGACGGATACTTTTGCTAGTATATATATATATATATATATATATATATATATATATATATATATATATATATACTCACACACACACAGTAAACGTACACAGTTAAACAATACGTTTTATTGTCGCATTGATTATTTAGTAAAATATACATCGTATATATGAAACTGTCGATGATTTACATATCATTTGTAATCACGATTATCTCTCTCTCTCTCTATCTCTCTCTCTCTCTCTCTATATATATATATATATATATATGTGTGTGTGTGTGTGTGAAAGTGTCTGTGTGTGTCTGTTTATCTGTGTATCTGTGTGTTTGTGTATATTTCCCTACGTAATAACTCTGTCAATTTTTAGTCAAGAACGCCGAAACAATTGTTGACAAATACTATAAAAGAAAAAAGAATTGAAAGGTGCAAGAAAATTACTTCATGGTTAAAGAAAAATCCTTCTTGTGTAATGATCCTTTCCGACGAAAATATCTTCACTATCGATGCTGTTCTGAACCGTAGAAATGACAGATACATCGCAGCATCAACAGCTGAGGTGGGAGGGACATTCAGGACGAAACATCCTGCTCGGGTTATGGCTTTTGGTGTTGTAGCTTCTGATAGAAAGAAGATGCGCATAAAACTCTACAAAACTGATGGGAAAATCAATGTTGACACTTACTATAAAACTTGAAGATATCAGGTATTGCCATAGCTCAAAACAGACTATCCAAATAGAAATTATGTATGTACGCAGGATGGTGCTCCGGTTCACACAACTAGAAAAATCCAAGATTTCTGCAAATCAAATTTCAGTAATTTTTGGGAGTCATGTTTATGGCAACCTTCTAGCCCAAACCTTGGAGCGTTTTGGAACATGTTACCAGTAGAACATTGCACAGCAATGTCGAATTTCTCAAAGATACTATTACACATGAATGGAATAAGTTGTCTCCCGAGTATTTGAAGAAGACATGTGCAAGTCGTAAGAGACGTTTGCAGCAGTTATTGAGAAAGTAGGGAGCCACATTATATAAAAACATTTTCTCTTGTGCATTTTTGTGTGGCAAATAAATTGCCGTAACTACTACCTAAAAACGTAATTAGTCATACGTTGGTGTTAAAGTTTTGTCATAAAATATTGTAAATGTTGGTTCCTCACTATATATATATATATATATACATATATATATATATATATATATATATATATATATATATATATATATATTAAAACTGAGAATGCGTGTGAGTATACTTCTTAACTTATATACTCAACGAATTTCTGATCGACATTGAAATTTAGTATACAGGGTATTCAGCCATGTGGGAAACTTTGAAATTGGTTTTTATCCTCAAAACGTTTGCTAAGAGGTCAAATTTTAAAGATTGTTACTTGGGGGGATCATCGGATTTTTATGTTGCCAACTGTTTCACGAATGCGTATGCGTAAATCGTCCACATGACAACTTCCGTATGGTAAGAATAAGTAGGTTTGAATTGAAAATACATTTTAAAGATCCTGTCAAGCTGGAATAATGGTTATTATACTTGAATCTCTGTTTTTAGGTTTTGGTTTCGAGTATTTTAGTGGTGTGCAAGTCACTCTGTCGATCAGTCGGTCAGTCTGTCCATAACACTTTTCTGCTTGGCCTTTTTGGTTAAGATCGAAGGTCTGTTGTTAATAGATACTGTTCTTAGCTTTTTAAGCTTTGCTTGGCCTTTTGGCCAAGATCAAAGTGTAGCATCTTTCCGCAGATACTGCAAGCAAAGACCATATGTGGGGGTAACTCCACATATAAGACCTTGGTCAATGTAGGGGCAATCTTTCTTACCAATTGTAACTATCCAGATCCTCTACTCCCCGGGGAGTTGGTCCCTATTTCCCCTTCACTCCTCACTTTAAAAATCGGGCTTGTGTCCAATTTGCTCGGTGGGGGAGCAAATAAATAGCCTTACCCGGCTCTGGTCCTTCGGGGCCTGGGACACAAGTGTCAAACAAAGACCATATGTGGGGGCAACCCCACATATAAGACCTTGGTCGATGTAGAGGAAACCCTTCATACCAATTGTCACTATCCAGCTCCCCTACTCCCCGGGTAGTTGGTCCCCATTTCCCCTTCACTCCTCACATTAAAAATCGGCCTTGTGCCTAATTTTCTCGGTGGGGGAGCAAATAAATACCCTTTTCTTGACCTTTTGGCCAAGATCAAAGTGTAGTATCTGTTCTTACTACATGCTGTACTTATGGTTGTAGCTTTGTGATATAAAGTGGGGGATCACTTTTCTGTATTAATTTAATGTAAAATGATCACTCACTTTACAATCAGTCAGTCTCAAAGCCATTCAAGTCATTCTCCAGATCATTCAAGTTGTCTTTGAAGGATTCTAGTTATTTTTTAAGCATTCAAATCATTCTTTAATTTCATTAAAGTCATTCGAAATCATTTACTTTTTATTTATTTAAGTCATTTCAGCCCAATTTTCGATCATTTTAGCTTATCTTAACATAAGAATTTCATGTCAATCCTACATTCACACATTCGTTCGTTACACGAGAGCACGCGACTAATGGTTATCGGCCTTGTTTAATTACTTACAAGTATTGAACTTAGTCTTGAAAAGGACAAGAATATATATAAGAAGAAAATAGTCTGCATAAAGAGAGAGAGAGAGAGAGAGAGAGAGAGAGTTCCATAACTCGTAGTTCTTGGGTAAAAAAGCTACTTGAATAAGAAGCTGTATCGTAATGAGGTATCAAAACAGCAAATTGACGGAGACCACTAGACCAAGGAGACAAACAAGCTGGAACAAAGGAAACGGGAAATAGATTAGACAATTCTGAAGAACACATATAATAATAATAAAATTAATAAAAACATGACTGAGACATTCACATTAGATATTCCTGTTGTTAAGAATAAGTAAGTTTGAAAACAATTTCAAAAATCCTCTCAAGCTGGCCAAATGGTTATCGTACTTGACTCTGTTTTTAGGTTTTGGTTTCGAGTATTTTTTTTTATTACTTACAAGAAGTGGACTGGTTAGAAATATATAATACATGTCTCAGTTTCTGTATGAATTAAAATTTAATGCGTATTTTATGGCCGGGCAACGACGGGCGGCTTGCTAGTTATGTATATAATAATATACTAAGCAATCTCATGTACGTACATGCATTTGTATAGAAATTGTTGCAGGCAATGCCATTATATGTAAAGAGGTATCAAGAACAAAAGATAAAAGACCGAAGTTAGAGGCAGGAGGAAAACAGTCTACAGAAAGAGATTTCCATAAGCTTGCAATACTGGGAAAGAAGCTACTGGAATCTATATATTAATACAATAGCGTGTGTTTTATTTTGTGTGTCACGCTTACATCTTTTTTCTTCCGGGTGGTTGTCTTTAATTGTTAGTACTTGTAATAAATAATTTTACCAAGAATTCTTCATAAGTTTTGGTTCCGGTTTTGATTTTTGATTATAGCTGATGGCACTCAATTTACAAATTTTTTTTTTTTTACTTAAATACTTACAGACACTAGTGTTTCATCAGTTCGGGAATCTTCAGTGCAGGGTGTCACAATTAACACCAGTCGAACGATTCGAACCCCGCAACACGAGACATCACTGGCTGATTAGCGAAGACCGTATCAATTCTGCTACTATTAACCGCGTGAAATAACGTTGAATTTAAACATTTTAATTTTAAATGTTCATTTACGTCATTCAGACAGTGATCTAATCGTTATACGATGATCTATGCACACACACACACACACACACACACACACATATATATATATATATATATATATATATATATATATATATATATATGATGAAAATAATGGAAATAGTATTCCGACAAAATAGAGAAATAAAAAGGAACAAACCGTATTATGTGTTCATCAACGTTTCGTCTTTATTTCGTCTTTATAGAGGAAGTCTCGAAATAAAGGCGAAACGTTGATGAACGCATAATACGGTTTGTTCCTTTTTAGTTCTCTCTCTCTCTCTCTCTCTCTCTATATATATATATATATATATATATATATATATATATATATATATATATATATATATATATATACACACACATATTCATATATATATACACATATTCATATATATATATATACACATATTCATATATATATATATATAATAAATATATATATATACATGTATATATACACATTCATATATATATATATATATATATATATATATATATATATATATATATATATATATATATATATATTTCTTCATAAGTTTGGATTTCGGTTTCAATTCAAGGTGATGAAGTCATATGGATATAATTTTTAAATCACAATTTTATGATATATAAGAATCTATAGAAAATTAGCTCTAAAATAATAGATACGAAATGTGCATGAATTAAAATATATTAGACTATACTGGCCGTCCCTGCTTGCTTCGAAAGATACTTCTGCAGTTTTAACAAAAGAGCTACAATAATATCTGAGCGTCTTTATTTACGCTGAACATCCACAGAATACCAACATCTATATATTACATATGAACGAATCCGCTGTTGAATTTCCACAGGTCCTGCTAGTAAGAAATTATAATATAATGCGTTATCAATAAAAGAATTGTTAGAGACCATTAAAACCACGAATCAAATGAGCTGGAATAAAGGTAGTAAGGAAAAGAACAGAAAATTCTGAAGAACAGTTATCATAGAAATGTTTATCGAAAATGACTGAGATTAGCAACATCACGTCTGTAAAAAAGAGAGGTTGCAGAAGAAAGAACATGACAAATCAACTTACAGATACGTTTCTGCACCTTATCAAGGGCCATTTTATAAGCACAGATATTCCCCAGCCCAAAAATATGATGGCAGTATTTCAATACATATAGTTTCATATATTTCAATACATAGTCTAATAGTATACAAAGTTATATCTGGTCTTCTAGCTTTGCTGAGCTTACATGTTCCTATTTTAATGTCTGAGAAGGTCTTATGCATTTCACGCATTGTATTTGTGTACTTATTTATTTGTTTATTTATTGTTATTCTCACGAGAGCGCACGGGTGTGACTGGTATTGTTTACATAAACAATTAACAACTCTTTAATACGTTGGATAAAACGTCCGCTCTCGTCCCAAACAGACGAAGTTTTTAACTGACGTCACACAAAGTAGCCAATCAGCGAGTTCGCTTAGTATACGTAGCTGTGGAGATCAATTAGAAACAATTAGCACAAGAAATGGAATCAATTTATCGATCAATGTAATGTTCGCAGTGACCCTACTTTGTACCTGATTATTACCTCAAAGCCTTCGATTCTTTCAACACAAGAAAATAATTAGATATTACAAAATGCACTGGCCATATGCTTCTGCTAAATGTATTGATACGTAAAGTATTTAGTTTATCACGATGCTTTCCTGTAACAATTACGAGAAACTTCTCCAACCACCGATATCCATGAAAAATAACTCACTATTTTTTGTACAACGTCGCATTTAGTTTAGCCATCGTCGTTTTGCATTGACCTTATATGTCAGCCATCTTTGACTCAATCTTGGAAACGATCCTAAAGATTATAATGGACTCAGAGTGACCCTTTTAAAAATCCACCTCCGGATGACCCATTATTTGTAACAAAAGATAATGTATATTACAAACATCCACAGACTTATTTAATTGGAATTCATTATTGAGATGAGTATTATTTATTAATTTATTTTTTATTTTATTTTTTTTTTACATGAGGGTCACCACGTATCTAGGCTCAGGAGCCACTCGGGGATATGGGTTATTGTGTGTACAGTAATAAATGGGAAAGTATCGTAGTAATAGTATGAGGATTTGATAAGGTGTCATTACTTAAGGGGGCGGTTCATCAGGAATTTGTTTGTGTTGGACTTGAAGACATCCAAGTTGAATTCGGGGGGGAACAGGCAAGCGGCAGAAAGTTCCACAGCCGTGCTGTTCTAAGAAAGTAGCTTTGTTCATGGAATCTACGTTTTGATTTAGGCACGAATAAAGAGTGGGGAAAATTACTGACAGTGGTTTCAGCTAGTCGGGTGTTTTTCGTGAAAGATTGGCGAGGGGGGACCAGAGATTGGAGCTCAGACGAGCACTTGCCGTGGGAATAACGATAAAACTGAGACAGGCTCGCAAAGACTCTTCTGAGGGAAAGAGGATGCAGGGAAGATAAAAGGGTATCCCCCACTGGGTCACGAAGTCTATTTTGTACTCTGTCAAGGCAGGATAGGCTGTTTTTAGAAGCTCCTACCCAGATGTGGCAGCAGTACTCCATCCTTGGACGTACTTGGCTTTTATACAGATAGAGAATTGCATCATTAGTGAGATATCTTCTGGAACGGTAGAAGGATCCCACCATTTTCCCAGCGACCTAGGCCAAAGACTTGATGTATATGTTCCATTTCAGATAAGGAGGAAAGGTCAAACCCAGAAGCTTGTCAAAACATGGGGCCTCCCTTAGACGAGAGCCATTCATTTCAATCGATGCCAGCTGGGGATCAGCGTTTATGATGTAATGATAGGAGCTTGGTTTTAGATGCATTAAAGGTAACCATCCACCTCTTCCCCCACTGAACCACGCACTCAAGATCTGAGGAAAGAGAATCAGAGAGAACGTTGTCATTTGCGGCCTTTGATGTGTTGCCATAGATAGTCGTATTATCAGCATAGATGTCAACGAATGATTTTAGTATGTGTTTAGGGAGATCATTGACGTAGATCAAGAAGAGACTTGGGCCCAAGATGGACCCCTGAGGGACCCCAGCATTAATACTGTGGGCCTCTGATTTCTGCCCATCAACCACTACTCTTATGAGCCTATCAGATAGAAATGATTTAATGATAGAGAAAACATTTCCAGTTATACCGTAGCTGGAAATCTTGTGAAGTAGGCCTTTATGCCATACCTTATCGAATGCCTTTGATATGTCAAGAGCAATTGCCCTAGAAATGAAGCCTTTGTCGAGAGATTCGCTAATTCTATGTGATATAAGTGTTAGCACATCTGCTGTAGATCTAGGAGAACGGGAACCATATTGCATGTCACTAAGAAGGTTATTTCTGCTGAGGTGGTTGACTACTTCTCTATTTAATATGGATTCCAGCAACTTACTCATGAAACACAGGAGACTTATTGTTCTGTATTGAAAGGGAGATGACTTATCACTTGAATTCTTAAATACAGGGCATACTGCTTAGGTTTTCTAAGGTGTTGGAAAGCACTTCTCCTTAAGGCAATGCTTAAACAGTTTGGTAAGTATGGGGGCAAGTTCTAGTTGTAGATTTTTAAAACTATAATTGGAATACCGTCAGGGCCAGTTGCTTTACTGGAATCAACGTTCTTGATTAGCGACCTCACGCACAGATATTTGTATTAGCGTGTTCTGTGTTATTGGAGGAAATATGGGGAGTTGATTGCCTTCGTCGCATAGGGTAGAATTAGCTGCAAAGTTCTTGGCAAATAGTTTGGCCTTGTCGGATGCTGACGAGATGACCTCTGGGCCATTGATAATGGTTGGGATAGAACACACGCTTCTGTTCAGGATCTTATTTGCTATTTGCCAGAACTGGTGGGAACCAAGCCACTGCTCAGCTACTTTGGATTTAACGGATTGAGCATATAGCTCTCTTGCATTTTTTATTACTCTTTTACATTGGTTGCTGCCGGTCCTGAAAGCAGCTTTAGTCTCAGTGCATCTATTACGTTGGTAGCTATGAAAAACGTGATTTCTGTGTGTAATAGCAGCAGCACATTCAGGGGAGAACCATGGCTGGCTGTTAGGTTTTTGTTGGAAATTTTTCGATGGTATGAATTGGTTTATGCCTACAAGTAACCATTCGGTCAGGTCTGATACTATAGAGGATACATCCTTTTTAAACATGGAATGGAGAGCTACATCAGATATGAATGTACGGAAGCTATCCCAGTCAGCCATAGAGTATCGGTATGCAGTACGGTGGAGAGGTACATCTGTTTCATTTTTATCTTAACTGATACAACGGAGTGGTCGGAGGATCCCAGAGGAGATAGAACGGCACATGAGCATAGCTCAGGGAAAGTGGAGAGAAAAATGTTAGAAAGCTTGCGTACTGACCGGTAGTATCGGGCACACGGGTGGGCTCGCGAACAATCTGATTCATAAGCAATGGCAAAATCATGACAGAACCTCCCCTCATCATCAGTCTTATTTGAGTGGGTCAGCCATTCCACATTGTGGACATTGAAGTCACCGCAAATGTGAATGTTAGCCGCGGGATGAGCAGACAGGATGTGGTCAATTTTCTCAGATATACTCTTAAAGGTAGTAACTCCGCTGTTGTGGGGCCGATAGAGGGCAAATATAAATGCGGTGGTGTAAGTAAGTGCAACCCGGAACCACATATAAGATAAATTAGGATCTTCTGTAGAGATATCCCTGCCACACGGGAAGCCATCTTTAATGTAGGCGCATATTCCATGCCCATAGCGATCTTGTGGGTCAGATTTAGATGTTAAGTTAGAGTATCCATTAATTATGAATTCATCTACGGAGGTGGTCGGCCCTATTCCAGTTTCACTTGGAAAAAGTATGTCTGATTTTGTCTCCTGTAATTGGGTTTCAACCTCTGGAAGGTTGGAACGTAAATCCCTGACGTTGGAGAAGGAGACATGGTAGTAGGGGTCTACGTTGGAGGATGGGGTTCTAGGTTTATTCGTGTTTTTTTTTTGTTTGTTTGTATTTTTTAGATATTTCATGTTGAGGATTTTGGGATTTGTGGAACAGGTCAGCATACTTGGTTAGAGCAGTACAGAGAGGGAAAGTAAGAGAGAAAAGACGGGAAGATCTTTTTGTAGCACATGATAAGGTAAAGCCGGAACAATTACCCACTAGTATGGCATCGAGAGGCCCCACCAGAGACTTTTGCATGGTCCAGAATCCATTCACCAAATAGCAATACAGAATATTCTCATCTTTCTTAGTTATTGTTTCACGACGTTTCGGACAACTATTCCTCAGGCCTTCGTCAGGTGGTAACTGCAAATCTCCTACCTGCATTTCACAGTTGTTGTCGTCTCACAACCAAAAATGTGGTGAGACGACAACTATGAATGGCAGTAATTGGTGAAAATGCAGTTAGGAGATGCGGAGTTCCCATCCCGTCGTGGTTACCACCTTTTTTTTTTTTTTTTACAAGGGTGCCACCACTTATCAAGGCCCAGAGGCCACTCGAGGATAAGGGTTAATAAGTATACATTAGTCATTGTGATTTTAGCATAGTAAACAGTGGGAATTTTGAAAGTTGGATTACTTAGGGGGACGATTCAATTAGAACTTGTTCACATTGGACTTTTTCTTTTTTTTTTCATAGGTATAAACTCATTATCAATGCCAAGAGGCCACTCAAGGATAAGGGTTAAAGAGTGTACAGTAGAAATTGGACAATATAATAATCATTAGTAATGAAAATTTGTTAAATTTGATAACTTATATGGAACGGCTCATCAAGAACTTATTTACGTTAGACTTGAAGACAACTATATTGTAGTCAGCCGGAAAGCAGGAAAACGGAAGACAATTCCACAGGCGTGCAGTTCTAATAAAAAAGCTTTGTTCATGGAATCTACGTTTAGGTTTAGGCACAGATAAAGAGTGGGGGGAATTATTGATAGTGTTTACAGCTAGACGAGTGTTTCTTGTGAAAGTTTGGCGAGGGGGGACCATAGATTGAAGCTCAGTCGAAAACTTTCCATGAAAATGACGAAGGCCAGAGGAATAATTGGCCGGAACATCGTCAAACAACAACTAAGAAAGATGAGGGTAATAGCCCGCAACACGGTACTTTGTTTATCACGATGCTTTCCTTTAACAATTACAAGAAGCCTCTCCAACCACCGATATCCATGAAAAATAACTCCCTACCTGAAAATTCTTCCATCAACATACATCGGCTAAACATTCACAGGAAATATGAACTGGAACAAATGCATTGAGGATATTGCGAAGGCTGTTGCAAGGGAGGTACCCTCCCTCTCTCGTGCTAGAAAACTACTCACACCTGAGAGCATCCTATACTTCCACAAGGACACCATGTATGGAGTACTGTTACCACATCTGGGTAGATGCATCTACCGCTAGTCTCTCCCTTTTGTATAGGGTCCAAAAAAGGGTCTACAATCTAATAGTTTCCGCTTTCTCAACTAGGCCCCAACCCCTGTCCCATCGCCGCAATGATGCATCCCTGTGTAATTTTTATCGTGATACCATCACTAGATGGGGTGTTTACTACGGATTAAGAGATTCCCATCTACCTTCGAGAGAAGGATAGACCGCGCCAGTTTCTCAACCTGGTATTTTAGCTCGCAGTATATACAGCGTCTCGCCTTCCTAAATGGTCACCCATCTGGTGCTGGCCATGCTTAACGTTGCTTAACTTCGGTGATCTGACAAGAACCGGTGTGTCACTCTAATTGTGCTGTACTGATATGCAGAAGTTCAAAGGTAACGTAAACCAACATCGTGTTAATATTTCTTAGCTATGGTCCTCATCACATGCAAACAGCGATATGCCTTGTTAGGGGTGAAGGTGAGTTTAAAAATATCGAACGCGTAATGTGAATTAAACTAACTAATTAAAGTAAATAAAAAGTAAAGTAGTTGACAATAGTTGAAAGCGACTCGAAGGCTCCCATTTAATCGAGATGTAGGGGAGAGCACCACTCTTTTCCTAAGATTACCCTTACCCTTATAATGCTAAGTGTTTAATTTGTAATACTAATTTTTAAACCGCTAGACTTTGGAATTCCCTCCCGGACCCCTGCTTCCACTGACTGTACTGACATAAAGAAATCCAAGTGTAATGTGGACAGACATCTCGCTGCCCAACTCCCTACATAGCATCCCTGCAAATCTGGTCCCTAACAGTAACCCCTTACCACTTAGTGGTACTGTACCTTGTTTGAGGTAAAAAAAAAAAAAACAGTTTAAAAACGTAAGGATAGCTTTCATGAATATTATAATGTTTTAGCTGGCGAACCCCGAATATTAAAATTTTATAGGTAGCACTATAGATCATTCATAACTAGGGCTATGACAACAGCATATTCTTTTCATTGTTTTGAGCCGCGAGTATATATCCGACACAGTTAGACACAATCAATAGATGATCACATAAAAACATATGATATCGATGGATATATACCGGAGAATCAAAACAAGGAAAAGAATATGCTGTTGACATAGACCTGCTTCTCACGTATATCCATGACAGGGGTTGATTTTTTTAAAGTCTCACACCGTCAATATCTGCAACAGAGAGATTATACTTTTAAGTTTGATGCATAAGTCAAGTCATCATAACAATTCAATTTGAAACCCTCTGGTCCATTCGAGCGGAATAAAAAATAGAAGGCATTACTTTTGGGCCCCCCTCGAGTGCATATTGGAGCAAAGTGAGAAAGACAACACTGCGATTCCCGTCCGCCCCCCCCCCCGACCACCAAAAAAAGTATTCACTTGTCTGCATGTGTAAAATTGAAACATCTGTCTGAAGCTGAAGGGAACTTATTTTTATTATTTTTTTTTTTTTTTTAGTTTGTTTGTTTTTTGTTTGTTTTTTTAAAGGTTTACACTTAACCCAACAAGGTATCAATGATAAAAATGTCTGCGTAGCATTGACACTGAACATGGTCGCACCTGTGTTTCGGCGCATCCTGGGGAGAAGTATGTGTTCATGTGTAGGTGTGTGTACACGCGTGTAAACCTATTTATACATACAATAAGCAATAAAAGAAAAAAGCGGTCATATTATTATAGCAACGCCTGAAAGCCACTTAAAGGAAGACCGAATAAGGAATAACGGCTTCTGAAATTCATATAGAGCATTTATAATACACGAATATATATATATATATATATATATATATATATATATATATATATATATATATATATATATATATATATACTGTATTAACAAAGACCAAGACCTCAAAAAAAGAATTGATAGCAACAAAAAGTGGGTGTCATTGTTAGTTACAATTGTTTCAAGACTAATTGGAAAAATTCAAACATTATGGCGTTTGAAAATTTTCACATAAATAGCCTTTCTTCAGACTTGTTGAACAAAAAACACTTTAACAATAGAACATTATGTAAAGACATTCCCTTAAAGGAAATAAGGCATGCGAAAACATTCATCCCGGACGCAACTTTGCAAGGAGCGCATTTAAATATTTATATATCTCCGAATTTTCGTATTACTATTTTCAAACCTGTCATAAGAAGTTACCACAAAAACCTGTGTCGATTTAATATCTTTTAATAATACTATTCGTTGATTTCATAAGTTATATTTCTATATTTCTTTATTTCACATAATTCATTAAAAAAAAATAATTTTAGAATTTTATTTTTATATTTATAATATGGTCAAATCAACTAGGCTAAAACGTTAGTTTCGTATTCGACCTATGCTTGCTTCTTTGTTTACGAAAATATCTTATTTCTTAGATTTAAGACCATTTAAGGTTTATATTTTATTTAATAGGGAAATAAAAACCAACATTACCTTATACTTATTTAATCCTCATTCATCATTTAAGATTAGGGATCCCATTCTATTTTTTTAATCCATTATTCTCTTTCGTTCACATCTATTTGGATTTGCGATTATCGGGTATCCTTAGCTACAAAGGGAGATAATCCCGCTCGTTATTAGTTTTAAAAAATTCGCTGAAATCATGGGGAACCAAGATTGTCGTAGGTACTCATAACATTTAAAGGGAGACAACCAGGTCCGTTTGATGTTTCTAGTTTAGTAAACCCTAAAATGCGTCTATGATTTATTAATTAATTAAACAGATACAGTAAATGCTAAGTTAACTTATTCAACAAATTAAGATTTTAAAATATATCTTTAATCCTAAAGCTGATTATATACTTATTGGTTTAATCTACGTCTGCCATCCATCCATAATCTGCTGGGGTTATTCATGGCTCCAGAACTAAAATTACACTTCTTGAATTGCGTTCTTGAATGCCTAAATAAAATAATATATATCCTATTAATAATTATTCTGATAATAAAACCAGTCTTTAGCTCCAAGTGTGTTTTACTCCGATAAAAGTGGTGTTTACCCTCGCATTTTTGGATAAAAATCATTTAGAACAAGAGTAATTTTAACAAGCAGGGATTTTTCAAGTTTTACTTGTCAGAGAGCAGTATCAATTAATTTCCAACTCACTATTTGCTAATTTATATATATAAGGGCAAGAAAATTAAAACTGTAAGTTGAACTTTACATTCAAAATTTATTGAAAACATTTACAGAGTCCTTAATCCGCGGAGTTTCAAAGAATACTATTATTGTTATTCTTCTCATCAGAGGACATAAAGAAATCAGCAAATTATATTTGTAGCAATGCTAGAAAGGCATTAAGTGAAGCCTTATAATTACTAATAAGCTAAGATTCTGCTACACTTAAAACTTTATAATCCTCACTCCCCCACCTTTTTTAATAATGGCATCAGATTTAACACTTTATAGAAAGATCGATGGGTTCTGTCTTGATAATTTCCGGTCGGAGTAATACGAGCTTTCACGGACTGATTTTTCCCCCGCTTAGCCTGATCTTAACTTCTTTAAAATTTTATCTGAAATCACTTTTTCTAATTAAGTCCATGATTAACATTCTCATACTGGTTTTCTTTCCCTTTATTTCTCGGTCCTATTTGACTGGGGACCGGCTTCTCTTTTGGCTACTGAACTGTCCGGCAAAAAACAATTTTCATTATTTCAGCTATCTTGAAGTCTTTCCAATCGGATTATATGCATCGTCACTCTTGACTTATTATGGACTCCATTCTCTCTAAAGAACTATTTTCGCTTTTCGGATCAACTTGAGAATATTGTCATGCAAGCTGAAATATTATGGGCGGTTTGTTTATATATTCTGTAAATCGTTTTTTGGAGTATTAAGTCGAACAATAAATTTTGATGGTTTACCATGTTCAACTTACAATTTTAATTTTCTTTCTCTTATAATAAGCACTACTCTCTATTGCGTATTGAGCTTTTTTATTCGGTTGGGATTAATTTTTCTCTATATAAATACTGCTATTTATATTAGTTTCAAGTTTACCATTGCGTATATTAGGTAAACAAGACATCCCTTTGATTTCATTAATTTATATATATATATATATATATATATATATATATATATATATATATATATATATATATATATATATATATATAAAGGGTCGATCGAAATTTCTGTTTGATGAAAACCGGTTTCCTGATTTTTTGTTTGTTTGTTTGTTTGTTTGTTTTGTTTTTGTTTTTTTGTTTGTTTGTTTTTTTGCAGACAATATACTAGTTGTCCAGTTGTGTACAATTCCCAAGAGTGATAGGAGACTTCTATCATGTCTGAAAGTGACTCTATGTTAAACGAGCGAGGTCGGAGATGCACTGCAGTACAACTCATGCTCTCTACCGATCCTAGTTATGACAACAGAACCATTGCTAGCGCCCTAAAAATGCAAATCCGAATAGTTCAACGTTTGAGGGCATAGTACAACGAAGTTTCTGGCCACAGTTATGGTCTTTGGTGTGGTTTCAAGAAAGGGCCACATAATGGCAGACCCTGGGTGTGGCAGCAAGACTTGGCACCAGCCCACAAGTCTAAAGAGACCCAGGCTTGGCTTCAGAAGGAGTGCCACGACTGGCCTCCCCCTCCTTTCCTGTCCTGAACCCAGCGGACTACTTCGTTTGATCATACGTCAAGAACATCATCAACATGACCTCCTACAATACTAAAGCCAGCCTGATCGCCGCCATCTGCCGAGTATTCGCCGAGCTCCTAGTTCTTGACCCGTATCGAGGCGGTGACTGAGGCCGAAGGCGGCTACATTGAATAGATGTCAGCTCTATTACATAATCAAATTACCTGAATTGATTGATTGAGACTGAAGACGGCTACATTGAATAGATGTCAGCACTACTTCATAATCAAGTTACCTGAATTGATTGATTGAGGCTGAAGACGGCTACATTGAATAGATGTCAGCTCTACTACATAATCACGTTATCTGAATTGACTTTTTCAATAAAAGTTTTAAAATAAAGGTATAGTGTTGTTTTCTCTGGGGCGACGATTTTATTATTCGATCCTGTATATATTTATATATATATGTGTGTGTGTGTGTGTGTGTGTGTGTGTGTGTGTGTGTGTGTGTGTAAATTTAGCTTAGATTTTCTTCTGTAAAAATATTACCTTCAAAATAAATATTTTGTAAGACTTCATACCACAAGATTCATTAATCTGTTATTTAAGTCATCTCATTATTCTGATTAATATATATATATATATGTAAATTTATATTTAGCATGGATATATATATATATATATATATATATATATATATATATATATATATATATACGTAAATTTATATTTAGCATGGGTACCCGGAGTTGCCTGGGTTGATATGAAGTTCCGTTTGAAACACGTCTGCTATCCTAATCATTTTCATCATGGGTAACGTGGATATCTCCACAACAATTTCAAAAATAAAAGAACGGATAAAAACATGTAAATGTAATCGCCCCCAAAAAGAAGTATCTGATACCCTCTGCAGATATTTCGGCAGAAGGGATCACTGTCCTAAGAAAACTCAGGATTTTGTGAACCTAAAAAAGTAACGTTTATAAACATTAATGCGTGCGTTTATTTTTTTATGTTGGTAAATGTGTTGTTTAGCGGCCTAAATTATTTGCTAGACAAAAAATATAAAAACTATTTATTTTATATAAAACAAATTGTTAGACCCAAAGGCTGAAATAAAACCAGAAAAAAATTAATTTTTATTATTTTTTTATCATTTATATTTATTATTCGAGGCCGCTATATTGCTTTTAAAATTTGGCCTTTCCAAGGTTTGGCCTTTTTAAGCTCTTTCATGAACTATGTTTTTGGCCGCCATATTTTTTTGTAATGAAAGAGCGTAAAAAAGGCCAAATTTTGCCTTAAAAAAAGCCAATCTGTCAAACCTAAAAAAGGGCAAATTTTAAACGTGTAAGACGTGCACATTAAGTCCAATAAAAAATGATAAAAAAATATAAAAATGAATTTTTGTATTTCAGCCTTTGGATAAAACAATGTTTGTTTTATATAAAAATAAATAGTTTTTCATAATTTTTTGTCTGTCAAATAATTTACGCTGAAAAACTACACATTTACCTTTATTTTTTGTAAGGCCACTTTTTACTGGCTTTTTTGTAAATAAAGGAAATTTTCGATTTGCTTTGGGGGGGGGGGCTTTTGGATTTACATTTTATTTGTTGTTTTGTGTTTCTAATATAATCCCCGCCCCCACAAAAAATTGAATTTGTCATATTTTGTTTATTAAATTGTTAGGTGAAAGCAGAGAATGGTCTCATGAAATATAATTAAATTTATCGTTATTTTATGTTTCCAATCCCACCGGAAAAAAAAACAAATTGTATTTGTCAAATTTTGCCCTCCCCCTCAATCGCAAAACTTGAAAAAATGCTAGAGGTGACATGTCTCGTTGAACGCTTGGTGGCCAAAAAGTAGGTACTCATTTTACGTTAAATTTATATAGAAAGGCGATCCCCCACTCTAACATGTTATTTTTTTTTTCAAAACTTCTTCTCTCATAAATTTAAAAAGGCTTTTTAAATACATTAGGCTGAGAAAAAAAAAGTAGATCTCCATTTTTTCTAGGGGTTAAACGCCGCTGGGTCACGTTTTGTATATATTAATCAAATTGTGAACAAATAAACAAGCAAACAAGCAAACAGATAGGGATACGAATTTATATATAGATATAGATGTGTGTGTGCATATATATATATATATATATATATATATATATATATATATATATATATATATATATATATGTAGTGGAAATGGTAATTAATAAAAACTGAAGAAAATGCTCAATACTGTTGTAGAGCAAATATGCGTTTTTATTTTTTATTACCGTATCTTTCTGTTAAGTTACGTTATTGTTTCAGCTACCCGGCCGATATTTTTGCCGTCTGTAGCATCCTCAGACTTTTACAGAAACCCTTTTCTGTAAAAGTCTGAGGATGCTACAGACGGCCAAAAAAACGGCCACGTAGCTGAAACAATAATGTAACTTAACAGAAAGATACGGTAATAAAAAATAAAAACGTATGTATATATATATATATATATATATATTAAGTAATGTGATTTATAATTTAAAAGTTTTAAAATTTTTAAAATTTAAAAATCAAAATTTAATTAAATTAAAAATCAGTTTCATAAGAAGGAACAACAACAAAGTCAATTATCTGTACGATCGTTTCGGAAATCCGTGCTTTTTATTTGTGGTATACATGAAGTCACGTAGAATAATTATACATAGTTTTTTTGGTAAGCACGGTCTCCTCATCAGCAAATTTAGGAGGATTTCTATTGAATTGAAAAGACACCAAAAATAAACCTAGCATTAAAAGTAAGGCAGATGAATCTGAAAAATTGAAGTAAAAGGTTTGGATATAAAATTTATAAGAAAATTAATAAGGAAATTGGTATAGGTTAGAGATAGAAATGAGTAGAAAAAATATATATATTTTTGAATTTACATAATAAATTTGATTTAAAAATATATATATATATATAATTACCTTTTGGTTTTCATTTTTTTGAAATCAGGAACTGTATTTAAAGTAGTCATTTAGATATTTGCTATAGCTTTTTATTTTATTGAATGATGAATTTTAAAAGGGCGACGCTCGTGCAGTAAATTGTTTCCGTTAGCGTATTTTGATTTAGAGACGCCACAGTTAATATCTATAGAGAGAGAGTTTTTTTTTTTTTTTTTTTTTTTTTTTTTTTTTTTTTTGCAAGTTTTTAAGGGGAGATAATTGTCATGGCTTTATTTATTATTTGATTTACGAGTCTAAGGGCGGTAATTGGTTTAACTTAATTTATTAAAAAAAAAAAAAAAAAAAAAAAAAATCTATTTTTACTAATGAGTAATTTTTAATGATTTAAGGTGGTTTATATTTATTAAATTTAAACCAACGTTTATGATTACACGATAGAAGCTCGTGTCTTGAATTTACTAGTTTGGTTGTGCTTTTTATATCTTCATATTTTAAAATTTTTACGGTTTCATCTGGCCCAATAAAACATAGAATTTCAACGCACAAACATTCTTTTAAAAATAACTCTCTATCAAACCAAACTACTCTATCCAACTATATTTGGCAACTAAAAAATAGCAATATTTCTTTCAACTTAAAATGGCAAATAATTGAGACTTGCAAATCATATAAACCAGGAGATAAATTTTGTACATTATGTACAAAAGAAACCGTAAAAATTTTAAAATATGAAGATATAAAAAGCACAACCAAACTAGTAAATTCAAGACACGAGCTTCTATCGTGTAATCATAAACGTTGGTTTAAATTTAATAAATATAAACCACCTTAAATCATTAAAAATTACTCATTAGTAAAAATAGATTTTTTTTTTTTTTTTTTTTTTTTTTTAATAAATTAAGTTAAACCAATTACCGCCCTTAGACTCGTAAATCAAATAATAAATAAAGCCATGACAATTATCTCCCCTTAAAAACTTGCAAAAAAAAAAAAAAAAAAAAACTCTCTCTCTATAGATATTAACTGTGGCGTCTCTAAATCAAAATACGCTAACGGAAACAATTTACTGCACGAGCGTCGCCCTTTTAAAATTCATCATTCAATAAAATAAAAAGCTATAGCAAATATCTAAATGACTACTTTAAATACAGTTCCTGATTTCAAAAAAATGAAAACCAAAAGGTAATTATATATATATATATATTTTTAAATCAAATTTATTATGTAAATTCAAAAATATATATATTTTTTCTACTCATTTCTATCTCTAACCTATACCAATTTCCTTATTAATTTTCTTATAAATTTTATATCCAAACCTTTTACTTCAATTTTTCAGATTCATCTGCCTTACTTTTAATGCTAGGTTTATTTTTGGTGTCTTTTCAATTCAATAGAAATCCTCCTAAATTTGCTGATGAGGAGACCGTGCTTACCAAAAAAACTATGTATAATTATTCTACGTGACTTCATGTATACCACAAATAAAAAGCACGGATTTCCGAAACGATCGTACAGATAATTGACTTTGTTGTTGTTCCTTCTTATGAAACTGATTTTTAATTTAATTAAATTTTGATTTTTAAATTTTAAAAATTTTAAAACTTTTAAATTATAAATCACATTACTTAATATTGAATTAGCTCTAGGACATTTAACTATCGAGCTTATTATATATCTAAATTACAACGAGCATTTCCTGTATTTTAATTAAACTAGTAATTTCACTATTACATTAAAATACACTTAGCTCTTTAGACTATTATTCTAATCTCCTTTAAATTATATATATATATATATATATATATATATATATATATATATATATATATATATATGCATACACGCACTATGTATATTAGTAATGAGACGGTTCCTAACTATATTCCCAATTCCAATACAATTACAATTCTGATTCCGATTCCTTATGAATCTTTAAATATTTAATTATAAAGCTGTTATTTATTCTCTGATTACCGTAAAAGCATAAATTAGATGTGTAAAAATAAACTTGTATGGATGATCTATAGATTTTAGTTTCCTGGTTGTTTACAATAAATACTTAATACTTGGCCTTTTGGTCAAGATCAAAGTGTAGTATCTGTTCTTCAGATGCTGCACTTCTATTTCTTGTTCTCTTTCAGAGGAGGAGAAATCCTTCACGATTGAGACAATTTTTATTTTGTACCTTTTCTCCACGTTAAAAAATGACCCTGGTGTCTAACTCTGTCCCGTGGGGAGGCATAGTAAATAGGTACAATAAATACTTAATATGCTATTATTCTTAACAGCATTGGAAAGTCTTGCTTTAAACGAAATCAAACAAACAAGACAATTAAAAGAATCGTTTTGGGTATCAAAAAATAGACACCAATTTTTCTGTTAAAGATACTCCCAAAAGTTCCGATTTTTCCAATCCCTGATTCCGATTTGGAGTAATCGTTTAAACTAATATATATATATATATATATATATATATATATATATATATATATGTATTATTTTTAAAATATGATTCTCCACTGACACGTGTTTCGTCGTCTACGACTCATCAGAGTGGCTGAATCTAGCTAGATTCGAAATCAGGACCCTATGATTAGAAGCCTAAACCTCTACCACCGGACCACTTCGCTCGACTACTGAATGTATCGCGTTTTTATGTAGATGTTTTTATTTGTTTTTGTTAGCAATACTCTTTGAACGAATTCAATCATTTATACGAAAGTGCATTTTTACCTAAATACGAGTTGGGAATAACTTTCCCTTTGACCACCGTGGTAGAGGTTTAGGCTTCTTATCATCGGGGTCCTGATTTCGAATCTCGCAGGATTCAGCCACTCTGATGCGTCATAGACGACGAAACACGTCTCAGTGGATAATTATATTTTAAAAACAATATATATATATATATGCCGCTCCCCATTTAGGGGATACCAAATTGGTCAAATGGAAAATTATTACAATATAAGAGCGTGATATTTATAATTTTAGAAGTTTAAATAAGATAAGCCATCGGTAACATCTGTTTCAAACCTGATGATAGGGAACAGTTTTAATTCCCAATATCAAGCCTGATATTGAGACCTAAATAGCTTCCCTATTATCAGGTTCGAAACCGACGGTACCGATGGCTTATCTAATTTAAACTTCTAAAATTATAAATATCACGCTCTTATATTGTAAAAATTTTTCCTTATAATAAAGCAATCTGCTCGAATTTTTGTTCCAAAAGATCTACCTACGTATTGAGCACTTTTGAAGTAAATACTTAAAGTTTGCGCATAAATCTATACTTTCGTATATTAATTTTACGTCAGTAAATTAAGTAGTTATATATGTACATATATATATATATATATGTGTGTGCGTGTGTGTGTGTGTGTGTGTGTGTGCGTGTGCGTGTGTGTGTGTGTGTACTTAACGGCAAAAGAAAGTGAATTAAAACGTGCTATCTCGAAGTAATGTTGCTGATTATAGAAGCATAAAAGTATTATTTCGAAAAATCGGTTGCGTTCCCCTGAAAAGATGCGATTCGATTTCAAGGATCTATTACGGAATCCATTTACAGAATTCGAGAACAAATTTAAGATTCCTTCAAAAAACTCTGCAGAACGTTTTGGAAATGTTGGAAAATATTCTAAGTACTTCCTCCGTCGAAGATAGCTAGGATATTCCAAAGCAAGCCGAGCCAAACGGGAGACAGTGTGCCCGCAGCTAAAATAATTGGAAACTCGTAAGGAGGAGAATGATGAAGATGGAATGAAACGAGTGGAAAAGAATATGGATTAAAACAGGAACAACGATGATGATGATGATGATGATGATGATGATGATGATGATGATGATGATGATGATGATGATGATGATGATGAAGGTTAGTTATAGGCGAAAAAAACAAGGAAAGTAGAAAGAATGGTAAAAATAGTAGTAGAAGAAAAAGAACAAGAATGAGAGGAAGAAGAGGAAGAAGAGGAACATAAAGAAGAAGAAGAAGAAGAAGAAGAAGAAAAAGAAGAAGAAAGAAAGAAATAAATAAAAAAGGACAAAGAATAAATAGGAAGAAGTAGGAAAAGGAGAGGTGAAAGGAGAAGAAGAAGAAGAAGAAGAAGAAGAGAAGAGAGCTAAAAAGAAGAAGATGATGAAGAAGAAGAAGAAGAAGAAGAAGAAGAAGATTAACAGAAAGAAGTAGGAAAAGTAGGAAGGAGAAGAAGACGAAGATGAAGAATGAAGAAATGAAAACAAAGTAAGACGAAAGAGGAAAAAGAAGTAGGAAAAAAGAGGAAGAAGTAGATAGCGTAACGAGATGAGAAGAAAAAGAAAAAGAAGAAGAAAAAGAGGAAGAAGGAGGCGAAGGGAAAAGGAGGAATAAAAAGATAGAGTAAAAAGATGAGAAGAAGTAGAAGAAGAAGAAAAAGAAGAAGGAAAAGAGGAAGAAGTAGATAAAGTAAAGAGATAAGAAGAAAAAAGAAGAATTATATGAAAGAAAGAAAATAGGAAAAAGATAAAGAAAAATGCAAAAAAAGAAGAGTGTGAGAAAGAGGAAAATGAAAATGACGAAGAATGTATTTTGAAAGCGGAGAAGAATGGCTGTAAGAATTTTAACAAGAATCCTAAGAATAACATATGCCAGAAATGATAACATCATCAAAACGCCAACGTTTATAATAATATTCATAATAATTTTTTGCTGTTGTCAATCTCGTAAAAAATGGAGATACAATCCACAGGTAAAAAAAAAAATGGTAGGCAGCTTAATAAATTTGTTTCATCTCAATTCGTCTGTCTGTTTTTTTGTTTGTTTTTTTTTTTTGCATGTTTTTTTTTTTTTGCTATATCAATTTTAAAAAAGTTATTTGATGTCCAAATGCAAACCTCCATGTTTATAACAGTATTTGAACTTTCTGTTAGAATTACCTCCCTTGAAAATAATTGGGTTTAATGGTTAAGATTAACAGGGTTAGTTATATGCGAAAAAGGGGAGAAAAATAATTGTTGTCATAATAGTAGTTTAAGGTGCATTATGCAAAAGGAAAATGTTTTCTTTATTTGTATTATTTAAATTATTTGTACTACTACTACTACTACCAATACTACTACTAAGAAGAAGAAGAAGAAGAAAAGAAGAAGAAGAAGAAGAAGAAGGAGAATAGGAGAAACGTATATGAGGACAAAAAGAAATAGAAGAAAAAGAGAAAAGGAAATAGAAAAAGAGGAAAGGGGAACGAAGAAGGAAGATATGAAATAAAAATAAGATATAAACAAAAAAATAAGAGAAGAATAAAATATTAAATAGCAAATGAAGGGAAGAAGAAGAAGAAGAAGAATAAAGAAAAATCAGAAAAATGGGATACGTGAAGCAGATAAAAAGAAAATGAATGTGAAGAAGAAAACGAAGAATATGAAGTAAAAAAAAAAACAATATACGAAAATTGAAGAGAGAAAAAAAATGATATGAAGCAGCAGATAAAACGAAAAGATGACGATAAAGAAGAAGAAAGTAAAGAAGACAAAAAATAAGTATAAGAAATACAAACAAAACTAAAATATTTTATAAATGTCGAAAATAAATGTCGAAAATAAAATAACTAAGTGAATTTTACAAAAGATTAAAGTTGTTAGAGACAATGGCATCATACAAGCAACAGTAAGAACAGCATATATATATATATATATATATGGTAAGGTGATTGATAATTTATAAGTAGCTCTAGGATATTTGCCTATTGAGCTTTGATATATCGGCTTTACAACAAGCATTATTCTTTTCCTGTATTTTAATTAAATTAGTATTTTTACTATAACATTAAAATACACTCTGCTCTATAGAAAATTGCTCTTACCCCCCTTTAAATATATATATACACACACACAACGATTGCTTCATTTAATCACATAATATACGAAGATATAACTTTATGCGTACATTTTTCAGCATTTGCTTCAACAGTGCTCAAATCATAAGTAGAGCTAGATAGTAAAGTATGAAAATATATATGGAAATTAGGCAAGTATGAAATGCGGAATATTCTGTGTAGCTTAATTGCCATATATATATTTTACTATATATACATATATATATATATATATATATATAAAAAGTAGTAGCGTTCGTGTCTGTGTCTGTGTGTACAACTACCAATGTCCAAAGAAGTATAACGGCCATGGGTGTACACCTCTCCTTGTGATGAAATATTAATGCCCATGTTAGGGTACTTCTTTCAACGGATACATTATATTCTATATGTACTTTCAATATATAGGATTCTTCAAACCACTTTTATATTATTGAGTTACGGCCATTAACATATCACATTAAATGAAATCTATTTAAATAATTACCTCGATGACATTACTTATTCGACATAATAGCTTTGTTTCAACTGTACTAATTAAAACATTTTTCATTGTTTAGTTTATTTAAATTTAAAGTTAGATTTGATTTAACTTATTATATCTGAAATCTGAAACCGTTTTATTTTCAAACCAAAAACCAGAAAACCAAAAGGGGAAATAACTGTGATAGTTTAATTGAAAAATTACGTTATTAAATATTTCCTATTTTTGTTTTCATTTCGAAATATTATTCTAAGCTGAATTATTATTTTTATTTTTAATTCGGAGGAAATGTTTTTCGCTTATTCTTAATTTTAAAGTAACCTTTTTTATTTGTTGGAGAAAAATAAAACTAATGTCCTCATTTACTTGCATCCTTACGAGGGCAGAGTTAGTCAGAGACACATGTGAACAAAATCTATCATCCCCTGCTCTGTTATTTTTTTTTGTTTGTTTATAAAAATTAATCGGTGTTGCCCAGGATGTATTATAATAATTTTACCATAGCACGTGTGTTTAATAGCAGGCGAAAAAGATTTTCTTATAATTTATTTAATATTTTAAATTAAAAATGGTCCATTTTTACGACGTAACCCCTAGAATAAAAATGGTCAATGTAAAGTTTCTTTCCAACTTCTCAAAAAACTTGAAAATAACGACTTTTAATGGTTTTCGATGGTGCTGAAAATGAATATCACATTTAAATTTGGGGCAGATAAGTAGTTTTCATAATATGAAAAATTACTTTTTCAAAAAGTGGGGCATCACTTTCCTATATAAATTTAACGTAAAATAAGCACCCACCTAATAATTTCTGCATATAATAAAACAAATTTAACTGTGATATTCGTTTTCAGCACCACCGAAAACCGGCGCTGTTTTTTACTAAGAGATTCGTTTATTTTTTCATAATTTAAGACGTAAATAATGCTGTCAGTAAGCTTACACGAGCGGTCAGTTTACAAAAATATATTTTTGTTTTTCATTTTTTTAAGTGTGTATTGAATTATAGAATTTGTATAGTTTTTACCAGGTGCTTCTGTAGTTTACTTAACCGCCTCCTAATGTAAACAGAATTTTTGTGAAATGTTAAACTTCAGAGGCACCTGTCCACAACTATATAAGTTCTATAATGAAAAAAGAACGAAAAACAAAAGTATGCTTTTGTAAACTTACTAACAGCATAATTAGCGTCCTAAATTGTGAGATGAAAAAATGAACGCATCTCTTAGTAAAAAAAGCGCCAATTTTCGGAGGTGCTGAAAACAAATATAACAGTTAAATTTGTTTTATGATATGAAGAAATTACTAGGTGACCAAAAACTGGGTGCTCATTTTACGTTAAAGTTATAGAAGATCCGCACTTTTTGAAAAAGTAATTTCTTCATATCATGAAAACTACTTATCTGCCCCAACTTTAAACGTAATATTCGTTTTCAGCACCACCGAACACTATTAAAAGTCGTCATTTTAAAGTTTTTGAGGGAGTTGGAAAGAAACTTGACATTGACCCCAAAAAATTAAGACCTGGTTTTTTATGGCCTAATACGTTTGAGCAGTCTTTATAAATAATATGAAAGAAGAAATTTTGAAAAAAAAATTAACATTTTAGCGTAGGGGATAACTTTTCTACATAAATTTAACGTAAAATGAGCACCCACTGTTTGGCCACAAAGCGTTCAACTAGACATGTCATCTCTATCATTTTTTTCAAGTTTGGCAATCGAGGGGGGGACAAAGCACAACAAATACAAAAAGTTTTAGTTCTTTGTGGTGGGGGGCGGGAATTATAGTTCAAACATAAAATAACGATAAATTTAATTCATTCTTATGAAACTATTCTGTACTTTCACCTAACAATTTAATAAGCAGAACGAACCCCAAAATATGACTAATTCAATCTTTAGGAGGAGATTACATTAGAAATATAAAATGACGAAAAATATCATTTAATTGTTTTTGAAATTGCTTTTTGGTATATCTTTTTTTTTGCGAACGCACGGGCGTTCACTGCTATTTTTATTGAAACAAAAGTTGTAATGATTTATTTTTAATTATCTTTGGGGGGGGGGTATTTCCAGTGCTCAATATCCGGATAATAGTTTCTTCTCTGTGTATCCCTTCTGTCGAGATATCTGGTAGAGAGGGTATCACATACGTTGGGGGGGATTATATTTACAAGTTTTCATCAGTTCTTTTATTTATGTTGTGGAGGTATCCACGTTGCCCATGATGAAAATGATTAGTATACCGGTGTGTTTCAAACAGAACTTCATGTCCACCCATGCAACGCTGGGTACCCATGCTAGTATATATATATATATATATATATATATATATATATATATATATATATATCAGAACAAAGAATTAATAAAATATATTAATGCAATTTAAGAAAAGTTTTTAAAACATATAATTTTCAAAAAGGAGACAACAAATTAAGTGGATTGTCCTTAATCCGCGGACTTTCGAAAGAAATACTTTCCTTCTCATCAAAGAGTTGGAGTTAGCAAAATGCGGAATCGGATTTGCTTGCAAAGTATTTAATGAAACTATAAGTAAGCCATAGAGCTTACTTGGTAAAAGTTAAAGAATACTGAAGCAGAGGGAATGGGGAATAAAGGAAAAATGATTTCACGTGAATGGGTGGTCCAGAGGAAAGTAGAATATCCAATAACGGTAAAATCCTAGAAAAATTAGAAAACGTCCGGTATCCAGAAGTAAAAATCCAACGGAGTCGCGTTACTGAAAGATATTTCGGAAATATTCCGTGAAATAATTTACAAATGGGTACAAAGCAAAAATTGTGAGTTCAATATATTATCATAAAAAGAATGAAGAAATGGAGAGATTTCAAGACGCTTCTGTCGAGGCGAAATTTGAAGAATACGAATAAAGAAACAGAAACGACGATTGAGAAATTTTTAGAATAGAAAACGCAATGTCACAATGACCCAGACCAAATAACGTTGAAGTGGTGCAAGATTAATGACTTAATAAAGGAAATTATCAGCAGAATTTATAAGAATGAAGCAAATCAATTTCGTGGAATGAGTAGTTATAAATTATATCTTGTTTCTAAGTTGGGGGCTATGAGTCTACTGTGGAAAAGTCAATATCTAATAGATTGTGAAAAGTATTTAAAGTTATGATAAAAATAAATAAATAAAGATTTACAAGGGATAAAACCACAGTTATGGGGAAGCAATTGGGAGCTCTGTAATCGTGCATCTCTATGGATGCAGTAATTAATGAGCGGGCAAAGTTGCTTGTTGTTACAATTGCAGTTATCTTGGGGTTTAATTGGGAAAGGGGTTTTGGGGGGGGGGCTGATTTAATTTTTTTTGTTAGATGTTAAGATTCTTTGTGCTAAATTAGGCATAGTTGAATAAGAAATATTTATTGAGTTTTTATTAAAAATAGAACTATATCTATGTGAGTATTTGAATAATTTTGTACAATATTGAAAACTTCTTTAGGTATATTGGTTTTGATATTTAAGCTAAATGGAGGATTGAACAAATATTTTTTCTTTCTCCTAAGGCGGTTGGGTGGGTTAGAGGTTTTACGATTAGCATGTTGGTTCGGATTATAGGTATAGTGGTTCATTGCTATTGATAGCGGCAAATCTTGTTATTTCAGCTGGTTTATTGCTAGTCATATTCGGTGTGATTACAGATTTAAGATGGCCAGCAGGGAGGACATAATGTTTGTATTTAATATTTTCATTGTATCCTGAATTCCTTAAGGCAAGAAAGTAATATTTTGATTAAAGGTTTTTTATCGACAAAAGGAGTAGAAATTCCCTTAGAGACGGATAGTACAATAGCTTTTATAATTGAATTTGAAGCCTTTTTGTTTGGTTCGATAGCTATAGAAAAACCAAAGTTATTAAAAAAAATATGTAATCTTTTAATTGTTTTGTTGAACACTCTTGGTCCCTTTGGATATGTTTAAATTGGTATTTAAGTTCTTTCAGTAAGAAAAGCCCAACTAAATTTGTAACCTCTTCAGAGTCAGAAGAACCTATTAAAATATCAAAATGATATATATAGTAACTTATAAAATATATGTGGCGATTAAGCAACACAAAATATTCCGCGTTTCATCCACGCTACGATTCATCAGGCTTATGCGAGAATTTTGTGGTTGTCTCGCGTTTTTATATACGCACCTTCTATTGAGTTTTCAGTTAGCCAATCAGCTTTCTAATATCCACCACACCCTTCATAATCAGCCAATGAGTAGGCACTTACACGACAAAAGGCCAGTTGACCTCCGGGTGACCCATTCCTTTGTGTGTGTGTGTGTGTGTGTGTGTGTGTGTGTGTGTGTGTGTGTGTGTGTGTGTGTGTGCTATTTAGCGTAGATATCTAGTATCCTAACCTATTTTAAATCTAGGTTATATATATATATATTGGAAATAAAGATTCCAGCAACGTCCTCTATTATAAGGAAAGAATTTCAAAAAAGAGGAGTATATAATATTATTTATATTTTCATTTTCAAACAGTTTAGATGAGATAAGTAATCGGTGCCGTCGGTTTGAAACCTGATAATATAGAACTGTATTAGGTCCCCATACTAAGTTATTGTCAGCCGATACTCAGAGAGAAGTATCGGCTGATAGGAGCTTGTTATGGGTACGTATAACGGTTTCCTATTATCAGGCTTGAAACCGACAGAACATGATGACTTGTCTCATCTGTACGTTCTGAAAATAAATATATATATATATATAATAAATTCCACAGCCAAACAACGTCGCAGCCCACAAGAGCCATGACAGTCTTGTGGGCTGCGACGTTGTTTGGCAGTGGAATTTATTATATACAATCTCTCACATTCTGAAAATCATATATATATATATATATATATATATATATATATATATATATATATATATGGTCATCCACATCGTACTATATTGTTGTATCACAACTCAGCAATATGCTAGACATGCACATTTTCCCAACCATGGATCAAACCTACAACCATCGAGTTAACAGTTGGTAGCTCTACCCATATACAGTGGCCGAGAATATTTTTCGGGCACTTTGAAAAAAGTACTTCAAGGTGGTTACTAGTGCCAAAAACATTTGAGATTGTAAGTACATAGTTGAGGAGTGAAAATCCACTACTAGTGTAATATATATTATTTTTATTTTAGTTTGGCTTTGATAATTTTAGTTTTTTATGATTTTTGCGAAAACTTACACGACACTATTTTTCAAATATGACAAAAATCCTATTTTATCAAGAGTTATGTTCATGTATACGTTGCTGTATGCAAATTTTCTGCTTGTACACTTAGCTGTCATCATTCGAATCAACTATCTATTCTATTCTACTGGCAAAACAATTAAGTTTAATGAGGTAAAATGCGTCCAAAAGAAGTCGTTTGTTTGTCACGGAAAAAGCGGGACGATGGCCTAAGCATCAGAAGGATCGCCATCGATTAGAAGCTGTCGAAATCAACGGTCGAATACATTCTGAACACAAACTCCAAGCGGAAACAGAAGAGAGGACGGAAAAGATCAATTGACAAGAGGACTAAAAGGAGAATGAAGAGGACTGTGACGCAGCTTTTTACATCTGGATAAAAAGTTACAGCAAGAAAAGTGAAGGAGAAATGTGAATTGGATGTAAACGCCCGAACAGTACAAAGAACACCGCATATGATTGTTTTGAAGTATGCAAAGGCTAAAAAAAACTGTAGAGTGCTAAAAGGTGGTTAACAAAGTATGTTGACTTTAAGAAGATTATATTTACTGATGAGAAGCGTTTCAAGTTTGGTGGGCCCGATGGATGGTGTACTTGGTCGAGAAGGGGTGAGTCTGTGTACTGAACAAACGACAGATGGTAGGAGGAGGTGTTATGATCTGTTATGAGGGTATGATCTTTGCTAATGGAAATATATGGTTGGAGTGGCTGAAAAAACGACGGAACAACGAAAGCTACAAACAATTGCTGGACGAGAAAGGGTAAGAAAAGAGATGGGGAATGATTTCGTTCTACAGCAAGACAATTGCAACATCCATGTGTTAAAACTTATGAGAGAATGGATAGCTAAAGTGAATATGACTATTTAGGAATGGCCTGCGAAAAGCCCAGATCTAAATTTAATGGAAAATGTTTGGGAAATACTTGTGCAACTTGTCTATGACGGACCTGAAATAACGAAGTTTGCTCAACTGTGGGAACGAATACTAGATGCCAAAAAACAACTAATAGAAACATATAGAGATGTTATTGTGCATATGTCTGATCATTATGAAGAGAGATTGATAAAAGTTATTGAGAAGAAACGTGATATTACAGTTTTTCAACGATGTCCGAAAAATAATGCCGCGTGTGTTTTGTAAAAAATGATGAAAATTAAATATTTTTCGTTACCTAATCGATTTTCTTCCATTTTTACTACAGGTATTGCCTTTATATGTTTATGCTATTCTATTGAAGGAATTTTACAGCTCTATGGTACTCGGAAAGTCGAATACTAAAGTGTCCGAGAAATATTGTCGGGCCCTGTATATATATATATATATATATATATATATACTAGCATTTCAGCCCGGCCTTGCCCGGATGTTTGGAGGTGTATGTTGAGCAAAAAAAAAAAAAAAGCGGTCAACTTTTTTAACTTTGACCCGTATTATGACCCCTTAAAATTTATTGTTTTGGGTTCAAATCAAGTTATTACGTTAGATCCCTGTCCATGGAACCTATATCTAAAATTTCAAGTGTTTAGACCCAAAATTGTCGGAGGAGTTTTGTAGAGTTCTCAAAGGTCAACTCGTTGAACTTTGACGCTTAACAGACAAATTCCGGACCGAAAATGGATTACAAAGTTTTTTCCAAATCTCAGTACCTTGTATATCAAATTTCGAGTCTGTAGACTTACAATTGACAGAGTTATTGCGTAGGGAAATGTACACAGACACACACACAGAACCACACACACAAACATGTTCACTTTTATAGATATATAATAGCATGGGTGCCCGTGTATTTGGAGGTATATGTTGAGCAACAAAAAAAAGTTGTCAATTCTTTTAACCTTGACCCCTATTATGGCACACAGACACACAGACAGATACACAGCCACGTTCACTTTTATAGATAGATAGATAGATACATACATACATAGATAGATAGATAGATAGATAGATAAATAGATAGATAAATAGATAAATAGATAGATAGATAGATAAATAGATAGATAGATAGATAAATAAATAGATAGATAAATAGATAGATAGATAGATAGATAGATAAATAGATAGATAGATAGATAGATAGATAGATAGATAGATAGATAGATAGATAGAGTGTGTGTTCTTTTGTGTGTCACGCTTTCCTGCAAATTTCGGAAGGGTTTTGAAGGGTTTTTATTAAATTTAAAAGCCACCATAAATAAACCTAGCATTAAAAGTAAATTTGCTGATGAGGAGACCCTGCTTATTAAAAAACTATATGTAATAATTATTGTCCGTAACTTGATGTCTACCACAATAAAAAGCACTGTTTCCCGAAACGATCGTACAGATAATTGATTTTGTTGTTGTTCCTTCTTATGAAACAGATTTTTAATTTAATTATAATTTGATTTTTAAATTTTAAATTATCAATCACATTACTTAATATATATATATATATATATATATATATATATAATATTTTTACGTGCATAAAAATTATCAGTAGATGCGCGCGTTTTGCTAACTAGAAATCATCAGTATTACTTTACTTTGGCAAGGATCGAACCCACAACCACATTATCTTTAGTCTGGCGTTTTTCGACTTGTGACTGCTAGTTAGCAAGAAACGCGCGCCCATGAATATTTGTGTGCAACAATAAAATATAATAACCACCCAGATAAAGCGAAAAACAAAACAAAAACAAAAAAAGATAAAAAGAAAAACCTGCAAAGGAAGATCTGACCCTAATAAAACGTTGACATTTATTATTTCCATATTGACCCGTGTTTACATCAAGGTTATATCAAGAGAGAAAGATGAAAAAGAACGGTGGGGGTGGGACGAGAAGTCGGTTGATGTAATGAAATAAATTTAGGTGATCAAAGGCGACCGGCGATTGATCCGTAAAGTAATGATGGAAACTTATTGCTATTCCCCTCCCCCCGATATTACAAGTTTCGATTGTTGCTCCCCATCACTCTAACGCAAACAGAAAAAAAGAACAGTCAGCAACAAGATAGACTTTACTTATTTATTGCCCTAGCAACCCCTAAAGTATTTCTGAGCAGAAGAAAATCTATTTGGCAATATATATATATATATATATATATATATATATATATATATATATATATATATATATATGATTTTATAGAGGGAATTAGACGTGGAGTCCTAAGAGCAAAGTTAATTTTGATGTGTCAATACTTGAAAATAATCTTGCTTATAAGACTGTGGATATATTATAGGTTGAATACGTATATTTCTCCTAGAACTAAAATAATATTGATTATAAAGATTAATAATTATTTATTATTAATCATTATAATCAACATATATATAGATAGATATATATCTGTGTGTATATATATATATATATATATATAGAGAGAGAGAGAGAGAGAGAGAAAGAGAGAGAAAGGAGTAGCTGGCGGAACATTTGGAAGAAATTAATAGAGTGAAAGATTGGAGAAGCTTTAGAGCTGAGGCACTATTGATGACAACCCCCGGAACCCACATATGCAGTATCTGTGACCGGACGTTTCACACAGAAAGAGGAATACGCCATCACCGAGGGATAACGCACTGACGGGCTGCATGATGATGATGATATATATATATATATATATATATATATATATATATATATATATATATATATATATATATATATATATATATATAGTAGAATAATGGATATTCGGTCAAAGAATGTTTCCCTTTTCTCAGTTGCCCGGGTACAACTGCAAAGGATTTTTAAAGAAACTAGCCCAAACGGCTTCATTGTAGTGCTAATAGCACAGCACAGCGATAACAAATGAGAACTAGCTAGTAAGAATTGAAGTTTAACTTGCTGTCCACTTCAACAAGATGTGGCACATGTGAAATATGACGTTGCTAAGCCAGAGTTCCTGGCCTCGCACTTGTCGTTCTGATTGTCAAGAAAGGATTCTTGGCTGGTGCTTTCTACCCAATCTCCGAACAGTCAAAGCAGCAAGGAGACCCATCCTCGCCCTTCCAAAGAATAAGGCTTGCTATAATTACCATTATATACTTGCAGCCTACCTTAGCAAGGTGTGACACAAGGTCGAGAAAGAGGGGATGTCAAGCATGCGCTCCTTAAAAGGGGGCACTCTTGTTGCCTAGCAAAAAAATTGCCTGGACCTCTTCGTCGGCATGCCTCGGTCTGTGCGCCCCAGGCAGCAATCAATAGACTTACATAACCCGAAAGCTAGGTAGTAGGGCTTGGGAGGGTGGGACTCCTAGGTAATACCCAGTTAGCATACCTCAATCCGAGAGTTACTGGGCTAGTTCCTGGTTCTGCACCTGTCGGGCTGATTGTCAATAACGGACTCTTGACTGGTACATTTTACCCAAGTTTCCAAGCAACCGAAGCAGTAAGGAGACTTATGAGATTATGATTAAAGAAAGTTGGAATAATCTACTTATAAACACTGGAGATAGGAAACGGCTAATAAAATGGATCCACGTTCTGCTAGCAACCAATCAGAAATCGAAATTGCTCCAAAAAAATATTGTATATTTTTTAAATCCCGCACATAATTTTTCATATCTATACGAGGAAAATCTTTTAGAAGTCAGTGCGTAGCTGTCGTGTTTAAGTCTCAGACTTTAAGATTTTACAAGTAAATGTACTACTGACATTTACTTTTCATCTCCAGGACTTTTACGGGATCGGAAATTATTCTTAAATTAAACACAGCTTTCAATTCACAACTTTTATACAGTAGTGTTAACTAATTAGGTGGCACGAAGGAAAGCATATGCAGAAAGAAGAAAGTGTGTCTGTCTCAGCCAAATGAACCGAAACTTGTCGTTTGTTGCCTGGAGTGCCGATCGACATAATAAAAATGATGCTACACATCATAAAAATAATGCTGTACATCATAAAAATGATGCTGTACATCATAAAAATGATGCTCCAAATCATTAAAATAATGCTCAACATCATAAAAATTATGCTCAACATAATAAAAATGATGCTCGACATAATAAAAATGATGCTCGACATCATAAAAACGATGCTCGACATCATTACAATAATGCTCAACATCATTAAAATGATGCTCAACATCATGAAAATTATGCTCAACATCATAAAAATAATGCTCAACATCATAAAAATGATACTCAACATCATTAGAATAATGCTCAACATCATTAAAATGATGCTCGACATCATAAAAATGATGCTCAACATCAGAAAAATTATATTCAACGTCATATAAATAATGCTTAAGATCATAAAAATGATGCTCAACATCATTCAAATAATGCTCAACATCATAAAAATAATGCTCAACATCATAAATATAATGCTCAACATCATAAAAATAATACTCAACATCATAAAAATGATGCTCAACGTAAAAAAAATTATGCTCAACATCATAAAAATGATGCTCAAAATCAGTAAAATAATGGTCGATATAACAAATATGATGCTCGACGTCATTAAAATAAGGCTCAACATCATAAAAATGATTCCTGTCATCATAAAAATAATGCTCACCATCATAAAAATGATGCTCGACATCGTTAAAATGAGGCTCGACATCATAAGAATTATGCTCGACGTCATAAAAATAATGCTCAACATGATTAAAATAATGCTCGACATCATTAAAATAATTCTCGACATCATAAAAATGATGCTCAACATCATAAAAATAATGCTCGACATCATTAAAATGATGTTCAAAGTCATAAAAATAATGCTCGTCATCATAAAAATAATGCTCGTCATCATAAAAATAATGCTCAACATCATAAAAATGATGCTCAACATCATAAAAATAATGCTCAACATCATAAAAATTATACTAAACATCATAAAAATTATGCTCAACATCATAAAAATAATGCTCAACATAATAAAAATTATGCTCGACATCATAAAAATAATGCTCAACATCATAAAAATTATGCTCAACATCATAAAAATAATGCTCAACATCATAAAAATTATGCTCAACATCATAAAAATGATGCTCGACATCACAAAAATAATGCTCAACATCATAAAAATAACGCTAAACATCATAAAAATGATGCTAAACATAATAAAAATTATGCTCGACATCATAAAAATAACGCTAAACATCATAAAAATAACGCTAAACCTCATAAAAATAATGCTCGACATCATAAAAATGAGGCTCGACGTCATAAAAATTATGCTCAACATCATAAAAATTATGCTCAACATCATAAAAATAATGCTCAACATCATTAAAATAATGCTCAACATCATAAAAATAATGCTCAACATCATAAAAATGATGCTCGACATCATAAAAATAATGCTCAACATCATAAAAATAATGCTCGACATCATAAAAATAATGCTCGACATCATAAAAATAATGCTCAACATCATAAAAATAACGCTAAACATCATAAAAATGGTGCTAAACATAATAAAAATTATGCTCGACATCATAAAAATAATGCTCAACATCATAAAAATAACGCTAAACATCATAAAAATAACGCTAAACCTCATAAAAATTATGCTCGACATCATAAAAATGATGCTCGACGTCATAAAAATAATGCTCAACATCATAAAAATTATGCTCGACATCATAAAAATAATGCTCAACATCATTAAAATAATACTCAACATCATAAAAATAACGCTCAACATTATAACAATGATGCTCGACATCATAAAAATAATGCTCAACATCATAAAAATAATGCTCGACATCATAAAAATAATGCTCAACGTCATAAAATGTATGCTCGACATCATAACAATAATGCTCGACATCATAAAAATAATGCTCAACATCATAAAAATGATGCTCAACATCATAAATATAATGCTCAACATCATAAAAATAATGCTGTACATCATAAAAATTATGCTCGACATCATAAAAATAATGCTCAACATCATAAAAATTATGCTCGACATCATAACAATAATGCTCGACATCATTAAAATAATTCTCGACATCATAAAAATGATGCTCAACATCATAAAAATAATGCTCGACATCATTAAAATGATGTTCAAAGTCATAAAAATAATGCTCGTCATCATAAAAATAATGCTCGTCATCATAAAAATAATGCTCAACATCATAAAAATGATGCTCAACATCATAAAAATAATGCTCAACATCATAAAAATTATACTAAACATCATAAAAATTATGCTCAACATCATAAAAATAATGCTCAACATAATAAAAATTATGCTCGACATCATAAAAATAATGCTCAACATCATAAAAATTATGCTCAACATCATAAAAATAATGCTCAACATCATAAAAATTATGCTCAACATCATAAAAATGATGCTCGACATCACAAAAATAATGCTCAACATCATAAAAATAACGCTAAACATCATAAAAATGATGCTAAACATAATAAAAATTATGCTCGACATCATAAAAATAACGCTAAACATCATAAAAATAACGCTAAACCTCATAAAAATAATGCTCGACATCATAAAAATGAGGCTCGACGTCATAAAAATTATGCTCAACATCATAAAAATTATGCTCAACATCATAAAAATAATGCTCAACATCATTAAAATAATGCTCAACATCATAAAAATAATGCTCAACATCATAAAAATGATGCTCGACATCATAAAAATAATGCTCAACATCATAAAAATAATGCTCGACATCATAAAAATAATGCTCGACATCATAAAAATAATGCTCAACATCATAAAAATAACGCTAAACATCATAAAAATGGTGCTAAACATAATAAAAATTATGCTCGACATCATAAAAATAATGCTCAACATCATAAAAATAACGCTAAACATCATAAAAATAACGCTAAACCTCATAAAAATTATGCTCGACATCATAAAAATGATGCTCGACGTCATAAAAATAATGCTCAACATCATAAAAATTATGCTCGACATCATAAAAATAATGCTCAACATCATTAAAATAATACTCAACATCATAAAAATAACGCTCAACATTATAACAATGATGCTCGACATCATAAAAATAATGCTCAACATCATAAAAATAATGCTCGACATCATAAAAATAATGCTCAACGTCATAAAATGTATGCTCGACATCATAACAATAATGCTCGACATCATAAAAATAATGCTCAACATCATAAAAATGATGCTCAACATCATAAATATAATGCTCAACATCATAAAAATAATGCTGTACATCATAAAAATTATGCTCGACATCATAAAAATAATGCTCAACATCATAAAAATTATGCTCGACATCATAACAATAATGCTCGACATCATAAAAATAATGCTCAACATCATAAAAATGATGCTCAACATCATAAATATAATGTTCAACATCATAAAAATAATGCTGTACATCATAAAAATTATGCTCAACATCATAAAAATAATGCTCAACATCATTGCATCATGGAGCATCATTTTTATGATGTCAAGCGTAATTTTTATGATCTTGAGCATTATGCTCAAGATCATAAAAATTACGCTTGACATCATAAAAATGATGCTCCACATAATAAGAATAATGCTCAGCATCATAAAAATTATGCTCGACATTATAAAAATGATGCTCGACATCATTCAAATAAAAGGTTTACTGATATAATACTACAATTTTAAAATAATCACTCTAATAGATCTTCTAAACCAAGTGTTCTCTTATTCATAGTGTATTCGTTGGATTACTTGTCTAGGTTGTGTTTCAAGCGTATTCATGAACTTTGAAACCACATTAACATTTTTTCTAGTTAGTACATATAAAAATTACAGAGACAAATAACTGTCGTATATCGGAGAATACCAGAAGACCTTAGATGATACTGGCTCAAAACCTCGTTCACTGGACTGATACACATTAAACTCATACCAATCTGGCTATATATGACATTCGCACGAAACCCCATACAATATATATATGACACTGGTTCAAAACCTATTAATCGACATATGAGACTGGCTCAAAAACCCATCAAACTAAATATGATACTTACTGAAAGCCAATCAAACCGTATGTTATATTGGCTTAAAACTCATTAGACAATATACTATACTTGTTCAAAACTCATTTAACCATGTATTACATTGACTCAAAACACTTCCAGACACATAAAGTACCTTTTGGGTAAAATTTCATAAAAATCGACCCAGTCGTTTTCGAATTCATAAGGAAAGACGTTCATTCCACTCTTAACTAGAATCAATACTCACCATAATACCACATTTATTCTCTTCCTTATCTTCATTAATGATCTCCCAAATCACAATCTGAGTCTATTCGTCGACAGACACGCAAAGGATACTACCATCTATGGAAACACTTCAAAGACCAGAATGTCCAACGCCTCTCGGAATCTTTTTCATACGATCGTGGGTAAGTTGTGCAAAGGGGCAAAGGTGGTTGGTCAGTTTTAACGCATCGAAAACCAACCATCTGACTTATACTTGGCCCCAATTGATACGAATGGCTTCTGAGTTTGACTTTCACTTCTGGCCTGAAATAAGAGATTTACATACAATCCATTGCCAAGGTCGCTGGAAAAATGGTTGCATCCTTCTATCACTCCAGAAGGTATCTCACTCTTGAAGTGTACAAAAGCCAAGTACATCTTAAAAAATGAGTATTATTGCCACATCTCGGGATGTGCCAAAACCAACTTCGAAGCAGGAGACGTCCTTTTCTCCCTACAACTTCTTTAACACAGAAGACGTTTCTTTAATCAACGGTTCCCCTTGCATAACTTTCACAAAAAGCATCGTCTAGCAACAAACAATATCAACAATGTCCCTCTACTCTCTATCTGTGCCAAACTCTCAACACAAATTCCATGAACAAAGTTTCCTTCCTAGAACTGATAGCCTGTGGAACTCTATACCGCTGGATGTTTCCCTTCTGACTACAACATGGTCGTTTTAAAGTTCAATGTAAACAAGTTCTTGTTGAGCCGTCCTCTTAAATAAATAAATTCTACCTAACTTCTACCACTAACGATCACCACGCTGTTGTCTCGGTGACCATAGTGCACTCATTAACAATTAATCTCGAGTGGTCTTGATAAACGGCAACTCCCATGTAAACACACACACACACACACACACACACACACACACACACATATATATATATATATATATATATATATATATATATTACAATAGAAAAATGCGAGCATGAAAAGTAATATGGTTTTGCTTAAACATGGAAAAGTAAAGACGAGTTGTTAAAACTGGAAACGAAACGGATAAGATAATCTAGTAAAAAATATAATAAATTTATAACTTAAAATATTGCAGCATTAAGCATTGATTATATGATATTATAAATTGAATTTTTAAACAATCTTAATGCTACAATCTTTTAAGTCATAAATATCTTGTCCTCTTCTTTTTCATTTTTCAAAACTAGTCCTTTTCTTTTCAATGTTTAAGTTTAACCATATTACTTTTCATGCTTGACTTTTTCTATTGTAATCCATGATTTTTTCCAGGCTTCCAATAAATTCACTTGTTCCTAGTGTAATTTCAGGTTTTTTTTGTTTTTTTTTTTTGTCCCCGTAAACACATATATAAAAAGAATCTACGGCACTTGCCTGCTTTCAATAAAAATCCCCTAATTATCTCTCTTTCATGCCTTCAATTTCTCTGTTTCACGCGTTATTTCTCTTTTCGCGCAGCAGTGAATTAGTAGCAACAATAGTCGCTGAAGCGACGTGGTTGCTATGGAAACCAGTCATAAAAAGCGTCGCTCACCTCCTTCCATATTTTTACGATTTTGAACACCAGAAAATTCATCAAAACTTTTGTTTTACTGAACGAAAATTGAAAAGATTTGTTCACAGTATAGCTGAGTAAGTGATCTATAAACTGTAATAATTGTTTGAAATATGCTCGGAAAATAAGTGAGCGGTGAAACTTTAAAGCAGTTCTAAATGACTAAAAGCGTAACTTAACCATATTATTCAAACACGGTAGGGTTTGAATGATAAATATCATCTATGCCTATTCAAACAGAAATTTATTTTTTGAACCATGCAATCAAACTACAACAAATATGAATAGTTTACATGCAATCAAACTACAACAAATATTTTTTGAACCATGCAATCAAACTACAACAAATATGAATAGTTTACATGCAATCAAACTACAACAAATATTTTTGAACCATGCAATCAAACTACAACAAATATGAATAGTTTACATGCAATCAAACTACAACAAATATTTTTTGAACCATGCAATCAAACTACAACAAATATGAATAGTTACATGCAATCAAACTACAACAAATATTTTTTGAACCATGCAATCAAACTACAACAAATATGAATAGTTTACATGCAATCAAACTACAACTAATATTTTTTGAACCATGCAATCAAACTACAACAAATATGAATAGTTTACATGACATCAAACTACAACAAATATTTTTTGAACCATGCAATCAAACTACAACAAATATGAATAGTTTACATGCAATTAAACTACAACAAATATTTTTTGAACCATGCAATCAAACTACAACAAATATGAATATTTTACATGCAATCAAACTACAACAAATATTTTTTAAACCATGCAATCAAACTACAACACATATGAATAGTTTACATGCAATCAAACTACAACAAATATTTTTGAACCATGCAATCAAACTACAACAAATATGAATAGTTTACATGCAATCAAACTACAACAAATATTTTTTGAACCATGCAATCAAACTACAACAAATATTTTTTGAACCATGCAATCAAACTACAACAAACATTTTTTGAACCATGCAATCAAACTACAACAAATATGAATAGTTTACATGCAATCAAACTACAACAAATATTTTTGAACCATGCAATCAAACTACAACAAATATGAATAGTTTACATGCAATCAAACTACAACAAATATTTTTTGAACCATGCAATCAAACTACAACAAATATGAATAGGTTACATGCAATCAAACTACAACAAATATTTTTGAACCATGCAATCAAACTACAACAAATATGAATAGTTTACATGCAGTCAAACTACAACAAATATGAATAGTTTACATGCAATCAAACTACAACAAATATGAATAGTTTACATGCAATCAAACTACAACAAATATGAATAGTTTACATGCAATCAAACTACAACAAATATGAATAGGTTACATGCAATCAAACTACAACAAATATGAATAGTTTACATGCAATCAAACTACAACAAATATGAATAGTTTACATGCAATCAAACTACAACAAATATGAATAGTTTACATGCAATCAAACTACAACAAATATGAATAGTTTACATGCAATCAAACTACAACAAATATGAATAGGTTACATGCAATCAAACTACAACAAATATTTTTGAACCATGCAATCAAACTACAACAAATATGAATAGTTTACATGCAATCAAACTACAACAAATATGAATAGGTTACATGCAATCAAACTACAACAAATATGAATAGTTTACATGCAATCAAACTACAACAAATATTTTTTGAACCATGCAATCAAACTACAACAAATATGAATAGTTTACATGCAATCAAACTACAACAAATATTTTTTGAACCATGCAATCAAACTACAACAAATATGAATAGTTTACATGCAATCAAACTACAACAAATATTTTTTGAACCATGCAATCAAACTACAACAAATATGAATAGGTTACATGCAATCAAACTACAACAAATATTTTTGAACCATGCAATCAAACTACAACAAATATGAATAGTTTACATGCAATCAAACTACAACAAATATGAATAGTTTACATGCAATCAAACTACAACAAATATGAATAGTTTACATGCAATCAAACTACAACAAATATTTTTTGAACCATGCAATCAAACTACAACAAATATGAATAGTTTACATGCAATCAAACTACAACAAATATTTTTGAACCATGCAATCAAACTACAACAAATATGAATAGTTTACATGCAATCAAACTACAACAAATATTTTTGAACCATGCAATCAAACTACAACAAATATGAATAGTTTACATGCAATCAAACTACAACAAATATGAATAGTTTACATGCAATCAAACTACAACAAATATGAATAGTTTACATGCAATCAAACTACAACAAATATTTTTTGAACCATGCAATCAAACTACAACAAATATGAATAGTTTACATGCAATCAAACTACAACAAATATTTTTGAACCATGCAATCAAACTACAACAAATATGAATAGTTTACATGCAATCAAACTACAACAAATATTTTTGAACCATGCAATCAAACTACAACAAATATGAATAGTTTACATGCAATCAAACTACAACAAATATTTTTGAACCATGCAATCAAACTACAACAAATATGAATAGTTTACATGCAATCAAACTACAACAAATATTTTTGAACCATGCAATCAAACTACAACAAATATTTTTTGAACCATGCAATCAAACTACAACAAATATTTTTTGAACCATGCAATCAAACTACAACAAATATGAATAGTTTACATGCAATCAAACTACAACAAATATTTTTTGAACCATGCAATCAAACTACAACAAATATGAATAGGTTACATGCAATCAAACTACAACAAATATTTTTGAACCATGCAATCAAACTACAACAAATATGAATAGTTTACATGCAATCAAACTACAACAAATATGAATAGTTTACATGCAATCAAACTACAACAAATATGAATAGTTTACATGCAATCAAACTACAACAAATATTTTTTGAACCATGCAATCAAACTACAACAAATATGAATAGGTTACATGCAATCAAACTACAACAAATATGAATAGTTTACATGCAATCAAACTACAACAAATATGAATAGTTTACATGCAATCAAACTACAACAAATATGAATAGTTTACATGCAATCAAACTACAACAAATATTTTTTGAACCATGCAATCAAACTACAACAAATATGAATAGTTTACATGCAATCAAACTACAACAAATATTTTTGAACCATGCAATCAAACTACAACAAATATTTTTTGAACCATGCAATCAAACTACAACAAATATTTTTTGAACCATGCAATCAAACTACAACAAATATGAATAGTTTACATGCAATCAAACTACAACAAATATTTTTGAACCATGCAATCAAACTACAACAAATATGAATAGTTTACATGCAATCAAACTACAACAAATATTTTTGAACCATGCAATCAAACTACAACAAATATGAATAGTTTACATGCAATCAAACTACAACAAATATTTTTGAACCATGCAATCAAACTACAACAAATATGAATAGTTTACATGCAATCAAACTACAACTAATATTTTTTGAACCATGCAATCAAACTATAACAAATATGAATAGTTTACATGACATCAAACTACAACAAATATTTTTTGAACCATGCAATCAAACTACAACAAATATGAATAGTTTACATGACATCAAACTACAACAAATATTTTTTGAACCATGCAATCAAACTACAACAAATATTTTTGAACCATGCAATCAAACTACAACAAATATGAATAGTTTACATGACATCAAACTACAACAAATATTTTTTGAACCATGCAATCAAACTACAACAAATATGAATAGTTTACATGCAATCAAACTACAACAAATATTTTTTGAACCATGCAATCAAACTACAACAAATATGAATAGTTTACATGACATCAAACTACAACAAATATTTTTTGAACCATGCAATCAAACTACAACAAATATGAATAGTTTACATGCAATCAAACAACAACAAATATGAATAGTTTACATGCAATCAAACTACAACAAATATTTTTTGAACCATGCAATCAAACTACAACAAATATGAATAGTTTACATGCAATCAAACTACAACAAATATTTTTTGAACCATGCAATCAAACTACAACAAATATGAATAGTTTACATGCAATCAAACTACAACAAATATGAATAGTTTACATGCAATCAAACTACAACAAATATTTTTTGAACCATGCAATCAAACTACAACAAATATGAATAGTTTACATGATATCAAACTACAACAAATATTTTTTGAACCATGCAATCAAACTACAACAAATATGAATAGTTTACATGCAATCAAACTACAACAAATATTTTTTGAACCATGCAATCAAACTACAACAAATATGAATAGTTTACATGCAATCAAACTACAACAAATATTTTTTGAACCATGCAATAAAACTACAACAAATATGAATAGTTTACATGCAATCAAACTACAACTAATATTTTTTGAACCATGCAATCAAACTACAACAAATATGAATAGTTTACATGCAATCAAACTACAACAAATATTTTTGAACCATGCAATCAAACTACAACAAATATGAATAGTTTACATGCAATTAAACTACAACAAATATTTTTTGAACCATGCAATCCAACTACAACAAATATGAATAGTTTACATGCAATCAAACTACAACAAATATTTTTTGAACCATGCAATCAAACTACAACAAATATTTTTGAACCATGCAATCAAACTACAACAAATATGAATAGTTTACATGAAGTCAAACTACAACAAATATTTTTTGAACCATGCAATCAAACTACAACAAATATTTTTGAACCATGCAATCAAACTACAACAAATATGAATAGTTTACATGCAATCAAACTACAACTAATATTTTTTGAACCATGCAATCAAACTACAACAAATATGAATAGTTTACATGCAATCAAACTACAACAAATATTTTTGAACCATGCAATCAAACTACAACAAATATTAATAGATTACATGCAATCAAACTACAACAAATATTTTTTGAACCATGCAATCAAACTACAACAAATATGAATAGTTTACATGCAATCAAACTACAACAAATATTTTTTGAACCATGCAATCAAACTACAACAAATATTTTTTGAACCATGCAATCAAACTACAACAAATATTTTTTGAACCATGCAATCAAACTACAACAAATATTTTTTGAACCATGCAATCAAACTACAACAAATATTTTTTGAACCATGCAATCAAACTACAACAAATATTTTTTGAACCATGCAATCAAACTACAACAAATATTTTTTGAACCATGCAATCAAACTACAACAAATATTTTTTGAACCATGCAATCAAACTACAACAAATATTTTTTGAACCATGCAATCAAACTACAACAAATATGAATAGTTTATTTTCATCATCTTCTTGGATTCACTGGATTTTGAACTCAACAACCATGGGAACACCCCCTCATGTGAAACCATTTTTCTTTTTATCCCCACTGCATCTCTTTTATTGTTCTATATTTCATTTTCACGCTAGTATGAACCATTTTCATACTTAGTTTCTTTAAATACATTACAAGCAAAATTTCTTTATGCATTTTGCTAACTCCTCCCCTCTGACAAGAAGGAAAGTATTTCTTCGAAACTTTGCGAATTAAGGACTTTCACCTCTATTTGTGTTTCCTTTCTGAATAATAAATATGTGTTTAACTGTTGAGTTTGTCTGTGCATATGTGTTTAATTTATTTTCAAAAATATATAATATTTACATTTTAAACAATAAAGACACAGCCATGTACATTTTACATTTACATTTTAAACAATTTGACACAAGTCTATTCAATAATGTATATATATATATATATATATATATATATATATATATATATATATATAAGATAAGAATTACAATTAAATTTACCAAAATGATCGAAGATGGTAAAATTAAAGTATATTATAAATATTAAAGAATTGATATTTATAAAATTATCCCAGCCAGATGTAAAAGCTCGGTAAAACCATATAGGAGATAGAGGTTATACTACGAGCAAACAGTTAATAAAACATGTTAAAAAAACACTTTGAAATGAGTTCAAAATATATTTAATCTTAAAAGGAAACACTAGATAAGTGGATAGTCCTTAATCCGCGGAGTTTCGAAGAAATACTTTCCTTCTCATCAGAGGGTAGGAATTAGCAAAATGCGGGATCGGATTTTGCATGCAGAAGTATTTGATGAAACAACAAGTAAGTCAAAGATCTTACTTGAAAACAAAAAAAGAGTGAAGCAGAGGGAATATGATGAAGAAAAAGATGATTACACATGAATGGATAGTCTGGTGGAAGATAAATAATCCAGTGACGGTAAAATCCAAATATGTAACTTCAAGAAAGTTACACACATATATATATATATATATATATATATATATATATATATATATATATATATATATATATATAAGTACAGAGGTTTAATAAAACATGTTGCGAAACAAGCAGCAGTTAAACACACACACATACATAGATTTATTTTCGAATCAGACACTAAATAATTAACGCAATCTATGATATTTTCGATGGTAGTAGTAGTAGTAGTAGTAGTAAGCAGTATGAGGAGAAGTAATAGTAGTACTGATAATAGTGGTAGTATTGGTTGTGCTGGTAAGCATTTAAATGGAGGTCACAGTCGAGCAACGGAGAATTGTTTGTGTTGGGGTCACTTAACTGACTAAGAAAAAAAATCGGAACTCGGCAGACGGCATTGCAAAGACTTCTCACGCGAAAGAAGGTATGTTTATTCCTCTGTCTCAACAAACGAATTAGACTGGCGTTTACAGGATTTCAAAACATTCAGTCGGCAAAAATACTGATAAAAGAAGCAAAATAAACTTTGGCTGATAAACAGTTTTAAGGCTTTATTATCTGTACTTACGTATATATATATATATATATATATATATATATATATATATATATATATATATATATATATGTGTGTGTGTGTGTGTGTGTGTGTGTGTATATATATATATATATATATATAAATATATGACGTTTTATTATTTTTGTGTTATCTGTCCGTCTCTCACTGTTTTCTCTTATCTTCTCACGAAAAAACATTGCAACTTTTTCTCCCCACCCACCCCTCTCTCTCTCTCACACACACACACACACACACACACACACACACTCAATTATATAATTAAGTCTTGATGCTACAATATTTTAAGTTATAAATTTATTATATTTTTTACTAGAATATCTTGTCCTCTTCTTTTCCAGTCTTAACAACTAATCCTTAACTTTTCCATGTTTAGGCTAAACAATATTACTTTTCATGCTCGTATTTTTCTATTGTAATCCATAACTTTTCCAGGCTTCCAGTAAATTCACTCGTTTTTTGTTTAATTTCAGTCCTATTTTTTGCTCGCATAAACATAACATACATATATGTAATAACAATGTACGACACTCGTCAATAAAATCCCCCCAATTATCTCCCTTTCATTCTTCCATTCTCTCTTTTTCACTTGTTACTTTTCTTTTCGCGAGAACGGTGAATTGGTAGCAACAGTAGTTGCTGAGGCGATAGGTTGCTATGGACCTAATCATAAAAAACGTCGCTCACCTCCTTAATTTTTTTTTACGATTTTAAACACCAGTAAATTCATCATAACTTTAGTTTCACTGAACGAAAATTGAAATTATTGCTGAGACGGTGATCTATAATAATTGTTTGAAATTTGGTCGAAAAATGAGCAAGCGGTGAAAGCTTGAAGAAGTTCTAAATGACTAAACTGACACTTAACTGTAATCTCTGAACGTACGAGTATATACCATTCACTTGACAAAGCAGGGATTGGTAGAGCAGTAGCTCTACATATATCTAAGGCTAGTGACAGGGTATGGCATGAAGGTCTTCTCAGGAAAATCAGATTATACGGTATCACTGGAAGAATACATAACATAATTAAATACTTCTTAGATAAGCGAAAAATCCAGGTTGTCCTCGATGGTTGTACATCTGAGCACTATGATATAAATGTGGGAGTGCCTCAGGCCTCTATCCTTTGACCTCTATTATTCCTAATATTCATATATGATCTCCCTGACAAAATTGTCTGTGAGATGGGTATAAATGCTGATGACACCATGGATTATGCCACATCCCGTTTTATGGATTGCTTTATATGCTTATTTTGGATGTTTAAAAACTCTCAAACTGATTCTGAATGATAGCTTTCTTTATTGCATCGGATATGGCATGAAGGTCTTCTCAGGAAAATCAGATCATACGGTATCATTGGAAGAATACTTAACATGATTTAATCCTTCTTAGATAAGAGAAAAGTCCAGGTTGTCCTCGATGGCGGTACATTTTAACAATATGATATAAATGCGGGAGTGCTTCAGGGGTCTATCCTTTGACCTCTATTATTCCTAATATTAATAAATGACCTCCCTGACAAAATTGTCTGTGAGATGGGTATATATGCTGATGACACCATGGTCTATAACAGACAGGACAGGAAAACAAATGAACACATATCTAAAGAAATGACAGATTCACTAGAGGATGACCTCCAATCTGTAGTGGAAAGGGGACAAAAATGGAGGGTCACATTCAATGCTGCCGAGACCAAACTTGTTTCCTTCAATAACTACAAGAAACCTTCTCTACCACCAAACTCTTTATCTGAAAGTACATCTTTTAAACTCCTCGGCCTAACGTTTACAGGAAACATGAGTTGGAACAATTACATTGAGAGCATTGCTAGGACCGCTGCGAAAAATTTAGGTTCTCTCTATCGTGCTAGAAAGCTACTAACGCCCGAAAATATCCTGTAAGGCCGCCATTCGCCTATGTATGGAGTATTGTTGTCATATTTAGGCTGGTGCATCTGCTACTAGTCTCTCACTCCTAGACATAGTTCAAAATAGAGTCGCCAACCTGATAGCTTCAGCCTCTGTCCCATCGACGAAATGTAGCATCCCTCTGCCTGTTCTACAAGTACTTTAACGGTGAATGCTCTGACGAACTGCAAGCACTTGTACCCCCTCGACGTAAATACCCCCGACAAGCAGCAAAACCCCACCCCTTCACAGTTGAGATCCCTAGATGTAAGAGAGCCTTCTACGCCAGTAGTTTCTTACCCAGAACCGCTAGACTTTGGAATTCCCTTCCGGGTTCCTGCTTCCCCAACTGTACTGACACGCAGAAGTTCAAGTGTAAAGTGAACCGACATCTTGCTGCCCAACTCCCCACATAGTACCCCTGTAGCTTATGTCCCTGATAGTAGCCCTCTACATCAAAGTGGCAATGTTCCTTGTTTGGGGTGAAAAGGTAATAATGTATATATATATATATATATATATATATATATATATATTCCCCAAAACCTCTGGCCTTGATGGAGGGGAGACAAAAACTCGCTGCTATGGTTTCAAATGATCTGAAATAACAGCAAGGGAAGACTTGATTCCACAGGCTACGATTATGAATATCTCCAGTATTAAATAATCATTATACACTGTGAAATTTACTCCATGCATTAAAACCAAATAGGTAAGGTATAACATATGAGAAATATTTGGAATCAAGTCTCTCTTTGGTAGAGTAATAGTGACAGCTAAGACAGAATACACTGAAACCAACAGAAAACGCATTGAAGCAAAGAAATTAGGAACCCGTGATTTTTGGAAAATCTGCAACAGTGTAGTAAATAATGGGCAGTCAACCATTCCCCCAGTATCTAACAATTATGAGACTGTTTGCACGGCAACCAAGAAGTCTAACCTACTTGCCAGTCGGTTTGCCTCTAACTCCACATTGGACCCGGCACACCATCTCCTCCCTGACTTTCCTTTGCAGACAGACGCCACGCTAGATGATTTGAAAATCACACCTTCTCAGGTACATGGTATCATACAAACCTCAAAAGCATGTGGGCCCGATCTCATCCCGGCTTTGCTATTAAAAAAATGCACCGCTAAGGTTGCTCCAGTTCTCTCCAAACTTTACAAATCCCTCAACGAATCTTGCTTTCCTGACTTCTTGAGAACCGCTTCTGTAGTACCAGTTTTCAAGAATTCTGGCGAAAGAACTGACCTATTAACTTATAGACCCATTAGACTTCTCCTGCTTTTCGTCAAAATATTTAAGTCCTTAATTAATCAAACTCTAGGCCATCACCTTATAGCTGCTAAACTCCTGGCCGACAATAAAGATGGATTTAGGCAAGCCCGTTCAACAGAAGATGTCCTAATTATAATCTCTAAACGTATATACCGTTCACTGGACAAAACAGGGTAGGGTAGAGCGGTAGTCCTCGATATATCTAAGGCTTTTGACATGGATGGCACGATGGTCTTTTAAGGAAAATTAGATCAAATGGTATCACTGGAAGAATACATAATGTAATAAAATCCTTCTTAAGTAAGAGAAAAATCCAGGGTGTCCTCGACGGTCGTACATCCAAGCAATATGACATAAATGCGGGAGTACCTCAGGGATCTATCCTTGACTTTATTATTCTTGATATTCATAAAGAACTTCCCTGATAAAATTGTTTCTGAGATGGGTATATATTTGCTGATGAGATCACGTTCTATAGCAGACACGAAGGGGAAAACAAATGAACACATATCAAAGGAAATGGCAGAAACACTAGAGGATGACCTCCAATCTGTAGCGGAATGGGAACAAAAATAGAGGGTCACATTCAATGCTGCCAAGACTGAGCTTGTTTCCTTCAATAATTACAAGAAACCTTCTCTACCATCAATAGCAATGGCCAAGGACACATTACCCGAAAGTACTTCCTTTAAACTCCTCGGCCTAACGTTTACAGGGAACATGAACTGCAATAGATACATTGAGAGCATTGCCAAGGCTGCTGCGAAGAAGGTTGGCTCTCTCTACCGTGCTAGAAAACTACTTACGCCTGAAAGTATCCTGTACCTCTATAAGGCAACCATTCGCCCATAAAGCCATCAAACTATATTTTCTTCAAATCTTGAAAATTACTTGTTTTCTGGAATTTTAAACGTTATTTTCGTTTTCAGTATCCTGGAAAACTTAAAATAGTGATAATTTAAAAAGAAAATTTTTTGAGGATGGAAAAATACTGTTATTTTACCGAAACATTTTATGGCAGTAAAAAAAAGTGCCAAAAATAGGCTCTGGATGATAGATGATCCCCTTAATGTGCGACCTTAGCCCACTACACAATTAAGGTGATTAGATTTCCAACGAGCCTTAATTTGTTAAATTCTGATCAATAGTCGCTGAAATTTGGAACGTATAATATTGCCAGAAAGGTGGTTATATCTATCTATCTATCTATCTATCTATCTGTTTAATTTCGACAATGAGTACAAATAAACAAGAAAAACATTATTATAGTTCTTTTTTTAACTTGAATATATTTTCAATAAAAAAATTTTTATTTTATATTATATATATATGTACATAAATATATATATATATATTATTTTTAAAATATAATTATCCACTGACACGTGTTTCGTCGTCCACGACTCATCAGAGTGGTTGAATCTAGCGAGATTCGAAATCAGCACCTCGAAATAAGAAGCCTAAACCTCTACCACGGAGCCGATTTCAATATGTTTCCCGATTTCGATACAATTAGTAATTCCTTACTATATTCCCGATTCCGATACAATTCTTTATAAATCTCTAAATATTTTACTACGAAATTTTTATTTTTCCCCAATCACCGTAAAAACACATGTTAAATATGCAGATATTTTCTCAAGCGCAAAGAATGCACTCGTAGGGAGAAGATCTATAAATTTTTGTTTGGCTATTAGTTAAAAATCAATTAATATTTACTATCGGGACCTGTGGAAATTCCACAGGGGACTCATTCAAATGTAATATATTGATGTTAGCATTCTATAGATGTTCAGTGTAAATGGAGACGCTCTGATATTATTGTAGCTCTTTTGTTAAAACTGCAAAAGTATTTATCTAAGCTAGCAGGGACGCCCGGCAAAGCCCGGTCGTAAAGTGTCTTTAAATATGATATTTTAATTCTTGCATATTTCGTATGTATAATTATAGAGTTAATGTTCTATCGATTTTTATATGTCATTACTTTGTGATTTCAAAAATGAAAAATATATCTATATGACTTAGTTCCGTTTCGATTCAAGCTAATGCACCCAAGTCATATAGATATATTTTTCATTTTTGAAATCATAAAGTAATGACATATAAAAATACCTATATAAAAATAACATATAATGTTCCGAATTCCCCGGAAAAAAATTGTTGGGATGATTATATATATATATATATATATATATATATATATATATATATATATATATATATATATATATATATATAAATCGAGTTCCTTCAGCCATAGTCGAAACTGAAACCAAAACTTATGAAGAATTCTTGATAAAATTATTTATTAAAAAAAAAAGATGATTTAAGTGCTAGAACTGCACGCCTGTGGAACTCTGTTCCGTCTGCCTGCTTCCCTCCGAACTACAACTTGGATGTTTTTAAGTCCAATGTTAACAAATTCCTAATGAACCGCCCCCTTAATTAATCACTTCATCAAATCTCCACACTAACGTAATGTACTTGCAATAACCCTTATCCCTGAGTGGCTTTCGGGCCTTGATAAGTGGTGATCACTGTGTAAAAAAAAAAACGTGTTATCAGCTACAATCGAAAACGAAACCAAAACTTTTGATGAATTCTTGGTAAAATTACTTATTAAAAAAATAAGTGATCTAAGTGCTATCAACTACAAACCAAAACTTATGAAGAATTCTTCGTAAAATTATTTATGACAAGAAATAGAAGAACATAACAATTAAACGACCCGGATGTAAGCGTGACACACAAAAGAACACACACGCTATCGTATTGATATATAGATTATTTTATTATTACTACCGACAGTGGAATATTTTGCTTTTGAAAAATTAAATTAAAAATCAAATTGTGGTATCTCTTGTGTTTTTTGATCAGGAGAAGGGGGGTCCTTCTGAATTGACTGCAATTTATTTTTATTTATTTATTTATTTATTTTATCCTTTATTTATTTTTTTTTTTTTTATTTATTTGTTTATTTATTTTATTTTATTTTTTGCTCTAATCCAGTATTTTGCTAATCTCATATCAATGCATTCATCTAACAGGCTCACAGACAAAGTGTCTCTTATATATCAGTATAGATAAATGACCCCATTAAAAGTGAGAGGGTGGTGATGGTAGATGAATCGAAATTGAAATGATTGAGGATTTTTGAGTGACTTGCGCATCTCTGTTGATTTGAGATATAAAATTCAACCAACGTGGTTCCTTGGGGTCGTTTTCAGTTCAACAACAGATGTGAAACGCGGCATGTTTCCGCGTAAAAGAATGGTAAAATTATCGGTTGAGAGGGAACGCGCGCCATAGAGCGAGGAAGAAGGGTAGGGAGCAACATTGACCGGAAGTAATCCGTCAGAGTGGTTTATCAAGTTTAAAGATGAGCCGCGTTTCTTTCCTTTAATAAAGGCGTATAAAAACTTCACATCTGTTCATGAACCGAAAATCACCCCCAAGTGATCGCGTTGCGTGAATCTGAAATCTCAATTTCGTTCAGCAGATCTTCCCCAGGATGGGAGAAGCTCATACCAAAACATCCGTCCCTCTTGACTTTGGTCGAATTCATTCTCCTTTTGTTTGCTCTCATTCTTCTGTTTCTTTCCCCTCCCCCTCGCTCTCTTACTCACACACACACACACACACACACACACACACACACACACACACTAACACATACATACTTCACAATAATTGTATATAGAGTCAAATACAACTCGACGTTGGATCATTTTCTTTAAACATTACCACGGTACCACTGCTCTGAAGTCTATAACATAGTCGTCATGAAATCCAATATGAACGAATAAACCGTTATCATAAATAATCATATTTCGCTAATTCGATGCATTCGTCGAAATCCTCTCATATTATTATTCATCATTCAACTAACAATCCATTCATCCTCGAGTGGCTTTTGGTGATAAAACCAAAACCAGTTTCTTAATCTATTTCAAAATGCCGAAACTAATTAACACGTTGGCATTGATTTTCCTTCCTCTTACGTGATATTAAACGACGATTGTTTTAACCCGTGTTTATATGAACAAGCAAAATAAAAACGTTTAAATAATGGAATTCCAAAATTTAACACACTAGCAGGCGGCCCGGCGTTGCCCGATCGAAAAATACACTTAAATATGATATTTTAAATCATACAGATTTCGTATTATTATTGATCCAATAATCAATCGATTCTTATGTTGGACTTGATATATAGTGGTGATGTTAAAAATTAAAAATATGACCATCAGTTAGAACCGAAACCAACACATATTGATCTCCAGCCGTTAACATATGAACTAAATCCATACTTATACAAAAACGATAACAAAATAATGCTGCTTAACCATATACCATTTTATTAACGCATGCGCAGAAAAAGTGTTTAGCTGACTTACGCAAGGCAAAAATCAATGAGTTTTTTTTACCTCTTTGACCCCCCTAGCAGCTTTTTTCCGGCTAAAACCCAAATCGAAAGTGTGCTATAGGTCCAAATATATATATATATATATATATATATATATATATATATATATATATATATATATAATATATTTATATATTATCCAAGGATGGAATACTGCTGCCATATCTGAGCAGGAGCTGCTAAAAACAGCCTATCCTGCCTTGACAGAGTACAAAATAGACTTCGTGGCTTAGTGGGGGGTGCCCTTTTCTATACCCTGCAACCTCTCTCCCACCTAAGCGACGTTGCGAGCCTATCCTTGTTTTATCGTTATTTCCATGGCAGGTGCTCGTCTGAACTTCAATCTTTGGTCCTCCCCCTCGCCAATCTTTCATGAAAAACACCCGTCTAGCTAATCCACTGTGAAAAATTTCCCCCACTCTCTATCTGTGCCTAAATCAAAACGTAGATTCCATGAACAAAGCTTCTTTCTTAAAACTGCACGCCTGTGGAACTCTGTTCCGTCTGCCTGCTTCCCACCGGACTACAACTTGGATGTCTTCAAGTCCAACGTTAAAAAATGAACCGCCCTCTTAAGTAAACACTTCATTAAATCTCCACACTAACGTACTGTACTTGCAATAACCCTTATCCCTGAGTTGCTTCCGGGCCTTGATAAGTGGTGATCAACTGTGTAAATATATATATATATAAATTTCTACTATGTAGACCAAATATTCAGATGGAGGTGTGGTAGAGATTTTTCGCACACACACTGACAAGGTCAATTAATGCTAAAACACGACACTTCGACTTCCGGTTCGTTGGCTATAATGGCTCTTGTGGGCTTCGACGTTGTTTGGCTGTGAAGATTATTATATATAATCTCTCACATTCTAAAAATCCTATCATTAATTGCTCGCTAGATTAGCATTGCTGGATGGCCTCGTCCTTTCGAGTTGAAACTCCTACTTGTGAAACATTGGCTTGGTGTTATTAGCTGGTTGGATGATCGCGTCCATTGTCAAGACGAAGTAGGTCTATTTCAGTGGGATTTCGGCGCGGTTTGCTTGATCTGTATTAGTTAATAGAATTTCTTGTGTGCGGGTCGTTTGCTCAGTTGGTAGAGTGCTCCCCTCGCATACAAGAGGCTCGGGTTACGAATCTTGAGTTCTTATGTGTTTAACTGATGAGGCCAAATGAGGACAAAACTCGAGTCTTGGACTTCTGGTTCGTTGAATATCATGGTTCTTGTGGGCTGCGACGTTGTTTGGCAGTGGAATTTATTATATATAATCTCTCACATTCTGAAAATCATATATATATATATATATATATATATATATATATATATATATATAGAGAGAGAGAGAGAGAGAGAGAGAGAGAGAGGAAGATAAAAACATTTCCACGAGCTAAAACGTTTTTATCCTAAATTCTATTCAATTATTCAGAATGTAGAAACTATGCGTAAATAGAATCCAATGTAATGGTGAAATGAAACAAGTCATCTAATGAGAAAACGTTAAAAATGAATAAGTAATTAATTAACGCTTTTTTTTTTCAAAGGAATATGAAAATTAGTTACCTTTCATGTAGTCGTACGCATATCCATTACTGAGTATATTCTGAAGTTCGGTTTAATAATTTTTATATTTAAAAAATCGGCTTTTAATAGAAATATCTAAGCGAGAAAAATCTTTTAAGGTATATAGATCTAGTGTATATACTTTAAAAGATGCTTTAGACTTTTGGCTGGGAATAATGTGTAATATCTGTTCGGATACTATTTCTAATATTTTCTGTGCCCGGTCAGTGAAGGATAAATCCTGCTAGACTGAGGCAATTTTTATCTTTTGTTCCAATCTAGTTTTGCATGTTTTTGTTTTGTTTTTCTCATAGAAGAGAGGTTTCTCGTCTCGCTATACTCTATAATTATTTTTATGGTTGATACCTGATTGATATCCGTTTTGTGATCTGCCTTTCACAACAAAACTTGTCTAGCTACAACAACTGTAAATCTATGGAAGACAACACCACGGGACTGCTTCCCGGCTCACTACAACATTCTCGTCTTCAAGTCCTATGTTAATAAATTCTTGTCGGGACGTCTGCTACAATAATCAGTTCACCTATCGTTACCGTTCACCTCCAAACTACAATCTCATTAATTCTTATTCTCGAGTGGTCTTTAAGCTTTGATAAGCGGCTGCATATTTGCTCAAAAACGGTAAATGATGACTTATTAGTATCGACCATGATCTATCACACGAAAAACATGTTTTGATATTGTTATAATCCCATATCTCTGCGGCGCTTCACTCCTGTCCGAGCGTTACGGTTATCAAACGCTAACCCAAACCGAGAGTTTGTGTCAGTCTCGTCGAATTTAATGTTAGTATTTAAGTTAATGCAAGAGTACTTTCTGTTTCGTTTTTATAGATTGAAGGCAACGTTTTCTAGCTGTACAGTCTTGTTGCCTGAGCTAGCGATTTTATTGTTAGAACCACACGGTGAACCCTCCCATTAAAAAATACCCATCGAATCGTAGATAAACTCCACAATCCTTTCTGCAATCCAAACATATTTAGTACAAATAAACTGAAGTCCATTAATAATTTGTCCACCACGTGCTCTTCCAATATGTGATATACACATTAACGCTAATGGAACGTGGGTACCGTCGCATGAACAAACAAAAACATGAGGTGCCTTAAATAAGTTCCAGACTTTTTCGTTTGGGCACTTTTATTGGTAATACACACAAAAAACTCTAGCCCCCTTCAAAGTAATCTCCTCCAGCAACAAAACGCATGTAAATCATGCCCGTACTGTCAGCATCTCATACGTTTCTGTGGCATTTTTCTTTAAATTTAAACCAGAATTTTATTACATACCGTTCTTCAACAGTGTCCTCACGTCCAGATTGCATTTTTTTTAATTCACCAGCGTTGACAATCAGGCTACAGTGGGTGTATTGGAATGTCTTATTGTAGCTGTTCATTTGAACGTGAAATCCTAAAAATTGCTCACTCATCTCATGACATACTGAATTTTCAAGAGTCTACGACAGTTTTAAATACCTGTACAAAAACAGTTTGGAAGCTTTTTACTTGTTATATCGTTACAACAACTTCTGGAAGGCCCCATGGAAGTCCTCTTGTGTAAGCATGTAAGTGGCGTTTTTTGTACATTTTTGAATAAGTGAAAAAAAAATGTATATAGGACCCTATTTCCGCGAAAACCAAGTTAATACAAAAAAAAAAACAAGTTTTATAATGTATAAATAATTTGGAAATCTCAAGAAAAATGTACAAGTAAAAATATAGCTGCTTATTTTTAATGGCACATTCCATTACATATGGCACCACCTCTTTTCATCTCCTCAGTTGTCTCATAACGACAGCCTCTAAGGTTTTTTTTTTTTTTTTTTTTGGAGCTTAGCGAAATAACCAGAAGTCACAGGTGCAAGGTGTGGACTATAGGGAAGGTTAGGAACTGTCTTGATGCCAATCTTGGTAAAATAGTCTGTGACAAGGATGAAGTTGTGGGTTAGTGCATTGTCCTCGTGGAAATGCTACTGCCCGATTTGAAGATTGCTGGCCTCTTCCGACAGAATATTTTCATGTACTTCCTTAAAAGCTCAACATAGTATTCCTTGTTGAGTGTCTGTCCAGTAGAGACTCAATGCATGTAGATCATGCCCGTGCTGTCAAAAAAAGAATCATCATAAGTTTCTGACTCACTTTGCTCTGTCTGGCCTTCTTGGGTCTGGGAGAGTTAACATGCTTCCACTGGGAACTCTGCGCCTTGGTCTCTGGGTTTTAGCAATAGATCCAGCTTTCATCACAGGTCGCTAGGACATCAAGAACTGTGAGATCTGAGTTGATCATCGCGACCATCTCCCTGCTGTCATGACAACGTCTTTCTTTCTGATATTCTCTAGGCAGCTAGGCATCCTATCCTTTGGTCAAACTTCGCCCAAATCTTCCGCATCTTAAGTTCCTCACGATAAAATGCGTGTACAGTTCCCACACTGACGTCAAACTGTATACTTATTGTCTCTATAGACACACAACAGTCCTTATCCATGAAATTATTTATTTGGCCAATCAACTCTTGTGTTCTGACTTCCTTACTCCTCCTACATCTCTCATTATTCGTTACAGACTCCTGCCTTCCTTGAATCTCTTATGCCACTCGAAAACTGATGCTTGATTCATGCAAGATATTCCAGAAGCAGTCTGAAGCATTTCATACGTTTCTCTGGCATTTTTCTTTAAATTTAAACCAGAATTTTATTAAATACCGTTCTTCAGAATTGTCCTCACGTCAAGATTGCATTTTTAAAATTCACTAGCTGTGAAAATCAGGCTTTTGTAGGATGTATTCCAATTTCTGCTGTAGCTGTTTATTTGAACCTGAATTCATAAAAATTGGTCAGTCGTCTTATAACATACTGAATTTTCAAGAGTTTTAAATATCTGTGCAAAAACAGTCTCGAAACTTATTGAAGGCACATCATATATATATATATATATATATATATATATATATATATGCATATATATATACATACATATGGAATTGTAGAAGGCGGTACAATGCAGAAGTAACGGAAAGACACAAGCTGAAGCAGGTGAAAAATTTAGATACAACTTATAAATACATGTGTACGTATTCATATTTCATATGTATATATATATATACATACACACATATATATATATATATATATATATATATGGACGCCTATATATATATATATATATATATATTATATGTATATATATTCGAAGGTAGACAGTTACATTTGGTCGCTACAAACAGACATCTGTTTCAGTCAATAAAACTTCATCAGGCGACCCTCGAATGCTTTAGGATCGCCTGATGAAGTTTCATTAGATGAAACAGATAGCTGTTTGCAGCGACCAAATGTAACTGTTTACCTGCTAATAAATAAATAAAAACATATTTTGCTCTTGTTATCGAGCACTATCTAACAACCTCATTGAGTTCATTAGTTCCTACTTTTGAATATCTCGAACCTATAGCCCTTGAGACTTTACACGACCGGTCGCCACAGTCGATTGAAAATTTCTTGAGGCGTCTAAAAATCAAAAATCACTCGCCCGCCAGTTGATAAAATTTCTTTAAATAAAGAAACGGGAAAAACTCATTTATTTTACGACCCTCAAATATGAGGTGACTTAGAATGACCTATGTCTCATCATTTGTGAATTCTTTCATCTCTAGCTGTGAGACCGTTGGAATATCGTATTAAAAAAAACAGTGGTCACGCTAAAGGTCAACGAGAGGTCAAATTTACACATTCGGCGTGTAGTCAAAATGTTGCGTTCATTAAGCTTTCTGATTTTGAAATTCATTGTGAAAAAATATTCTTCGACGCTACAACTACATACACTTCATGCTTACAAAAGTAAAGACAAACATTTGAAAGAGGGAAAAACGCTTCGTAAAGCATCCGAATAAATGATTCTTATTTCTATGGAACAATAATATGAATGATGCATTTTAACGGTGTTGCATTTTAACGGTTTGTTGAATATTTACTGAAATCAAGAATTAAACAAATATTTTCTTATTAGATTATACACGCGGTAATTTCTTGAATTGTTGTGAATTATTTACTATTATTGACTGAAACAAAGACTTAAAGTCGAACGAGTAAAAATATTTTTGGGCGAGTAAATTTCCCCTCACACTTGACCGGCGGTTGAGTGATTTTTTTTCAAATCTCAAAGGCTATATATATATATATATATATATATATATATATATATATATATATATATATATATATATATATATATATGTATATATATATATATATATATAATGCTCCCTATCTAAGTTTGAGCATTTATAAAGTGGTACACAAATTACCATTAGCATATGAATCGATACTCTTTGTGTAAACAAATTGAACTCAGGAACTTTGGACAATGTCAAAACATTGTTAATTCACTGTCCGCATTGCAGCAGCCGTATAGCGCAATGGATAGAAACTCCGACTGTCATTTAGGCTATCGGATTTTGATCCTGGCTATAGGTAGTTGCTTGCCTAACCGCACTGATGAGCTGTATCTGTACTGTATTTGGATGAATATATATATATATATATATATATATATATATATATATATATATACTTTGCAAAGTATAATTGTCCACTGGAACGTGGTTCGTCGTCTACGGCTCATCAGAGTGGCTGAATCTAGCGAGATTCGATATATATACATATAGTGAATAAATGATAAAAAGCTATATTCCAAGATTCGTAATGTTAACCATCTTATAATTTATTCCTTTAATTCAGTTGACATTTACAATTTTAGGTAGTATCTGTTTCATAGCGCAAAATCAATCACTTAATTATAATATAAATCAGTGAATCTATTATGCCTTTAACTCATCAGAGGAAATAGCAACAACCTATCCATCAAAAGAAAATAAAGTGCTGTTACACATGATTAAAATTCGAAAATTGGAAGAGAAGCTGTAAATACCTTTTAATATGTTTCCATTTTTGCAGTTTAAAATTTGAAATAGTGCAATGATATTTCTTTCGCTATATTGCTCTGTAATTACATTGATCTTAAATAAGGATTGGTATATATTATAAGAAAATATATGTAATAATATACATATATATATATGTATGTATATATATATATGCATACAAATATGCGTGTATATATGTACATATGTGCGTGTAGTTGTAGTGCATATATGTGTGTGTGTTGTTGTTGCTGCACATCACCTGGTATTGTGTGTGTGTGTGTGTTGCACATAACCTGGTATTGACAGGTGATTCGGCTAATAATAAGCATGAGGCTAGAAAACAACTGTAATATGTATAAGCTGGGAAGTGATATTAACGACTATAATTAGAAAAGCAATTATGCTAACAATAATAAATGCGAAAATCGGTAAATATCGACGAAAGAGATTAAAAAAATGTATCTTTGCAGAAGGAAATAGGAAAGTGTTTCCTAAAACAAGTCTTGTGTGAAATGGTGTGAAGAATCGGCGGCGGCGGCGGCGGCGGTGGTCTTGCTGTGGCGGCGCTGGTTTAGAAATCGATAAATGACAGTTAGAATAGTTTTTTCGATGGACAGACGACGGGGCGGGGCGAGCAAACAAGAAAATTTTGGAGCTGAAATTGGGCGGGGCAATGACAAATCTTGTAAGAAGAGAATGGAAAAATAGAAGATGAGATGAGAGCAGGGAAGGGAATAAAAAATATTTATCAAGAAGAAGAAGAAGAACAACAACAAGAACAAGAACAAGAAGAAAGAAGTAGGAGTAGAAGAAAAAAGAAAGAACAAGAAAAAAGGAGAAAAATAGAAGGCGATAAAGAAGAATTTAGAAATTAGAAAGTAAAAGAAGAAGAAGAAAAAGAAGAAGAAAGAAGAAGAAGAAACGAGAAGAAGAAGTAGAAGAAGAGGAAAAAGAAGAAGTAGAGAAAGAATAAGAAAAAAAGAACAAGAAACAAGAAAAAAGAAAGAAGAAAGAAGATGAACAAAAAAGAAGAAAAATAACAAGAAAAAGAACAACAACAACAATAACAAAATGAGATGGTTTTTGTAAAAGATGAAGAAGAAACTTTGTAAATAAAAGAAAAAAAGTGACCAAGAAGGATTACAAAGGTTATTCCAAAATTAAATCAACTTGTTTTTTTTTTACTGAAAAGTTGAAGACCTACGAAGACGAGAGTGATAACATTTAAAAAAAAATCTACATAGTCACCACTACTCTCAATGCACTGTCGTCAGGAATTCAATGACGCAGCCCTGACGCACGTCCATAGCAGGGGATTCTCCCTTAGAGTCTCCCACTGTCAATATCTGCAACAGACAGATGAATCCCTCCCCCCCCCAATTCATTCGGGTGGAATTAAAAAGTTGGAAGCATTACTTTTGGAACGCCCATCGTAGAAAGTAAGCAAAGAAAGAAGGAAAAGTGAAAGAAGACGCGATTTAAAAGAGAAAAACGTAATCTTATAAATAGAAAGCAATTAGAAAGATGGAATTAGAAAGACAAAATAAACAGAAACCTTGTGAATAGAAGAAGGAGGAGGGGCGGGGAGGAGGAGGAGGCAAATGCTTCAAGCTGTTGTACAAAAACCAATAGAGAAAGACGCGTACAATGACACGGTGTAAAATAGATAATTATTTAATATGAGCCACGTGCTCATCGCTCTGTCTGTGTGTATATATTAATTGCTTTCTTTCTTAAAAGTCTTACGAACTTAAAATTATATAGGAATGATTCTCAACCTATATAAATGCCTTAAGCGGGTCTCTCTCTCTCTCTCTCTCTCTCTCACACACACACACACACGCACACACACACACACACATATACATATATATATATATTTCTGTAGAAATATATTTTCTTATAATATATACCAATCCTTATTTAAGAAGCTCAATGTAACTACAGAGCATAATATTGAATAAATGACAAAAGACAACATTCCAAAATTTATGATGTTAACCATCTTATAATTTATTCCTTTGATTCCGTTGACAGTATCTGTTTCGTAGTGCAAAATCAATCTCTTAATGATGTCAATTGCTAGAGAAGTTGTAATGGAAACATATTATAAGGTATTTACAGCGTCTCTTCCAATTGTCGGATTTTAATCATGTCAAAACGCACTTTATTTCATTTTGATGGATTGATTGTTGCTATTTCTTCTGATGAGTTAAGGGCAAAATAGATTCACTAATTGATATAATAATTAAGTGATTGATTTTGCGGCACGAAACAGTCAAGAATTGTAAATGTCAACTGAATTAAAGGAATACATTATAAGATGATTAACATCATGAATTTTGGAAATGTAGTCTTTTGTCATTTATTCATTATATATATATATATATATATATATATATATATATATATATATATATATATATATATATATATGCTAGCAGGGAGAATGATTATCAACGAATGTTTCACACTCCCATATTTTTATTGACGTCGAAATCGATGAAATCGTCGATTTTTCATTCAAATCGATTTATTGCCTGCTCTAACTGAGGACCCATCGCAGTGCACCGGAAGGAAGCGTCACATGCCTCGCTACAGTGACTTACTTCATAATACATTATAGTCTACATCGCACCTTAGAGAACCTAATGTTGATTGTATAAAATTATTTATATCTATAATATAAAGCTGTGTGTGTGTGTGTGTGTGTGTGTGTGTGTGTGTGTGTGTGTGTGTGTGGTCACGAATAAGCTCCTATATGATTGACTATTTTAAAAAACAGACTACATATAATGATAGCAGATGTATCGAGACACAGAGATGGGTATGTTTGATCTGGCAGAACGGTGGTTCATTAAAATTGTGGGATCTGCATACGCGTCTGGTCCACAACGTATGGAAATAAAAAAATTTAAAATTAAACAAAAAAACGTTTTTTGATATAGATGTACATAAGAATACTTTGATAAGTATGTTTTAACTTAAATAGGGATGGTATAATAAAATTGTGGGGTCTGCGTTCGCGCCTGGCCTCCATGGAATGGAAATAGGGGCAAACTTTACTAAAGACTTTTCATATCTATCTGCGTAAGTATACTTTGATAATTATGTTTCAGTTTGAAGAAATATGGTATAATAAAATTATGGGGTGTTCGTTCGCACCTGACCTCCATAGAATGGAAATATATCATAAAGTTTAACAAGGTTTTTTAATATAGATCCACAGAATATTGTGATAAGTTTTTCAGTGTGAACAGGTATGGCATAAAAAATTATGGGGTGTATTTTATTTTTACTTTCATCATATTTTGCTTTGGTTTTGATACGCCCAAATTCGAAGCTATCTCATTACAACTCTTCCTTTTCATAACCTATCATACTTTCATGAATCAGAGTCCATTTTCTGTAGGCTGTTTTTGAATCCAGCCAACGACGGGTACTTTTGCTAATATATATATATATATATATATATATATATATAAAGAGAGGAAGAGAGAGAGAGACTTCCTTCATTTCTTTTATATATATATATATATATATATATATATATATATATATATATATATATATATAACAGCTTCAATTAAAGATATTAAAGATACAAATACAAAAGTTAAGTATAATAGTTCTATTGTGCTCTTAACAAGAAACATTCGTTTCGAACACATCCCTGTCATATTAAAGAACATACTGTTTATTTGATATGCCTGGCCTGTTTGCTTTGTTCTTTCATTTACGTTTAAAATACAAAAGTCAAGTATCATGATTCAATTGTGCTTTAAACAGTAACTGTCATTTCGAACGCACCCCTATCATATAAACAAACATACTGTTAATTTTATATCCCAAGCTTTTCTGCTTGTGTGGTCATAAGACTTTTTAAATGCCCTTGATATTAGGTTTTATAAAGTGTTAGCATTTGTTAAAGTCGCCTGTTTCTTTTTTCATCGGATTTTTTCTATTATATGTTATCGATACTAATTATAGACATCGCCATACAAAACCAATCTAAGAACCTTGCCAAATACATAAAGTACATTTATGTGAAATTTCATAAAAATCGACCCAGCCGTTGCGAAGTCTATAGGAAACGAACCCACAGAGACACACAAACACACACACACTCACACACACACACACACACACACACACACACACACACACACACACACATATATATATATATATATATATATATATATTTACTATTATATAAAAAGAACTTTTGTGTCTGTATGTTCGTGAGTTCGTTCCCTATGAACTCGAAATTTATAAAATTTAACACGAAGATATTTTATATGCGAACGAAATGACCAGAAATATATTTAGAGTTAGTGTGTGAGTGTTTTTTAATGTTGCGCGAGTCTTTACGACAAATAGGCGAATGCGATTCTGGCAAAAGTTCTTTTCGTCTTAAAAGAACCAGACCAAGTTTGGCTTGACGGACTTGATTAGCCTGAGGTTCTTCGTCTTCTCAGTCAAGACCTGTCTTGTCTCGCGCCTGCAGGACCTACACTTCGACAGTATCACGTGATCCACTACAGTAATGCCACCTCAAACGTCAGATGATAGGTTAAAATTGTAAAATATCTAACGACCTTGAATTCATAATATATATTCCCATTTAAAAAAAAAAACGGATAACCGGAAGCAATTATTCGGATTTAATTGACTATGAAATGTATTTTCTTTGATGTGTGCCAATCAATAAAAACCACTTCACAGAAAAGACACTCATAAACTAAATAGTGTTGCTTTTTAACGTTTCTTTTTTTTTTTAAATAAATTGTGTACAGCGAAGCATTTATGTTAAAACAAGAAAAAAAAGTAGATATTTAGCAAAACGATATTTTTATTGTATCTTTACCCCAAATAAGACACAGTGTCATTTTGAGATAGGGGTCTACTATGTAAGACGTAATTTGCAGGAATACTATGTAGGGAGTTTAGCAGCAAGATGTCTGTTTACATTACACTTGAATTTTTACATGTCAATATAATGTGGAAAGCAGGGTCCTGGAATGGTATTCCAAAGTCCAGAAGTCCGAGGGGAAGAAATTATTAGAGTAGAAGGCTTTCTGGTATCTGGGGATTTTTTCTGTGAAGGGGTGGGGTTTTGCTATTTTCAGGGTTGTCGAAGGGGGCACAAGCACTTGTAGTTCATCGGATCACCTACCATTAAAATATTTGTACAACAGGCAGAAGGACGCAACATTTCGTCGACGGGACAAAGGTTGGAGCCTAGCTGATAGTGTGGGGCCCATTACGTTTGGCGACTTTTGAAGCCTGTCTGAGAGTGTACCAGCCCAAATGTGGCAAATCCTGCATACCTGTAAAAAAAAAAAAAAAAAAAACTTGGGTGTCTATATCTTACATATATCGGTTTCTCCTGTTTTATTTTACTTCAGTTGAAGTTCTCAGAAATCAAGGGACCCCTATATATACACTAAAATTTACAATCAATTATGAATTCTGTAAGAAGCAAAAGAAAAGTTATTTATATGATGAATAATAATATATTGTAAAAAGTATATATATATATATATATATATATGAATATAATTGGAAAACACATTTCCACACACACACATACACACACAATATATATATATACATATATAAATGCATATATATACATATATAAATGCATATATATATATAGAGAGAGGGGGGAGAGAGCTAGAGGAGGAGAAAGAGAGATTGATACTTTAATATCTATTAAATGAAGTTAGGTATCTCATCTCTCTCTTTCTCTCTCTCTCTCTCTCTATATATATATGTGTGTGTGTGTGTGTGTGTGTGTGTGTGTGTGTGTGTGTGTGTGTGTGTGTGTGTGTGTGTGTGAATTTACAGTCAATTATGAATTGTATGAAAAATAACAAAAACAAAAGTCATGATGAATCTACAGATATATCATAGGATGCTTATAAAGTCATCCATTTTATTGGAAACTAATGTTCTTTTCAATGTAATGAACGTGTTTTATTTCTACCGAAGTTCTCAGAAACTAAGGGGTTCCGTTTTGGGGCTAATACTTGATCATACATATTCGAATATTCTATTAAAGTTCTCCTTTACATCTCAAACGCTAAGTTAGTAAAAAAAGTTGAGAACATAATTTTCCATTTAAGTACATTATAGTGTACCTTTTTGTGGTCTCTTTGATTCCAGGAGAAGAATTCATCTTGTCAGCTTCGTGCTATCATTCGAAATTATATCACTTGGAGATGCACCATCAGCCTTATTAGATTATTAAATGCCCAAACAGAATAACCATTGGAAACGATTTATTGTTGAATAAGCCTAACCGTGTCTCAGCGTTACCCGGGAATCTATATATATATATATATATATATAAGGCAAAAGTGGCACGCATTTTTTTGTATGTCCAGCAAAGACTTATTGGAGGAGGCTCTCGAGATGGTTGCCATTTTTTACAACTTTTTATATACTCCCTAGATTATAATATCTACGATTTCCGAATGGGACGTCGTATCTACATTTATTTTGATCGACTTTAATAAAATTCACGCTATTTCATCCTCTCGCGTGTTTGTCGGTCTTTTCCGTATAAATAAAGCGAAACTCACCGATGCAAAGGCGTCAGAGAAGTCTTGAAAGCAATTAGCTGTGATCAATGTGAGGAATACCCTTCAACACTAGTTAAGGTAGGTTAGTTAGTTTTGAAGAGCCTATTGCCTATGTTTAATAATTTGTATATTGTATTGTAATATATTTTTTGTAAAATAAATAGTTAAGTTTATACAATATATATTACAACCCGAAGTCACCAAAGGTCAAGACATTTCCTGGAAGAAGAAAGAGCCACACAGCCACATCCAACATTCAGGTACGCTTTTCTTCTTACAGACCCTAATGACGGCCATCTTCACATCTTTATGAGACCACGTCTAAGACATTAGTGCAACATGTGAAGCCGGTCACACTCCAGTGACCGGCTGATTGTGTTATAGCATTAAATATCCTGAAAACGGTTGATATGTTGTAACACAAAAAAACAACAAAAAACTAAAAATCATGAAGATATAAAGAACTTGTCCTGAAAAGAGTTAACATATCGTCAAACAAAACAACCAAGCCAATTTCTTTCTTTTTTCATCTCTTTTCGTTCCTTCCTTCTTTTCTTTTTTTTTGTACCAGACGATATCGTCCTTTATTCCTCAAACCATCCCTCTTTTCTGATCCCCTCTCTATTCCTCTCTTACATCATTTCTTACCCCCACCACCACTTAATCGTACTCTTCTTAACCCCCACCACCACTAAATCGCAATCTTCCTTTTTATCACTTCACCTCACTTTTATATCATTATTTATTCCTCAAACCATCCCTCTTTTCTGACCCCCTCTCTATTCATCTCTCAATCATTTCTCTCTCTCACACACACACACACACACACACATACTTCTTCCTCCGCTTCACTCGTAATCTTCCTTTTTATCACTCCGTCTCACTTTTAAAAAAGGGTTGATAAGCCGTAAAACAAACCAATGATTGTTATTCTCATCTGTTATGTTTAGAAAACCGTCAGTTAGATGCAATTTGTAACAAACAATCACGAAAACAAAACAAAAATAATAAAACAAATCATGTTCATTAGTTTGTTAATAGAAAGTACATTAATACACCAAAAAAATAATGATTACCGCAAACAGAAAAGATTTATATGAGAAAATCATTGCGGGAAGAAAATAAATAAAAAGACGTCTCGTCGTCGATAATTAATTTGCAATAGTCCATTTGTAACAATTGGCGAAGATAAAGTAATATCACGCAAATGATGTCTCGTTGTTATCTGTTTATTTGGCCCTGTCTGACACCATCATTTTAGCTTATGTGTCGCTTATGTGTGTGTATTTTTACAGTAGAAACGTTCGAGAGATAGAAGAGAGTTCAAGCAAACATACTTACAAATAAATTGAGTATTAAGAATGGTTTTCAGAGATTCTTCAACAGGACAATCGGAAAAAGAATAACAGAAATTAGACTTAAACTTAAAAGAAGCCAATAAAACGCGTAGATAGATCTATTTTCCTTTAATTTTCTTCGTTTATTTAAGCATTAATCTTGTCTCCGCCATTTTTATGCCTCCACAAGTTTTACTTTACGTGTTCCACCATTTATATGTATATTCGCCATCTTTATGTACATCTGTTTCGACCATATTTTTAATCTGTTTCAGCCATTTTTTTTTTGTTCAAAATTTTTATTTTTTGCAATCATTTTTTGTTTTTGATTAAACCATTTTTATTGGTTTCATTCATTTTTATGCGTTTCAAACATTATCATGTTTTCCAACCATTATTATTTGTTTCAACTATTTTTGTCTATGTGCATATGTTTTAACCATTTTTATTTGTTTTAAACATTTTATTAGTTTCAACAATTTTTATCTGTTTCATATATTTTTATGTGTTTCATATATTTTTATGTGTTTCATACATTTTGTATATATCAAACATTTTGATGTTTCAAACATTTTGATGTTTGTCTGTTTCAACAATTTTATTTGTTTCATATATTTTTATGTATTTCATATATATGTGATTTAACAATTTTCGTATGTTTCTACCAGTTTTAAATTTTATGTGATTTAATCATTTTCACATGTTTCTACCAGTTTAAATTCATATGATTTAACAGTTTTATACAAAGTGTATCTAAGTTTCTACTAGTTTTAAATTTTATGTGATTTAACAGTTTTCACATGTTTCTACCAGTTTTAATTTTATGTGATTTAACAGTTTTCACATATTTCTACTAGTTTAAAATTTTCTGTGATTTAACAATTTTCACATGTTTCTGCCAGTTTAAATTGTATGTGATTTAACAATTTTCACATGTTTCTACCAGTTTCAATTTTATGTGATTTAACAATTTTCACATGTTTCTACCAGTTTTAAATTTTATGTGATTTAACTATTTTCACATGTTTCTACCAGTTTCAATTTTATGTTTTTTTGTTTTTTTTTACAAAGGCATCACCACATTATCAAGGCCCAGAGGCCACTCAAGGATAAGGGTTAAAGAGTGTACAGTAGAAATTGGTCAATATAGTAATCATTAGTAATGAAAATTTGGTAAATTTAATAACTTATATGGAACGGCTCATCAAGAACTTATTTACTTTAGACTTGAACACAACCATATTGTAGTCAGCCGGAAAGCAGGAAAACGGAAGACAATTCCACAGGCGTGCAGTTCTAAGAAAGAAGCTTTGTTCATGGAATCTACGTTTAGGTTTAGGCACAGATAAAGAGTGAGGGAAATTATTGATAGTGTTTACAGCTAGACGAGTGTTTCTTGTGAAAGTTTGGCGAGGGGGGGACCATAGATTGAAGCTCAGTTGAACACTTTCCATGAAAATAACGATACATCAGAGACAAACTCGCAACATCTCTTCTGTGAGATAGAGGTTGCAAGGAGGAGAAAAGGACATCTCCTATGAGGCTACGAAGTCTATTTTGAACTCTATCAAGGCAGGACAAGTCCTTTCTAGCAGCTCCTGCCCAGATGTGGCAACAGTATTCCATCCTTGGACGTACCTGGCTCTTATATAGGTAGAGAATAGCATCAGCAGTGAGATATCTACTGGATCAATAGAAAGATCCCACCATTTTTCCGGCGGCCTTGGCAACAGATTTGATATACGTGTTCCATTTAAGATCAGGAGTAATGGTCAAGCCCAGAAGCTTGTCAAAACTTGAGGCCTCCTGAAGACGAGAGCCATTCATTTCAATTGATGACAAATGTGGATTAGAATGTTGATGATGTAAAGAGAGAAGCTTGGTTTTAGATGCATTAAAAGTAACCAGCCACTTCTTTCCCCATTGTACTACGTGCTCAAGATCAGAGGAGAGAGAATTGGAGAGAACCTGGTCGTTTACTGTCTTAGATGTGGTACCATAAATGGTAGTGTCGTCAGCATAAATGTCTACAAATGATGTAAGGATATGATTTGGAAGATCATTAATGTAGATCAGGAAAAGAGTTGGGCCCAGGATGGATCCCTGAGGGACACCGGCATTAATACTGTGAGCTTCTGATTTTTGCCCCTCAACTACTACTCTTATGAACCTATCAGAAAGAAATGATTTAATAATTGAGAAGACTTTTCCAGCTATACCATAGCTAGCGATCTTATGAAGTAAACCTTTATGCCATACCCTATCAAAGGCTTTAGATATGTCAAGAGCAATTGCCCTAGAAAGATTGCCACCGTCGAGAGATTTGCTAATCCTATGCGATATAACTGTAAGGACATCTGCTGTAGATCTAGCAGAACGGAAACCATATTGAGTGTCACTAAGAAGGTTATTTTTGTTGAGATGTTTGATTACTTCTGTATTTAACACAGATTCTAGCAACTTACTCATGACGCACAGGAGACTTATTGGCCTGTACTGAGAGGGGGATGAGCGATCACCTGAATTCTTAAATACAGGGCATACTGATGAGATTTTCCAGGGAGATGGGAAACTATTCTCCTTAAGACAACGTTTAAACAGTTTTGTAAGTATGGGCGCTAATTCAGGTTGAAGTTTTTTGAGTACTATAATTGGAATACCATCAGGGCCAGTTGCTTTACTGGAATCAAGGTTTTTGATTAGCTTCGTAACATCACGTACAGATATACGTATATCACATAGCGTGTTTTCTGATACAGGAGGAAATATTGGGGGTTGGCGGTCTTGGTCGCAAAGGGTAGAATTAGCTGCAAAGTTCTTGACAAAGAGTTTGGCTTTGTCTGATGCTGACGAGATTACCTCAGGTCCATTGATAATAGTTGGGATGGAGCACACGCTTCTGTTCAGGATTCTGTTTGCTATTTGCCAAAACTGGTGGGAACCAAGCCGCTGCTCAGCTACTTTGGACTTAACAGATTGAGCATACAACACTCTTGCGTTCCTTATTACTTTCTTACAATGGTTGCTGGCAGTCCTGAAAACGGCTTTAGTTTCCATACATCTATTACGTGTGATTTAACAGTTTTCGTATGTTTCTACCAGTTTTAAATTTTATGTGATTTAACTATTTTCACATGTTTCTACCAGTTTTAAATTTTATGTGATTTAACAATTTTCACATGTTTCTACCAGTTTTAATTTTATGTGATTTAGCAATTGTCACATGTTTCTACTAGTTTTAAATTTTATGTGATTTAACAATTTTCACATGTTTCTACCAGTTTTAAATTTTATGTGATTTAACAATTTTCACATGTTTCTGCCAGTTTAAATTGTATGTGATTTAAAAATTTTCACATGTTTCTACCAGTTTCAATTTTATGTGATTTAACAATTTTCACATGTTTCTACCAGTTTCAATTTTATGTGATTTAACTATTTTCACATGTTTCTACCAGTTTTAAATTTTATGTGATTTAACAATTTTCACATGTTTCTAACAGTTTTAAATTTTATGTGATTTAATAATTTTCACATGTTTCTACCAGTTTTAAATTTTATGTGATTTAACTATTTTCACATGTTTCTACCAGTTTAAATTTTATGTGATTTAACAATGTTCACTTGTTTCTACAAGTTTTAAATTTTATGTGATTTAACAATTTCCACGTGTTTCTACAAGTTTTAAATTTTATGTGATTTAACAATTTTCACATGTTTCTACCAGTTTTAAATTTTATGTGATTTGACAATTTTCACATGTTTCTACTAGTTTAAATTTTATGTGATTTAATAATTTTCACATGTTTCTACCAGTTTAAATTTTATGTGATTTAACAATTTTCACATGTTTCTACCAGTTTAAATTTTATGTGATTTAACAATTTTCACATGTTTCTACCAGTTTTAAATTTTATGTGATTTAACTATTTTCACATGTTTCTACCAGTTTTAAATTTTATGTGATTTGACAATTTTCACATGTTTCTACTAGTTTAAATTTTATGTGATTTAACAATGTTCACTTGTTTCTACAAGTTTTAAATTTTATGTGATTTAACAATTTCCACATGTTTCTACAAGTTTTAAATTTTATGTGATTTAACAATTTTCACATGTTTCTACCAGTTTTAAATTTTATGTGATTTAACAATTTTCACATGTTTCTACTAGTTTAAATTTTATGTGATTTAATAATTTTCACATGTTTCTACCAGTTTAAATTTTATGTGATTTAACAATTTTCACATGTTTCTACCAGTTTAAATTTTATGTGATTTAACAATTTTCACATGTTTCTACCAGTTTTAAATTTTATGTGATTTGACAATTTTCACATGTTTCTACTAGTTTAAATTTTATGTGATTTAATAATTTTCACATGTTTCTACCAGTTTAAATTTTATGTGATTTAACAATTTTCACATGTTTCTACCAGTTTAAATTTTATGTGATTTAACAATTTCTACATGTTTCTACCAGTTTAAATTTTTCTGTCATTTTTGTTTTGTTTCCATTATCTAATGTCAATGTGTTTCTATGATTTCTTTTCTATGTGATTATTGCATTAAAACTGACATTGACCTTGCTGTAGCGTGCAGGGAAACATGCACTCGGTAACGTGTTCTACACGTGGAAAGTTTTGGGAAAGTTCTACCATTTATTTCGTATTTTCACCATTTTATTATATATAAAATGAGCGTGTCTGTCTGTGTGTCTCTGTGTGTGTCTATGTACATTTTTCAACGCAATAACTCTGTCAATTTTCAATCTACCGACTCCAAATTTGATATACAGGGTACTGAGATTTGGGAAAATCTTTGTAATCCCTTTTCGGCCAGAAATTTGGCTGTTAAGGAGTCAAATTCAACTATTTGACCTTGGAGAACTCTACTTAACTTCTCCGCCAATTTCGGGTCTAAACACTTGACATTTTAGATATAAAAAAATTGATCGCTTTTTTTTTTTTTTTTTTGCTCAACGTACACCTCCAAACACTCGGGCAATGTTGAAATGCTATATATATATATATATATATATATATATATATATATATATATATATATATATATATATATATTAACAAATTATTAATAAAACATGTTAAAAGACATCTTGAAAAAGAGTTAAAAACATATTTAATTTATATATATATATATGCATCTAGGAGAAGGAAACGCTGATGTAAAAAACCTTGCGGTCTACTGCATACTCTGTCTCGTGGCAGTCTTACAAAGGTTAGCAGTAATATCAAAAAGTATTGATGGTTCTACACAAAGCCTTTGCCACTATACAAAAATCATCTGTGCTGATTTCCGAGTAACTTGGTTGTTGTAGCGGAAGCTTGCACGTCGAAATTGACGGGAGAGTCCATCATATAGTATATAATCATCCACATACAGACTGTTTCGCTATATCACAGCTCATCAGTGCGGCTAACTAGCATCAATCCCTAGCCAGGGATTGAACCTACAACTATGTAGTTAATAGTCGGCAGTTCTAACCCCCGCTCAATGAGATCAGTACCCGTAAACGACCTCACAAAATACCCATTTATACAGAGATCAGCCCACCGTTTTTACAGTGCTCGACCTCCTTGTTTATTTACAAACAAACAGGGATCTTCTCATTAACGCTAATTTAGTAGCAATTGAAATTGTTTTACGACAGTGTGTGTGTGTGTGTGTGTGTGTGTGTGTGTGTGTGTGTGTGTGTGTGTGTGTGTGTGTGTGTGTGATTTGTTAATATTATTATTGGCGTACTTCTAATAATTTATATGAGAAATTTGATTCCAGATTATGACTTCAATATCTGTTTGAATAAATGCATTACTGAAACAGTTTTCGACAGGCGAGCAGTTCTGGAAGGAAGATTATGTCATGGAATCTGAGTTCAGATTTAGACACAGATAGAACGTTGGGGAAATCGCCTATAGTGGTTGTAGTTAGTCGAGTGTTTTTGGGAAGGTTTCAAAAGGGGGGGGTCATAGATTGGACTTTAGTCGAGCACTTGCCATGAAAATAACGATAGAGCATAGATAGGAAGAGAAAAGGGCATCACCTACTTGCTTTTGAAACCAGTTTTGAACTCTATCAAGGACGGATACCCGGCGTTGACCGGGTCGACATGAAGTTCCGTTTAGACACACCTGCTATACTCCGGATATTGAGCACTTTCGTCGTGGCTAACGTAGATACTCCCAAAACAATTTCAAACTTTAAAAAAGGATAAAAATACGAATATATATATAGAAGGTAATAAGAAAGGATATAAACGCGAAAATATATAGAAGGTAATCTCGAAATTGTGGCATCATTTTTCTATATAGTTTTTGTATATAATTATTGTTTTGCTATTCAAAATGTAATGCCTGTTGCTACGAAACGAATGCATCTAAACTGCATCCGTTGTTCTTTAATGAATTTAAATCGAATCTTATTAGAATGCATTAATGCCTGCTGAGTGTATGCATTGATTTCTCAACTCGAATATTTGGGAGCAAAAAAAAAGAAAGAAAGAACAGCAACCAATAGTCTTAAGATGTTGCCATTCTATCCACGCTTTTAGCGATGCGCATGCGCTAATTTAAATTTAAACTTCATAGAGCGACGAAGTTTCTATTCCAAACTTATTAATCAAAAACTTATTAAACAACGGTCCATACACATATTAATTCATAAATATCAGTATGCGATATTAGTGATGCGATCCTTGTTTCAGACTTAACTTAACTGTCTTTGGTGCTACCGGATCAGGCTGTCTAAAGATATTGATTTCTTGAGACGAAATGAACCTAACATTGACGCTGTTAGTTTTTCGGCTTCCATTTGCAAAACTTAATTATGTTCTGCAGAATCAACACCAAAAAACAACAAACCACCTTCCCCGTTTATCCTTCTTCCCATTTCCCCTTTTTCTTTCTATCTCCCCCACTTCCTGACTGCTTTCCTAACTTAAAATGTACCTAACATTAATACTGCAACCCTTTTCCCTCGACCAATGCAAAACTCATTCTTGTTCTGCAGGGCAGGAACAAAAACGATAAAATCCACTATAAAACAACCAAACCAAACACTACAAACTAGCGATTGAAGATACAAAGAGCTTGAAGAATAAAATCCGCCTAAAAAAAATAACTGGATGCAACATGAATACTATTTCCAAAATAACTGGATTCGGCATTAAATAACCTGAAAAGGTTGATGTGCCGTAAAGACAAAACAACCTAATCTAACCTTAACTATCTATTAACTGCTGTAACTCGGCAGATATGTCGGCTTACGGATAATTCAGCAGGGGGTAGGACCATTGTGTCTGACATTTCTTGAACGAAAATCATATCCAAATGTACGCTGAGTAGATATTAATAAATATATATATATATATATATATATATATATATATATATATATATATACGTGATAGTCAGTATATATATATATATATATATATATATATATACTGACTATCACGTATATATATATATATATATATATATATACTGACTATCACGTATATATATATATATATATATATATATATATATATATATATATATATATATATATATATACGTGATAGTCAGTCTGTACATACGTGGACCAAATACGTATACATAACGTGTGTATATGTAAATTTCTCTGTGTCGTCTACAGGAGAGATACAGACAAATAATTATAACCGGCTTATTTGTCTCTAGTGTTTGTGATCGTATCATTTAAACACTGCCGTGTTTGAATATATGGTTAAGTGGCAGTTTTAGTCATTTATAACTGCTTTAAAGCTTCATCGCTCACTCATTTTTCGACCAAATTTTAAACAATTATTACAGTTTATAAATCACCTTCTCAACTATATTGTAATTTTTTTTTACATTTTTTTTGTTCAGTAAAACAAAAGTTATGATGAATTTACCGGTGTTCAAAATCGTAAAACAAGCGTAAAGAGGTGGTTAACGCTTTTTTATGACTGGTTTCCATAGCAACCACGTCGCTTCAGCGACTGCTGTTGCTACTAATTCACCGCTATCGTGAAAAAAAAGAAGTAACAAGTGAATCAGAGAGAATGAAAGCATGGAAAGGAGATAATTGGGGGGGATTTTATTGAAAGCAGACAGGTGCCGTACATTGTTATTACATATGTGTATGTTATGTTTATGGGGGCAAAAAACTAAGACTGAAATTAAACAAAAAAACAAGTGAATTTACAGGGAAAAGTAATATGGTTAAGCTTAAACATGGAAAAGTAAAGGACTAGTTGTTAAAACTGGAAAAGTAAAGGACAAGATATTCTAGTAAAAATATAATAAATTTATAAAATATTGCTGCATTAATAACTTTTTTTATTTAATTTATAACATTATATAATCAATTCTTAATGCTGAAATATTTTAAGTTATAAATTTATTATATTTTTCTACAAGAGAATCTTGTTCTTTTTTTCCAGTTTTAACAACTAGTTCTTTTACTTGTCCATGTTTAAGCTTAACCATATTACTTTTCATGCTCGTATTTTTCTATTGTTATATATAATGTTTGCACATATATCTATAATTGTATATCTGTAACTTTCACCTGAAAGTTATATGGAAATCTACACTTTTGCAACATATCAAGGAAAGATGTTTTAGCGCTTTAGTGGAGACGGTGTTGTTTTATGATTCATCAGTATTGACTCTCTGTAAAAAATTGAAAATAAGTTAGATGGAACTTACACTAGAATGCTTCGGTCAGTGTTAAACTTAAATTGGAAAACACACCTAATCGTTAGCCGTCTGTATAGTCGGTTGACCAGGATCTCTTCAGTAATAAGAGAAAGAAGAACACGATGTGCCGGACATTGCTACAGAAGAGGTCGTCAGTGTTGTGTTACTGTGGAATCGCTAAAGAAGGAAAGCCTGGCAAGACGTACACAAAATTATTGATACAAGACATTGGCTTACAACCTGAAGATCTTTCGAGGCCATGGAAGATAGAGAACTGTGGAGAGAAAGAGTTAATTTGGTCCGAGCACGCCGCCTGATACGATTCTGTATATATGTGATCGTCTAGTGTTTATACTCTCCTTTGTGTTTATGCATGTGAGGATGTTTCACATATAAATACTGTTCACTTCGTAACATTTAAACGTATACGGGACAGTCCTTTAAAAACAACGAATACAGATACCTAATTTATCGTGATAAATAGTTCTATCACTCGGTTGATCTGTTCCTTGCAGTCCTGCAACAGATTCCTATTTAGAAGGAATGCTAAATAACACATACTTAAATCATTCGTTGACATCTATGCTGATGACACGACCATCTACGGCAACACATCAAAGGCTGTAAATGACAAAGTTCTCTCTGATTCTCTCTCCTCTGATCTCGAGCGCGTGGTTCAGTGGGGGAAGATGTGGCTGGTTACCTTTAATGCATCCAAAACCAAACTCCTATCCTTACATCATCAACGCTCTGATCCCCATCTGGCATCAATTGTGATGGATGGCTCTCGTCTGTGTGAGGCCCCGTGTTTTGACAAGCTTCTGGGTTTGACCTTTACTCCTGATCTGAAATGGAACACGTACATCAAGTCTGTTGCCAAGGTTGCTGGAAAGATGGTGGGATCCTTCTACCGCTCCAGATGATATCTTACTACTGATGCAATTCTCTATCTATATAAAAGCCAAGTACGTCCAAGGATGGAATACTGTTGCCATATCATGGCAGGAGCTAATAAAAACAGCCTATCCTGCCTTGACAGAGTACAAAATAGACTTCGTGGCTTAGTGGGGGATGCCCTTTTCTCTACCCTGCAACCTCTCTCCCACAGAAGAGACGTTGCGAGCCTGTACTTGTTTTATCGTTATTTCCATGGCAGATGCTCGTCTGAACTCCAATCTCTGGTCCCCCCCCTCGCCAATCTTTCACGAAAAACACCCGTCTAGCTGAATCCACTGTGAAAAATTTCCCCCACTCTATATCTGTGCCTAAATCAAAACGCGGATTCCATGAACAAAGCTTCTTTCTTAGAACTGCACGCCTGTGGAACTCTGTTCTGTCTGCCTGCTTCCCTCCGGACTACAACTTGGATGTCTTCAAGTCCAATGTTAACAAATTCCTAATGAACCGCCCCCTTAAGTAAACACTTCAGCAAATCTCCTCACTAACGTAATGTACTTGCAATAACCCTTATCCCTGAGTGGCTTCCGGGCCTTGATAAGTGGTGATCACTGTGTAAAAAAAAAAGACTCATCTCGTGGAGCTGCCACAAAATAAAGAATATAGATTTTTCTAGCATGCAATGCCTCTATCTTAAACCAACAAGTTAGTGAAAAATGTTTTTGCTGTTTTGTAAAAGCGGTATTTTAGGCCATTGTAATTAATTTATGCATCTTGTTATTGCTTAAACATGTCACCATGATTAATTGATAACATTTTTCTTTAGATTATTAAAGCGTCATTTATATTTTTCTGCAATATTCACACCCATGTTGATCCGAGAACGACGTTCTTTACTTAACAGGAAGAGAGTCATTTTCTGTTATTATAATGTTCGTCCTTACACAGCACTACTGAGCAAAGATCTTCTAGAAGAATTTAGTTGGAAATTTTTCCCCATCCTGCATATTCTGATGACCTAACTCTCTCAGATTATCACTTATTTCGAGGGTTACAAAACCATTTAGATAGCCGTAGGTTAATATCAGGAGTGGAGACTGAACAAGTTAGCTTCATATTTTACACCTAAATCTAAATGATTTTACAAGCGAGGAATTTATGAGTTCGTTGCACTGCATAACCTCTCAGGTAACTCCTGCAACTGAGCTGGCTCTGACCGTATTGACTTGCTTTTCCGTCGAACTTTGTCTGCGATGCCGAGAGGGGGACACTTACTTTGTAATGGGGAAAACTTATGTATCCTTATCACCCGCCCAAGCCTGCATCTGGAGAGCAAATTCCAGCTTCGAACTGCACAGCCACAGACTAGATGAAGAACGCCATTGTCTCCTTAGACAGAAGGTTGCCAACATAATGTGACAAGAAAAATTATATTTAACACTTAGGCATAATAGTCTTAATATTACTATGGAAACACTATTTCAAACTTTATTGTGACAGTCAACGAAAAATGCTATTTAAAACTTAAGCATATAATAGTCCTACAAAAATAATATTTCAAATTTAAGCGAACCAGATCGATGATTTACAACGAAAGTGCTATTTAAGATTCTCGCGTAACAGACTTATGGACCGACAGACAGAGCCGCTAATAAAGATGCGTTGTGCACATCTAAAAGGAATCCTCAACTCCATACACGGCTCACGTGTGCTATTTAAAGCAGATACGAGTTTATTCAACTTGTAGTTCGAACGCTTTTATGTTAGAATAGGGTAGAATTCAAACCGCCGATTCTTGCCCCCAGCACTTTCGCGTCTCTGCAAAGGTTCCTGTTAGGAGAGAACATTGTATTACTTCACAGAACTGATGCCGTCGATCGCAGAGGTACCATGCTTGGCGGAACCCCGCAGTGCCACCATGATACTATTTGAGCAATCTTTTAGAAATTGAACGCGGACGCCTCCTGACATGGACGCGCTAACACTTCTCTCATTCCGGTACGTTGACACGGAAAGGAATACGTAAATATATTTGAACATTCATGTGTACGTGCACGAATACTATCTAACATATATATATATATATATATATATGTGTGTGTGTGTGTGTATATATACATATATATGTATATATACATATATATATACATATATACATATATATACATATATATATATATATATATATATATATATATATATACATATATACATATATTCGGTCTTTAGAAAATTGCTTGTAATCTAATTGGTCATAGAATTCAAATTCCGATAGCATTATCTAAGTATAAATGTATTTGAAATATCGAAATAGAAATCAGGAATTAAGATTTTCTTCTTGCTGAAGTTGCTCTCTCTCTCTCTCCCTCTCTCTCTCTCTCTCTCTCTCTCTATCTATCTATCTATTTCTATCTATCTATCTATCTATCTCTATATATCTATCTATCTATCTATCTATCTATGTATCTATCTCTCTATCTATCTATCTATCTCTTTTCTTTCTTTTCTGTTTCTCTTTCTTTCTCTTTATGCATATATCGCTCATTTTTCTATCAAACTGATAATTGATTTATTGCCTGCTCTTGTTCTGAACCCATCGAAGGAAGCTGCACATGCCTAGCCACACTAACTTAGTCCACAATACATCTTAGTCTACACTACACTGTGGAGAATTTAATGTTAATTTTATAAAAACAAATTTTTATATAATGCAAACATCAAATATCATGCTTCAATCTCATTGAGCATTGCCGACTATTAACTAGATAGCTGTAGATTCACTCTCTGGCTAGGGGTGGATGCTAATCTAGCCGAACTGATCAGCTATCATATAGCAAAACAGTCTATATGCAGTTTTTTTTGTTTTGCTTTGTTTTTGCTCAGCATACACCAAACACCAGGTAACGCCGGACTGAAATGCTACTATATATAAGTGAAAGTGTCTATCTGTCTGTATCTGTGAAAGGAGTATATATATATATATATATATATATATATATATATATATATATATATATATATATATATCATATAACATCCAAAACTAAGGGACAAGATTTTAAAAACCTAGTATTTGTTGGAAATATCAACTGGCAGTCGTTATCATCCATAATAACATACTAAAATTTGAATCATTTGCAAAGATAGAAAAAGAATTATAAAAATTATTTATTTATTTTCAAAATAGAAACTATTCTAACAAATATTAGGTTTTAAAATTTTGTCCCTTAGTTTTGGACGCTACTGTATATTATGTACTTGCGTGTGTGCGTGTGTATGTGTATGTGTATGTGCATGTGTATGCATTTATGTGTGTTTACTACTATTGCCCCTCATGCCAATAAAGTTGGCCGTTCCTGGATACCGATTGCTTGCAAAAAGATTGCTGCTCTGATGAAGGGCGTAGATGTCGAATGGTCAAGCTCTGTTAAGACGGCAATCGTCCGGCGTTGATCGTCAAAGTTCTTCTGTTGAGGAGCAAATATCGTATCCAAGCACGCAAGCGCAAAAAAGGCAGGGTGACCCCAAAACAAACAAAAGCTAAATGGAGGCCATCTAGAACATATACTGTAGAACGGAGAAAAAAATGGCCAAAGACCCTAGTGTTTTAATGTGATGTTTTGAATATAATAAACTAGTTATGACCAAATTTTAATTTTATTCATACAAGACACTAAGAAACGGGGCCTAATTAGAGTTGGGCCCGTTTTTTTTTGTTTGTTTTGTTTTAGTCACCCTGTTTGTGTGTTTATATATATATATATATATATATATATATATATATATATATATATATATATATAAGCGATTCTGCTGAGGTTTTTTGTGTGGGGGGGGTCACTCCCTGAATGCTTTAAACAGAGAGGTTATCTGCTCTTTGTTTATATTCTAGTCGCCCCCACATTTTTGAGATGTATTATGTGTAATCAATTTATTATTTAAATATTTATTTAAATATTTTCGACGTGCATAAAATTAAGTTATCAATATCAGGCTACGTATCGAGCGGTGGTGAGTTCGAGTCTCAATAAGTTTTGCTATACTGGCGAGAAGTGAAACTTCGAAACATGTCATGTCTGTAGATAACGCGATCGACTGATCCATCGCAGAGACGTTGTGAGTAGATCGCATGGGAACAAAAAAAAACGTTAGTGCTGACAAACTTTCAGAATTCCGCGGCAGAGCTGAAGACAAGTGCAGTCATGTGCGCAGCTTGATAAAGTGCACACTAGTTAAACCAAATTCGTAATTGTCTTTAAGAGTTCGATAAACGCTTTTAAGACTTTGTTTTAGTCAAACCAATCGCTACATATATGTTCTATCTCCTTTCCAAGAAGATGCTGCGATTTTTTTTTTTTTTTTACAAAATTTTAACACTGTCTCATCTGAACTCTTTTGGGGTGAGGAATGAGATTCTGACACTATAAGCCGATATTCGGCTGAAGGCCAGAGCTCATAGACAATTATGAAACTTACAGAGCACCCCAACATCTGTAAATGTGCTACCTTCTTGACTGCATCGCTTATTTATGAGAGTCAGCCTTTTCTCACATGAAGATCATTCAGTCCAGTTACCGCTCCACCATGACTGATGAGTAGGGTTATGACAACAGAATATTTTTTCATTGTTTTGACTCTCGAGTATATATCCGACACAGTTAAACACAGTTAATCAACCAAATACTACATCACTCTATATACAAGCATATAAGATATCAACGGATACACACTCGAGAGTCAAAATAATTAAAGGAACATGCTGTTGTCCTAGTCCTACTGATAAGCATCGATAAGTCTGCTTGAGGTTGGCTATTCGCAGCTACCGCCCGGACTATGAATCTCTGACTGATTCTATCTAATCCAAGTCATCAAAATAATGACAAAAAATGTACAGAGCTATACAGTACAGTATGGTAAACGCAATAGTGCAGCGTACAAATGCATATACTGTACATATAAAACATAATTTACAATATATTTATAAATAATGTGTTTTGCATTTTTCATAGGTGGTAGATCATTTAGACTTAGGCGTGTCATAAGTAGCTCTCATGCTGAAAAAATATGTACACTCCTGATGTAACACATAGGATATGGATTTGGTTTCGGATTTCAAGTTTATAAGATGACTAGCATTTCAGCCCGGCGTTGCCCGGGTGTTTGGAGGTGTATGTTGAGCAAAAAAAAAAGCGGTCAATTTTTTTTAACTTTGACCCCTTTTATGACCCCTTAAAATTTATTGTTTTGGACTCAAATCAAGTTATTAAGTTAGATCCATATAAAATGAACCTATATCTAAAATTTCAATTGTTTAGACCCAAAAATTGGCGGAGGAGTTTGGTAGAGTTCTTAAAGGTCCAATCGTTGAGCTTTGACTCCTTAACAACCAAATTTCTTGCCGAAAACCGATCACAAAGATTTTCCCAAATCTCAGTACCCTGTATATCAAATTTCGAGTTTGTAGACTGAAAATTGACAGAGTTATTGTGTAGGAAAATGTACACAGACACACACACAGACACACAGACACGTTCACTTTTATAGATATATAGATTAGCCCAATCTGATTGGCAACAACTCTCGGACTTAAGCTTATGCTTCAACCAAACTACTTTTTTTTTTTTCAAATTTTCGTACTAATGTCAAATACGGACCGTTCTATTTTTATATAGGATTTTCAAGTTAAATTCAATTTATGCGGTCTCTGTTCTTTTTTGTTGAGTGAAAGTACAGAATTGTTACGAAACACCATCATCCTCCACGTGTTAAGAAGGGATTTCTAAGTAATAACGTTGTTATTATTAAGCTCGGTCCGTGTTCTGCATAAGTACCAATTTTTTTATTATATTTTAAGCCTGCAAGGTGCACCCAAATCCTTTCAAAATTGGTGAGTATGTTTGCAATCATGTTTGTCTTGCAAAGTAAATTTACGAAAACAAATGCGTAGAATCAGTAAATCCACGTGAAAATTATATGGATACTAAGTGCATTCAATTCAATTTCCAGACTTACAGGCATTTAAAATTGTCGTAGATCCTTGAAAATTCAATATGTTATTGCTATACATCTTATGAGATGACTGACCAATTTTTGTGATTTCAGGTTCAAATCAACAGTTACGGAAGGAATTGGAATGCACCCTATAAAGTCTCATTGTAACAACTGAAGAATTTCAAAAATGCAATCAGGATATGAGGACACGCTAGAAAAACGATATGCAATAAAATTCTGTTTTAAACAAAAAAAATGCAACAGAAACGTATGGAATGCTTCAGACTGCTTTTGGGCCATCTTGCATGAATCAAGCATCAGTTTTTGATAGCATTAAGAGATTGAGGAAGGAAGGGAGTATGTGAGGAATGATGGAAGATGCGGGAGGAGTAAGGACGACAGAACACCAAAGTGCATTGGCCAAATGAATAATGGATAAGGACCGTCGGTTGTCTATAGAGATTATAAGTGCACAGTTTCGTAGAGTCCATAGTCATACATCACTTATCAATTCATGTTTGCTCCTCAGACGGTGACCGGCAAATCGTGTCTTTCTAATACCACCAGGGAAAGACGCCTACGATTTGCTGGTCATTGTCTGAGGAGCAAGCATGAATTGGTGAGTGATGTATTGCTATGGACTCCACGACACGGACGCGCAAGCAGAGGACGACCTAAATCCACATGCATCCAGCAGATAGCACACGGCGCCAACTGTGAACCTGAAGATCTTAGGCAGCTGATGGGAGACAGGAAACTCTGGGGAGGAAGGGTTACATTGGTCCGGGAAAGGAGCCCGTCCTGATGATGATGATGATGATGATGATGATGATGATGATGATGAGGAGGAGGAGGAGGAGGAGGAGGAGGAGGAGGAGGAGGAGGAGGAGGATGACGACAATGACGATGACGATGACGATGACGATGACGATGATGATGATGATGATGATGATGATGATGATGACTGTACAGACAATTATTCGTGAGGAACTGAAGATGCGGAAGATTTGCGTGATGTTTTTTCCCCCCAAGGGTGCAGTCCATAACTGCATCCTTGTCATAGACTATTTGACCAAGATGCCCATCAAGGCACTTTCTCGCCCTCCCTATTGTTAAGACTTTGCTTCCTGTGACCTTTGGTTATTCCCTAAGCTCCAAGAAAACTTTAGAGGCTGTTGTTATGAGGCGATTGGGGAAATAAAAAAGGCAGTAACGAGGACCATTGACACGCTGACACAAGAGGACCTCGATGGGGTATTCCAAAGGTTGTTGGAACGGTAAAATAAGTCCATTGAAGCCGGAGGAAATTACTTCAAAGGGGACTAGATTTTCAAGTGTACTACCAATCAATAAAAGTGCATATATGAAAACATCTGAAAACTCATTGAAGGCACTTCTTAAGAAGAAAAGTAAGCTTTCTTGCGTTTGGTAACAGTTATTTTTAACAGTCTATGTGTTTTTCTTTAATCTTTTTTTTTTCTTGTTAATTATGCTGCGCGATCATCATGACTTTTGTTTGGGGGGGGGGAGTGTTCGCAATTATGATCTGCCGATGTTGATATAAAATTGAACATGGATAAAGACAACAAGGTAAACACAAGAAAATACAAAGAAATCGAACCTTCCGAATGGTTTTTTACGTTCGATTATTTTATTATTTTGTGCTGTCGTTCATCTCGCTTGGTGGGCAGCGATGCATGAATATTAGTTTTGAAGAGAAAAAAAAAAGACAAAGCGAAGTGAAAAGAAAATCATTCGTCTCTTTCTCTTTCTTTCTTTTTTTTTCTGCGCACGCACGTCAACCGTTTTGTTAGATTTTGTCCGATGATCGGTGAAGCGTGATTACATAGTTTCTGGAAAAAAAAAAAAACACGCACACACAAAAGTGACATGAAATTAATAAAAGAAATTACTGAAGCTTGGCGCAGTTTGTTTACATTTTATCCATTATTTGATTATTCTTCTATGGATTTTCGCCACCTTCTCTAATTACCGGTTTCTCGCACACAGCAGATGAAATCCAACAGATGGTGAACGCAGAAAATATCGCTATCCCGATAATTGTAGGGACCTTGTGTATCATCATTAAAAAATAAAGCTAATGTAACAAATACAAACATTTGTGCTTCTTCCAAAACAACATCCTCATCTTGCCCGTAACACAACTTGTTTCTCTCCTCAATCACGTGGTGCATTTTTCTTTTTTTTCTTATTTTGTGATGCAAGCTTGTGCATACTTGCTAATTTGCATACATGTTTTAATGGCTGCTGCTGCTGCTACTAATATCTTCAATAGTCGGCTATCCTTTGGCTTCTGCCGATTCTCTCATATGCGCCGTTAAACGTTGACAATGAGGTTAGGTATTTGAGACTTTTTCTCATAAACAACTACTTTTATATACCTATCAGAGAGAAAAGATTTAAGTTTTTTTGGGGGGTAGGGGTGTATGGAAATCAATCTGGACAAAGCAAAGCCATTAATCAAGGTAAAAAAAAAACTTGGCACCAATAAGTGTAAATTACTAGATTCTGACTCAGAAAACAGCAATTTTCCCCCCTTTGTCAGAAACATTGCTCATGGAATGCGAGGATTAAAGGACAAAATAAGAGAAGCAACAGTTACAAAGCTACTGAAAGTAACCCCCAGGTCCACTTTCAACTTTTTCAGAGCCACTGGCCTTTAATATGTTGAAAGGTATTGCTCTAGAAACAATGCGAATTCACTGATCCTATGCAATACATTAGCAGGTTACAATATATCTAACATGGTTAACTGTTTTGAAATATATACATGCAAATCTTCTTAAATGCTATTTTCAGTATTGTGTCTGTCGCTTTCCTTAGCGCTCTTTTGGACGTATTCAAAAACTGTTATGCTTCACCATTGCTACTCGCATGACACGGCACGATCGTGATATAGTCAACTACAACAGTTTTACGGAATATTTTAAATTCATTAGACATAAATTTTCTTCTGTTGTCCGATGCAATACAATCAACAACAAAAGAACAACAACTCTTTGTATAAAGGTTCGGTTTTCTACAGGTCCTACATATCATTGCTTAACAAATAACAAATATTAACGTCAATTTTACGAGGCGATGTAACACTTTAGATTTTAACTGTTTTTACATGTTTTGGGATGATAAATCGTGAATCAGAAATTTTATGGGTATCGAAATCAGTATCGAAATCGGTATCGGAATCGGAAAAATTGATGGCTATTTTCTAATGCCAAAAACGTTTCTTTTAATTGCCTTTTTATTTGATTTATTTAAATCGGTTGCTGTTGTTATAAATAATTTAAATCGATTGTTCTTATAACCGATTAATAAAGAAGAAAATCTAACTAACTATAAATACATCAAGCTTCACAGAAAAATAAAAAAAAAGAAAAAGAAAAAAAAGACAAAGAAAAAGAAAACGTCATCACAACAATCGCTCCTGACGATGATCGGTTGAAACGATAAAAAGCGTATGAGACGAATATGGCCGAACAAAACTTTTTGAGCGCCAAAATATATAATATGCCAGCTGAAATTTAAAAAAAAGACCGCTCGGCAAATTAGAAAGATATCTAAAAATCGGAAAAAATAACTTTGGCGTGCCGTGTCCAATAAGACGTGCTTAAATAATGACTTTCTGCAAATGCAAATATATATATATATATATATATATATATATATATATATATTATGTCTGTGTGCGCGTGTGTGTATTTTTACATGCTTTTATATGTATCAACAGCCTCGAGAAGTCATTAGATTCCAGCAACTAAGGTGAAATAATATAATATGTATGCGTATCGGAGTGTATACATATATTAGGTGTGTATGCATATGTATAATACAAGTTTGTGTATGTAAACCATGTACGTATATATATATATATATATATATATATATATATATATATATATATATATATATATATACACACGTCTAAAGGTTGCGTATACACAGACTTGACTTTGCAGAGTTCCGTTGACGGTAAGTAAAGATCAAAAAAGCCGATAAGTAAAAGATTAAGAAAACAGGTGTTCTTTCTGGAATCAACTTCGCGCCAATAATCGAGATTGGGCGCGAAAATATGTGTGAGAAGCAAATGGTTTAGCGATAAGAGATTACCGCTGCAACGCGCAGGTTCACCTTTGCAGACAGTAATGTATAAAAACTAGAGCAGAAACGATTCCTTGTCATTATATATGGAATATTTTATAAAAGATATATTTTTTTGTTTTGTATACTTATATATATATATATATATGCATATATTTTTTGTTTTGTATACTTTATACATAGCTACATATATATATATATATATATATATATATATATATATATATATATGCATATATATATATATATATACATATATATATATAAAGAGAGAAACAAACAGAGAGAGACAGAAATAATAGAGAGAGACGGAGTATATATTATATAATATATATATCACGAGAACATACACATATATACCTGTTATATATATGTGTGTGTGTGTCTGTGTGTGCGTGTGTGTGTGTGCGTGTGTGTGTGCGTGTGTGTGTGTAATTATAAAACTCAAACGAGCTTGTAACGGGTGTTGTAACCCCATATCCGTTTTATGACTTCCGGTTGCGCATGCGTACATAAACAAAAACTCATAACAGCGTTAACAAATAAACACAAATTGCTACTTTTGCCGAATTTGATCTACGGACTGAAATATTAGCGTTATTATTTAGAAATTATTATTTAGCATGGGGAGAGAAGGGATGTTTTGCAACTATTCTGTATTACAACTATATTGTCGCAATTTTCTTACAAATGAATCAACTTTGATCCGTTCACAACCATAAGAACAATTTACAACGGCGATTTCCCCTACGCCTTCGATTTTTTAATTTATTCTCCAATTTTTTAATACACTTTTCTTAAAAAACATTCATACATTTTCTTCTACACTACCAACATAAATAAATAAATAACCCCGAAAATATGTTTTTTTTATTTGCGTTACAAATAAATAATCAACGTGACAATAAAACATACTGTTTTACTGTGTACGTTTTCAGCGTCCCAATAAGTTTTCTTCTTCGCGTTTAAATTATCAACAAAAAAAAACAATTGTCAATACTTTCTACATTTTTTTTACATCGTTCATTTCCATAGTACGTCTAAGTTTTTTTAACCCAATTTTCTAATAAATAAATCAACTTTAACCCGTTGACAACCATAAGAGCATTTTAAAATGGCGATTTACCCACCGCCTTCCTTTTTTTTAATTTATTCTCCAATTTTAATACACCTTTCCTAAAAATATTCATGCATGTTCTTCTACACTACCAACATAAATATCCCCGAAAACATGTTCTTTTTTATTTACGTTACAAATAAATAATCAACGCGACAATAAAATGTATTGTTTTACTGTGTACGTTTTCAGTGAACAAATTATTTTTCCCGCGTTTTAATTATCCAAATCAACAATTGTTAATACTTTCTTTTTTTTCATCGTTCATTTCCGCATTGTCTTAATCATTTTTATTGACCTTATTATCAACATATAAATTAAATATTATATTATTATAAACCTAGCATTTTTTTAAGTAAGGCAGATGTATCTTCTAATAGTACACCTTTTGAAAATCGTAATTATCGTCAATCATCGTCAATGGATGTGGAATGTAACTTATAAACAATTATAGTCTCCTCATAAGCAAAAAAATATTGCGTGTTTTTTTTTTATATAAAAGACACCATAAATAAACCTGGTATTTTTTAAGTAAGGCAGATGTATCTTCTAATAGTTCACCTTTTGAAAATCGTAATTATCGCCAAAGCATTCATTTGGATGTTGAATGTAGCTTATAAACATTTATAAGCTACATTCAACATCCAAATGAATGTTTTGACGATAATTACGGTTTTCAAAAGGCAACCATTAGAAGGTACATCTGCCTTACTTAAAAAATGCTAGGTTTATTTATGGTGTCTTTTATATTTAAAAAAACACCCAATAGTTTTGCTGATGAGGAGACTTTGTTTTAAGAAAAACTATATGTTAAAATCATTGTCCATGACTTAATGTCTATCACAATAAAAACATCGTTTCCGAAACGATCGTACAACTTATTGACTTTGTTGTGTTCCTTCTTATGAAACAGATTTTAATTTAAAATTTTAATTTTAATTTTAAATTATTAATCACATCACTATATATATATATATATATATATATATATATATATATATAATTGTAGTCATATATACACATACACACATTAATTGAATTCGTTCAAAGAGTTTCGCTAACAAAAACAAATAAAAACATGTACATAAAAACGCGATACATTCAGTAGTCAAGCGAGGTGGTCCCTTGGTAGAGTTTTAGGCTTTTTATTATGGTGTCCTGATTTCGAATCTCGCTAGATTCAGTCACTCTGATAAGTCGTAGACGACGAAACACGTGTCAGTGGATAATTATATTTAATATATGTCTACTGCAATAAAAGATCGCTTCCGAAACGATCGTACAATTTATTGGCTTTGTTGTGTTCCTTCTTATGAAACAGATTTTTAATTTTTAATTTTAATTTGAATTCATCACCTTACTAAATTATATATATATATATATATATATATATATATATATATATATATATATATATATATATATATTAATGAACTCAAAGGAATGTAGTGTTTACTTGATGTACACAATGGTTGAACTTCACAATCAAAATTTATTGTTCGACTGAATACTCCAAAAAAACAATTTACAAAGTCCTTATTCCGTAGAGTTTCAAAGAGTGCTATTCTTGTTATTCTTTTCATCAGAGGACAGAAAGAGATCAGCAAATTATATCTTTAGCCATGCTAGAATTTACTGGTTGTGGCATTTAGTGAAATCGCAATTCATTATAGTCATAAACTGTCAAAAATTGCCGAAAAACGATTTAAAGGATTTTCTCATATCTCAATACTCGAGTCTGTAGACTGAAAATTGACAGAGTAATTTGGTAGGAAAATGTACACCTACAGACATACACACAAACAATTTCACTTTTATATATAAATATACATAGAAGATAGACTTAAACGAAAAGGGGGAAGTGAGGTGAAAAGGGTGTATGCGTGTGTTGGGTAGTTTTATGTTATCAATTTCGGTTTTATTATTTTTCGGTATTTTATTGATTTTGTATCTATATGTACATAATATATATATATATATATATATATATATAGAGAGAGAGAGAGAGAGAGAGAGAGAGAGAAAGAGAGAGAGAGGTATTTACTATAAGAATTATTAAATACCTGCAGACACTAACGTTTCATCCTTTCAGGAATCATGAGTGCAGGGTGTCACGATTAACGCCAGTCGGGAGATTCGAACCCGGCAACGAAGCTATCTCTGACTCCATTAGCGAGGAAAAAATCCACTCGGCAACCGTTAACCGCGAGAAATATTCGTAAAATTTAAAGTGTAAAAATTTGAAGCAAATAATATATGGAAGAAAAATATATTTGTGTCCTTAATCCATGGATTTTCAAGAACGGCTTATATCATCAAAAGAAATGAAATGTAGTTAGCAAAATGATTAGTTATGCACAAGCATATATGTTCCTTATCAGCACATATATTGAAAAAAATATTTAAAAAGTAAATTTAAAGGGTATGGAAAAAGATTTGTCCAACCTGGCAGAAATATCCCGCAAATAACTGAACTCATTTCAACGTTGGATTGCCTAGGCTGTATGATATTCCTTTTCTATGCCTTTTAAATGATTTTTGTATAACATTTTCAATAATTTAATTGGAATACATATTTTTAATATATATTTTAATCCAAAGGATTTAACTTTTTTCTTACACTTAAAATTTTGCTTTATTTTTTATATATCGAGCTTTACCTTTTTAGCTAATATATATATATATATATATATATATATATATATATATATATATATATATATATATATATATATGAATTAAGTAACGTTGAACCTGGTCAGTACTAAATGGGTGACCATTTGGTACTTCCAGGTGCTTTGTGTTCTCTTCACTTATCTCGGCATTGTTTCCAGTCGTCCTTGACTACTCATTGCCACTGGACTGAAACAGTGTCTATTCAGGAGATGGGTGGTTGGGGATTGCGCAACCCTTGCCTCATAATTACACGCGAAGCTGTCCCATACGAGGGTATCCCTTGTCTCTTTACGAGACTGAACGGACACATCTATATATATATATATATATATATATATATATATATATATATATATATAGAGAGAGAGAGAGAGAGAGAGAGAGAGAGAGGGGGGAAGAGAGAGAGAGAGAGGTGTGTGTGTGTGTGTTTGTGTGTTTGTGTGTGTGTGTGTGTGTGTGTATGTAATTCATATATTATTTCATGTAATAACATAAACTGCTATAAGAAGATATATTTTACGTATCGATTTTCAATATTTACTTCAACAATGTTCAGTATGCGAATAAAACGAGGTAGTAATTTATGAAGATATATTTATAGCAATTATATCACACAAACGCTTCCGCGTTTCGTCGAGAGAATCGTTAGACTAAAAAGCATCTAAATATTTTCTGTAAAGAACTGCATCGAATTCGAATTTATTCTTCCTAATAACATGTTCTCGTTCTGTTAGCCATAATTAGGTAAGCAATTCGCAATTGCATTCAGTTGTACCAGCACTCATGATTGTGGCTTCAACCTAACTTTACAACTGAATTTTACCAACTAGGACTTCTACTCAGCCATGGCTGACAAAACAGGAGCATGCTACCCTCGTGGATTAAATAAAGGGTTCAGTTAAAAATTCCCGAGTTCTACAGAAAGATTCCCGGGTTTTACAAGGTACGGCTGAAGAAAGTCACAAGTTACATCGATTGAAACGTGAAACTAACACTCAAGATGAGAACAATAGTCCGAAGAATCCAAATAAAATGAAGATCTTTTTTTATTTTCATAAAGTTAAAACTCATTTGTATCGTTCAAAGAAAATAAAGATTCAAGAAAAGTTTAGTTATCTTTACGGAAAATGACTCTCGTATTTAAACGGAAAAATCGTAAGATGAAACTAGTGTTTACATTTGAAAGCGATTCACACTAACTGTTCTGCATTGACTGTTGTATTTATTGCCCGGCCTTTATCATCTGGTTTAAATTAAAAACAAGCCATATGCAACGCACGTGTAAATTAGTTAAAACCTGCAAAAACGAATTGGTGGGTAAATTGACAATATCCGGAATAACTCAGGAAATTAAACATTCTTGAATGCGATTTGTGCCATGGTTATATTTTCTTGGTTTTGCTTTTACCTCTAGCATGATTTTTGGATCCATACATAACAAGTCATGCGCCCCTCTGTTCGATTTGCGGCAGCATTTCGGTTCTTTGAGACGAAGTCCACGATTTTTAAGGTAGAACTTTTCTCTAGTTCTGCAGTAAGGATTTTCCACTTGGTCTGTAAACAAGTTATTGGTCTGTAGTTGCTCGGTGTTGTTCTCATTACCGTGTCTTTTTGTATTAATAATACTTTCCCCATACTTTACTCCAGAAATATGTTATTTCTCGCGGATCCGGTGGTTCTTCATCCGATATATTTTTTTAGCATTCGATATATTTTTTTATCATTACTTATGGTGTTATTATTATTGGCTCACAAGGAGCTTGCACACAGGTCACCATAGATCGCTCCTTGAAAACAACCTGTGGTGTTCCCTAGAAGCTGAGTGACAGAAAGTCTCCAGAGATTTATAGTACTCTCCACCTCTTTCAATAACATTTGCAAATCAATTTGCGTTACCAGTGATTTCTCACTGGCAGAGCTATTGGCATCTACTGGAATCTGAGTGGCAATAAGCCTCCCCAAGGTCCCAGTTCTCTTCGCACTTGTCCAGTGGAGGTCTGGTCAGTGCTCTCTTCTCGGTCTTTCTATTCTTCTCGGCTATTTAGCATCACTCTTTTGGAGTGGAGCTTTGATGGGGCAATAAGAAGAGATGGGGAAAAGGATAGAGAACTTAAAGATATACAACTTTAATGTTCTTGGTTTCATGTAACGCTTCTTCATGTTTTGTCTCTGAGGTAGCTTGTGTGGTCCGCTCATGTGGCTCATATGTATTAGTCTTCGCATTCAAGGGTTTTCTTTAATATTTCAGCTGATTTTATTATTATTATTATTATTATTATTATTATTATTATTATTATTATTATATTTTCAACCCTTTAAGGACTATATAAAGTTATCGCGTATTGACTTAGAACGAGTGCTTTATGCCAAATTGGTTTTTGAACACGATTAAAGTTATGCTCAATTTAGCTTTAAAATCAAATCCCTATGAACTTCTAACATTGCATCGAAGGGATACCAAAATATCTAGTCCACTTCACCTGTAACCTGTTGGACGAAAGGCATTGACTCCAAGACGATAATTGGTTTTAGTTTTTTATTCACTTTCTTAGATGTCGACGCCGATAGACATGGAAGGACATGTGTGTGTGTGTGTGTGAAAAATGTGGTCGAAAGGACATAGGGATTGAAGAGTATTTCCATTAAATATATCTGGCTTAATATAGTCATTGTATACTTAGCGCATCAAAAATGTTTGCAATTAAATGCCGGTTCTAGTTTGATATCTAATAATTGTTTTACGGTCTTTGAAACGATTTATTCTAAGTTTCTCCATAAGGCATAAATAACAAGATGGATTTTTAGAACTACAAGGCTTAGCTTTTCATAGTACCTTCCATTCAACTAGATAGATAGATAAACAGATAGATGATTAATTACCAATAGTGTAACGATAATGCAGTGTATTTATATGTAATGTTATTAAAGTCCATGCCCATAAAAAACTCTTTTTAAATGACATCGCTTTGCTAACTATGTAATATTTTCAATATTTATATTTTTCTCCGTATATAATTTAGCCTGGTATACTACCGAAAATTTAAAACATTTTAATTGGCATTCATTCCTTCTTTGGGCCGTTTCAATTATTATTAGTAGTAGTAGTAGTAGTAGTAGTAGTAGTAGTAGTAGTAGTAGTAGTAGTAGTAGTAGTATCTTTGGTTACACTATAGTTTTTCAATATGCTGTTTTAGCTTTTATAACTTCTATATTGTTAGTAAAACTATAGTTTATTTTAGGGTAATTATGTTCAAGAATTTGTCATAATATTCAAAGTGTTATCAGGTGATAAGTGTTTATCAATAAAGTGTAAGAACTTGTTACTTTGAGCATTAAGTTGAAAAAGAGTGGGTAAACCATATTCTTTTCTTCTCCAATTTCTGGATCTACTTGTATTTGTATGACATCAATGTTTTTGTGGCCACTATTCCTAAGAGCGCTGTTATAGGTATTTTTGTATTTACTGAACGTTTATTCATCAGGAGAGTTATTACTTAATCTCTTTTAAATTGACTTATATGGGTAGATTATTTGACTATGGATGGATATATATGGGTTTTGCACTTTCGTTCATGTAAGTTTTGTAGATGATTATTTCTAGGTTGAAAATGATGCCTAGAAAGTTAGCTAGTTTAACATTACTATTTATTTCGACCTTTAGACCAAACTTTTTCATTGTCTTATATTGTTTTTTATTCTCTCGCACTTCATACTCGTTGAATTCCTAACTATCATTAGACCGCAATCTCTGTAAAAGCCAATATCAATCGCATTGTCTTCTGTAATATTATGTAAAATACATAGTTCGGCAGTCAGTTGCCCGCTGAGTTAAGTGAACTTATTGCAATGACAAAGAAGTCGTTAAGTCAATCTTTATTCGGTTGCTGCACATATCAAGATAATATATCGCTTTCCAACATACCCGTAGCATTTTTGGCAAATTCAATTGTCTTCCCGAAAAGTTTTTTCGTGATCGACATGTAGTATTCCAGAATATCAAATTGCACGAAGCACATTTTTTCTTGTCTTTTATAGAAGCTGACCAACTATTTGCATCCTTGATAATTCAAGCTGCATGTTCAATGGTTCAATGTGAGTAAAACATAAGTAGATCAAATGTGTGCAGTGTGCAATTATTGTAACCCCTACAGGGCAGCTCAGGTGCATAGGCTCGTGGTTGAGATGCACGTGTAGCCGATACCTGTGGCGTCACCCGTGTTTTTGTCTAGTGGTCGAATTCGTCTTCGTCATCGTCGGTCGCTCTCCGGTTCCGCTTTCAAATCAGCTTCCAAACGTCACCTGGGCTATCGGAGAAATATATTGCATTCACAACTGCGTTTCTAATTAAAGAAAAGAAAGTCAAAACTTAATTGGTTTTTCTTAACATAGAATTGATTATTGTCTTCGACTTTACAAATAATAGTTACACACTGGCCTAGTCATGCAACTTAGGGGGTTGGCAGTTTTCTTTCCTTTACCAAGTTCTCCGTTCTTCATCTACCGTCTGGGTCTCTTCATATCACTCTACAGAGGTTTTAAAAACAACCTTTTTGTTGTTAACAGATATATAACGACAATGAGATAAAAACAATTTTTTGATTTTTCTCTTTCTGACAAAATCCTATAGACATTTCTATGTAAAACAACATCAAACCATCATCATTAACACTCTGATACAACCTAACATCGCAAATGCATTTTAGAAATTTTATCATCGCACAAGCGAAACTTTTCTATATTTGGGTTTTAGTTAGGAAAAATCCGTGCAAAAGTGTGAAAATCAAAAAAAAAACAATGTCAGGTAAAGGTCGAAAGACGACATTACACCTGGCAAATTTCATTTTTTTTTTTTAATTTTCACACTTTTGTATCGATTTTGCCGAGCTAAAACCCAAATATAAAATTTCGCATGGGTTAGAATGCCCTATATATCAAGTTTCATGTCTGCAAACAAAAAACCGACGGAGGATTTTGGTAGGCAAAATGTTTTGAATATATATATATATATATATATATATATATATATATATATATATCGATCGTAAGAGTAAACTAAAGATGATCATCCCATAAGAAAACCGAAAAAATTAATAGGCAATTATTAAATATGAATGTTTAAAAGAATACGCAAACAGGCTATATCTTTTGTAGATGAATGCAATTCCACGAACCATATATAACAAAGTTGTTTTTCTTTTTAAATAAATAGAAAAAAGGTTATTAATATGAAATTCAATACACAAAAAGGTATATATATATATATATATATATATAAACACATACATATATATATATATGTATGTATTTTTTACATAGGCGTCACAACTTATCAAGACCGAGAGGCCACTCAATGATAAGGGTTAAAGAGTGTAGAGTAGTCAAAAGGACAATATAGTAATCGATAGTAATGGAAGTTCGGTAGATTTGTTAACTTAATTGTAACGGCTCATCAGAAACTTGTTCACGTTGAACTTTAACACCACCATATTATAGACAGCTGGAAAGCAGGAAAACGGAAGACAACTTCACACGCATGCAGTTCTAAGAAAGAAGCTTTGATCATGGTATCAACGTTTAGGTTTAGGCACATATAAAGAGTGTGGGGAATTATTGATAGTGTTTTAAGCTAGACGAGTGTTTCTTGTGAAAGTTTGGCGATGGGGGCATAGATTGAAGCTCAGTCGAACACTTTCCATGAAAATAAAAATAAAGTAGAGACAAACTCGCAACATCTCTTCTGTGAGATAGAGGTTGCAGCGAAGAGAAAAGGACGTCTCCCACGAGGCCACAAAGTCTATTTTGAATCCTATCAAGGCAGGAAAAGTCCTTTCTAGCAGCTCCTGTCTAGATGTGGCAACAGTATTCCGTCCTTGATCCCACTATTTTTCCAGCGGCCTTGGCAACTGATTTGATGTACGTATTCCATTTAAGATCAGGAGTAAACGTCAAGCCCAGAAGCTTGTCAAAACTTGAGGCCTCCTCAAGACGAGAGCCATTCATTTTAATTGATGCCAGATGGGGATCAGAACGTTGATGATGTAAAGAGAGAAGCTTGGTTTTAGATGCATTAAAAGTAACCAGCCACTCCTTCCCCCATTGTACAACGTGATCAACATCAGAGGAGAGAGAATCGGAGAGAAATTGGTCGTTTACGGTCTTAGATGTGCTACCATAGATGGTAGTGTCATCAGCAAAAATGTCTACAAATGATGTAAGGGTGTGATTTGGAAGATCATTAATGTAAATCAGGAAAAGAGTTGGGCCCAGGGTGGACCCCTGAGGAACTCCAGCATTAATACTTTGAGCTTCTGATTTTTGCCCATCAACTATTACTCTTATGAACCTATCAGAGAGAAATGATTTAATAATTGAGATACCATAGCTGGAGATCTTGTGAAGTAAACCTTTATGCCATACCCTATCCAAGGCCTTTGATATGTCAAGAGCAATTGCCCTAGAAAGGTTGCCTCTGTCGAGAGATTCGCTAATCCTATGAGATATAATTGTAAGCACATCTGCTGTAGAACTAGCAGAACGGAAACCATACTGAGTGTCACTAAGAAGGTTATTTTTGCTGAGATGGTTGATTACTTCTCTATTTAACACAGATTCCAGCAACTTACTCATGACACACAGGAGACTTATTGGCCTGTACTGAGAGGGGGATGAACGATCACCTGAATTCTTAAATACAGGGCATATTGATTAGATTTTCTAGGGTGATGGGAAGCAATTCTCCTTAAGACAACGTTTAAACAGTTTTGTAAGTATGGGCGCTAGTTCTGGTTGAAGTTTTTTTAGTACTATAATTGGAATATCGTCAGGGCCGGTTGCTTTACTGGAATCAAGGTTTTTGATTAGCTTTGCGACATCATGTACATATATTTGTATATCACATTGCGTGTTTTCTGATACAGGAGGAAATATTAGGGGTTGGCGACCTTGGTCGCAAAGGGTAGAATTAGTTCTTGGAAAACAGTTTGGCTTTGTCTGATGCTGTCGAGATTACCTTAGGTCCATTGATGATAGTTGGGATAAAGGACACGATTCTGTTTATGATTCTGTTTGCTATTTGCCAAAACTGGTGGGAACCAATCTGCTTCTCAGCTACTTTGGACTTGACGGACTGAGCATATAACTCTCTTGCGTTCTTTATTACTTTCTTACAATGGTTGCTGGCAGTCCTGAAAGCGGCTTTAGTTTCCATACATCTATTACGTTAAAAGCAGTGGAAAAAGTGATTTCTGTTCGCAATAGCAGCAGCACATTCTGGAGAAAACCATGGCCGGCCGTTAGGTTTTCTGGAACTTTTCGAGGGTATGAAACGGTCTATACCTACAATTAACCATTCCGTCAGGTCTGATACTATAGAGGACACATCCTTTTTAAACATGGAACGCAGGGGTAGATCCGATATAAATGTACGGATGCTATCCCAGTGAGCCATAGTGTATCAATATACTGTACGATGGAGAGGTACGTTTGAGGATTTATTACATTTCATTTTTATCTTAATTGATACAACTGAGTGGTCAGAAGATCCAAGAGGAGACAGAACGGAAACTGAACATAGTTCAGGGCAAGTTGTGAGAAAAAGGTCTAGGAGACTCGCATACTGGCTGTCATTGTCGGGCACACGGGTGGGTTCATGAGTGAGGTCATAAGCTATGGAGAAATCATAACAGATCTTCCCCTCATCATCGGTCTTGTTTGAGTGGGTCAACCATTCCACATTGTAAACATTGAAGTCTCCACATACGTGACTGTTAGAACTTGGTCAATTTTCTCAGATATGCTTTTAAAGATAGTAACTCCGCTGTAATGGGGGCGATAGAGAGTAAATGTAAATGCCGTAGTGTGAGCTAGTGCTACTCGGAAGCACATATAGGGTAAGTTAGGATCTTCTCTGGAGATGTCCCTACCACATGGAAAACCATCTTTAATATAGGCACATATTCACTGACCATGACAATCTTGGGGGTCAGATTTGGAACTTAAGTTAGAGTCTCCCTTAATTACGAACTCATTCACGGAAATAGTCTGTCCAATGCCAGTTTCGCTTAAAAATAAAAGGTCTGGTTTAGTCTCCTGTAATTGGGCTTCAACATCTGGAAGGTTAGAACGTAGACTCCTGATATTTAAGAAGGAGACATGGTAGTGGGGGTCTACGTTGGAAGTTGGAGATCCGGGTTTAATCGTGCATTTTTCTTGAAACTTGTCATGATGGAATTTTGGAGTTTGTGGACTAGTACTTTGCACCTGCTGATAGGACAGCCTCCTTAGTGGTTAATCCAAGGTTGGGTCCCTGACTATCAGGCGGATAACGTCAGCCCAGATAAAACGTTTACTCCAGCACCCTTACTAGTGACATGGCTACAAGGATAGACATAGAAACAGAACATTTTCGATATATATATATATATATATATATATATATATATATATATATATATATATATATATATATAGTCTTTATTTAACTAATATAGTCATAAAATAAAAAACACATTTGGGCGATCGGATTTCGATATGTGATTTACTTTATATATATATATATATATATATATATATATATATATATATATATATATATATATAATATTTTTATTTATAAAGACAAATATTACATAGTTGCTACACTGAACATGCTAATGTTTCGGACAAATTGGTTTTAAAGAAACCAAAAGTTATCGTCAGGCGACGTAAAAAAGTTTATTTGCCACCGAAGGCATCTGGTTCAAAAATAGTGGGAATAAAAATATATTTTTTATTCATGAAAATAAATTATTAAAACGCTAACATTTAAGTGGAAGGAGGTGTCATAAAGTGAATATATATATATATATATATGTGTGTGTGTGTGTGTGTGTGTGTGTGTGTGTGTGTGTGTAATCATTATTTAACTAATATATATATATATAAATGCGTATAATCTTTACTTAACTAATATGTATATATAAATATATGCATATATTTATGCATATATATATGCATATATTTATATATATATATTATGCATATATATATACACACACACACATACACACACATATATATACATATACACACGCGTATATACATACACACATATATATATTTATATATATATATATATATATATATATATATATATATATATATATATTAGTTAAATGGAGATTATACATGTTTTTAATTTTCTGATATCGTTATTTATGAGTTCTGTATTCTGCCTAAGAGGAAATTATCGTTGCAAATGTCTTCTTTTCATTAATCTCCTTTCGTGGTTGCTGCTATAAAATTAAATGAAGCAACTCATATTCGGTTTGTTTTTACTTCATTTTATGTGCTTCACTTTTATTTACTTCATCTCAAGAAATGACTTTCTAAGAAGTTCCCAAAGATTAACTTTGATTAAAACGATTTTCATATTGTTTTATATATTCATGCATTTTTCCTTTCGTTTTTTATTTTTCTCATGCTTTCTTAGCGAATATTCATCGTGTTTGCTTTTTTTTTTTCTGTACGACCACGCATTTCTGTGAGAGGCTGTCTTCGTGACAGACCGACGGTCCGTCACGCTTTATTTTGTTAAATAGTATTTTTATTTTAAAATGAGAAGTAGTTTGCTTGAAACAGTGTCAAATAGGTACATAGAAGAAATTTGGAAGACTATCATAATGCGAAGAATTTTTCTTGTGCTTGTGCATGAGTGGGTTCCTTATGGACTCGGAAACGGCTGGGCCGAGTTTTTTTTTTTTTTTTTTTAATTTCACACTAACATACTTTATGTGTCTGGTAGTGATCTTAGATCGGTTTTATATAGTATCCCCCGATAACTATTAAAATTATTATTGTCGTCGGTGTTGAGTAAGAAAGACGAAAACAAGTGACAATTTCCAATCAATAACTGATAACTGAAAACTATATATATATATATATATATATATATATCTTTGGAGATTAGAAAGGCGAACCATTGCAAGATACATCTGCCTTACTTAAGAATGCTAGGTTTATTTTAGTGTCTTTAGTTAAAAACCCACCACCCAATATGTTTGCTGATGAGGAGACCTTGTTTTCAAAAACTATATGATAAAATTATTGTCCAAGACTCAATGTATATCACAATAAAAACATTGTTTCCGAAACGATCGTACAATTTATTGATTTTGTTTGTTCTTCTTTATGAAATCGATTTTTAATTTTTAATTTTAATTATAAATTATCAATCATCTTACTTAATATATATATCTATATATAATTATTTTTTTTACTATAATAGTTAAATACATATATATATATATATATATATATATATATTGATATATTGATTTGCAAATTGTCATTTGCCTTCGTTATTCTTCCTCCACGTCGACTACATTCCATTCCTCGCATTGTAGTAGCCTTCTAATTCTCTTATATATAAATATTTTTATTAATTGGTTTATTGATTTATTGCATTATTTATTTGTGAACAGTCATCCTTAATTTCATAGTGTTTTTTTTTTGTTGTTGTTGTTTTTTTTTTCACCCCGTTTCGGCTTACTCGTTCTCTGGCCTTCTTCATAGGAATGCTGAACCTCGTTACCGTATCCCCATTAATTTCTGCCTTCCATAATTATGAGACTCAGCATTCCTATCCCGTCCGGTCAATCACCTGAAGAAGGCCAGAAGATGGGTTGGCCAGAATGCCGTAAAACCACAACTATGAAAATGAGGATAATTGTCCGCAAATAAATAAATACACAAATTACTCCTCTCAAAGGATTCAAATCACAATATGTGTGTGTGTGTGTGTGTGTGTGTGTGTGTGTGTGTGTGTGAATGGAAATGTATAAAAAAGAATACGAAAAGTATAAAAGCTTATAACTTTTCTTTATTTGTAACTAGATCCAATATCTCGAACGTTCTTTTGTTCTTGTGATTAAGGGAGGTGGTGTTTGATCAACACTGCTAGGAGCCATGGTTTAATACACTGTTTTGTTTTTAAATCCCCAAAACAGTGCTTCATGGTAAACAACTGATGATCCCTTAAATTAACATTAGGACTATTGTAAATTCGAATGAGCAAGTTGATGCAGTGATTGCAGGTGATTAAATGATTTACTGACTAAATAGTTTTCCAACGAATGATAAATAAAAAAAAACATAATTATATAAGTTCTTTTATATATAGTTTAAAAGGTTAAAAACTTTCACGACTATATATATATAATCGACTTTCACGACTATATATATATATATATATATATATATATATATATATATATATATATATGAATGGAAATGTATAAAAAAGAATATGAAAAGTATAAAAGCTTATAACTTTTCTTTATTCGTTTTTAATTGGTGACGTGCAGGAATACAAAATAATATTATGAATAAAAATTTGTTAAACTTTTTTTGCAGGTACACGATTTTCGACCGATCCTTCGGTCTTCATCGCTGTAGTGGAAGTGGTAGCATACACGAGGAAAAGGGGAATGGAAAAGGAGGGGGAGGAGAAGGAGGTATCGCCAATGAGAAGGTGCCACGTCAGTTTTAAATATATACACAGGTAAGTACGCACATACACACATGCACACAGTACATATGCACATATAAACGAAAAATTAAAAATTAAACAGTAAATAAAAATGAAGAAACGCGCCTTTAACTGTCTAATCTTTTGAATTCTAACGATATTATTTATTTCAAGAGAGAATTAGAATTCAAAGGATATAAGACGTTATGAGGAGAAACACTATGATGCTCATTTGTAAATCGACGGCTATTTCTCGTTCGAAAAAGAACAAAAACGTCGTTTGCAAATTCAACCGTTTAAAGACAGAGACGAAACTCTACTTTTTATTAATTTATATATATTAATTTATTAATTTATATATATATATATATATATATAATATATATATATATATATATATATATATATATATATATATATATATATATATATATATATATATATATATATATATATTGCAATGTGTTGTCAGACGAGTGTCACATATATAATATATTTATTGCTAAGCGCCATGGGCTCATTTTATTATTGAAGTGTCTCTATGTATGTTCGTTACTTGCTTGAACACGCTTAAGTTTAATATAGTATTTTGGCTAATGTGTCACGCTTAAGTTTAAAATAATATTTCCGTTTGTATGCACGTTTGAAATAGCATTAACTGCCATTTCTGTTGGTCTGTCACGTTTATGTTCGTAATACAATTTTTGTGAATTTGTCACATTTCAATTTAAAATATCCTTTTCGTTGGTCTGTCAAGCGTTTGCTTCTGCGTCGATTACTCTGTGTGATAGTCTTGCAAACATGCCATTTAAACTTTTTAATACTTACGAATATTAGAAGTAAGAAATAAGAGTAAAATTGGCTGTTGAGGAAGTTTCGCCACTCATTCCACTCGTCTTGATGGCGATCGGTTGGAACAAAAATCTGTCGAGAAAATCGGCAGATTTTGATTGTTTACTATCTGACAGACCAACAAAAATGTTATTTAAAATTTAAGTTTAAAATAGCATTTTTTCAGTTTGTCATGTTTAAGTTTAACATATATTTTTTATCTGTCTTTAACGCTTAAGTTAAAAATATAATTTTCCTCGGTCTGTTGGTTGGTTGGTTGGTTGTTTTTGTTTTACGGCATATCAACCCTTTTCAGGTTATTTAATGCCGAATCCAAAGATTTTGAAGAAAAAAAATTTTAATAGAATATATTTGTTTTTTGCAAGTCAGTTTCTATTTAACCCATAGTTGGAACCCTAACAGGTACTACCACTCCGGGTCAGAGTGGACCTGGGAGCAATGGTAATTAAAGGGTGGCTCCACACTCCCCAGAGCCCGCAAGCTGGGGCCTCACCATCGGATATAGTTTAAGGTCATATCCAGGAGCATCCTCAGTCTGTAACGTTTAAGTTTATAAAACAATTTTCGTCAGTCTGTTACGTTTAAATTTCAAATAAAATTTCCGTCTGTCTGTAACATTTAAATTTTAAATAAAAGTTTCTTTGGTCTGTCCCGTTTCAATTTAAAATATAATTTCCATCGGTCTGTCACATTTAAATTAAACATAAAATTTTCGTCAGTCTGTCACGTTTAAGTTTAAAATAAAATTTTCGTCAGTCTTTCACGCTTAAGTTTTAAATAAAATTTCCGCCTGCCTATCACGTTTAAATTTAAAGTAAAATTTCCGTCGGTCGGTCATATTTAAATTGAACATAAAACTTTCGTCAGTCTGTTACATTTAAATTTAAAATAAAAATTCCTTCAGTCTGTCTCGTTTCAATTTGAAATAAAATTTCCGTCGGTCTGTCACGTTTAAATTTAAAATAAAATGTTCGTCGTTCTGTCACATTTAAATTTAACATATAATTTTTGTCGGTGTGTCACGTTTAATATTGAGATAAAATTACCGTGGGTCTGTCATGTTTAAATTTAAAATAAAATTTCCGTCGATCTGTCACATTTAAATTTAACATATAATTATTGTCGGTGTCTCAGGTTTAAGTTTAAAATATAATTTTCGTGGTTGTGTCACGTTTAAGATTAAAATAAAATACCGTCTTTCTGTCACGTTTATTATTTAAATAATATTTTCGTTGGTTTGTCATGTTAAAGTTTTGAAATAGCATTTTCGTCGATCTTTTAAGTTTTTAATCTATAAATTTCTTTAGTCTGTCACGTTTAATTTAGAAATAATATTTTTATCGGTTTTTTAAACCACATTTTAATCGCAAGTACACTGATTTGACGAACGCATGTTAAGAACATTCTTTCTCTCTTGCATCTATTTCAAAAATATTTAATGCTATCAACAAAAAGCTGCTACCCTCTTCATCGAGGCGAGAATCTCGCGTAAATCACGCGTCTCTAACTTCCGATACGCACGCACGTACACACACGAGCCAGTTAGTCGGCTTAAAGTGTGAATATAATGTTTGTATTACCGTTTTCACTGATAAATTCGATTAAGATAATAGAATTATTTTGACGAACGCCGGCAAAGCGTACTGGAATATTTCGCGTCGAATACCAATTGAAATGTGTTTTATTTTTATTTTTATTTATTTATTTTTTTTTTTTTTTTTTTTTTTTTTTTTACATTTTTGTTGTTTGGTGTATCTTGCGACTTGGCGTTCATATTTATAAATTTATCGCTTATTAAGTATGGAAAAGAGAGAGATGGAAAGAGGGAGGCGGGGGAGGAGATTAGTAGGAATAATGTTACTTGATATTCAACAAGAAGTCGATAAGATTCGATTTTTACTGGCTTTATGACACCATGTAGTTTTTATCTTTTTCACCACCACTCCTGTCTGTCTGTCTGTCTGTCAGTCTGTCTCTCTCCTTCTCTCTCTCTCTCTCTCTCTCTCTCTCTCTCCTTTTAGCGTTTCGTTTTGTATCTCCAAATCGCTTCCTCACAGTAACTATCTCTTTCTTTCTCTCTCTTTGTCTCCTTCCTCTCTCTCTCTCTCTCTTTAGCTTTATTTTATGTTCTCTCTCTTACTCACTCTCTCTCTAGCTCTATTTCATACTCTCTCTCTCTTTCTCTCTCTCTCCCTCTCTCTCTCTCTCACTCTCTCTCTCTAACTTTATTTTATGCTCTTTCCCTCTCTCTTTAGCTCTATTATGCCCCCTCTCTCTTTAACTTTATTTTATACCCTCTCTCTCTTTCTTTCTCTCTCCCACTCTCTTTAGCTCTATTATGCCTCTCTCTCTCTCTCTCTCTCTCTCTCTCTTTAGCTTTATTTTATACCCTCTCTCTCTCTCTCTCTTTAACTTTATTTTAGGTTCTCTTTTTTTAGCTCTATTCCATGCTCTCTCTCTCTCTCTCCTTATCTCTTTCTATCTATCTATCGATCTATCTCTTTAGCTCTGTTTAATGCTTTGAATTAACCTTTTTTCTCTGTCTCTGTCCTTATCATCCTCATTCACACTTCCACACTTTTTACGTCTATTTTATTTTGTATCTATCTATCTGTCTATTTATCGTTCAGCCTATTCCTTTTTACCTTATCCTTTCCTTTGATTACTTCAAGTCTCCCTTGCCTTATAAATATTCTATTAATTTTTATCGTCTCATAAATCGAATACTCTCAAAGATGATAGTCGCTCAAAGATAGCTGTTTTGCCGTATCACAGTTTCCCCTGTTGACTAGACATAGTGCGTGTTTAAAATAAATTCCTTTAAACGAAGGATTTTGCACCAGTTTTACGAAGATGAAAACCAAGATATAAAGCTACTAAACTGTATGTCTAGATTTCTTATTCCAATTTTTATCAAAATACATCGCATGATTTTGTAACATTTATTTTCATTGGCCAATGGCCGAACTTATCTTGAACACAATCCTGTCTGACCTTTGTTTGACTCCCATTTTTTTTTAAATGATCGTTTTGTCAAATCCCATTTTTAGGCGGTAGAATTAATAAGTTATCTTAATTTTTTATTATATAGTTATTATCAAATTATCTGCTCTACTCATTTAAGTTATACTTAATGAGGTTTTTATTTGTTTTATTTATTGATTTATTTATTTTATTCATTTAATTCATTTTATCCTCAAGTAAAGTTTATTTTGTGTCTACATATAGTTGCTATTTGACTCCTACAATTTATTGATTTTATTGAATATTAAATTCCTAGCTCCTCATTTAAACACAATCTACATGGATCATCTCAATTACCTTCATGTAATGAAATCGAAATATATTCCAATCGCGAGACTCCGCCTTCTTCAAGCTTCTAGTGATAGTTCGTGATGTTTTGAACAAGTGTTATTTTTTTTAATGTGTTTTTGTGTGTATTATACCCAGTTTTTAATTTAGTGACGTTTCTCCGATGTAATTTTTTTTTTTGTTATTCGCCTTTTCATGTTAAAAAAATTTGGATACCTAACAAACGATGCCTTTGGTTAAGTAGTTGCTAATTTACGAAGTGATCCAGCTCTATAATTACAGTTTTTCTCTATATTACTAACTTTCTTATTTCTATTTAGATGTTTGCTATCAGTACTTGAGTTATTACTATTTGTTGCGATTATATTTTTTATTCTCATAATCTTTATTTATCACTGTTTCTGTGCATGTCATTTGAATTTCTATTTACTACTCGAATTTAGTATTTTTTATTGTATTATTATTATCATTTCTAAGTTTTGAATCAAGTGTAGGATAGTTTTAATTTAGTTACAACTAAGTATTTTGGTAACATTTAGGAGTTTCTTGATATTTTTAGTTTGTAGCATCTGATTAAAAAGAGTGAGGTAAACCAGGTGATATTTCTGTTTCTTTTATTACTATTTTCAGTATTGTAATTTGTATATATACATTTTTTACTCATTCCTAATTTCGATTATACCCAATAATTTTAAAGACGTGTAATAAATGATATTTGGATTCTTAAATACGTTTTTGTTACTAGACTCATTGCTAAGCCTAAGTTTAATAGAACTAGGAATTTTCTTTTTTTCATTGATCGAGTGTATTCATGAGCATTAATTTATCGTTATGCTTTAAATATGTATGTTATTTAAGTTAGAACATAATAAAATAATAACGTTGACACAACAGTTCTGGGTGACAATTTTTTACTTTTTTGAATGTTATCTAGGCTTCGACAACTAATTTAAGGTATTTTTGACAATTTTTCTGAATCAAGAAATAGCATTCCTTTTTTTTTACATTGGGTCACCATTTATCAAGGCCCGGAAGCCACTCGGGGATAAGGGTTATTGGTGAAGTGGGAGGGAAGGGTTAGTGGCTAAGTGATTAACGATACGGACTGAAAACCTGGGTGTGCCAAGTTCGAATCCAGTTTATTCCACAGAAACAGTTTCCTTAAACGTTCATCTGACCCTATGTCAAACCTTATGAAGTAAAGGCAAAAAAAAGAAAACTATGGGTACATTTAAGTGTAATAGGTTGGTTGTTTTTGTTTTACGGCATATCAACCCTTTTCGGGTTATTTAATGCCGAATCCAAAGATTTTGAAGAAAATTTTTTTTAATAGGATATATTTGTTGTTTTCACGTTGGTTTCTATTTAACCCATAGTTGGGACCCTAACAGGTACTACCACTCCGGGTCAGAGTGGACCTGGGAGCAATGGTAATTAAAG
>NC_136497.1:123222804-123232804 GCF_053919585.1 Euprymna scolopes | reverse complement strand
GGCGCACTCAAATGGACCCACTTGAAATAATTCTAACTAATAGACAACTTAGGTGGCTTGGTCACACCATCCGGATGCCAGCAGAAAGGCTCCCACGCAAGGTCCTCTACAGGGAACTTGCAGAGGGCAGACGCAACCCTGGGGGTCCACGTAAACGTTTCAAGGGCCAACTAAAAACATCATTGAAAAAGTGTGGCATAGAATCCAACGCCATCGAACATGCTGCTGCTGATCGGAGAAAATGGCGAAACATCTGCCAAGAGGGCTTGGAAACTTTCACCTCCACCTATAACGACCGAGCAGAGCGAAGAAGACACCAAAGGCACGCGGCGCAGCGGGCAGACGGCATCTTCCCTTGTGCTGCCTGCGGCCGTGTATGCAATTCACGAATTGGACTCCACAGTCACCAGCGAGTCCATCAGGCTTAATCTATCTGGGACTGTTAGGCATGGTGCAACGTCATCGTCGTCAGCGACGGACTACTGAAGAGAAAAGAGAAGAGTAGTAGTAGTAGTAGTAGTAGTAGTAGTAGTAGTAGTATTCAGCATATATTTTATCGTCAATTTAACCACAACAGTTATTTCTTGGGATAGTTTCGATAATTTTATAATCACGCTCTTTTTATATACTGTCTTTATGGTATATGCGTTTGGCGATAAACGTTAGGATGTGCGCAGTGGCAAGTGCTTGCATAAATTCATAGTGATGGTTAAAAACAAGTTTAAAATTATGTTGTGAGGGACCACTAGGTGTATCACAATTGGCCATTAAAAATGCCGTATATGAACTTGAATAAATCAACTTACTATCTTTCGAAGCTTATAACTTCTCGAAAAGTGTAATTCAACCCCTGTTTTTTTTTCAATTTAAAGAGCAAAGACCAAATGTTTTAAAAATAACAAGTTTAATAGCAAATCATGCAATATTTGTTTTTTTAAATCGGTTTTCATTAAAAAAAGAATTTAAATAAAATCAACGAAATTTTACTTAGTTCGATTATAAAAAATATATATAAATTCCAAAAAATCACTTTTCAATGTGTACTTCCATTGTTCATTGTTAAGAATTTATCCATATTTATACTTATATTCCATGTCCTTTTTAAATAAATACTTTTTTAAACAAGGATAAAAAAAAACTCGAACTCAGATTTATTGACTGTTCAAATAAAGGGAGAGAAATCTCTGATTTTTTTTTTTTGCGATTATCTTACGGTAACTTATAAGCGCCATAATTTATATCTCTTTTTATTGCGTGCTATTAACCAAAATTAGTATTTTGGGGCATCCGTAGCGAAAAAAAGCACACATTCACTTATAAGTTTTTGCCGTTAAACAAAAAATCCAGTCGACCGATTTTTAATGAAATACACGAGTTTTCGATTATTATATCTTATTTCTACTTTATCGAGTGAATGTTTTTTTTTTAATATCTAAAAAAAAGAAAACATTGAATGAAATAGAAAAAATTGCGGTCAGCGTCCGGTATTTACTTGCCGATATAAGCATAACATGAGCTTTCATTTTAAAAAAAAATTAAACTGGTTTAAAAAAAAAAAAGGTTTTACACCTTGGACTTTACAGGTAAATTTCCAAAAAACACTTCTTTTTTGTTTTAAATTAGAATATTTTATTTATTGACTTTTTTATCTTCAAGTTATGATATATAAACCTTTGGTGAGTAAATTAATTATTTAAATTTTAATAGACATTTCAAAATGGGGGGGGGCAAACTTTTAAAAACCGTTTATCTAAAATTCGGTTTATCGGAAAAAGCATACAATCTCACATTGACCGTGAAAATATCGCAAAAATTGAACCAATAGAAAGATTTTGATAGATTTTTAAAGTTTAAAAATTGAAAAAAATTCCACTCGTAAAATTCAATTGATTTCATACGTAAAAAAAAATGGCTAGTTGAACGCGCACCGGCACTTTGTAAACACTGTTTTTTTTTTAAATAAAAAATAATATTTCTGTTATATTTTAAACAACTTTAATAGTTTATTTTGGAAGTATATTCCATACAGAAAATAATCAACCCACTTCAAAACTTTAAAAAGAGAAATTACGAGTTTTTTTATATTTTATTCGCAGTTTTGTGTTAGGGGTGTCAAAAATTCCCAAAAAATTCTGATACACCTAGGGAACTACCCTCCAAATGGACTAATCCATCGTCCATATAAACTTTACTCATGGCGATCACAGAGCCACGAATTCACTGTTCCGGTGTTTTCATGTACTGCGTATTTAGACTATTCTGTTCTTCCTTGTGGTTACACTCGCGACATTGGATTCGAGAAACATATTTACGTCTAAGATAGTGTTCCAAAAACACTGACGACATTGGATTCAAGAAACATACTCGCGTCTAAAATAACGTTCTGAAAACATTAACGACGTTGGACTCAAATGTTTATCTCGCTTAAAGTGTATCATAACACTTGCGACTGAAGGACTCGTGAATTTTTTTTTTCTTTTTTTTTTTTTTTTAATCGGATTAACTGTTAATTGACTTTTAAAAAAATTAAAGTCCGGAACGAAAAGGAGTTGGGGAAAAAGTTCGACGCTACTAAAAAGGTAAGTCTTTACTTTGTAAGAAAAGTTCGTTGCTGTTTTTTCTTTACTAAAAGTAAATCGTTTCTTTTTCTTTTTTTTTTTTTTTCTTTTTTTCCAAAGGGAAATATACGATGAACTGTTTCCCTAGATTAATATATTTTTTACTTGTTTTATTGTTCTGAGAAATATCTTTTCAGGTTTTGAATTAGCCTGCCATGTAATATCGTGAATTTTTGGAACCAATAAATCAATATCAAAACAGCTATTTATTGATAGTTTCGACAACTTCATAATAAAACACTTCAAGGTATATCAGCTGCCTTGTCCAGTATATAACACCTGCCCTTAGAGATAAAGGTTAGGATATCCACAGTAGTAAGTGCTTCCCTAACTGTATACTTATGGTTAAAAACAAGTATAACATTAAATGGGTTTTCCGCATTCTAGGATTTTCCTGCTCTTATTGTCGTATGTTAAATTTCCTTTGAATTCAATTTCTAGGCTTTGTACTGCGTTTTCCGGCACTGTTTCTATTGCTCTAACAACTATTGGCATTGCATTAACTTTCTTTGTCTCATATTTCAATCTTGGCAGTTTACGGGATCACAACTCTCCATAACCGTTGCTTTCCACGTTGTAGCTAAGCATGTTATCGGTCTATAGTTGCTGGGGTGGTTTCTATTTTACTATGTCTTTCTGTTCTGACAACTATTGGTATTATATCCACTTTTCAGAAGCGTTTCTAATGTCTCAACACCTGCAATGTACATTCTTTGCACCCTTCATGTACGAAATAACGGAAGCTTTTGTGAAAAGGCAATCAAACGTAAATGAGTTTTAGATTTTTCTTTGTTTGGCTCCTAAAATAACATGATCAAACACGTAATTTATATGAAACGATTTCTAAATTGATCATATTTCTTCGGTGCTAGTGCACTTACTGATCCGCGCTTTTCTTTTTTCTTTTAATCGTATTTCCGAGTTTAATTAATTTTTAAATTCAATTGTAAGGTTAACGTATAGAATAGGTACAAAACACCCTCCCCTCGCCATGTTTAGAATGGCTTTTTGTATGTTATTTCAGCACGGATCAATAAGTGCACTGGTACAATGTCTCCCCCCCCCGTGACTCCCTCTCTACACGCATGCAACAAATATAATTGAATAACCAAATGCTACATACGTAACTAACACTAAAAATAATTATTTATACATCACTAGCATAAAGTACTAGATAAAATTCAATTCTGAGTAAAACACTTCTGGGAGTTGAAGGTTCAGTGCGGGCGATAAGAAAATACAATTGTGAAATATTTATGAGTTCTATGCGGTCATGGCTGACGGAACAAGAGCATCCTAACCTTGGAAATTTAAAGGGTTCCGTTTGAATTTCTTGCATATTCCTGAGTTCGATAGAAAGATGCACATGAAGACAGTCGAAGGTTACATCGGCCGAAACATTGCGCGAATAATCCAAATAATACAAGTTATTTAAATGTCTAAACTCTTTTGTAAATACATTTCATTGGGGTAATTTTTAATTGTTTTTATAAATATTTTTAAACGACGAATTTCATTTCTTTGCATTTCAAGTGCTCGTCTGAACTCCAATCTCTGTCCCCCCCCCCTCGCCAATCTTTTACGAAAAACACCCGTCTAGCTGAATCCACTGCCAGACTTTCCCCACTCTTTATCTGTGCTTAAATCAAAACGTAGATTCCATGAACAAAGCTTCTTTCTTAGAACTGCACGCCTGTGGAACTCCGTTCCGTCTGCCTGCTTCCCACCTGACTATAACCTGGATGTCTTCAAGTCCAACGTAAACGAATTCCTGATGAACCGCCCCCTTAAGTAGACACTTTATTAAATATCCACCCTAACGTACTGTACTTAAAATAACCCTTATCCCTGAGTGGCTTCCGGGCCTTGATAAGTCGTGACCACCTTTTGTTGTTGATCGTTGCTTCTGTGTGGGTCCACCTTTAGTCCCCCATAAAGGATTCAATGTTTGGTTGTCTGACTGTTTATTCTGATTTTGCGTTTGGAATCGAAAATTGACAATCTTATCTCTACCGGTTAAATGTAAGATTGTGCCTTGAATCTTCCAATGTGGTTCTAAGACATTGATATCACTCATTGCCACCCAAATCCTATAGAGGACCAATGGTCGTCGCCAGTGAGAGATCAATGGTAGGTGACTGTTGCAAAAAAGCAAAATAATGCTGCAGTGACTGCTGTCCCTCAGATTCCAGGGAATACCACCGTTTGTTAGCGATTAATGATGACGACCTTTGCGAGAATTTCTAGTTAAATAATAACCACTAGCGGGACCTGTGGAAATTCCACAGGCGACTTTCATATGTAAAATATTGATGTTGGCATTCTGTACACGTTCAGTGTAAATGGAGACCCGCTGATATTATTGTAGCTTTTTTGTTAAAAATGCAAAAGTATTTATCTAAGCTAGCACGAACACCCGGAAAAGCCCGGTAGTAAAGTACGCTTAAATATATTTTAAGATTTCGTATATTATAGTTAATGTCCTAGGTATTTTATAAAGTTGCGATTTCAAAAACTAAAATCAATATGACTGGGTCTGGAATCGAAACCGAAATAAAAGCTTATATATAACTTCAGCCATAATCGCAGCAAACTCAAAACTTAGGAAAAATTCTTGATAAAATTATTTATAAATAAAAAAAAAAGATGACTTTAATGACATCAGCTATAGTCGAAACCAAATCAAAACTTAAGAATTCTTGGTAAAATTATGACAAATGGAAGTAAATAACAAATGACTAGGATGTAAGCGCTGCACAGAAAGTAACACACACGCTATCGTATTAATATACAGACGACGGCGACAACAGTAGCACATTTTTATGGTCCTACATGAAAGACTTGAGTTAAACCTAAACAGATGTATACACGAAATCGGCTATCGGAGTACTAGTACGGATAACCAAAAGCCGAACTACATGTAATACAGACACCAAATATCTATAGACTAATAACCTTCCTACGACGATGAAAAAGCTAAGTGGCCGACTATAATCAAGGGCGACACAAGCGCTCTTTTCTTCTCACATTTCTCTATTCCCAGGATTACGCCACTTGCCCTTTTAATTTTTCTACAATGAGGCCTCAAGTACCATTTTTAAGTCTTTGGTATGTCTCGACCGAATGTTGAACCTCGGTCTCCCAGCCTATCAGTGAACAGTTTTACAATTATGCCAGAAGGCATAATATCAATAACTGAAAGAAAACGATAAATAATTCGCCTTCTAATTAGAATAAATATGCAGATGAATTTCATAGAATTTGAAGGCTGGATTATTACAACATGATGTTGCGTTTTGTCATGATATTCGTTAAGGTCTGATCGGTCGAAAATTACGTCATATAGTTTGGTGCAATTGAGACCTGTCAAAGTTAAGATGTTGATAATGAAGGATGATAAAACAGTACCAACATTTTTAAGAGTCTGAAGTGTTTTTTGTTTTTTTTTTTTGCCAAATAAAAATTAAAGAAAAACAAATTGAAAAATAAAACAAATTAATACGGTGGATAAATGTGCGATGTCACCGCTTGGCAAATTAAATAGTCGATAAAATTTGGTGGCTATTTGGAAAGCTAATCCTTTGACTATAACATTTTAAAACTTAAACCAATAATACATTTCAGATGAAAGAAAAACAATGTGAGTAAATTTAAAATAAAAGGAATATTTAAAATAAAAATTTTCTAAATTTAAAAAATTAGAACAAATGAAATTCCAAATTTAAATACAGAAAATTAAAAACAAGGACTTTATTAGTGCAGAAATAAATTCTTAAAACAAACAGTTGGATAATTTAGTTGAATGTTTGACATTTTCTGTATTGCTTAAATTGTTCCTAGAAATACTAGGTTTTTTTTTGTATGTAATGTTGGATTGCCCATCCAGAACTTTTCGTTGGACTTGAAGACTACCATATTGTAGTCAGCTGGAAAGCAGGAAAATGAAACCGTTCCACAGAAGTGCGGTTCTGGAAAAGAAGCTTTGTTCATGAAATCTACGTTTTAGGTTTAGACACTGATAAAGAGTGGGGAAAATTATTGATAGTGTTTCAGCTAGACGAAAATGTTTTTCGTTAGTCAGGCCGGGGGGGGCATAGATTGGAGTTCAGGCAAGCACTTGCCATGAAAATAACGATAAATTAGGGACAGGCTCACTAGGTCTCTTCTGCGGGGGGGGGTGTAGTGAAGAGAAAAGGGCACCCCCCCACTAGGCTACGAAATCTATTTTGACCTTTGCTCCTGCCTAGATGTTGCAACAGTCGTCCTTCCCTAGACGAACTTGATTATACAAGTAGAAAATTACACCAGCAGTGAGATATCTACTAGAGTAAAGTGCTTTTGTAGATTAAGGATGTTTTAAACGTACGTATTTGATATGAAAACCTTGTTTCCTACGTGCATGTCATGTTGAAATTAGTACAAATTCGAACGCATTTTAGGTGAAAACATTATTAGCTATGTCGAAAATGTAAAATCATATTGTGCTTTTGTTGACTATTGGTCTTTTAAACCTGCGCATTTCAGGTGTAAACATTATTACCTACTTACATGCCATGTTGAAATTAGCAACAAAAAAAAATGCACACATTTTAAGTGAAAACATTACCTACTTAAGTGCCATGTCGGAATAAGTAAAATCACAGTGCTTTTGATTATTGATCTTTTAAACCTACGCATTTCAGGTGAAACGATTATTACCTACTTGCACGTTATGTTGAAATTAATACAAATTCTAACGCATTTCAGGCGGAAACATTACCGTAAGTTCCATGTCAAAATAAGCGAAATCATGTATTTTTATTGATTAGGGATATTTTTAGCCTACGCATTGAAATGCGTAGGCTAAAAATATCCCTAATCAATAAAAAAAACATGACCTACTTGCATGTTATGTTGAAATTAGTAGAAATTTCAATGCATTTCAGGTGAAAACATTACCTTACGAATCATGTCAAAATATGTACAATCAAATAGTACTTCGTTGTCTAGGGATCTTTAAACCTACACAGATGAGGTAAAAACATTACATTCTTGCATATCATGTTGAAAATAATACTAATTCCAACGCCTTTTCAGGTGAAAACCTTATTCCATACTTAAATATCATGTGGAAATAAGTAAAATCATATAGTGCTTTTATTGATAAGGATCTTTTAAATCTACGCATTTCAGGTGAAAACATTTTTACCTACTTACAGGTTATACTGCAATTAGTACAAAGTTCAATGCATTTTAGGTGAAAACATTACCTACATAAGAGTAATGTCAAAATAAGTAAAATCATATAATGCTTTTATTGATTACGGATCTTTTAAACTTGCGCATTTCAGGTGAAAACATAATTACCTCTTAACATATGGTGGAATTAGTAAAAATTCAACATTCCAGTTGAAAATGTCAAAATAAAATATAATCATGGGCGCTTTTGTTGGTTTGGAAGCATTTCAGGTGAAAACATTACCTACTTACATGTCATGTTGAAATGAGTACAAATTCGAACGCATTTCAGGTGAAAACAAGTGTCATGCCGAAATATGCAAAATCATAGGCTTTTTGATGTTGATTCGAGATCTTTTTAACCTACGCATGTTAGGTGAAAACATTACCCACTTATGTCGAAATTGATGGAATTGTCAGATCCAAGGATCTGAAGATTTTCGTGATTTAATCGAGTCTTTAATGGAATATGGTCCAACCTCATTGATTATGTGATAAGTTTCTTACTGGTGTTTTTTAAATGCTCAACCACCGTGGAATTTCCCTCTGTTCTACTAGTCATTTTAATATTGATTTTATTACTATTAATACAATTAATATTATAATTAATATTTTAATATAATTTATTAACGTTAATTATCACTAGGTATTATCATTATTATAATTAATAATTATTTAGTATTGCTAAGAGTCGATTATCATGGATTGGTAACTGATAACAACCGGTGGTGTTCCCTGGAGCCTTAGTGACAAATCTTCCCAGATTTTCAGCACTGTTTACTTTTCGATATCGATTATCGAGACAGCTGTTTATCATCAATATCTTGCAACGACCGTTGGTCTTTCTTGGAATTTGAGTTGCACTAAGCCTCAATGTTCCAGCACTATTTGCATCGTTCCAATGGTCAGTACTCTTTTTACCCCTCTCATTTCATTCTTCTGAACAATTTACAACACTCAAGTGATGTCATGTGTGAGTTTTTGGCGAAGACTTTAATAAATTTCTATCGGTTTTCGCTTATCTGGGCCTCGTATGTTCTTTCTACATATTTGGTTCTTATTTTTATTATCTCTATTGCATAAAACTCGCTTTGAGTTTCTTCCTCATAAGTTCCGAAACGGTTGAGTCTCTTTTACAAATTTCGCACATAGCTAATTTATATGCCTGGCAGTGCTTCTAAGTTTTCTACGTAAATCGAAAAATTCTATCTTAAAAATAGCTTTTCTCTTATAGATAAGAATTTTAAAGGATAACGTTTAACCGGTTGGTGTTACGTAAAATATTCCCCTCTAAAAATTCTTCCATTTTATCTATAACAAAAAGACTTTAAGATTGTCAAGCTCAAATACCGACTGATGTGATGTTATAAAAAAAAAACAGACGGAATTTAAACTTCAATTATACTTTGTTTTATTTTTCGAATTAGCCCACCGGGCAAATTATTCCTCGTAATATAATATTCAATAGAGGATTGATTCAATAATCATTCATAAGCAATCTACATGAATTAAAATATCGTTTTTAAGCTCATTGTACGATACGACCGGGCAACGCCGGGGGAGGGGCAGCTAGTTATACAATAAACGGAGATGTGAATCATTATTTATTTTTGTTAGTCCCCGCCCCCCCGGACAAAAGGAGGATAGACCTGTAAATTCACCCCCGTCCGTTCGTCCGTCTGCGCTTTTCTCAATTTTTTGAAACTTTGCACAAACATTAAACATGATGAGTAAAAAAAAAAGTAACAGAACGGATTTTCTGAGATTGTCTAAAGCATAATTGCACCATGATACTTGACTTTTGATTTTAAACTTGAATTCAAGCCGTGATATATAAAAATATATTTTTATAAAGTCAACAGTAGGTTCTGAATACAATATATTGTGAACTGTGACTGAAGGAAGGCATGTGAAGTTTCCTCTCTGTGCATCACGATGGATCTTAGAGACGATCATCGATTTGATTGAAACATGGGTGATTTCATCGATCTCGATGACAATGGGAATGCGAAAAATTCGTTGAATATTTAATCCCGGGCAACGTTGTATTATTCTGCTAGTGTGCAAATACTCTTTTTCACGTATTATCAATGTTAGTCTCCTCTCTGATTAGATTGCGAGGAGACCGTGGTAAAAATACCAGTCCAAAATCCCTTAACAATCAG
>NC_136497.1:123170304-123217804 GCF_053919585.1 Euprymna scolopes | reverse complement strand
GTAAATCATAATTTACAAGAATTCTTCAAGATAGTCAAAGATATATTAAATTTACACTAATCCGTGGAGTTTCAAAGAAATGTCTGTTCATTAGAGGAAAGATATTAGCAAATTATTTTAGCGAAGTTATGAATTTGCTAATATATTTCTTCTGATGAAAAGAATGCATTCTTTGAAACTCTACGGATAAGGGAAATCTTAATATTTCTTTAGTATCCTATGGGACAATAAATTCTTGTAAATTAATAAATTAGAGCTTATCAAAGGTTATCTTGAATCGTCATTTTTTTTTTTTTTTTTTTTTTTTTTTAATTGAGCCTGCGTAACAACTCCCATGGCCGTTTATACAGTTTAGTAATAAATGAACAACAAATTAATGTAACGTCTGTCTCTCCCCCTCTCTCGTATGAATGCTGAAGATTTGTTTCTCGTGAAGCATCTTTTCTATTTGACGGGCCAATATTCAAACATACTTTTCAAGTGTAAAAAAAAAAATCCAATATTCAAACATACTTTTCAAGTGTAAAAAAAAAAATCTTCTTGAACGTTTACAACTCCGATGAATTGTCTTCTGGCGCAGGATGAATTTAAAAATTACGTTTAGTTAATACATTGAAAAATCGTTTAAAAATATGGAGACAGTATTATATAAATATAATATATGTATAATACATACAATTCATAAATTTAAATTTATGATGTGAAATGTTTAAATTTCAAATCTAGAATTATTATATAAAAGACAAAGAATACACTTCAATAAGTATATTTCCTTAATCTAAAGGTTTTCGATGCTTAACCATCTCCCGGGAAAAATATTAGCAAATATATAATTTATATATAATTTGCTAACTATCATATTGGCTAGTTTTGAAATTTAACTATTTCACACCATAAAACTTAATTTACTAAATTGATTTATTTCCTCTATCTGGTAGTGGTCAATTTTTATTTAGCTGGGATTGTCTTTAAAAAATAATACAGCCAAAATTATTTTGTAAGACCGATAGTGTGGGTGCGTATATTATATATATATATATATATATATATATATATATATATATATATATATAAACAGTGGGTAGTTAGCAGGCCGGCGCGACGGCGGAAAAAAATATGAAAGAAAATCTGACATCTTACAGCAATCCATGACGCGACCGGAAGTTCGGAACCTCAAAATTAGGTAAAGTCAATCCAACCGATTCGATGACTTGTGAAAATCCGTCGCCTGTCGAACATTTTAGGCATACATGCATCCGTACGTACGTACGAATTGATGTCCTTGGAACTTCACCAGGCCTAAGTGACCATCACTCTAAATTGTACCCCCACACCATTACTGAGAAACTCCAATGGCTGCAGTCTTTAAGTCACTGTTGCTCAGGGAATATCCATATCCTTCAACTGTCGAGAAATAATGCAAATCGTGACTCTAACAGAAAAAGACATTTATCCAAAAGGTGATAGCTTTTTTCCAGGATGTACATTTAAAGACAGGTGAGATATAAAGATAAGGTCAGGAAAATCGTATTTAAAACTTCTCTGCTCATAGAAAATTCATTGAAAGTTCTTTTATAAGAGTTAATGTTTATTTGATTATGTATTCTAATTGGAGTTCAGTAAAAGGATTGGACTATTTTAAAGTTTTGCAGACGATAATCTAATGTGTGCTTGTTAATGTTTGTGCGTGAATAAAGAAATATTGCAGAAATGAGCGCCCATAGTTGAGCGTCTAGCGACACGGATTCACAAATTCGGGTCAACTGGGTTCCACTGGTTTATTTATAGAAAAATCTGGCGTCTAGAGGGTTTAGATAGCTCCCAGACCGACCATTTCAAATAAATTTAGTTCAAAATATAATTATTTGGTTTTATTCAGGATAGTGTATGCGCGGACGACTTGCATACAAAAACGGTTGTGCATTTTTATTTTGTACATCTGTGTAAGCATCGACCGCTATACTAAGTTTCCAGGAAACAGAACAGAAAACCGGAAAAACTAAGAAATATATAAAATGTTTCTCTGATTATCTATTCTTTCCTGAATATATAGTTCCGTGAAAGATTGGAATATTTCAATGAATATACTTTACAATATAAAAACTACAGGGTGTCCCAATAAAATGTATAGAAAGTTTTCTTTCTTCTGTGTATCGTAAACCAACATTTACCGATCTCTATACGCGTTGGTAGTCTTTTTGCCCTATAAATAAAAAAAAAAAAAAAAATTTAATTAAAACTTTAGCACATAGGGCCTTAATGATTTTGTTCTAAATATCATATATATATATATATATATATATATGGCTTTAATGATTTTGTTCTAAATATTATATATATGACAACAGATTAGACAGTTTATTTTAACAAACCTATCATTTATAAAACAAAAAAATAGTCATAAATTTAATAACTAATACTTGGTTGACATCCCCTTTGCTATTTTTTAATGTAAGGATCCTTCTAAGTATGGCATTGATCAATTGACGAATATCATCTTGGAATTTCTTGCCATGTCTGATGCAATAATGCTACAAGTTCATGATCAGTTTTTTTTTTTTTTTTTTTTTTTTTTTTTTAAGGTTTATATACGGGCACTGACTTGGCCATGGAAGTTTATTAATCTCACTTTTGCTTAACTAATGTTGTGTCGCCCTATTCCGTAAATAAGAAGTTAACTTTGTTCATTTTAGCACTCGAAAATATTGGTAGGAGTCGTTCATGTAATATTGAAACACATTTAACAGAACTGATTTCTTAGCACCCCACCAGATCTGAGTGACCATCACTCCAAATTGCACTCAACACCATAACCGAGAATCCCCCATGTTTCAACGTTGGCTGCAATTTTAATTCAAACTTTTGCTGAGGGGAACCTCCATACCCATACCTTTCCACTGTCTGGAAATAATGCGTCGTGTCTCGCCAGAAAATGACATTCGTCCCAAAGGTTCTAGCTCTCTCCACCATCCCACGAACCCAATCATTTCTGCTTTTAATATTAGTGGGACAAAGATTTCATTCTCGCAACACTTCCATAGTACGCCAGCTTGTGAAGATACCTGACAGCTGTTCTGGCATTGACAACAGCTTGTTGCAATGTCAGGCTTTGCACCATTTCTTCAACATTTTTTTTCACGCGTCGCAAGGTTCTTTCAGAGGGCCTGGGTTGACGTAGATGAGGTTTTTTGCACTCTTTGTCCTCTCTTGTGTATTGTACGATAACTCTAAAAGCAATAGAAAGGAGTATTGAAAGATTTCCTGCAATTTTGTTTTGACTAAGAACACCATGTTGAATCCTCGCAGAAATCTCGTGTGTGTGTGTTCTCTCTTCCCCCCCCCCCTGACCATTACTATCATTTTTGTTTTTCTGGTAGGAGGGTTGAGGTCATGTTTATCTTAGTGTCTATTCTTTTGTCGTGTGTGTGTATGCTGAGCAAAAAGATTTTTTAAACTTTGACCCCCCCTTAACATTTATGATTTTGAATCAAATAAAGTTAAGTTACATCCATATCCAAGGAACCTATATTTAAAATTTCAAATGGGTAGACCCAAAATTGTCGGAGTTTGGTAGCGTTCTCAAAGGTCAAATCGTTGAGATTTTATCCCTTAATCGCCAAATTTCTGGCCAAAAACCGATCACATCGATTTTCCCAAATCTCCGTACCCTGTATATCAAATTTAGTCTGTAGACTAAAATTGACAGTTATTGCGTAGGGAAATGTGTACACACACACACACACACACACACACACACATACACACACACACACACACACACACATACATACACATACACACGTTCACTTATGTGTGTTCAGTTCGCGTTGATATCAAGTTCACCATTATCACTTTTTTGTTTTTTCTGGGGTGGGGGGTCCACGTTTTTATCCTGGTATTATTTTTAGCCTATTAAACTGTTGAGCATTAAAAAAGGAAGAAAAAAACATCTCCATGTTCATCTCTCAACGAGATCTTGACGTCAACATTGCAGACACGTCACAATAGTTTGTTTCTGTGCTTTGTTTATTCCATTCTTTTGGATTGCCCCCCCCCCCCGATTGGATTTTGCAGCAAAACAAAAACGTTCCGCTCCAATCGTCTTGCAAATGGTGTCCGTATCCAGCTCGCCAACATGATATTTCAGACAATAGAAATGGATTAGGATGTCCGACAAAAAAGAAGGAAAGAAATGTCTTCGGCGTCTCTTTTGTGTATGAGGATGACTGGCGACCTGCAAAGACACAATATTGTTCGCAATTCCGAAATGGACCGCATGGAAATCATAATCCAGGAGTCTTGTCGACATTAGATATTTCTATAGATTCTCCAGACAAAAAGAGAAAGCGAATACAAAAGGAATACTGAGCGTGTGGATCGGCCAGTTCTATCTATCATTATATATCAATCGGTTTTCGTCCAAAAACTTATATATATATATATATATATATCATATATATATATATATATATATATCAAATATAAGAACGTTCTATGCAAGTTCAGACGAAGTCTTTGTTACACACACACATATATATATATATATATATATATATATATATATATATATATATACAGGGTGTCCCAATATAATGTATACTCTTTGAATAACCGTATAACCAACATTTTATAAAAAAGCAGTTTACTATATCAAAATACTGTGAACAAATATAGAAACCAGTTAATTATCGAAAGTGTTCAAATTATTGGCCATTGTGGTCCATGAACAGCTGATAACGCTCACTGATTGAATCGGAAACGTTCCTAATCAGTTCAATTGGTGTGTTGACACATTTTCTTTCAATGGTTGCTTTCAACTCATTCATTGTAGCTCGTTTTTGCGGTGTGAACCCTTTAACATGCCCTCACCCACCCACCCCGACCCAAAAAAGGAAAGATCCACTGGGGGGGTCAAATCCGATGAGCGTGGACAGTACTCGATACTTCCTTTCCGTCCTATCTATTTCGCAGGTGACTATCAAGATATGCTCTTACGTCATGGGAACGTGCTATAGCGCATTCATGTAACAAGCTGAGATAATTTAAAGAGTGCATACATTTTGGGGTTTGTTTTACTGTACACAGATTCGAAAAGGTTGTCAAAAAAAACAAACATAACAAATATTATCAAAGGCAAGATAAGTTACTTTTCTACCTAACTGGATATGTTTTTAGTGTTTTTATTTAATGTAATGTTTATTCAGCTCGAAGAACATAAAATGTTTACCGATGTATTGGAAAATTTAAAATGGCGCCCGACTCTTTCACACGGTAAGTTTGGGAAAAGAAGTTATAAATAAAAAATTACACAAAATATGGTTAAAAACTCGCTCTATATGTAACCGCCCATATATTCGTGGCATGTATTCGGCGGGTTTTTAACAGTATTTTGCATACTTTTTATTTTTAACTCCTTTTTCCAAACTTACCGTATCAAAGACAGTCGGACGCCAGTTTAAACTTTCCAATACATTTTTAAACACTGTTTTTCGAGCTGAATAAACATGTTACATTGACTAGAAACACTAAAAACATATCCAGTTAGGTAGAAAAGTAACTTATCTTGCTTTTGATAACATTTGTTCTCTTTCTCTCTTTCTCGAATCTGTAGTAATACAAACCCACACTTTTTTTTTCCTTTAATAAGCATGTTTCTTAATAGTTGAGCAGTGAGCACTGTCTATGGAAGAAAAGTCGTTGATCACTGTAGATGCTTTTATAAATGTTTAATTTCACTTGAATATTATTGCGGTTGACTGTAGACCTATGGTTATGTTCTTTGCAAATGAAGACAAAGATGGCTTCATTGCAGTGACAATAGTAACTTCTCGGGCTGATCTGCTTCCCGGCTAAATACATGGTTGCCTTCAAATGTAATGTAAACAAATTCCTGTTAAGTCGTCCTCAGTAATCAAATTCCACCCAATTTGCATCATTAAGGATTACTTCACTACCACATTCATTAATCCCTATCCTCGAATGTCCTTCTGGCCTTGATAAGTGGTGATTCCCAAGTAAAAAACACAAATTTAACAACTTCTAACCCAATGAAGATAAGTTTCGACCCTTAGAGCATATTTATAGTAAAGTATATATATATATATATATATATATATATATATATATATGACGACTGGAAACAAATGCCAAGATAAGCGGAGAGCTAGCGGTGTCAGAAATTTCGTGAAAATAGCGAATAATTCCACCCCATCTTTCCAAGCTTATAACTCCTCGAAAAATGCAATTCAAGCCCTAATTTTTTTTTCAATTAAAGGAGCAAGGACCAAGATTTCATTAAAAAAAAAAAAACGTGTTTTTTTTTTTGTTTTTTTTAAAGGTTTTAAACTTCGGACTTTACAGGTAAAATTCTATAAGAACACTGTTTTTTTTTTTTTGTTTTAAATTTGAATATATTATGTATTGACCTTTTCTCTTCAATTTGTGAGTAAATAATTATGTACTCATCGGGTTCTAAATTAATTATTAGACATTTACAAAATGGAGGCGTGAATTATTCGACCCCCTGTCTTTCCAAGCTTATAACTCCTCGAAAAATGTAATTCAAGCCCTAATTTTTTTTCAATTAAAGGAGCAAGGACCAAGGTTCCATTAAAAAAAAGAAAAAACAAATAACGTGGTTTAAAAAAAAAAGGTTTTAAACTTCAAACTTTACAGGTAAAATTCTAAAAGAACACTTTTTTTTTTTAATTTGAATATATTATGTATTGACCTTTTCTCTTCAATTTGTGAGTAAATAATTATGTACTCATCGGGTTACTAAATTAAGTATTTACTTTTTAATAGACACTTAAAAATTGGGATGGGGGGTTCATGAATTTAAAAAAAAAAAACGTTTGTCTAAAATATTATATTCGATTTATTGGAAAGAACATAAAATTTCACATTGCCCCTGAAAATATCGTAAAAATAGAATCAATAGAAAAATTTTGATAGATTTTTAAAATTTAAAAATTGAAAAATATTGAGTTCGGAAAATTCATTACTGTTTTAAAAAAAAAAAATATATTTCTATTACTTTTAAAACAACTGTAATAGTTTATTTTGGAAGTATAATCCATAAAGAAAATAAATAACCCACTTTTAACAGAAATTCCGAGATTTTTATATTGTATTCGCAGTTTCGTGTTAGGGGTGTCAAAAATTCCTACAAAAATTCTGATACCGCTAGCGGAGAGCACATATAGCGCCTAGAATTCCCAAATGGTACTAACCAGGCTTAACGTTGCTAAACTTCGATGATCTGGCGAGAACCGGTGTCAATCTGCAATTTTAACATATATAATTCTCCACTGACACGTGTTTCGTCGTCTACGATTAATCAGTGGCTGAATCTTGGTAAAAGGGAAAATTTTCCCAACTCGCATTTAGGTAAAAATGCACCTTCGTATAAATAATTGAATTCGTTCAAAACGTATCGCAAAAACAAATAACACATATAATATATATTACTATACGAGTATCATAAATTCTTTTCGTTTCTTCAATCGTCAGTATTTTTCTCTAAACTTCCAAAGCTTCCATCTCCGTCGTTAAACTCTATCATAAAATCAAGCAGCAACACTTGACAAAAGGGTTGTTGGTGAGATTTGTTGTCATCCATGACAATTTCGCCGAGTTCTTAATAAATCTAAACACCATCTAGGCTCTCTTTGAATGTCTCGAGGGAATTAGTGTCAGGAATTGTGCCGCCATATCAACCAATAAAGGTTAATGAATTGGATGGGATAAATGACATTTTTGTTTTAAGGTCAGTTTATGGATAGATGAATTAGTTGGTCGGTCAGTCGGTTAGTCAATCTGTCACGCCGCATTTAAAACTGAAAGAATTCATCCCTAAACAGTGTCACGGCCTTCATAATATATCAGTAAGGCCTGTGAGTCGAAAAATGGCGTCATCGTTGAGGTTCTAGCAAGCAAGATCTATCGAATAGTCGGACTGCAAGGAATCAAGATTGTACAAAATTACGAAAATTAAAAATTGCATTTAAAAAATAAGGATCATAGTGATTTGCAACTAAAACAAAAAATTCAAAACATTTTAAGTAACTCGCTATTGTATTATGACTTTAATATCCAGAAGAATGTTAATTAGAACACTTAGTACTTTATCCGTTACGTCACGTTATTCTGTCGACCGTCGGTTTTTAGGACAGTCGTTTAATTCAGACTTAAACGCTAGTAAGAAAAGGAGAGGTTAATAGTCCTTCAGCGGCCTATTCTGGCCCCAACTCTGATCTACATCAATGATTTCCCAAATCGCGCCCTAAGATCATTCGTAGACATTTATGCTGACGACACTATCATCTATGTCAACACTTCAAAGGCTACCAACAAAATTCTGATTCTTTCTCCTGATTTTGATCACGTGAAATGTGGAAAGAGGTTGCTGGTTAATTTGAATGCATCTAAAACCAAGCTTCTCGAATGGTTCTAGTTTTCCGTTGCCAAAGTGCTTTTTTTTACCTATTTATTCACTTGTCATTTTTACAGAGTACTTTATTTTTGTCAATCTCGGATTTTCTTTAAATCGGGTATAAAAGTTAAAAACATTTACTACGTTGCCAGCCTAGTCTCTAGATAATGTACTTCAGCTATCATGTTTTAAAATGTTTTTGTAAACATCACGATTTTTTTTTTTTTTTTTTTTTTTTTTGTCAATGCTTGAAATAGCATTTCCATGGCTCAACGCGCATGAGCGCTTCTTAAAAGTACCTCGCACTTGATTAATTACCCTCGTTAAGCTAAATGTGATCGGCTACTTTCAAGTGCGGGTGGTACGATCTTAACCCAGGGTTCAACCATTCAAAGCCATACATGAAAGAGGAGAGGTCAACCGTGATTCTCTCGTGGGAGGATTGGATGACTAAACCTAATTATAATCGTATTTTTTATTTTGCCACATCAATCTTTCTTGAATGCATGGGATTCGTTTTAATTTGTCATTTCTAGGTTCAAATCAGTTTTGACCATTTTTTTACACAAGCATCATTGAAATTTCAAAAAATATCAGCCCTAAAATAGACAAATACACACATAAATACATACTAGCAAGAAACCCGATGTTGTCCAGGATTGAATGAGGATTTCTCAAATCGATTTATTGCCTGCTCTTGTTAGGAACCCATCGGAGAAAGCTTCACATGCAGTGACTTAGTCCACAATGCATTGTCGTCTGCATTGCACTGTAGAGAATCTACTGTTGATTTAAAAAAAAATCTGTTTATGCATGTATTGAACCGCGTTATTTTTAAATAGTATTTTTAAGTTAAATTACTTATGGTATCACTTTAAATTGTAAGGTGAAAGTATAGAATAGTTACAAAATATTCTCCTCTCCCCATATTTAGAATGGCTTTAAAATGTTCTTTCAAAACGGTTCAATAAGTGTATAAGTACCAAATTATCTGTAAATGTATTTTACTTAAAGTTTAAAATACAAAACTAAAGTATTATGGTTCAATTGTGCTCTAAACAAACATTCATTTCGAACATGCCCCTGTCTTATCAAAGAATCTACTGTTGATTTTATGACTTTTTTTTTACAAAATCACTTGAATTAGTTTAAAATACAAAACTCAAGTATCCCGATTCAATTTCGTTCTAAACATGACATTCATTTCGAATGTGCTCCCGTCTTATAAAATTTATATTTGATTTTATAAGCTGGGCCTTCTAGTGCAGTGATTCATCTGCTCAAATGCACTTGTGATGTTAGGTTCTATAAAAGTGGTAACCTTGGCCAAAATCGGACAGTCTTTAATCGGATTTTTTCGAATATTGATTTTTCGACACTTATCAAACGCTTTTCTACACAAAACCTATCCAAGAACACTCCAAGACATCATTTACATTCGTGTGAAATTTAAAAAAATATCGACGAAACCGTTTCAGAGTCCATGGGATTGAACTTAAAACTCGTACACAAGACAGTTATATATATCTATATATATAGATATATATAGATATATATATATAGATATATATAGATATATATATATAGATATAGATAGATAGATAGATTAATAGATAGATTAATAGATAGATAGATTAATAGATAGATTAATAGATAGATTAATAGATAGATTAATAGATAGATAGATTAATAGATAGATTAATAGATAGATAGATTAATAGATAGATAGATAGATTAATAGATAGATAGATTAATAGATAGATAGATAGATTAATAGATAGATAGATTAATAGATAGATAGATAGATAGATTAATAGATAGATAGATAGATTAATAGATAGATAGATAGATAGATTAATAGATAGATAGATAGATTAATAGATAGATAGATAGATAGATTAATAGATAGATAGATAGATAGATTAATAGATAGATAGATAGATTGATAGATAGATAGATAGATAGATTAATAGATAGATAGATAGATAGATTAATAGATAGATAGATAGATTAATAGATAGATTAAAAAGTTGGACTCATGTCCCTGGAACCTACATCTAAAACTTCAAGTGCTTCAACCAAAATTAGCGGAGGATTTTGGTAGTCTTCAAAGGTACTCTTTGAACTTTGATCTCTCGCCAGCAAAATTTTCCAAGAAGTAATTAGTCTGAATACGCTTTATGTAAAATTTAAATTGTTTAGACCCAAAATTGGCTGAATAGTTTGCTAGAGACTCCAATGGTCAAATCTTTTGCACTTTGACACCTTGGCAGCCAAATTTTCGACCAAAAACTGATTAAAAAGCTTGCCCAATGACTGAATACATTTTGTATAAAATTTCATGTTTAAACCAAAAATTGGCTTAGTAATTTGGTAAAGACCACAAAAGTCAAATTTTTTAAAACTTTGATCAGAATTTTAACCCCCTTAACACTTGTTTTGGGCTCAAATACAGTGAAAAAGTTTGATCCATGTCCAAGTTATCTACATCTAAAATTTCAAGTGTTTGGACCCAAAATTGACGGAGTCTGGTAAAGTTTAGACCAAAACTTGGTTGAGTAATTTGGTAGACAGCAGAGGTCAACTTTTAAAAACTTTCCCCCAATTATGACCCTTTAACATTTGTTTTGGGTTTAAATTAAAGTTTGATCCATGTCGAAGGAACCTACATCTAAAATTTAAAGTGTTTAGATCTGGCTGCATTAACCTGCAGAATTGTAAAGTCAATAGACCTCTCCCTGCTCAACTTTCCAGATAGTACCCCGTTAGACATGATACCAAATAGTATCCCTTTACGTTTCAAGTTGCAATATGCTTTGTTTTGAGTGAATCAAGTTATTAAATAGCTTAGGAGTGTATCATCCGACTGTCAACGCAGTGGTTCTAGGTTCAATCCTCGGCTTAGGAGAGGTGCTAGCCTAGCCACACTGAATTGTGATACATAGAAATTGAAAAGTAAAATATTACACAGCGTTTGGCGATGGTAAGTTAAAATATATAAAGTCGATTAAGATATAGGTCGATTACAAATTATAGTATTAAAATCAGCAAGTTCGTGGGCACTGTTGGCAAAGTCCTCCATTACGCGTTCCGTAAGACATTTTAACACATTGCAGCTTTTCTCGAATTATTTATAATAGGGTGATGAGCTTTAATGTACGATGCTTCAAGAAAAAAATGAAAGCAAAGGAAATCCGTTGCATTTAATGTTGGCTTGAATATAAAAATGCTGCCTAAATATACACATTTCAAACATATATTCCGGTTTCATTGAATAGAACGGATAGTTCCTGTTTCTCTTGCGATCTAGGGTTTTTTTTTTTTTATTTGGTAGTGTTAGAACGTTCTATACGAGTGTAAAAAGAAATGTTATAATAGCGAACGTTTTCGGCTTCCAGGAGTTTTTTAAATCATCACTCGCCTGAAGACCACTTATGGAAGTCGAAAACGTTCACGACTATGGAAATTTCTTTTTACACTCTAACAGAACGTTCGAACATTGGCCCGCCAAAAGGAAAAAAACCCGGATCCTTAGAAATAAACAGGCATTATTTCTGCTGTTCTATGAAACGTGCATAAGAGAAAAAAAATGTGTGTGTATATATATATATATATATATATATATATATATATATATATATATTATACATACACTAGCATTTCAGCCTGGCGTTGCTCGGGTGTTTGGATATGTTGGGCCAAAAAATGGTAGTAGTAAGGCAGGCTCGAACCCGTACCGCGAAGGACAAAAAAAACGGGGTGGAAAAACCTGTCTTTGCGGTTACGACCACCGCCAAACCTGAAGTGACTCCTGTTTAAATTAAGGCTAGACAATCGAAAGGAGAGGATAACTTTCAAAAATATCGGCGAAAAAAGCGTCCCTTCCTCTGTAGAAAAGTGCCTAGTTGAAAGTTAAGATATTGTTTAGCACATTTTTCGATATTTGTCGTATGAAAGGTCGAACTTTAAAACGATATTGATCTTCGTAAAATCCGTCGCCTGTGTAAAAAGTTTTAGGGGCACATCCAAACATACATACATTTCTATATTGGTAACTGAAAATTTTCGACCCAAGCTGAAAAAGCTTTTCCTATCTCTGAATACTCTTATGTAAAATCTAAATGTTTAGATCAGAAATTGAGTAATTTGGTAGACCGCAGAGGTCAAATATTTAACTTTGACCCCTATTATGACCCCTTAAAATGATTTTTTTCTTCAAATCAAGTTAGATCCATGTCCAAGGAACCTATATCTAAAATTTTAATTGTTTCTACCCAAAATTTGCGGAGGAGTTTGGTAGTTAAAGGTCGGTTCGTTGAACTTTGACTCGCCCCCCCCCCTTAACAGCTAAATTTCTAGTCGAAAACCGATCATAGATTTTCCCAAATCTCAGTAACCTGTATATCAAATTTCGAGTCTTTAGACTTAAAATTGACAGTTATTGCGTAGGGAAATGTACGCACACACATACAAACACGTTCATATATATATATATATATATATATAGTAAATATTAACTGTTTAATATAAACGGGATGGTAAATTTCTTGGTTATTCCGAGACAAATCTTTTTCAAAAACAGAATACCAAAAAGAATGTAAGAAAAGGAAAATACACTTACACATACCTAACTTTATATATGGATGGATGTCGTGTTTGATTCTCAATATCGACCGATTTACTCATTTTACCAAAAAAATCTCAGGGAATGAATCATTCCGAGAATCTTGTTCTTGCTGAGGTTCGCATTGGTTTTTTTAATGATTAATGTTTGAATTTCAAAAAAATGATTAAGAATTCTAAAAGACGCGTCTCCATTTTTTAATTTTTTTTTTTTTTTATTAAACTGCTTTGAAAAGTCAGTCTGAATGTTTTTCAATTTAAAAAAAAAAATCAGATCAACTTTTAAGTCTTCGTTCATATTTTATTTTATCCCCCTTTTTTATGCGTCTCGTTAAGTTGCTCCCCACTGCATCAAGGCTGAGAGGTTGAGCAAACTAGCTTCCAATTAGCTGAGAGTATGTGTTATCAGTTCGTTAGAACACATTCTATTCCAGACATACAGGCCCTGTCGGTGGGGCATTAGAATACTCCGACTGCCCCCCCCCCCCTGCAGAGGGTAAAAGTCCCTCAATGGGGGTCCTGGATATGACCTTAAACTATATCCAGTGGTGAGGCCCCAGCTTGTGGGCTTTGGGAGTGTGGAGCCACCCTTTAATTACCATTGCTCCCAGGTCCACTCTGACCCGGAGTGGTAGTACCTGTTAGGGCCCCAACTATGGGTTAAATAGAAACCGACGTGAAAACAACAAATATATTCTATTAAAAAAATTTTTCTTAAATCTTTGGATTCGGCATTAATCAACCCGAAAAGGGTTGATATGCCGTAAAACAACCAACCAACCAACCAACCAATCCAGACATACAGGATACATTATATAGGATATAATTACATTTCGCCGAGAGAGCTTGGTAAATGGTACAGGATCTATTAGATTGGAGTTTGTTTTGAGTTTGCTTTTTAATTCGGTATAAGAGGGAGACTAGGGATTGCTACACCAACCCGTGATTTATTTTTTTTCTCTTAAGAACGGTAGACAAGTGGTTGATGCATCAACACATAAGTAGCAACAACACTCCATACATGGTGGCTTTGTATAGATGCCATAGAGTAATTTTCTAGCATGGTAATGGGAGCCTACCTTCTTTTGAAGTAGCTTCGGCAATGTCCTCGGTGTATTGGTCCTGACTCGTGTTGCCTGTGATGTAACGTTGCCGTTACGCTCTAACCTAGTTTGTTACTGTTCAAACTTCTGTCTGACCCCTCCCAACACGCCGTCCGGCATCGTCGAAAAGAAACAAAAAATAAATCCAGGTCGGCTTTTTTTTTTTTTTTCTTTTTTTCTTAAGCATTTCTTACCGTTAATCTCACTGTTTTTAAATTGTCCTAACCTGATACGCGTTTCTCTCTTCTCCGACAGGATGTCGGCCATTATTGCCTTCAGTTAACACTACCATCTCCTTTCATGTCGACCTTGTTTCTTTTCATTTTCTTCTCGCGCACAGTTCCTAATTTGCATATGCGCTTTTTTTTTTTTTTTTTTTTTTTTTTTTTTTTTTTTTTTTTAAGGCTACTGCTGTTTCTGCTAATATATTTGCAAGCCAGCCATCCTTTGCTGCTGCTGCTACTTTCCCACGCGCTCATATGCAATATGTTGCACTAAATATTAAGCTTAGATGTTTGAACGAAACGCTCGCAGGCACGGAATTGTTAGTCATGGCAACCAGCGGTTGAAAATGTTTCTTGTAATTGTTAAAGGAAAGAAGCTTAGTCTTAGCATTAAATGTTATCCATTTATGTCGCCATTCAACCATAGACCGGAAGTCCTTTAATGTTTCATCCATTTGCCGTAAATATGTGCACATTTGTTTTTTTCCTTCGTGTCTATTACAGAGCGTGGTTTTTTCACCAACCTAATATCGGCAAATATCTCAGACAACTTTATCAGGAATGTCGTTTATGAATATCAATAAGGGTCCAAGGATCGACCCCCCCCCTGAGGCGCACCCGTATTTATATTGTTTGGACGCATGACCATCGAAGACAACCTAGATGCTTCTTGTGAACTTGCACCCCCCCCCCTCTCATCGAAGTTGAAAGGGAAAGACATTCTGATTTTTTTTTTTAATGTAAAAGAACAGGACCAGTAAGTGTACTTCAAGCGAACGGCAAATGAACGTAATGCTTCCATCTGAAGGAGTTATGCTTGGGAGTGAGGCATCATTCCTAGGACCTAACTAGACACTTACTTTATTCAGACAAAGTTCTGATTGTTCGAGTAATCCCCTAGGTTGACAGAATGGTGAACCTTAGTAAATATGAATATTTGAGCATCGGTTCAAGAGTTTTGAACAGACGTTTTGGGTTTTTTTTTTTGGGGGGGGGGTCCTTTTTTTTATATCTTTGTCTTGTTTTATATTTTCTTTTTATGTTTTTTTTTAAGTAATGTGCCTTTTTATTCTAGCTCTATTTACTTGCCTCCCCACGAGGGCAGCGTTAGGCACAAGTTCGGTTTTTAATGTAGAAGCAAATCTAGTTCCCTAAAAAAAATGCTCTGGATTGGAATAAAAATTAAAATTGCATCAATTTAGGAGTTCTAATTCATTGACCTAGGGTATATAATTAGACTACATTTTATCCCTAGACAAATGACCAAAGAATTTGTCACACTCAAGGTTGAAATAGATTATTTTGGTTTGTTATACTTAACTTTTCCACGCATTTTTTTTTTTGTTTTTTTTTTTTAAGCTGACTTCCAGAAACTCCATCACAACCTCAAAACGTATGTCCATGAGTATCACAAATTAAAATTATTCAAATCAAAATTTGTGCGTATTTCGATTCTTCAGACTATTTTTTATGTTGAATGTTTTCACGTTTCGGTCGATGTAACCTACCTTCAGATGTATCTTGTCGAACATTGAAATCTTTTCGTTGAACTCGGCAACTTGTACAGAATTTTGAACGGAACTCTTTATTTAATCGGTAAAGTGACATATTAGAGTTCCGTCTTGAGTATTTCCCCATTGTGTTTGAAGATTGGAGCTTTAATCTCTTGAACGTAATTTACAATTGAATTTTACCAAGCACTTTATCCACTAGGACACGAATTCGCAAGGACTTAGGACTTTTAACCGGTCGTGACTGACGGAACGAGGGCATGTTACTCCTGTTGATTAGAGGATTCCGTTCGAAATACCGTGCAGTTTCCCAAGTCTGACAGAATGGTTCATGAGTTCCGTAAGATACACGTGAAGGTCGGAGGTTACATCGACAGAGACGTTGTGAAAATATTACTCAAGGTGGAAACAGTAGTTCAAATAATCCAACTTGTGCGAATAATCAATCCTCATCTAAATTCAGAAACATTGCTATAATTTACATTTCTATTTATTAGCAAATATATCCAGTGAACCAAGAGCAAGGGAGATACAAACCAATTGTACTTAAAGGGGGTGGTTAGAAGCTTAAAAACTGTCTATCGGTTGGGATGTCTGAAATAATCGGTGAATGTTCGTCATCCGATAGCATGCTCTATTCATAGCTATATGAAAATTTTAAGTGTGAACCCCCCGCCACGGAACTAAAAGTTGCAGAGCAGCGCCAGGGGGGACTAAAAATAATCACTTTTTATGGAAATGATAAAATTGTCATGTTTCCGGACATACACCAATGTGTACCCAGATGAGGTGAGTTTGGTGACCCCCCCCCCCTCCCGAGATGCAATCAAGTGGCCACTGGCAGACCCTAGGTGTGGCAGCGGGACTCGGCGCCGGTCCACAAGTCCAAAGCTTCAGAAAGTGTGCTACAAATCACACTGGGCCCCCTCATCCCCCCTCGATCTAAACCTGCTCGGCTACATCGTTTGGCCATACGTCGAACACCAACATGACCTCCCACAGCACCAAAGTGTGATGTGGTGTGGCATTCAAAACGCAACTGTGACATTAATGATTGTTCACTCAGCGAGCTATTCTCCAGAGGATTGCCGATTTAATATTTTTTATAGTGAAAACGAAAATTAAGTAAAATCAAAGATGTAATATCAAGATCTTAGCCCTGTCTGTTTCGGTGGTAATAAACGCATCGCACACCCATCCACCCACCCATCGCTCTTCCAATCTCCGACATAGGTCAATACGACCATCAGCAAAGTAGACCACATTCTCATGCAACAAAAGAACTTTATATGATACCTAAAGGTAATATTGTAATTTTAAAAATTAGACGTTCTGTTAAGTGTATCAAGGTTATCTTGAATAGTTGTTTGATTGCGAGTTGGTAAGATACGTGTACAACATTTTTTTTTATAACTGTAAGGAACCAGAATCCAATATACACTTCAATATAAAAAAAAATTGTACTTGGAGTTTTTTTTTTCAGCATATTTTTCTTTGGAATGTAAAATATTACCCGTAAAGTCTATACATGTCAAAAAGAGACATTAATGAGCTGCGCTTGTTCACCTTTTTCTGTTGACACCTAAAATCTATTTTATAACTGCAAAAGATCAGAATCTACAACAGCGGGTGACCTCCAATCATAAACGGTGAAAAACATTTTCGCATTTATAGCAGCATATATTCATTTATTAGTTTGTTGTTTTTTTTTGTTTTTTTTCTAAGTTTAGCTTAGAACGGCATATACGCTGACACTAATTCCAGTTCTTTTTATAGCCTTTTATTTTTCCTTGCCGTGACGTCACTTCAGTTAAACATCGCTGAGCCTGGTCAGTACTTAAATAGGTGACCATTTGAAATTACCAGGCGCTGTCTTTAACTTTTCCTCGACACTGGAATTAAGCAGTACCGACACTGATTTTGCGCAACCCTTGCTTCGGTTACATACGCAGGCACTCTTATGTGATATCTATTGTATCTCGATGCAGAACTGAGGCCAGTGCATTTAGTTTTGCAGTTGTTTTTTTGTTTGTTTTTTTTTTTTTTAATTAAGGCACAAGTTCTGCAGACCATCAAAATTTTTTGCACGACCCTTAGGGGTTCACGGATCATCAGTTGAACACTGCTTTAGAGATGGTTTGCTTTTTACTTAGAACATTCCTCGCTCTCGCTCTACATGGTCTTCAGACAAATCTGTCTCGCTTCTAAGATGAAGCTACGAAATGCACTAATCATCCTAGTCGGGCTTTACTCATGAGAGGCATAGACACTGAATGCAGACGTGAAAATGATCCAAGCAGTAGAAATGAGATGCCTTAAGACTCTTTAGCATCTCATTCAAGGGTCAGTTATCTGAACAAGTATATCTAAAGAAGAAAAATTATGAGGCATCCACCTTTTTGTGCTCTCCAGAAAAATATCAGCTGTATCGAAAACCTTTGTTTAAATATTTCTCATTTCATGAAATTTTCCCTGGTCCTGCTAGTCCAATAAATAGCAACGGTTATTGTAATCAACTATTCAGTATAACTTTGCAACTTAGGTTATACTACGCCTGTAACGCTTGTGTCTCGGGTTTATTTCAAACTTGCACAAATTGAATATAGTCAGACACAATCTAGAAAGCGTCATTTTTAATCGCCATTTAATCTGAAGTTTAACCGGTTGCCGATCTCTGATTTTGTAATATTAAATCATACTATGATTGTATGACGTCACATTTCTGCACTTATCCACTTGTTTATTTTGAGACTAGCAGGGTGACCCGACACTGCTCGGGATTGAATGATCAACGTATGTTTCACATTCCCATATTTTTACCGTCATCGAAATCTGTGAAATCAACCATTTTTCAGTGTCTGCTCAAGTTGTGGACCAATCGCTGTGCACCGGAAGGAAGTATACGTACCTCTCGCTATGCCTTATTCCACAATACGTTGTAGTCTACATTGCACTGTAGAGAACCTATTGATTTTATAAAGTTACTTTTCTATAGGACTTGAATCAAAGTTTAAAATGCAAACATTTTAAGCAAATACTTCAATTGTGCTCTAAACAGAAACGTTCATTTCAAACACGCCCCTGTCATATCAAAGAACCTTCTGCTGGTTTTATGCTTGGCCTTATTGGTTTTGCGGTGATAATGGCTTGAATTTAAGTTTAAAATGAAAAATCAACTATCATGGTTCAATTGCGCTTTAAACGGAAACCTTCATTTTCAACGCGCTCCTGTCGTATCAAAGAATCTTCTGTTGGTTTTTATGTTGTGCGTTTCGAGCTTTGGACTTGAAGATAACCATATTCGCGGCCCGTGGCGCAGTGAAGAGATGCGAAATATTTACTATTCCAGGTAGCGATTTTAATCCCACCCAAAGCCGGTCATAGGATTAGTTGACCAAACCGTGGTTAACCGTGACACAACAGCAATCGTGGAAAGCAGTAATTGCTGTGGATGCGGTTAGATTCGAGATTCCTATCCCGTCGCGGTTAGAAGATGAGAATAAGTCCGCAAATAATTAAAAAATAAAAATAGAACAATATTGTAGTCTGTTGGAGCCTTGGACTTGAAGATAACAATATTGCACTTTAAACAAAGACATTCATTTCAAACGCGCCCCTGTCCTATCAAAGAAACTACTGTTGATTTCATATGTCGAACCTTTTGGTTTATGCGGTAATAAAACTTCCTAAATTCGCTGTAAGCTGCTAACTTTGCTCAAAAATCACTCTTTTTTTTTCGTCGGATTATTTCGATAATCGATACTTATCGAAGGCATTCCGATACAGAACCTATCTAAGAACACTGTCAGGCACATAAAGTACCTTTATTTGAAATTTCATGAAAATCGGCCTAGCCGTTTGCGAATGCATAGTGAACTCACACACACACCCAGTTCCTTTTATATAATATTTGAGATGGATTACGTAAGATCTTAGACTTTATAATGAACTAACCTAGGTGCTCGGTGTTGCCCCGGTGTTTTGAGGTATGTGTTGAGCAAAAAAGTGGTTGCAGGTAGCCAGGCCAAGGAGGAAAAGAACGTAAAAAAAAACGTTACATTTCTGTTGTTGCGCCCATCGCCAAATGGCGAAGGTTAAAATTAAGGCTAGTCAATCGAAGAGTGGGTTGACTTTCGAAAATATCAACGAAAAAAGCGACCCCCCCTCCCTCCCTATAGAAAAGTGCCCAGTTGAGGGTGAAGAAATTCATGTTTTTAGCCAATTTTTCGATATCTGTCGTCCAAAGGGTTGAGCCTCAGAACGATACCGATCTTGTGAAAATTCGTCGCCTCTGTCTAAAGTTTTAGGCAGGCATGACATTTAAACAGACGGGTGAGATTTGTATTATAGATTGTTTTGGTACACTTCGTCTAGAGCAGTGCTTTTCGACCTTTTTGCTGGAGCGGAACGCCATGGTAACTTTCCACTAGCTCATGCAATAATTTAGTTGTCTTATGCAAAAAAAAAAAAAAATGAAACGAAAATACTCATGATAATTAATGATTCTTTTGGCGTTGACTGTATAAGAATATAAGTTACCTGATAGTAGCCCGGCAAGTGAATTTTTAAATGTAGCGAATTTTATGTAAAATTTAATGTATTTAAACAATTCTTTTTAAAATGTGTATAAAATAAAATAGATTTTACAAAATTGAATTGAACATGTTTTTGTTCCTTCGAATTTAGAAATTGCGGAACCCCTGGATCGTACTGGCGGAGCCCTAAGGTTCCGCGAAATCCTGATTGAAAAGCACTGATCTAGCGTTTCATAAATATTGCCATTTTTCTGTAGATCATCAAAAATCGAACATTTGAGGAAAACACACTGGAAAGAGATACAAAATCGATTTGAAAATGAGGTTTTTTTTTGGGGGGGGGGTTGGGTTTTTTTGTCAGTTACGTTATTACTGAGATCGTGTCTTTTGTTTTTATATTTATATTTCGTCTGTAACTACCAATCAATGTCCGAAAAATAAAAACTTTCCTCGGTCATATTAAAATTTCTAAATAACGATTTGCATTGCACCCGATTCGGCAAGAAGCCTCGAGCGACTCAACCACTCGAGCCACTAATTAATGACTTGATAAAATTATTTGGTTTTAAATTTTTAAAGATAACACTTTTATATATATATATATATATATATATATATATATATATATATGTTTTTGGAAGAATAAAAAAAATATAAAAATCCATTATAAACATGCGCGTAAAACGAATATTTTACATAAATGTTAGTACTCCCATAATATTACTCACTTTTGGTCCCTCGAAAAAAAGGAGGATGCACCTGTAAATTCACCCGTGTCCGATCGTCCGTCCGTCTGAACTTGTCTCATTATCTACGTCTTGGAATTTTTTTTTTTTTTTTTTTTTTTTTTTTTTTTTTTTTTTTTAATTTTGCACAAACATTAGTCCAAAAAAAAAAAAAAAAAAAAAAAAAAAAACGCATTTTCCGGGAAAATTCCGGTTGCTCTCCCTAGGGGTGCCTTTCGGGATAAAATGGCTAAAATTGACATTTTTTTTTTTTACTTATAAAAATCCAAGGCATCAATTTTTTTTAAAATAAAACTTGAAAAGTTGTAACTAATTTCTATATAAGTTTGTTTGTAAACTTCGTGATAACTCTTGGGTGTGTCCCAGGGGCTCTTTTGGGCCTAATAAAAACACTTTTTTTTTTTTTTTTCTTACTATTTTTACCTTGTTTGTCTAAAATTTCTGTATGTCTATTCATTAGCAGTTTTGCATGGTGCTGAACTCAAATTAAATGTTAAGGCCCTGGGGACTTTTAGCGCTAAATAGGGGGAGGGGTAGATGCTGAACTTAGTCATTTTTTTTTTTTTTTTTTTTTTTTTTTTTTTTTTTAATGCCTCGTCACTGTGCACTCACGGACTACGCATGCGTCCCTTGTTCGGCTGTCATTCATTTCGGTTTATTTGCTACTTTTTTTTTTTTTTTTTTTTTTAGAAAAGGGTTACCACATATCGATGCCCGTAGGCCACTCGAGGATAAGAGTTAACGTGTGTGTGTGTGGTAGTTATTGGGACAGTAGTGTAGTAATCGTTTGTGGTGGAAAATTGGTATATTTATGATTTATTAACTTGTTTACGTTGGGCTTGAATTAGTTTCAAATGAAAAATAAAGTAAATACTTTAAACAAATTTTTTTTTCTTCGAACACGCCCCTGTCATATCAAAGAACCTTATGGTTTTATATGCCTGACCTTACTAATTGTGCGGTCATGGCTTGAATTTAAGTTTAAAATGAAAAATCGACTATCATGGTTCAATTGCGCTTTAAATGGAAACCTTCCATTTTCAACGCGCTCCTGTCATATCAAAGACTCTTTTGATTTGATATGTCGTTCCTTTTGAGCATTGGACTTGAATATAACAATATTCGGAGCCCGTGGGATAGTGGATATAGATGCGGAATATTTACTATTCCAGGTAGCGATTTTAATCCCACCCAAAGCCGGCCAGAGGATTAGTTGACCAAACCGTGGTTAACCGTGAGACGACAGCAACCATGGAAAGCAGTAATTGGTGTGGATGTGGTTAGAAGATGAGAATAATAGTCCGCAAATAGTTAAAAATAAATAAAAATTAATAGAACAATATTGTAGTCGGCTGGAAAGCAAACCAGCAGAACAGTTCCACAGGTGGCTAGTTCTAGGAATCCACGTTTAGGTTGAGACACCAACAGAGGGTTTGCTGTATGGGCGTAGACAACAATGACAACAATGAATTATGGACTGTGGAGAGGCGTGTTAAGCTTTCTCCTGGTGCTCCGCGGTGGGTTCCTGACTAGAGTAGACAATCGATTGATTTGATTGACGAATGACAAAAGTATTGCAAGTATGGTACATTCGTTTCATCCTCCTTCAATCCGAGTCGGGTCTCCCTGCTAGTACACGCCATGTATTATTTCGGCGTTCTTAATGTTAAACTTAACCAGAATAAAAGCCGTGAGAAATCCGGAAAGAAAAGCCGGATTTAATTAAGACAGGTAATTAAAGTTGACAGCTCATCTGATTACAGATTAATGATCGGCAGAGGTCGGAGGTTCATTTTGTTGACTGGTGACGACCCCTGAATAGTGTGACGGGCATGCTAAGTTTAGACCACTTAAGCGAGAGCAGCTGCGACAAAAAAACACTAAGCTCATTTACTGGTTGAAGCAAAGCTACAGCCATAAACAACGACTCCACAAAAGTCGATCCTCATTAAAAACCTCTCTTTGGTACCTTTATGTATATAAGTATAAAAACTATTCAGAAAGTATATAAATATGAATAAAAATCAATACGAAAAATATAAATATTTATCTTTCCTGTATTTATTTCCTATGTGTTGACGTGTAGGAATACAAAGTCTTTAAAAAAATTTCTTTCAAAAGCACATTATTTTCGATCGATCCTTCGGTCTTTCTCAGTGCGAATGATGAAAACATGTGTAGGGGCGGGCAGGATTTGTAGCAGGAGGGGCACGCGTATAGCCGATAAGGTTAAGATCTATTTGAATATGACCCTTCCAACACCTTGGATTTGGAATGGTCAGCAACTCTACTCGAAGTCTTTCATGAAACTTTGACTTGGACACCCACGAACTCACTTGCATATGTAAACATGCTTGCATGCACACCCGCACACTACCACCACGGCCACCGAGAGTAAGAAGGCTTGCTAACTGAAAAAATGTCTGCAGGCAATGTAGGTAAGATTCGTCAGACTGTCAGTACTATATGATGGCCATTTGAAAAAGAGCAATAAAACATTTTTAAAAAGGAACAGTTCGATTACTACTTAAACTGAACTTTATTCAAAAAAATATATCACAAATGTTATCAAATGCAAGATAAGTTACTCTTCTACCTATCTGAGAAGGTTTTTAGTGGTTTTACTCACTTTAAAACGTGTGGTCACTTCGAAAATCAAAATGTTTATCAATATATTTTTAAAAAGATGTCGGCATGTTTGTAACTTATCTTGCCTTTAATAACATGTATTTGTTTTTTGACAACTTTTACGAATCTGTCCAGTAAAACAAACTCGTTATGTAAATTATTTACAGTTAAAATGTTATAAAAAAAAAAATTGAAGTTTTAAATATTTCAAAGAAATGAATTACGCCCCGTGATAAAATATTGATAATTCACCAATCGCAAAAAAAATTTTTAAAAAAAAACTGCCGTGAAAAATGCTTACTTTTAAATATTTGAAAATACTCGGTGAAAAGTTCTATTTATAAAAAGAACGGACTGAAAAATATATAAAAATTGGGGTTTGTATTACTGTACACATAGATTCGTAAAAGTTGTCAAAACAAATATAACAAATGTTATCAAAGGCAAGATAAGTTACTTTTCTACCTAACTGGATGTTTTCAGTGTTTTTATTTAATGTAACATGTTTATTCAGCTCGAAAAACATACTGTTTACCGATGCATTGGAAAATTTTAAATGGCGCCCGACTCTCTTAACACGGTAAGTTTGGGAAAAGGTGCTATAAATATAAAACTAGACAAAATACTGTTAGAAACTCACTCAATATCATGACATAGGTTGACATATATTCGGTGGTTTTTAATAGTATTTTGTCTAGTTTATTATTTATAACACCTTTTCCCGAACTTACCGTGTTAAAGAGTCGGGCGCCATTTTGAATTTTCCAATACATCGGTAAACGATGTATGTTTTTCGAGCTGAATACATTGAATAAAAACACGAAAAATATATCCAGTTTGGTAGAAAAGTAACTTATCTTGCTTTTTATAACATTTATTTGTTATATATTTGACAACTTTTTCGAATCTGTATAGTAATACAAACCCAAAAATTTTTTTTTTTTTGCAGTAAGAAAAAAAAAAATAAAATAAAATGAAATATTCGACTTTCTCCAATAAAAATAAGTTTAAACATGAATTCACTTACGATATTTTGATTAAAATTATCCCAAATGTGCAATTATAATTTTCCGAATGGAGAATTGTTTTTCTTTAGAACATACATGGACAATCGGTAACGCATATTGGTAGCCATATTTTTTATGCCTGTTAGCATTATCACGTGGTTGAATACCGGAAGCTGTCAATACCTACAACTTAATTAGGAAGTGACGTTACACTGTCATATGCATCGGCCTTTCTCGGTAGCCACGCTACCACACATACTTCTGCACGTATCCATACAGAGGATACGCAGACACGTTTATAGACGTATGTACATATATACCTGGAGACTGATAATCAGATGTAGACGATCAGCTAGGTGGAATCTTCTCGCCAAAAGCTTGGACTCATAAATTATGGTTCTAGGTATGATTGGTTCTAGGTGCAAGTCAGAAAGTCTGTAATCGGCATTGCACCTTAGAGTCGGCACGTGCTACCGCTAAGCGCACTGACCCCACTAATGGTTTAAAGGAATGATTTCAACAGCGCTAGTAGGGGTATCCTACGTTTTATGGTATTATTTTACTTTAAGGCCCGTCTCGCGTTCGTATATAACAATATTTTTTGTAGATTTCGGTGTGCTAAATACGAATCTGCAAACTGTTTCCGTCGCAAAAAAGTTTTCATGATATGAAGAAATTACTTTTTTTCGAAAAGTGGGTTATTACTTTTCCATGTAAATTTAACTTAAAATGAGCACCCACTTCCTGGCCACCGTTTTATCTCAATTCGGATCAGTTAAACATGAGAAAACGGAAATATTTTTAATTTTATAAAATCTTTCTCTACGATTATATTAAAGGAACTTGCGTGTCCGAGTTTGTTCCCTATGGACTCAGAAACGACTGGGCCGGTTTTTTAAATTTCATACAAATGTAACTTGTGTATCTAGGAGTGTTCTTCAATAGGTTTTGTACCGGAATGTTGATAATTATCGATAATCAAAAAAAAAAAAAACATTAAATATGGAACAGTCCGATTTTGACGAAGTTACCATTTTTATATAGTCTCGCATCACAAGTGCATTTGATTGGTTTTATCATCGCACAAACAAATGTGTTCGGCCTATAAAGTCAACGGGTTCTTTGATATGACAGGGGTGCGTTCAAAATGGATGTTTTTGTTTATAGCACAATTGAACAATTATTCCTGATTTCTGCATTTTAAACTTTAATTCAACCCATTTTCATCACACAAGTAGAAAGGCTACGCATATGAAATGTACAGTTCTTTGATATGATAGGGGAACGTTTGAGATGTTTTTGTTTAGAGCACAATTAATGCATGGTACTTGATTTTTGCATTTTAAACTGATTATAGTCAATATATATAAAATTTTATATCAACAGCAGGTTCTCTACAGTGCAATATGGACTAAGTGCGGGGAGGAATGAGAAGTTTCCTTCTGATGCACTGCGTTGAGTCCTCAAATAGATATCAATCGATTTGATTGAAAAATAAGCGATTTGACAGATTTCGATGACAATAAGATATGTGAGTGAAACATTCGTTGATTCTTATTAAATCCCGGGAAACGTCGGATTTCCCTGCTAGTTAATTTATATTTTTGTAATATGCTCTTTCCAGCCCTATTACATCCTGTTAGCTTATAGGCTGGGATGAAAATTTCAAACTATTCTCTTAAGCTTCGTTATGGATCTTTAAAGTTATAATAGTACATAAAAAAAAAACACATTGCCATTTTTTTTTTTTTTTTTTTTTTTTTTGCTATTTTATGTTTTGGGGAGAAACTTTGATATGAAACCATGGTGATGCATACACTTTAACAATGTACTCTACCATCAAAAAAACAATTTTAAGATGGCTTCTGCTGAGACTTAAGTCTTAGTTTACATGGGCGAATAGAACACTATCTGGCATGGTGCATTTTACCAGGTTGTGCATGCCTGATATATTTCAGATCATCCTCAGATGACTGTCAGCCACTATTTTGAACCATTAAGCATGATTTCAAAATGTTCTTTTGGTCCTTGCTGATTGACAGCAATATGGCATCTGGAACTGGTACTACAAAACCTTCAATGCTTCGAACTCTGTTTAGTAGCCATTTTTTTTAATTCTGATTCTAAGATAATTCTTAGAAAATCCATGTCCAAAGTCTTATTTTATTCGGTTTTAATAGGTTACATCTCATGTTTATTCATTTTATTTTAACGTCATTACTAAAAAACAAACTCACCTTAGGAATCCTGTCATCGGAAACGTTGACAGTTGATACGATTAAAATTCCTTTTTACAAGGAAATGTTAATTCACACATATATATTTAAATCATCGTCAATATTTAAAACCATAGTCTTAACGTTGCTATAATAATATGCATACATATCAGGTTGACAAAGTTCTTAGTTTATCTGAATTTAAAATTTAAACACTATCTCGGCTCAAACAAATTGCTTGTTCGAAATAAGCAACATCACAATCAACACTTTTGCGAATACAAAACAAGTGTATTTATGACAATGACGTAAAAATCTTGCGTTCTGGTGGCGATAAAGTTGCTGAAGGCGTCTGTGATATCGCTTAGGGTTTTGAAAATATTTCTCACGCAGAAAGTTGTCGTAATGCTTGAAAAAGTTGGAGTCGGAAAGTGCGTTTTACTCAGAAGAAACCGTTTCTTTTGATACGCATTTTAAATCCATATTAATGTTGTCATATTCGATTCTACAAGTATTTGTTTTAATTGGTTATTTCATGTATGGATTGATGTACCGTAGTCGCTACATGTCTACAATCGGGGCTCACACGTTGTATTCAGACAATCGCAAAGAGAAGGGAAAGAATGAAACTCGCGCTTTTTTTTTTTTTTCAGTGAAACGACATTTATTTACATGTGCTTTAAAGAATAACGCCCTGTCTCTTGTTCAAAAATCTTCTCGTCCTCCAATAAGTCTGCCGTATCAAACACTGGGTACTCTCTGTCCGGCCATGTTTAGGATGCGTCTTTTCCTGTAGCTCTCTGCCCATGTGTGTAACACGTCTCTCTGTCCGTCTGTCTCTAACCGCAAGGGTTCACGTTTTTCTCTTATAATTTTTATCTTCTCCTCGCTGTAACGTCACATCGCATTCGGTTGGGTCATTTGCATACAACTGCTGCTGCTGCCATACACGCTTCCGCCGCGCTCTGTTACAATATATTTAGATGTAATTTGCTTAAGGATCTTGTTTATTTTAAGCTTTTAAAAGAGTATTTAGTGCTGACTAATGTCAGTAATGTACGGTTTAGTTGAATTTTTGACCCAATCATTGTTTTGTTACATAAGGGCTGTCCCCTTTTCATGTAAGTATAAAAATAGATTACTTAAAATGCAAATAAAATGAGAGAAAAGGCAGAAATCGAACCCTGGACATAAGTTTTAAAGAACAATAGGTTTAAATGGAATGTCCAGTAAATTGTTAATTCTGATGAAATAAATAATAAACTATTCAATTGTTAGAAAGAATCTGGATGATAAAATATGGGTTAAATAAATTAGATATGTAGGTTGAATTCCTTTGTAAAAACATCAAAGAAAAAATAGGTTATTGGGAAATCATAATGTCGGAAAAACGTGCAAAGTCGCGCATGTTGGTGACACGTGAATTTTGCTCACATGGCCAGACATGCATGGATGTCTCAATATAGGAAGTGAGTTAGTTAGAGACAGTCAGTGAGAAACTCAGAGGGAGTCAGTCAAACGATAGTCTGGGTGCAGACATGGGTTTCAATCGTCTAGAAGCGAGACGATCACATTTTGAAACTAAAATGTGAAGCTTTGAATTCTTGATGAGAAAACCACGACCGGTCGTGAAGAAATAAACCCATCATGTGTTTTGATAAAGCGTCTTTGTGTTTGTAATTCTTACAAAAAGGTAAAGTGAATTGTTATGTCTGTGTTATAAAATGTCGTGACATGCACATCTCATATCCACAATGTGAATCTACATCTCATATCTACACTAAGACTGTCTGAACACTATCTCCACAATGACTGAAGACTGTCTCCTCACTCTAAGAGCTTTCTCATCCCATCTACACATCTAAGGAAAGAACAGTTTTAATATAAATATGAATCTTCATAAAACGAACAATCTCTCTTACAACATCACTCTCTCTAAGACACATCACTTATAAGACTCTTTTAATGAAACCCCTATATGTAACAGTGTTTCGCCTACACTTCTATATCTACTTATATGAATTTGACAATGTGCCTGGTGGGATATGAAGATATGGAGTTAAGTAAGCTAACAAGTATATATTTGGAGCAAAAAAACAATTGTTAGATATTTGGCCCTTTTGTGCAAGAATTTTTTTTTTGCACTTGCATTATTAAATGCAAGTTGATAAAAATCTGTCTGTGAGAATATTCGGTTTGTTCAAGCAGCCAGTGACCAATCGGCGGGTGTTCAATTTTAAATATACAAGTCATCGAATAAGGAAACAATAAAAAATAGTTAATCAACGAAACGTCCTTTTTGCAAAGCAATATTCGAGTCTCCGTGTTTTGTTATAGTATTTTGAGAAAATTTATTCTGCCTTGCCGGAGTCGTAAGAGTATAATATATCTGGTAAGTCGTATACAGTAATAAACGTGCTCAATATCCCAGATAGAACAAGTATGTTTAAATCCGCGTCGTCAGGGAAAATCAATGTTTTGTTATACAATTTTATCCAGAAAAATCTACTTGTCTTTGCTCGGGATTAGTCATACAGTCGTCAAAGTGTTCAATATCCTAAGAATAGCAAGTGTATTTAAACATAAGTACAATTCTTCTAGTTTGTTCGTATGGCCTGGGTGAAGCTGGGTAGCCATACTAGTATAATCGAAAAGCTGTTCTATTGTAAACTAGCCTGGGTGGCCGACATTGCTCGGGTGCTTGAAAGTGTGTAGCGCAAAAAAGTGGTAATAAGCAGGCAGGCTCGAACCCGTACGGCGAAGGAGGAAAAGAATGTAAAAAAAAAAAAAAGTGACATCTTTGCTGTTGTGTCCATCGCCAACCCGGAAGTGGTGAAGGTTTAAATTAAGGCTAGTCAATAGAAAAGAGGGGAAGACTTTTGAAAATATCGGCGAAAAAAAAGCGACCCCTTGTAGAAAAGTGCCCAGTTGAGGGTGGAGGAATTAATGTTTTTAGCCAATTTTTCGATATTTGTCGAGGGTCAAGCTTCAAAACGATACCAATCTTGCGAAAATCCGTCACACATTTTGTCGAAAGTTTTAGGCAAACATGATTACGTACGTACATTTAAGCAGACAGGTGAGATATATATATTATAGAATATGATATTGACGTTTTAGTATCACCGTTGGTGCGACAAAAGTACATAATATAGCGATGAGTACCCAATGTAGACAGGCCCTTCATCTAGTATATAATCACTGTCCTCTTAAGAGAAGTTACGTTATACTTTTGATTGGCATTATTTGTCTCGGACATCAGTCGATCGCATCAAGATCAGATAAATAACGTAGAATCGTAATTGCTTTGGGACACAACCGGTTTGAGCAACGAACAACGGAAGAATGTTATCAAGATACGTTTACTCAATCAGCGCGTTCAATGATGGAAACGTGATTTGTCACGTAATCACGACAGAACTGAAAAGTCGCCGTGTTTTCTCATAGTATTTTATACAAGAAAATCGGCTTAACTTAAGCATTACAAAGGAAACTTATTTCTGACTTAAGCATGACAATTTGTATTTGGATTATTCGGATGACTTCTTGCCTATTTACACAACGTTTGGCTTGATATAACGTCCTATCTTCAGATGTATCTTGTAGAATTCGGAAACTTTCTGTCAAACTCGGGAATCTGCATTAAATTTTTAGCGGAATCCATTTATTTAATCCACTGGGGGCTGCATGGTCTCGTTCCGTCAGTCATGACAGGATAAAAAAAAGCAACTAATTCGTAATTGTATTCATAGTATCGCCCGCAGTAAAGATCGAACCTGTAACTCAAGCTTCTTTCATCATAATCGCTCTGACCCCCCCCTCACGCCTCAATTGAAATGAATGCCTCTCGTTTGGGGGAAGCTACATGTCTTGGCAAGAGTCTAGGCTAACCTTCACTCCTGATCTAAAATGGAACATATGCATCAAATCTGTAGCCAAGATCGCTGGAAAAATGGTAGAATTACTCTACCGCCCCAGTGGGTATCTCACTGCCGATGTAATCCTCTATCTATATAAGAGCTAAGTACGCCCTAAAATATATAGATCAAGCAACTCCTGCCACATCTGGACAGGAGCTGCTCGATGCGTTCTGTCCAGCTTTGGTATACTTCAAAACCGGTGTCGAAACCTAGTCAGTGATGCGACATACTCGCAAGAGGTTGCAGGAAAGACAATTTCCTGCAACCTCTTGCGAGTCTGTCTGTGCCTTATCGTTATTTTCATGGCAAGTGTCCGACTGAACTAAAAATCAATGGTTCTCTTCTTGCCAAACGTTCACAAAAAGACACTCGACTAGCTACAACCATTATGTACGATTTCCCCAATTCTCAAACTGTACCTAAATCTAAACGGATTCCATGAAGAAAAAGCTCCTTTCCCAGAACTGCTCGCCTGTGGAACACTGTTCCGATAGCCTGTTTTCTGATTGAATACATGTTAGCCTTAAAATCCAATGTAAACAAGTTCTTGTGGAGTCGTTTCTATAAACAAATTCTACCCAATTTACACCCTTAACGATTGCTCCACTTACCCTTATCCTCGTGTGGCCTTCGGCTATTGATAAGTGGTGACTCCCAAGTAAAACAAAACAGAAGGGTGTTACTTACAAAAGAATTCTATTTAGTCATTTATTCAATCCTCAGTGCAAGAGATACTCAAAATGCAATGCAATTGCGAATTACTGAAAAGTTCTACTGTCATGGCTGACGGAACGAGAGCATGCTAACCCCGTCGATTAAAAAGGTTTCGTTTGAAATTTTATGCAGATTTGAGTTCGACAGAATGATAAAGTTCTGAAGGTTTTCGGTTACATCAACCGAAACGTTGTGAGAATAAAACTAAAGATATTAATAGTCTGAATAATGCAAATAAACAATCCTCATCTAAAAATTAAAAAACATAACAAAACTGTTATTGGTCCCCCGACAAAGGGGAGGGGCTGTAAATTCACCGTTCGTCCGTTTATCCCTTCGTCCATTCGTCTGTTCGCACTTTTCTCAATAACTACACCTTGGAATTTTTCGAAATTTTGCACAAACATTAAACATCAGTAAAAAGTAAATGAACGGATTTTCCGAGAAAACTCCCGTTGACCCTTCTAGGGAGTGCCTTTCGGGCTAAAATGGCTAAAATTGAAACTTTTGTGCTTATCAAAAAATTAATACCCGTGATTTTTTTTTTTTTTTTTTTTTTTTTTAACTTACTGAAAAGTTGTAACTGATTTCTATATTTTGTTTTGTCTATACTTCGCAATAACTCTTGGGTGTGCCGCAGGGGCTCTTTTAGGGCTAATAAAAACATTACATTTTTGGGACTATTTTACCATATTTGTCCAATTTTGTGTCTATTTAGCAGTTTTGCATGGTGTTGAACTCAAATGTTAAAGCCTTGGGGACTTTTGGGGCTAAATGAGGGGGACAAATGATGAACTTAGTCATTTTTTTTTTTTTTTTTTTTTTTTTTTTGCATAGTGCAGAACTCGAATTTACATATGTTAAGGCCTAAAACTACACCGTTTGTTCATTTTCACCAGGATTTGATGTTCTCTGGGGACGTTTGGGGCTACATGGGAAGGGGGGGGGCAAATACTGAACTTAGTCATTTTTTCTGCTTTGTTCACTGTGCACTCACGAGGGACTATGCATGTTTCAAGCTTTAACTAAATAAAAATTTCGATGGTTGTGCAATTAAGCCAACAAACAACTAAGAAAACATCAAATTCAACAGAACCCCGGGATACGGTGGTCTTAGGATACGTTTTGTTTTTTACCCGGTCCCTGGTTACGGTATCTCCCATGCCTTAGGTGTTATTTATGTTCTTTGATTATATACATGTGTAATGTCCTGTTTTTTGTTACTAATTTATACAGTATCTCTGAGTTCTCATTACAATAAATGTTACCATAGCGAATAACAATAACTTTTTCGTATATCGGACTCGTGTTTTGAATAGTTTTAAATACTGTTTATTTTATTCGCAAATATTCAGTTTTTACGAGTCGTTAACCAATAAGATGGAGATCGGCTCGTTTCCCACAAAAAAAATCTAGACAACCATTGTCTTAGAACTCGTCGAAAAGGGAATATCTGAGATGAAATAAAGAGCATTTAAAACTACATTAAAAATACACAAAAAATGAGCCATGCGTTTCGAAACATTTTATCTTTAGAGATTGTACAGTTAGCCAATCGACTAAGGAAAAGAATCAAATACATTAGACTCCCGGGATACGGTGGTCCTAGGATACGTTTGTTTTTTGTTGTTTTTAGGTTACAATGTAGAATACAATGTTTTTCTAGTTTGGTTACCGTAATTGCCCCGTCTCACGGTGTTATTTATGTTATTTGATTATATACGTACATGTGCATTATATATGTACTGTATTTTGTTAATTTTTAATGCTGTATCCCGGTGTTCTACTGTATATAATAGATGTTACTATAGCCAATAAAGGGTACTATCTTACCAACATAGCTCATATTTTGTGTGTATTTTTAGTACTCTTTATTTCATCAATAAATATTCACTTTTTTACGAGTTCTAAGACGAGATGATCGCCTAGAATTCATGGGAAACAAGCCGTCCTTCATCTTCTTGGCTAATGACGTGTAAAAACCGAACATTCCCGATGAAATTCAATACTTTAAAACAAAATGAGACGGGTAAGTAAAAGTAAATTTTATTGGCTATGGTAACATTTATTGGTTATATATTTGAAATAGCATTTTTGCCAAACATCTCGCAACACAAATTCTCACTTAGGATGTCTAAGTCGTGCTTCTAAATTCACAGAAGCCCGTCCTGGTTGCAATTTACATTGCTTGTCGTGGATATAAAAAATATTTAAAGAAAACTAGTCAGTCAACTTCTATTTATATTTAAACTAATGTCAGCCATCGTCACTACGAAACTTTAATGTTTTTTATACATTGGAGTGTCTAACAAAAGTCCTCGCGGAAATTTCTTTTTTTTTTTCAGCTTTGAATTTGAAACGGCATTTTCGACAATCACTCAACATTTAAGGATGGCAGACGAACAAATTTCATTTCAAACTTAACCGTGACAAACTAAGAGTTCTATTCAAAACTTAATCTCGACAAATCGACGGAAACGCTATTTCAAACTCAAGTATGGAAGACGTATAAAATTCTATTTCAAATTTAAACATGACCAATTAAAATAAAAGGTATTCTGAACTTAAGCATGACAAACTAACGAAATTAATATTTCGAAGACAGACCAACGAAAATGTTATTTCAAACTTGGTAACCGACCGATTAAAGAGCTTATTAATAGATCCTTGGATGAATAAATCGTAAAGTAGGTTAAGAATTTAACCTAATTTTAAAAAATACAGAAAAAATTTTAATGTTGTGGCGGAACTAACCTATATTACCTACGAATAGACTATTCCAATCTCAATAAATACAGAAACGCTAAGCCGTAAGGTATCCGGTACTCGTACTGGAGGCTGAAGTGTGATGTCCGGCAGATGCTGCGCAAATTATTCTTTGTCAATAGAGGCGGAAACCCTTCGATACTAAGACAATTTTATTTTTGCAGAATGCCCCTTTAGAGGGGAGATGGTTATCTCCCACTTTAAACCGCCCTTGTGTCACAGTTTCGTGGGGAACAAATAACCAGTCGATATCCCCTGGACCAATCTAGGTCATTCGTCGGCTACGACGAACAACCTATCTATTGTATGCTTTGCAATACATATTGTTACTTTATTTTGGCGCTGTTTTTGGTTGGTTTTGGGTTTGTTTTGGTTTTGTTTTGTTTTTTTTGTTGTTTTTTTTTGGGGGGGGTAACCCTTTAACAGGGATATAACAGTGGCTACATCGAATTTCAAACTCGCAGGTCACTTTAATTTAAAATGCCTTCAGCATTCAAAAGAACTCTAAGCTGAAAGCTGAATTAAGCCAAGCAAGTGTTCAGGAAACGCCGAGAAAAAGAAACTCACGAAAATCAAATAAGTGCGTGGACAGAAAAGTGAATTGCCAATTCGTGGAAAGTAAGAATATTTACATTTTTTTTCTCGGTGCTGTCGCGACATTTTGGCGCACCTGTAAGTGCAAAAGAGGGAGAAACACCAATTATTAGTGTTTTTTTTGTTTTTTTTTTCTCGCATTATTCAATAAGTGTCGCCGAACTTTTTTTACTTACAAAAAAAAAACTAAATACGGTATTCGGCCTTTTTTCGTCAGTCAACATTTTTTTTTCTATTGTATGAAAAGACATTTGCTTTGAAAAAAATATTGAATATTTCTGACATTTTTCTCATGAAAAAGCATTCTTTTTGGAATAAATTCTTTCCAATGAATTTAAAGCTGTATGTTTAGCGTTCGTTTGCAAAATTATTAAAAGAAACAATATTGTTCCCTTTCCCTGATTATTATAAAATTACTAAAAACTGGTTAATCTGTACACGGTTTTAATTTTTTTAATTCAATATTTCCCCATTATACAAAAATGGGCGCCTTACAACGTACATTGGAACAATTAAAATTCAAATTGAACAACGTGCAGAGGAAGGGCAACATCAACAATTATTTGAACACTAAAAAACATTCAGTTGAAAGACGAGAACTAATGAGGCTAGCGGCCAACAATTGAAAATCAACAGCACATGAAAAAGTTGCTTACTTGACCCTAACCCGACCAGAAAAAATTCGTTTACTGTTACAGAAACTAGTGATGGCCGAGTATAACAAGTTTGTGGATCTTATTTTGCCTTGAGAACGCCGGAATTAACTTTCACCAAAACGGAACTTCTTACAGAAGTATTTAGCCCGAAAGTCTCTTTATTCCATAAGTGTCGGTGATGTCTGAATTTGCAGAAAATGATTTCGCAACGTACGTAAATAAACATTGCGACGAATTCAAACTCCGTGTAGATAATTTTAAATATTTAGTATTTGCGCAAAGGTTGACTTCTGGTTGAGATGCGGAAATTAGAAGGCGTGTCCTAACAAAATTATAAACTAAACCTAACGCTACAAAAGTTAAAGGAAGACTGACAGAAAATAAAATTATTAAAAGATTGGATGGATATCGAAGCTGGAGACGCGCAGATAAAAACAATTTTAATAACTCGTAAAAAATAAAACCAGTTGGAGGGGGGAGACCTACACATAACTAAGAAAAATTTTTGAGAAAAAATCACGTCTCCGTGTAATCGATATGGTAATTTGCATTTGGTGAAAAGTTGTCCATATTTATCAAGATGTTTAATATGTAAAAAAAAAAAAATATATATATATATGACCCGTAAGTACTCATTGCAGAAATAAAATTTATATACACAACTCAAGTGTTTGGCGGACACTGAAAATAACGAAGGTTTGGGAAAATGTGACTATAAAAATTCACGGTAAAGAAATAAAATATGCAACTCGATTCGGATTCAGACCTTTCGATAGTAAATTTAAATACCTGTAAGAAATTGAATAAATTCACAATGTCGAGAACACGCAAAAAAAGCAAAGGCCGTTAACAGTAAGCAAATTAACTTCGTAGGTGAATTTTTAGCGAACGTCACATTATTGGAGAAGACGAAAAAAATTAATCTTATGCACGAAAAATGTCAGGAACCTACTGGGTTTGGACTGGATTCATGAATTATGGAACCAGCCAATCAATAGTTTTTGCAAAACAATTTTTAAAAAATACAAGATACCCATACCTTGAAAAAAAAAAAAAAAAAACAAGGAATTTTTTCTTGTTCTAGGCCACGAAAAGCCAAACAGAAGGAGCAAACAAACCGATACTATTGTAGACCGAACAAAAGTAGCTCTCCCTTAACGAGACCGCCGCAAACCAAGAAACCAAAATCAGGCAGGGTACTCTATTGCTAGTCCGAAAGTGAAGACGCTCACCAACCGTAACCAGTCGTAAATGCCTATGCGACTGCAGGCGATTTTTCACCGGATGCGAAAATTTTAGTTACACCGCAACAGGTACCAGTCGCAACTCTATTTTTCCCAGTATTGGAACATTATTTATCGAGTCAACGTCACTTGGCAAAATAATACTCAAACTATTTTTCGACAAAATCTATTAAAGGTCTTATCAATAGAGGTCCTTGAATGAATATAGCGTAAGTACTTAGTCAGAATTTAACCTAATTAAACAAGTACAGAAAAATATTTAGTATACTTGTACATAACGGAAAAAAGTTATATTAAATCATGTAAATTGATTTTTATTTATTTTTTTTTTTTTTGTGATTAATAGAGTATCGTAGCAGTTACAAGACTAGTTTTAAAATCTCTGTAGTTCGAATTGAGTTGCTTCTTTATTAAATATGAAGGGTCAAAACGCACCGTTGTCATTTTCACATTAATTTTTTTCTTAAAAATGCCTGACCAATTGATTTGATTTTTGAAATATCATTTTCGTTCCGTTGACTGTACGTACATCATAAATATCTTTGTTTTGTTTTTTTTTGTTTTTTTGTTTTTTTAATTAGGTTGAACTCTGGACTTGCACAGATAAATCTACTTAATCTGCAAGATAAACGAAAAAAAATGCTATTTCAAATTAACCTGAACCTCACACCTAACCTTATTCCTTATCCTAACCCTAACTCTCATCCTAACCCTAAAGCTACCCTCACCTAATCCTAAACTCAGGCTGAACCGTGACAGACTAACAGATGAGTAAAGGACACATCTGACAGAATAATTTGATAGTCATTTTTTGTTCGATCAAATTAGCACGACATGAGCTCTGAAAAAAAGGCGGGAAAATAAATGCATATCCGACCGATTATTTTCCCCCTTTTCCAGATGTATCTGTATTACTCGCAGTAAGTCATGTCAGTATTCACTACGATGTAGATGTAGCAGCATCTACGTACTGCGCGTGATTGACTATTTCCTCTATGCTCCCAGAGAGCAATTGGCATATTTCTCTCGGCATCATTTAGTTTACCGCTAACGTAATTGGCTATTTTCTTTTGTACGTCCTGAACATCCCCGATGATCATGGATATTATTAAATCATTTGTCACATACTCTTCATTTCAATTTCCAAGTCCGTTGTATTTTTTAGTTATCGGTAAGTTTTTAACCCTTCATGGACTTTTGTAATCTCTAAGATCCCAGTGATAAGTCCAAATAAGATACAATCTAATGTGTAGCATTTATTTTTACACCTATTTTGCATCCTGCTGGTGATTTTTGTGGCGGTGTCCTTCCTTATTGGAACTTTCTTGAGAGATGGACTTTCTTGGTTGAGATTTCCTTATGCCTACAACCGGATTGTGGTCGTAAGTTATTCAGCAAAATATAGTATGCACCCTGTATGTACTGAAAAAAATTTGTATGTAGGGTTTATTAAGATATAGTAATGAAAGGGGGGTGAGATTAGTCAGTTTAGAGTTTGCGTTTTATAAATTAAGGTTAACAGTTCTTTAATACAGTAAAGTTGGAGTTCAGGTTGATTAATTCCGTTTTCTTTGTTTGGGTTAAGTCGTATTAAAGGTGATAGCATTTCTATAGTATAAGAGTTGAGGCAAGAACATCAACACAATCTTAATTTTGTCGAATATTATGAGTAAACACCATAAAAAAAAGTTTGAGGGAGACTTTACATGTATATGCCAAGTGCCAAAATTATAAATAAATTGAGGAAAATGGATAAATATTAGTATGTAGAGAAATTGCTTCTAAGTAATGGGTATAGTCATACGGGATGATTTTCCGGAGCGGTGCTGACGAAGATGGTGTAGTAATGAAATTAGCCAATATTAAATTTTGCAAAAATTGAAGTGAAAAGGTGCATTTCTGTGGGATCTTAGTATGTGTAGTCTTAGAGGCGTGTTATCTTGTTAAATTTGGCGATAAAGAATTTTTCATTCAAGCAACGGAAACAAGGGAATTTTAGTGATTCACAAGTTTGATAAGGACCTAAGTGGAAGGAATATGTAAGTGATTCAGGTATGATTTGTAATGCCTACAATGTATTGATGTTTCTCGTTTCTTTAGTTTATCCTTATCTTTTAAATTTGGTGATAAAGAATTTTTCATTTTAGCAAAGGAAACATGGAAATTTAAGTGATTCACAAGTTCTATATTTTGAGTGATTTTTTTTTTTTCCAATTTACAATTCGTGTAAGTTTTTGTTAGTTCACTGTAATATGCAGTCAATGATGTTTTATTACTATATTTTGGATTCGTGAAGGAACTTATATGGGCAGTGCATCATTGCTGGTTTGACTTATGAAGCATTTTCTCAAGTTATATATTCATATGTATATTTGCTTGAAAGTGTTGCTAGTTTGACCTATGCAGAATCTGTTAGTGGCAGGGTCCTCCTTTGCTCTAATGTTAGTTTTGTGAATATGGATTATCTGCTCTTTGATAATCCGAGCTATAAAATCTGTACATTTCCGCTTGTCAAGTAAACGAGTAGTAAGATTCTTAATTGAATAAAATATTACTAGATGGACTCTTTTGTCTGTCTTCACAATTTATTCAGTTAAGAATGGAACAATTTTTGCGACTGGAGGACATTCACAAATTTCATCGCGGTTCTACATTCAGAAAGATCGGGACATCCCATCAGTAAGCGTTCACTTCTAACCAACTACCTGTCTCAGTCAACGAAATTATCTTTTGATTGCGTTACCAACGAAGAAGCAATCGATGTACTGAACGCTACATGCATAAAGCCCAAAAATATTTTCTAGACGCCTACTTGCGACTCGCTGACAATCAGGCGAAACATTGGACCATTTCCTTAAGAGCGTTCGGACAGTGGGCAAACTCGCTATTCGCTGTTTTTTGGAGTTCATGCCTAGATACATTTGAACCGAGGGGCATCTTTCATGTCGGAGCAGCTGCGACAATTTCTACAGGAACGAAGAGTAGGTATAAGCCGGACAACTCCCTACAACCCTAAGAGTAACGGCTAATACGAAAGATATAACGGCATTATTTGAAAGACAGTTCAATTGGCTGCATCAAATAACGGATGTTCGATTGATAATTGGAAAATCTCCTTCCTGACGCATTATACGTCATTCGATCTCTATTGTGTACTGCCATAGATGCCACCCCACACGAAAAGTTTTTACCTTTTCACTGACGTTCGGCGGGAGCTTTGCTTCCATCTTGGCTCTCTCGACCTGGTACTGTATTTCTAAGACGACATGCACGTTACAGCTAGAACGATCCCTTGGTGGACGAGGTAGAGCTCATAAAGGCGAACCCATAGTACGCCCTAGTACGACGTGCAGATGGTAGTCTAATGTCTCTCAGACCTAGCACCTGCCGGAGATGTATCAGGGCCATGGACAGCTCCTGAGGACAGACCAACTTCCCCTGACACTGAAGCCCCTCCGGAAGATCATGGCACTGAAATTACTCCTCACACGCCGTTTTATGACACTGTCTCCGTTGGGCTCTGTCAAACACTTCAGATGAGCTAACACCTGAATCCCTGACAGATGAAAGACTAGCACCGAAAAAACGTGTTCATTCCGATGCGGAACGGTCTACGCCTTTGGACTCTAAAATACCTCGCTCCGAAATGTTTCCTTCCCAAACAGGCTCGCACTGAATAGCCTCCCTGTTTGAGTACTCCACCCTGAATCATGGACTGCAAAGGCGGTCACTGCGAGCTCGTAGGGAGCCTGGACATTTAAGGAACTCTGTTCCCTATCAGTAAGAAATTTGGTGGAGAATGTTGTGAATATGGATTATCTCCTCTTCGATAATCCAAACTATGAAATCTGTACAAGCTTCTTATTTGAATAAATGATTATTAGACAGAATCTCTTGTCCTGTTTTCATTAGTTGGCTAAATATATAACAGCGGTTGCTAGATGGTTCTCTTTAAGACAACTAGATTTAAGTTTTTCTTTTTTTTTTTCTTTTACTCTGGTTACATTGTTTTATCAGTTAAAATTTTGGGTTTTTTTTCCAAGTTATGCTTACAACTGTAGTTTAATTTTATAGTGTTTTCATTAAATATTTTGTGGGGAATATTGAGGGAAGTGTAGCTTGATGAGATTAGTTTTTCGTAGGTTAGTGTAAACCATTGAATTGGAGGGAGGGGTAAACCAAATGACTTTCCTTTCTCGAATCACTTAGATTTCGGCCTTTTCTCTGCAGGGTATACTCTAATTTAGTTTTTATATCCACTGTTTAAAAGGGCCTTTCGTATAAGCTATATCGCTTTAGTAACTAATTGATTGAAACATGCTCATGAATAACATATTACTGTTTATATAGAAGAAAAATAAAGAATATACCGTGGTCTAATTTGGTATTTAGCACTCTTGTATTTACCGCGTTTGGTTATGTAACCTCTGGAAAACAATAAGTTCCCATTTTATATTATATATATATATATATATATATATATATATATATATATATATATATTATTGTAATGAGAAATTGCAAAATATACGTCCTTTAAAAAAAATCCGGAATAAATACTTTGTAAATTGTTTCTTTTTTTTTGTGGGGGGGGGGCAGTCAAACAATAAATTTGATTGTAAATTTTAACGGAGTTTTAATTTATTTTCTTATATATATATATATATATAATATTGAACAAAAGATGAGTTATAAAAGTTAACTTTATTATAGCATCGATATTCACTGACAATAACGGTCGGTCAACCCTACATTCCACAAAGGACTGCTGGTTGACCTAACACACCGAAAGAACTTTCTATTCATTTTCTTAACTCTGACACGGTGCAGACCTTCAACATTTTGCTGCTCAAAATTAAATGATTCAATGCTCAAATTAAATGATTTTGTCAAGTTTTCGATTATCAATTATTTCATTAGGGGTGCTAATATACGAACCCCAAAATGCTTCCTAATTTTTTAGATGAGACTTTATAATTCGTAAGTATATCGTAGTTCGCTTGAATTTATCAGATAAATGGCGTTTAAAGGCTTGTCAAATGCAGGAATTATTCGTATTTACAACTAAATAATTCCGCCATTGACAAGTCTTCAAACACACTTTTAGCAATAATTCGTATTTTTTAATCATGAATACTGTTCACGCAATGGAGGTTAGCAGAGATATAGTAAAACATAGGAGGGTATAGATTTTAAAGGAATAAAGGTCTATTAGAGATAGATTTATTTAGAAGTCAACTTCTAAAAAGCCGTTCAACACACGCCAGCATGGAAAATGTATGTTAACAGAATGTGGACTGCCAGCTACCTTAGTTTAAAAATGGCGGAATGTATGGCTCTGATATTTTGAAGAGAACATATGTAATTGTGATGTCGTACGGTAAGACATTCTCTTTTTAGAATGTATAGTGCACCTTAACACTACGTGTGATGAGGATATATTAGTAAGCCTGCTCTATCAATAATGGTATAAAAGGGTATAAATATGTCCGGGGTTGACTAGCTCTGTCAACGTTTTGACTTTGACCACTTAAGGAAATATCTGAAATGTTAAACCCTTTTCTCGTATTCACTTTCACTCATTGATTTGCATAATTCACCCGCCCCCGCTTCAAGATAACACAAAATCTGGCTTTCGGGCTACGTTCCAAGTGTAGTATCTGTTCTGAAGCTACACTTAAGCTAATTTATCCTTGGTCAATGCAGAGGAAACCCTTCTATACTTCAGCAGTTTTTATTTTTGCCTACTTTCAGAGTGCCCCTTTTTGGAGAGGTAGTTTTCCTCCACGTTAAAAACAACCTTGTGTCACTTCACTCTCGTGGTGAAGTAAATAACAATGTTTCTGAAATTTTTAGATGAAGATTGATTAGTATTTTGATTATACGGATTCCTGTTCTTACTTTATGCTTTTCACAATGTGTCGGCCGAAGAAACCACCGACCTTCTTCAGATGTATTTTCTTAAAGTAATTTTTATGTCCAATTCAGGAGTCTGTACAGGATTTCGAACTGAATCTTTTTATTTAATTCAAAGAAGTAGCTTGCTTTTTTATTTTTTCGTCAGCCATAATCTGGTAGAAGTCTTAAGTAATTCAAAATTCTTAGTATTTTAGCCAGAAGAGTTTCGCCTAGACCTGAATTTCTCCTAGTACTTTATCTGTTACGTCACTAGATTTTGTGGACAACGTATGAATTTTGGGAGCCTTTAACCTACTGTTTTTAGCTGTACCATCTTACTACGTATCACTTCGGCCCGGTTATGGTTGACGGAACGAGATCATGCTACCCCCATGGACATGGATTAAATAAAGTGTTCCGTAGATTTCTGAGCTAGATAGAAAGATTCCCCAGTTCAACAAGATACACCTGTAATTACTCGTAAATTACATCGGTTGAAACGTAAAAATAACTCAATATAAATAAATACGTTGTTCAGAAAATGACTGGTGATTGTTTATTTGTCTCAAACATCTTAGCAGCCATCTTTCTTGTGACTAGCTTCCGTTTTTGGAATGGGATAGCCCCGAAAAAAGATCAATGGTTCGCATCACGTTCCTTCTGAATATGCAGCAATATTTTGCGTGGGCTCTGATATGTATTGTCCCCAATATTTATATACACTAAAGGATACCCGGGCCGGATGAAGAGGCAGTGATTTATCAGGAATCACGTATGAGGTGCCTTAAATAAGTTTCCTGACTTTTTCGTGTGGACAATTTTATTGATAGTACGCACATGAAACTCTAGTCCTCTTCGAAGTAATCTCCTCCGGTTGCAATGCTCTTGTTATACCGTTCTAACAACTTCTGGAGCATACAAAGAAGTCCATTTGTGAGCGTATCATTGACCCTCGTCACAGCCTCTTTCATCTCCATTGTCTAATAAAGACCTAATGTTTTCCTTGAACTTGGGTAATAACCACTAGTCATAGAGAGCAACGTCTGGATTATAGAAAGGGTGAGGATTGGGACACTTTGCAAATCTTCCGCATCTCCAATCCTTCACGGATAATTGTGTATAAAGCTCCCACACTGACCTCAAACAATTCACTTATTGTCTTTATAGACACGCGACGGTCCTTATCCATAAAATTCTTTATTTGGCCAATCAACTCTGTTCTGACTTTTTCCTCTTCCCACACATCATCCATCAGACTCCATACCTTCAATGAATATCTTATGCCACTCAAAAGTTGATGCTCGATTCATGCAAGATAATCCAAAAGCAGTCTCTGGCATTTTTTCTAAGTTTAAAACTGAATTTTCTGCATATCATTGTTCTAAAGTGTCCTCACGTCCGGATTGCATTTTCGAAATTCACCAGCTGTTACAATAAGACTTTAGTAGAGTGTATTCCAATTCCTGATGTAGTCGTTCATTTGAACCTGAAATCCTAAAAATTGATCAGTCATCTCATAAGATATATAGCAGTAACATTCTGAATTTTCTAAAGTCTACAACAATTTTAAATGCATGTACAAAAAGGTCTGGGAACTTATTGAAGGAACCTCGTATTGCATGGCTTAAACTGTACAAACCGGAAGTAAGTCTTTCCCGGAAAGAAATTAATGGAAATTTATGAAATGGAACAGATGAAATTATAGAGCGTGAAACCTGTTGCACAAATACTGCAAAGATGGCGATTTAATTTATCTTTATTTTATTTATTTTTTGTAATTGATTACAAAATAGGCGCATATTTTAGGAACAACGATGCTAGTATTTACAATTTAATTAACGCTGTTTGTGATTTTGTAAAAAAAATCTTAAAAAAATTGTATATAATTTTACATGAAAAAATTGTTAAAAATTGAAGATGGCGTAAATCAATATTTTCCGTTAAAAGTAATATCGATCAATCGATTTATTCATTTTCATTTTTTTCCATTAGAGTAAATTTCAGTATCGTGTGACATTGAAGAATTTTTCGTGTTAAATATTAATACTTGCACCGTTGCGCCATTTTGCAGGTGCGTAAGGCGGCTCAGTTGGTAAAAAATGTTGTCTCGTTTTTTTTTGTTTTTTTTTGTTTTGTTTTGTTAATAATTTATTTCCTAACGCCACCATTCTCGCCAAACATAAATCATCTCTTAGATTTATGAACTTCCAGTGCCGCCATCATTACCGGCGACGGTTATAGTGACAAGCAAGTCAAGATGATATACAATCGAATTCGTAGCGTTCATTTTTGCACCTGTTGCATGGTGTGGCGGTGCTTTTCTGGCAGGTAGACTTTCTTGGTCGAGATTTCTTCATCCTCGCAACCGGATTGCGATCGTCAATTAAGCAGAAAATATCTTTTATCCATAAATAATATATATACATTACTTGAGGATGAATCAAACTTTATTTTGATTTTAGCCCAAAAGAGTACATGTTAGGTGGTCAAAATTTGGGTCAGTCTTATAAGTTTTGCTTTTGCGGTCTCTACTAAATTACTCGGCTAGTTTTTAGTCTAAACATTTGAAATTTTACATAGTGTATTTAGACAAAAGGCAAGTTTTTTTTTTATCAGATCTTAGCCGAAAAGTTGGCTGCCTAAGGGTCAAAGTGCAACGTTTTGACCTTTGATATCTCTAGCAAACTATTTAGCCAATTTTGGGTCCAAATATTTGAAATTTTATATGAAGGGTATTCAGACATGCAGCAAGTTTGGGGGCAAAAATTTTGCTGTCAAAGTTGGTAGAGTTGACCTTTGAAGACTCTACCCAACTCCTCCGCCAATTTTGGGTCTAAACCCTTGAAATTTTAGATATAGGTTACCTGGACATAAGTTGAACAGTATATAGGGCCCGAGCAAAGCCGGGCTGAACTGCTAGTATATAAAAAATAGATCTAATGTAACACACTGCAAATATTCTTTGGATTCTTTTTTTTCCAGATTTGTGATTAAGCCGTTTAATATTTTAAAATAAAAAGTTCTTACTTTTCTGAGTCAGCGCTGGAAATATTCATAATTGACATAATTATTATACGATTGTTCCTGTGTTACGAAACAGATGTTAGGAGTTAACCGTTTTTAATGTAAAATGAATTAAATGGTAAGATAACTAACATCTTGGAATTTCGAATAATTATTTTGCGAGATATATAATTTGCTATAATAATTATTAAATACCTACAGACACTCGTGTTTCATCCTTTGGGAAATAATTGGAGGGTATCGCGATTAACATCAGTCGATAGATTCGAACCCGGCAAATGAAACCATCCATGCCTGATCCATTCGGCTACCGTTAACCGCGAGAAAGACTGTTGAAATTAAAACCTTTTTAATGCTTTTTTTTTTTTTTTTTTTTTTTTTTTTTTTTACGTCTGTCAGTGATCTAATTATGATCTGCGCATGAGAGCTAAATTGACACTTTATTTCCATTGAAAGTGCTCAACGATAAGAAACGAGTTTTGGGACTGACCTAATTATTTATTATTAAATGGAAGATGAGGAATAAGTTATACATAATTTTATATTAGAACAATAAGAAAAAGGTGAGGGGAAAATTTTTAAAATACCTCTTGGGGGCCATGGCATTTCGAAGCAAAATGAATCTCACTAGGATAGAAGGACCAGAATTATACAAAATGCAAATATAGTAAAAACTGGCTTGATGATTAAATATGAAATGAGAATGAAGAAAAAGAAGAAATGGTAAATAGTAATTAAAAGTACAACATATACGAGTAAATAGGATAGTGTGTGTATATAATATATAAATTAGTACAAAAATTATAGGCCACTATGAAATGACTAAAGAGCCAGCAATAAAAAAAAACGAAAAATGGGGAAAATCCAAGAGAAAATGGATAAAGGAAAGAGTATTGAAACGACAGGCGATACAGGGGTATATAAAGATAAAAATAGATAAAATAAATAGATTTAAAAAATAAAAATAAAAAGTAGAGAAAATAGGATTCGAAAATCTTCCAAAAGTGTGCAAAATAAGTTCAAAAATATATAAAAGTAAAATTATACAGGTTCCAGGGAATTTAGTTTAGGGTTCCAGAACGCGATGAAAATGGCAACTGTTTACAAAAGTTTCTTATCTTGATAAGTTTTACTTTGTTAAAGATTTACTTTTTAATAATATATATACAAGTGCAAAATTCTGTTGAAAATTCAAACTCACGTTTTTTTTGTTTTTGTTATATATATATATAACCTTCGTTTATTTCCTGGATTTTTTCCATTACAGCTGTTTCGCAAGTGGGAAGGCAATTTTACGACTTGTGTCCATAAAAATATCCTGTCCACACCAACTTCTTCAGATGTTTTTCTATTAGTAACTTAAGAAAAATATATACCAGAGATCGGTCTTCAACATCTCAGTATAGACCAATTAGTCACCTGTGAGTCATGAATAAATTGCTTGAATCCGTACTAAATAGAAAACCCCACCCATCAACAAGCAATATGGCTTTCGCCCGGAGATATCTACTGACCTATCTGATGTACTGCACTTTAATTTCACATAATCAGTGAATCTATCGATGGTTTCCTCTCAAAAAGAGATGGCTCTTGACACATTAAAGGCATTTGACAGGGATTGGCTATGGAATATCTGGAAATGTATTCTCAACTCTTC